>NC_138188.1:96475023-97075023 GCF_964194105.1 Spermophilus citellus | reverse complement strand
AAAGTTTCTAGCTGTATTGCTGGGCACGTTGGCACATGCCTGTAATCCCAGTAACTTGGGAGGCTGAGGCAGGAGGATTGTGAGTTCAAAGCCAGCCTCAGCAAGAGCAAGTCACTAAGCAACTCAGTGAGACCCTGTCTCTAAACAAAATACAAAATAGGGCTGGGGATGTGGGTCAGTGGTTGAGTGCCCCTGAGTTCAATCCCCAATACTCCACCCCTCACAAAATGTTTCTGACTATATCAATGCAGAGTCTGAAAAACATAAGCTATTAAATGAATTCCACTGCACTGCAGATTTAGAAAACCAATCCTTTGACTTGCTGTGAGCTTCTAAAGAAAAACATACTGACTACTCAAATAGATTTTTTACTATTTCAAAGGCTGGAGGTAGAAAGAGCACACATGAAGTTTAATATGATGGATTGGAAGTCCATCATGAGGAAGTAACCTCTTGAGCTAAAGCCGACCCCACAAAGTTTAATGTGAAGCTGTGCAGTTTAATTTTGACACGTAGGCAACCCAAAAATTGATGTGTAGTTTTTAACGCAACTTCCATTTCTGATAATATCATTTTGAGCTCATTCTTTGGCACCAAGATCAAATGCCCTTATTTATAGGCTCAAACACATAAGAGCCTAAAAAGGAAGTCACATTCAGCAGAAATTCTTTCCACACATGACCATTAGTATTTACTCAAATAGGAACATTTTACTTTTTCTCAGCTTAGTAGAGAACATGATGGGTAAGAAAAAATGTGCTAAAGCTCATTTGCTTTTTATTTTCTAAAATCAAAATTTTATTTTTAATATCAGGTTTAGTTAGCTGTAGCTAAATCATAATGAAAGAAATTTATAATATTCTCAGAGGGAAGGAAAAATTGAAACAGACAAACTAACATCTAGAATTCTAAAATCTGCAGGTAATTTTCCATATTTCCCCTAGTAGATATCAGCTAACATACAGGTTTGTGGCCTGAAATATATACAGAAGACCTCATCCACGCTAAGTGTCAGTGTCTCATAGACAATTTTCACTTGGCAGTGTGTGAGAACCCCCTGAAAACTTCAACATATTTTTCAAAGAGCAGTGCACTTGCATTGGAGACAATAGCAAGGCAAGACAGGTAAGATGAATGGCTCCCATTTATCTTTTTAATAGAAAGGAAAATAAAAAAAAAAGAGGCAACCTTATTTGAATATGCCAAAGCCTACCTTACAGGGCAACAGTGATTAAGAAAAAAAAAAAAAAAGCTCATTATACTTTAAAAAAAAAGGAAAAAATTCTTCTAAAAATGAAACAGAAAAGCTGATGGAAAAGTAAAAAGCAACTCACCTCAAATAGAATGAGCTGCCACGAAATATCAGATTGCAAATCATTCATATGGGCTCTGCTTTCTCTGCCTCACCTGCTCAGTACCTGACAGTATTGTGACAATATGAGATCTAGAACTTTTCTATGGTGCTGCTATCTCCAGGAACATGACACACAAATCCAAGAATATGGTAATTCCATTTAGCATTTAAATTCACAGCTTTAACCATAAGAATTGCATTCAAATATAATTTTCTTTTACCTTGGTCTTTTCACCAACAATGTTCTTTTCCAGTTCTGCTATTTTCCGGTTTAGATGATCCAAAATCTCCTTCTCCTTCATAAGTTCAGTTGTTTCAGATTTCTGCTCTCCATCCAAAAGAGCACATTCCATATCCAACTAAGGACATAAAACAAAACTCAGAAATATTTCACCTTCAGGAATATTCTCAACTGCCCACTGCATTGGCACAGTTTAATAGATAACGATGTCAAAAAGTACTACCATATCAGCCAGATTGGGGGACACAGAGAGCACTCCAAAGAGCCCATGTGAGACTCAGAATTTTCTATATAAGAAAATTGGAGAGCCCAGAGTGTATTTGCTAAGAAATCTAGCCATCCTGTCACTTAACTTTTCTAGTACAACCCCCTTTCTGCTTACTTTTCAGAGATATTTTGCTATTTACTTAGATTCAAGCACAATCCACATTGGAAATAGCCTTGTCACAAACCACATTGAGAACAGCCTTGTCTTTGTCCTTAGGGCACAAGGAGTGAAAGTTACTCCAGCCCAGCACTTGGGCTCCGCATTCCTAACAATGCTGGCAGGAGGGGCTTCCAGGGTCTATGCACAAGATGACAGGTGAGCAGTCCCCTTACTCCTCTATGGGGCTATTGACATCATCTGTAAGTGCAGACATGCAGATCCTCACCAGGAATAATTATGTGCTCTCACTCCATGACAGAAACATAAAATTGCCACTATCTTCCATTAGAGTTACAGAATATGTGCTATCTGCTCCCTGTTTCACAAATCTCTAGAAAGCTGGGTTTATGTCTAATTCATGTGTGGAACTGCCCTGTAGTGATATTGTGATATATAACTCATAGTAATATGCTCAGAAAAATGTTGCTTAGATTTGAAGCTGAATACCTAAATATAGGGTACTTCAGATAACAGATTCTGTGATCAGACACACATAATACTAGTTAAGAGAAAGTTGGTTTAAAGCTCATTAAAGATGGCTTAATTTTTTTTATCATCTGATTAAGAAAAAAAAACAGAAAGAAAATAAAGGTATATAGGGCACTTTTGCTCTACACATGGTACCCATTGAACAGATGTCTGCTTGTGTCAACCTCTATGTATTTGGCCTCTGAGAACTGTGTCTTAGTGAGCAGAAATGTTTTTAAGCTACAAGGGAAAAAGGAGAGGGTGAGCTCATGGTTTATACCTCTCTGGAGGATTCATCCATCTGGTCATTTATATCTTTGATTTTTTGTTCAAGTTCTTCAAGGTTGTTCAGAATTGTGATTCTGGCATCTTCCATTGCAGCTAACTCCTGAGTCCTCTGTTCTTCGCTTATCCCTTCTGGGGTCTGAAATTAATCAACACAGAAATGGGTTTCTCACACTATAATTTCCTGATTTGACTAACAAGCCAGCTGTAGATCTATTGTCTCACAACCTCCATGACCATGTAGATACTCAAAGCATCCCTGGAACAGTTTAATCTGAACTCTAATACATTTTCCCATAGAGGTATGCTATCCTCAGCAGCTATGTCCTCAGATAAGCTCGAATAAACCAACCTCAATGCACAAATCCATATTATTTTAAAGCTAAAATAACTAAGTGGTTAAAAAGATAAGGAAGCTGTGGTATAGACAGATTGAAATGGTTTCTGCAATGTTACAGAGAAAATTTGGCACAACAGAGAACTAGAACTAAGACAGGACTGTAGACATCTTCCTCTGGGACCTCTCAAGCATGCTGTCCACCTTCATTGCAAGCTCAATATTTTCTCTCATTTCCTATGGAAGCCTCTTGAATTTCTATCCAAACTGTGATGTCACTTCTAGGGTTATCTGCAAATGAGAATTCATGCTTTTTTTAATTTCTTTTTCAGTGTAAGGTAGGAAAACAAGGGCACATCATTTTGGCAATTCCCCAAATGCTTAGAACTTCACATTCAATGTTGCCAGCTAATGTTTCACTTTTTGTTATGGCACTATTTGCTGTCTTTGTTCTACAGAACTTCTTGTAGATGATGTTTAAGACACTATCTGGATACAATGGGTTTTATGACTGAAAATAGGACACATTCATTTACTTCATAAAATACTGAGTTCCTTGGCAAGGAATGAGAAACCCAACCAACAAATTAAGTGAAAGAGGGCATACATATAGTCTTGAACAAAGTTAATGGCAAAAACTCAAAGAAGAAAGGAATATTGTGGATCATAACACACAGCTCAAATATGACCACCTATTGTTTGAGAAGAGAACGTAGTAAAATTAAAAGAGCCTCTTCTTCCTAGAATTTCAGGTTAACAATCTTGGGTATCACCTGGTGGTGTCTTTCGGACATGCCAGTATTGACATACCATGTATTTGATTCTTATCTTTCTTTGAAAAAGAAAGAATATATTGAATGAATAAGTCAGTAATTAGGCAATTTTACAATTAAAGATTGAAAACAGCGACCCAATTAATTATTGAAGACTAATTACTCCCTAATCCTTAAAAAGAATATTCAGATAAACCAAAATAACTGTTGAAATTTACTTATACCTCACTAGGTTTATTTAACTTATTTATAAATCCTAATAACTTTAAGAAAACATTCCATCATGTCGTATTTAATGTGTTCTTTACTCATATTCTTTTTTCTTTACTTTGTAGCTACTTAAGGAGATTAAATAATAGAGCATACAATATCTCAGGGTGGTTAGAACAAGGGAACCCGGTTTTTCCAAGCTTTGACATTTTGCTGGATTTAATTGTCACTCAAGTCCAATATTTTATCAAATAAAACAACTGCTGACCTTTTTATCACAAACAATGGAGCTCATTGTCTTAATACTTGGGCGCTTATTTCAGGCTGTGAGGAATGCCTGCCACAGTGAATGGCATTCCAGAATCACTGACAGACATCCCAGCAGGAAAGCTCAGGAAGGCTAACATCCTGTTGGGTCAACATTACATATTAGGTTTCCACTTCCAAGGCGGTTTAAAAATATCTCTCAGTGGTGGAAGCAAAGCTTTAAGAAAAGACAAAACAACTGAACAATCTGCAAAGGATAAACTTTATAAGTAAGTAGGGGGATAAAGATAATAAAGAGCAGCCATGATGGGTATTTGCACATAACTCAAAAATTTTTAGAAATTTGAAGTTGCTAAAACAATAAAAGCTATTTATAGAAATACATGGCATCTAGGAAATATCTGTGAGATTTTTTTTTTTTGCTGTGTATAAGAAGGAAAATCAAAAGGCATTCTAAGACAGAATGTTTATGATAGAATGAGGTGAAAACATTGTAATCTTATTAATTAATCAAATAAAGAAACCCTATAGAGAGCCAAGGTGCAGCAGCCAATGAATTGTTTCTTTTATGGTGACCAAAAAAAAAAAAAAATGAAAATGTAAATGTAAGTTCATTTTAACTTCTTTGGGATTTTTTTATAGTAATGGATAGAAAACACTGATATAGTGACATTTTTAATAAGCACATTACACATACATATGCATCCTCAAATATGCCATCTCTGAGGTAATCTAATCCACACAGAGAAAGGTGAGAGATAGTAGGAACAAGATACTTTCCACTTGTCCCTTTTTGGGGCAGATATCTTGTTAGAACCCTCTTGCAACCAAAGGAGTTGGGGGTGCAGAACTTTCCACCATAGATGGAACAACTGGTCAGAAAGAGGAGGCGGGAGCTACTCCATTCAGCTTTTGGTTCAGGTGGTGGTTGGCAGGTTCACAATGGCCCTTTAAACGTAGCATATTTCCAACTCCTGTGCATAAGTAAGTGTTGGGTAAAGTAAGTTCCAGAATGCTGAATCTCAGGCTTCATTAATAATGTTAAAACCTTCATTTAGTTAAACCTTCATTTAGTTAAAATTTAGAGTGGCTTTCATATTCCTCCCTTCCATATTTATTCCTGAATTGATTATAATGAATATTATATACTTCGTTAAGCAAATAATCCAGTGAAAAGATTACCAGAAGAAGAATATCCAAAACAAATGGTCAGGGTTTTTCATTTGTTTTGAGCCTTTTGTCTTTTTTCTTGAGTTAATATGTGCCTCCCTGTCTTTGAAAAGTAGTAAGTGAAAACTCTTTCCTTTAGACCTATCAGCCTCTCACTTGCATTATAAGCTGCTGCAGGGTAACCTGAGGTGCCCCTGAAGTTTCCTGTCTTAAAGGAAGCAGGACTTATGTCTCTTGTAACAATGGATGCTGCTCTAAGCTTCAGAGGCCTCCTATTCCACAGGAGTATATTTGAGAAATTAAAAACATCTGCCAGGATCTGCCTGTTTACACACCAACAGCTTTCTTGTCAAAGCCTTCTCCAGAAGGAAACCTGTCAAAGCAATTTCCAAGAGAGCACACAGCTCAATGTTTTTAACAAAATAGAGCAGATGTCCATCAAGGGAGAGATGTAGAAAAATTTAAGATGAAAAGTAAGTCACAGATTTCTAAGGAAGCCCAATGGCTGACGACAACAGATCACATTTTTCAACTGGGTCAAATACTTAGCCTGAACAACTGACAACTTTTGATTCTTCCATGTTCCATTCTTCTCGCCATCCTAAATTTCTAACAGTTCTAACTTTCTAGCAATAATGATAGATGTCCTATTCAGGATTTCTCTCAACTCAGAATTAATAAGGTAAATACAGTCATTCAAAGAAGGGATTGAAGTCCAGCTGGATTTAATGGTCCAGAGTCCTAATGTATGTGATAGGAGGACTTGGCAGGCAGATAAGGACTTCTGACTAGGAACATCCAAGATAAGTCTTGCTGAAGTCAAACAAAAATGAAGAACAAACATACAAACTCCAGAGCCCCACAGTCCCAGTGTGGAGCCCAGGCAGGACCAGGATAGCCCCATCAACACCCTCAGAGGCTGCACTGCCCCTTTGAACACCCAATGCCACAGCCCGCACCTCCCAACCCCCGACCTGACACTGCATGGCTGAAAGCAGATGTCTCCATCTTGGGACACGTTCATTGCCATCTTCAGTTGTGGTAACTCCCAGCTTGGAACACTGGCTGCACAGGTATCCATAGTCCCCAACTCACCCCTCTCCCTGGAAGCCGTTAACCTGGTATAGTGACTGCGCAAAACAAAACAGTTCTCCGAGACAGATTTGCAGACCCCTGAGCACAACCCACAAGACCTCCCGGGAGAAAGGTCTTTCATTTAGGAAGTAGAAAGAAAGAGGGTGAGTGAAATACAGTTTAGGGACTAAATTAGAGACTAGGAACTGTGAGGTCTACAGGCGATATAAGGAGATAAGACCAAGCACCCACATCATATGAGCAGGCCCCAAAGGAGATGCTTGGGGTGCAGTCTTTTATCTGGGACCAACTGGTGCCATACCCCACTTCCAGGTGCCCTACACCCAAGACCAACCCTTCCACCCTGGTAACCTACAACATCCTGAGGGTGGAGATACCAGCAAATAACAGAAAACACCACCTATTGGAGGAGAAAGGAAGCAGGAAAGATTCTGATATTGAACCAAAACAATCCTTGTTTCTTCTTCAGGACTTTTTTTCTTTTTTATCCCTCTCTATTCTCCTGCCCTCACATCCCCAACATTTGTGAAACCAAGTGCTGTGCATGAATTAGGATACTGAGAATGGGGATGTCTGAATAGTATATTACAGTTGTATTGTATATTCTTTTATCTCCTGTTTTTACATTTTTATTTTTTTAAATATTTATGTGTGTTTTATATACTCTATTGTCTCCCCACTTACTTGTCTCCCCAAGATCACTTCCTCTCTCTTCCCCTGCTACTGTCTTCTTCAGATTTCTTTTTCATATGTCCTAAGATCTAATAACTCTATATCCTCACCTCCTACCCCCTCAACATCTTATCCTATACCTCACTCCTGGTTCTTTGTCCACCATCAGAAACTGTAAACCCTTTTGCAAACCTACTGTTATATTGTGGAAATCAATTGAACTCACCACTTCTGTATATTGTGACAAACTGTGAACGCCTTAATAGCAACCATTT
Organism: Spermophilus citellus; assembly: GCF_964194105.1. NCBI lineage: Eukaryota > Metazoa > Chordata > Mammalia > Rodentia > Sciuridae > Spermophilus > Spermophilus citellus. Next base: position 97,067,449 of record NC_138188.1, on the reverse strand, counting down.
GGTTTAAGGTTGTATATTAGGATCATTAACATTGTTCTTTCCCTCAAAGGAGAGGTATTGGAATCTTGCAGGGGCACTATAACCTAAAGTGTAAAAAAAGGTAACACCGCGGATCTGCAGTGCTAGAAGGAAAGACACACAACAACATGAAAAAAAAGGGAAGAAAGTACCCCAAACAAATCAAGATACTACATTATTAGAATCCATGGCCAGCACAGCAGAAGAAATGACAGAGAAGGAGTTCAAGATGTACATAATTAAAATGTTCTGTGAATTAAAGGATGATATAAGAGAGCAAATACAGGCAGTAAAAGGTCATTTAGATAAGATTACTTCAATAAGGAGATGGAGGTTACGAAAAAAAAAAAAAAACAGACAAAAATCCCTGAAATGACAGAAACAATAAACCAAACACACAAACTCCTCTGAATATGACTATGTGATAAACTGCTATCAGAATTTAACACCATGATGTTTCTCTCAAAGAATCAATGTGCACCCTTTCCTTATAACAAAAATTCCTGATGTGTCCTTTTACGTTGTTATTGTTCTGTGGTCATAATCACCAAGAATTCAGAGTGGGACTTAATGGTAAGATTACTTAAGTTAACTAATTAATCCTATTTATTCTTAAATAAATAAATTTACCTTATAATTATGGCACTGTTTTTCCTTTTATTTTGGTGTTCTAATTTTAGTTTAATAAAATATATATCTTTTATTGTAAGCTCCTTCAATTCCTTTTTAGAAAAGAATGGGGAAATTTTTAATTGTGCAAAAATACTGCTATTACTACCACTACTACTACTAATAATAATAATAATACTAATGATTGCCTTTGAACCCAATTTAGGAAATCCTAAAATTGATAAGACATTTTTAAACCAACTACAATCAGAAAACTAAGTCATAATTATGATTACAAATAAATGTTAAACTCTTACATGCAAAGCAAAACAAACATACAAACAAAAATCCCATAAAGTCAATGGGATAACCACTCATGGTGATAGCTTAATTTGCCTACAATAGCTCTTCTACAATAAAACACAGGACGAAACAATTTTTAATATGTGGATTGAAAAATACATTAACAATTCAAAATGTAAAAATATGCCCTACTGTATGTATAAAGATAAATTTGAATACCTATCAATATGATGAATTGAAAAATTTTGATAATATGCAACTTTGGCCAATGTATGGAGATGAAAGTATGCTCATAAACTATCAGTGACACTGTCACATGGAAATATAATTTTTAGAGAGTGTAATTTTGGAAATATTGATTAAAATGAGTGAACCTACAGATGCATTTGCACAGTGTGCAAAAAACAAACATATATATATATCCTAGAATCTTGGCTGTGGATTTTATTAGCAAACAACTTGGAATAACCCCCATGGTATCTTCAAAATATAGAATTCAATTTCACCATTAAAAAAAATGGAGTAAGGCTGTGTGTACTAATATGCAAAATGCCCAGTATATATAGTAATAAGGATAAATGCATACTATCATGGGTGTGCATATGTGTGCCTATGCCTATAATATGTGGTTGTTTGTGAACAGAAAATATTAGGAAGACAGGTGAGACATTTAACTATACTTATCTCTCAGGTGTACAACTGGGAGTGGAGAGGGAGAAACTTCATTCTTATCATCTGTACTGAATATTTTTTACAATGTAAATTGGTTACTTATTGTTTACTTATCAGTAAACACTCTAATTTTCTAAACCTTGTATATTGATTTTTCGCTGAAAATATTCTGGAAAACGTGTGTGATAAAATCTCTGGTTTCCAGCCAAAAGCACAGGCATATCCCTAGGCTCGAAATCCTGGTTTCTTTGCTACCCGGCATTACCTTTGGTAAGATACTTAGGTAGGAGGACTCGCTGGAAGCTTTCAGAAAGGCAGACGGGGGTGTTGGGGAAGTCCTGGTGAGGTCGCCAAGCAGTTCATCGTTCCTGATGTTCCTGGGGGCAAGGAAGCTGGCACTGCTCTGACTGAGGCTCCCAAAGCCCGCCAAATCCGCATTGTGGAGAGAGCCCTTCCGGTGACACCTGTATCTTGTGTCAGGGCACACCAGGGCTTCTTCAAACACGGACTCCTCATCGGAGATCTGCAGCTTTTCAAGTTCCCTGTTGATTTTCTGCACATCTGCAACGGTCGTGCCTGTGGACAAGCGACTGTCAGGCTTTGTGTACTCAGCACAGAGACTGAGGATGGTCTCCAGACGCTGTCTTTCCTAGAGCACAGAGAGAAGGGCAAGGTCAACGAATTTGTGAGAATGGAGACAACTCCCAATATAAAGGCTATCAACCCACAGACACTTGGCTGGTGCTGACTTTGCATCATCTTTTAAGGATGTATTTAAAGATCAAGATGAAACTGTTTGCAATGCCTGGTTTTGTCCTAGACACTATTTTGGCTGTCCTTGTTGATCTCTATATCTCAGGATTGACTCTAGTGCATATCTTAGCACTCGGGAAGCCATTTCTTATGACTAAATCTCTAAATACTCCAAAGATGTTTAAAATCTTCTCTTCCTATCCATCCTTTACCACCTTCTACTTATCTACCTATTATTCACTATTAGACACACAAAGAGAAAAAAAGTACTTAAAAAAATCTTCTAATTTAAAAGATACATCTCTATCTTGCCGGGCCCGGCAGTGCATGCCTGTAATCCCAGAGGCTCAGAAGGCTGAGGCAGGAGGATCATAAATTCAAAGCCAGCCTCAGCATTTTAGCAAGGCCCTAAAGCAATTCAGTGAGGCCCTAAAGCAATTCAGAAAGACCCTGTCTCTAAATAAAATATAAAGAAGGGCTGAGCATGTGTCTCAGAGGTTAAGCACCCCCGGGTTCAATCATCAGTACCAAAAAAAAAAAAAAAAAAAAAAAAAAAAAAGATATATCTCTGTCTTCCTAATTTTCTTGAAGTGTTTCAAAATTTGAAAAACTTTTTTATGCCTGGTTATCATGTAAAGATCTTTTCTACTACTTTCTTATGTGAATAATTTAAATTATTTAAAAAGTACAAATGTTGCACTAAAATGACAATTCCACAATAAATCCAAATAGAGAGATATCAATGTAACTCAAATTCTAAAATCATTAAACATTTGATTCATTGAGCTGGAAAATAAAATGATAGTTCATTTGCTTAAAAAAAATCAACATATAGGCCATTGATGTCTAAAATAGTCCTACAACATGCCCCCTTGACACATGCCTCATGCAGAACAGACATTGATGCTTTTTTATTTTAGGTAGATTAATTACATATTGTGAGCAATGGGAAGCAATTTACTAATTGCCTCTCATAAACCTAGACAGCATTGTTTGGGGTGGGGGACCTCAATGTGTTTACCCTTCACATTAATTCTCATGCTGAAATGAAAAAAAAAAAGAGCCTAAAACAAAGGCTATCTGTTGTGATTATATTTACCACACTGAAGGAAGACTCCAAAAGCCCTCCATATAAAAATACATTCCAAACTGCTGATCAGTAATAAAACAGGAAAATATTAAGCAGCACTAGACAGCTGTTTTCATTCCAATTTTAGCTAATTTGTAAAGTCAAAACTCAGATGCAGTTAGTTCTTTTATTAGTTGAGGTAGAAACAAGTAGAAAAGTCAAATAGGAACAGACCAACTCCCTAGTTACCATTAAACCTATCAATTAAATGACAAGTTAGAAGTCATGTAAGGTATATCTGACTTATATCTACCCTCTAAAGTACTCCCCTGAAAAAGGGGGCAATAGCTTGATCAAAGAGACCTTTAAACTAGTTCCCATAAACTCCCACCTCCCTTTCACTGCCTGAACTTCTGGACTCCAGCTGCAGCTCGGTCCTCATGGCCTCTTCCCAGGGCAGGCACTCATGGCCACACATCTTCAGCCCCAGGCTCTTCGGCACCCTGTCCATCCAGCAACCCTGCTGCTTATTTATCTCTACAGCTGCCACCAGCTGCCAAGCCCTACCCACTTCAGCTTTATGGGGAGGGATTGCCAGGATGCAACCTTCATTGCTTTGTTTTAAACTTCTCCAACAATAAAGAAAATTCTACATGGAAATACTCGAACAACTTGCAAAAGTGTAAGTGGGGAGAGGGACAGGAGCAAAAAGTTATCTTACCCTTTCTCCACAGCATCTGCATTAGAGGCTAATCTCCAAAGAACAGTTCCCTTTCTGGCATTTAGATAATTAAGTTGAAGCACCTAACCTCAGCCTTTAGTAATCTTCATAGATCTTTATATGCATATATTAGTCTTGGCATGAATTACATTCAGGATTATCTAAAAGTTATCAGTTTCCATTGATCTAGTGAAGGCTGCTGTCTTCAAAAGCATGAAAGATACTTCTGCCTAGACTGGAACACATAGCAAAATTCCTCCCACATCCTTCCCCAAATAGTTTCTTTTGCTGCCAGGGCTATTGCTTAATTCCAAAGGGAATAAATGATCCTAGCCTTATGATGAATGCTATTTCAGACAGTGAAACGCAGTATTCAAAGGCTTGTGCACAGGAAGTTTGGTCTACTGGTATGTGTCTCTCTCTATTCTCATCACACCATTCACAGCCAGTCTGTTCAGTCCTGAATCTCACACACACACACACACACACACACACACACACACACACACACACACCACACACACACCACAATGCTGCTCACACGTCTAAAAGAAATCCAGGCTGTGCTGAGACACTCTGGCCCCATAAAAGCTACACCGAAGAAAAATAAACTGATGTCGAAAAGTACGTCAGAAGAAAGTCTGCAAGGCATTCCAGAAAGCACTTCAGGAAGCCTTTTAAGGAAAACCCGAACAGAAATTACCCTCCTAAGATAATACTCCCTTCAGCCCTCTGAATTCTGGCATCTTATTTCTTCTTATACATCATCTTATTCTGCAGCTGCCACCAGAATAATATCCTTCACTCTGTGACCCAAAAGAAGAGTAATGATTATGGATAAGGACTCTCTGAGAATCAAAGAGGGCAATGTTAATAATGATGCTGAAATCTCAAATACAAACTGGAATTGCTCTCAGCACTGAGAGGCACAGCGTCCTCCCCAAAATTCAACTTTCCTTGAAGTTTCACCTGGAAACCTGCAAATTCAGGAGGCTACCTTCTTTAAGTTCTCCAAATCCTACCCAGTTTCCCAAATCATCCATCCATCAACCATTTATTTATTTTTTTTAAAGCTACCAGTACGAAGACTAAATACCCGCAAATGACCAGAAAACACTGGTGCTAAGGATTTAAGATTAGGTCACTTTGAATCAAATTAGTTAAAATATTAAAAAAATTTGTGTTTCCCTTCTCTTCCCTCCATCTTCATATCCCCCACGTCATAAAAAGCTTTGAAGGGGATTCAGATGTTAGAAAAAAATACCTAAAAAATATTGCTATTCAATTGTTTTTCTCTTAGAGGTTAAAAAAAATTGTGAACTGGACCTCAGAGCTTTCTTTCTTCTTCAGAGGCATGCGTCTGACATTGCCCCACTGCAGCTACATAGCCATCCACATTCTGCATGCACCCTGTCTCCTATATCCAACACCAGTCCATCTAGGCCTTAGGACTGAATGTACTGAATAAAAAATGAATTATGTCCCAGGAGTTTGGAAGGGTGAGGGAGCAGGATCGGGAGTTCAAAGTCAGCCTCAACAACAGCGAGGCACTAAGCAACTCAGTGAGATCCTGTCTACAAATAAAATACAAAATAGGGCTGGGGATGTAACTCAGTGGTTGAGTACCCCTGAGTTCAATCCCCAGTACTACTACTACTAATAATAATAATAATAATTATGTAGAGAAACAACTGTTGACACCTAAGCACATGTGAAATCTTTATTAAATCATTCTGTTGTATGTTGGGTCACTTATTGCATACAACAAAAGGTTGTAATACTTAGATATAATTAAATTGAAATTAGTTTTTTTTTCTTTTTAAGACATGTACTGTAAGTATGGTTTTACTTTTCTCTTCCGTTAACCTTAGGGATTCAATGTCTCCATAATCTTCTGTTTGACAAAAAATTTATTAAGTTACTTGCTGCCTAGTAATGTGCTTGGGATACATAGATTTTAAAAAGACATTAAAAAAGACAAATTTGTTTTCTTAATTTTTGTATCCCCCATCAAGTCCTTAACAGGAGGTCCGAATAAGTGATCAGTTACAGAAACAATGGTAACAGTTTATGGAAAACCTATGGATTCACATATGGGGAAACAATACACAAAAATTACAGAAAATAAATTTGAGTTGAGTCCTTAAGGATAAATATAAGTCTTGTGGTATGTTGGGGCAGTGGGTAGGCAGGGCATGTCCTTGAAGGAATAACAGAACCAAGGATACAGAATTGAGGAATGTCATGGTATGCTCAGAAATTAGCAACTAGACTGTAGCTAGAGTGAGGGATTCTCAGCTAGGAAGTAGGATGAGGTTCCTACATAGAAATTCCTCTTCAAGGAATTCCAACAGTTCCAAATAAACTTTTGGAAAAGATTCCTAAAATACATCAATAAGAGTCATAAACCCTAGTTTAAAATGAGCGGCAGAATAAGAAGAGGTAGCAAGTGTGAAGAATTCCCAGGATTTCACCAACACATGCTGGTGTGTTAATCAGGTGGGATAGTCAGGAGGAAAAAGAAGCAATGGCTGAAAATCTTTTATGTGAGTTTATTTGGTTTTATAGTTAAATCCCTGGGGGTAGTAACTGGGGCAAAAAATCTCTTCTGTTGCCCATCTCCAAACTCAATGTGGACCTCAGACTTGCACTGACCAGTGAAATTTGAGAAGCAGTGTCATTCCCGCATGAACAGTAAGTACATAATTCATTAAATGCCTTGCTTTGCTATGGCAAAGTGACCCTCCAGATGGTGCTGTCTCCATCACCCTGGGTCCCAAGTGAAGAGATGAAATAGAGGGCTCAATCAACCCACACTGGCTATGGAGTATAGGGGAGAAATAGATCTATGCTGTAGTAAACCTCCAAGATACATTTTTCTTTTTGCTTTTCCTTTTCCAACAGAAGAAACTCATTATGATTGATAAACTGTGCTTAATTTTAGGCAGAAACCTGGCTCAAAACTTGGAGAGGAGGAACTCAAGGAACCTCCTAAGGAAATCTCAGTTATTTACTATGTCATCAAGAATTCGGTTTCATCCAAACAGAGGCATGGCCTTTGCCTTTCACTTTTGGAAGGTGACCTAAGTCATAGTGAATTGGAGTCTCTGTCTAGCGCAGAGTTGGCTGCACCTGATAATCACAGGATGGGGGTTGGCCACCAGAACAATTAACTATGTGAGTCAGTGTAAAAGCTTTGGGTCATGGGATATCAGTCAACCCGGAAACTGGGATCAACCACATGGGCAATCACTCACTCACTCAATCTACAGATCTACAAAACTATACAATGAATTCATGATAAAAACTCTGGAAACTAGAACTAGGTCAAGCTTCGCTGGTGGGTGTGTACTAGCACACATCATGCCCAAATTTGGTGGAGAGATGCATCCTGATTGACAGAGTGAGGACGATGAAAGTATCACTTCTAGAACCCTCTAGACTCTGCCCTGTGCCTCTTTCCTTGGCTGGTCTCTATCTGCTTCCTTTCCCTGTCATAAACTATAACCAAGACTGTACTACTTTCAGTGGGTTCTGTGAGTCCTCTAGTGAACAATGGAACCGGAGGGTAGTCTTGGAAACTCCTGAAGGCAAGTGTCAGAAGCCAGAGAAATATTGTGCGGAGACAGTATTTTTTAACCTTGTAATTGACCTTCACATTTACCAAACATTACCTCAGAATTGTTTTTAATCAGTTTAGAACAGATAATCTGATTAAGAATCTGTACATGAAAGTAAGGGATTTTTATTGTTTGGCTTTACAAATTATCTTCAAAAAGGTCAGCTTAATGCTTTGCTAAGAACATTTTATCTTATGGACTGATAAGTCGGCCTTCAAGTTTTCAAGAAAGCACTTCATTCTGTACCCTCAGTTTGTACTGAATATGAGTGTGTTCCCATCGGTGGGGTTAAGCTAGAAACAGGGCACATCATTTTGGGGACTGCCTGCTCTGGAGGAAACTGTAGCTTAATGGTAAGTCACTAATAATGTGACAAATACTAACTTCTCATCAACCTTTCATCATGTGCAGATTAAGGTTTTTGATCATATACACCTGTTCTCCTCTGTACTAATAAATAACTATATATCAAGAGAGTAAGACATATACAAATAACTAGGGCAATGGATGCCACTCAGTGATTTTTAGTATATTGTTTCAAATACACTAAATATACCAAAATAAACAAACACCCTAAGGAGATAAAGGCCATCCTGCTTAAACTCCCAGATTTCCCTCTGTATCTGTCTGATCCTCCTTCCTCCAAGGTTATCACAGGGGCTGACAGCATGAGCTCTGAAGCCAGACTGTTTGAGTTTGGATCCTGTTCTGTAACTATCTGTGTGGCCCTACACAAGGCATTCAGCTTTTCTGTGTTCCAGAAACAAGGGATGTAAAAGAGGGGATAACTAGAGTAATGAAATAATAGAGATGTGGAGATTTCTCTCCAGTTTCCACAGTAACCTAGGGAGAAGGAATCTTTTCCATCTCTCACTGTCATTGGTCCCTCTATCCCCACCAACACAAACCACATATATTCCCTACAGCACAGGAAGGCCACTGGAGTAGCTTCTAGAAAATACTACCCTCCCAAATAAATCCATTCTCCCACCAGTGCACACACTTCATTCTTGACATAAAACTCAGGTTTCTATTCACATTGCCCCCGACTCCACATTAAGCCTCAGAGGTCATGAGTATCTTACCCCAATGAGGCCATGCATCATCCAAATACCTGAGGAGCCTGTCACTTCCTACCTTTACTCATTCCCACAGGAAGACATTCAGTTCTTTTAATCTCCTCTCATAAATCTGTTCCTCACACACCTAATTGTTTCACTATTACTCACCTGTGTGGTGACATCTCCCTCAAACCCACTTGCCTCTGCCTACTACTATTTCTAGCTGTGTTCCTATTTTAGGAGACACTTGTACTTGAAAAAATAGATATACCTAAGAAATAATATCTTTAATTATTAAAATATTTAATAAAAATATTTAATAATGTCATGAATTATATAAATCATATAAAATACATGTTTGTTTTTATTTTCATTTATGCCAAACATGCTCTGAAGTAATAGAACTTTGGTTTAATTGATCCTGTTAGCTTTTATCCAGTAATGTTTTCAAGGCATACTTTTTCTACCTAATTATCCCTAGAGTTCCATTAGGCAGGCTCAAGTTAATCTCTGGTCCTAGATATCATTTAGCTAGGATTCTCTGTATTTTATTCCTTTTTGTGATGCCTTTTTACATCATTTTGCCATTTAAAATCAACTGGCAGGCCTGTGGGTTATGAGATGTTCATTTTTTAAAAAAAAAATTAAGGTCAAAAGTGAACTATTTTTAAAATATTAAAAGATGCAGCTCAGTAGTAGAGAGCTTGGCTAGCATGTATGAGGCACTGGGCTCGATTCTCAGTACCGCAAATAAATATATGAATAAAATAAAGGTCCATCAACATCTAAAAAAAATTTAAAAAGAGATAGCAATAGAAAGAAAATGCCCATTATGAATGGGGGTAAATGCACATCTCCCTATCAAAGCACTGGCTGTAAAGAAAGGAAATTCATGTGATCAACATGACCATTAGTTCCACATAACATCCAAAAAAAAGTGCCAGATGATTTTACTTTTAAGTGGACTGACCTTGTTTCAGAAGAAAATCCAAAAGGTACCTGACTTTCCTCTGTTAAAGAAATTATGCTATTGCTCCATTTAAGAAAACATGACAAAATCTAATAGCACCATCATCTGTTTACATTTTCACTTTGGCTTTAACAAAGTTTCAGAAATTTTCTTGTTTGTTTCTTTTGAAAGACCACAGTCTACAAAACATAATAAATTAAAATGGTTTTTGTTTTGTTTTAGAGAGAGAGAGAGAGAGAGAGAGAGAGAGAGAATTTTTCAATATTTATCTTTTAGTTTTCGGCAGACACAACATCTTCACTTGTATGTGGTGCTGAGGATCGAACCCAGTGCCGCACGCATGCCAGGCAAGCGTGCCACAGCTTGAGCCACATCTCCAGCCCAAATTAAAATGTAAAATTTAGAATTATATTTAATATTTATTTTTTTCAATCATGATCAGTGCATTAGAGAGATCATGATCTTTTTCACATTTGAAAATCTATCCTATTTTAAACCTATCCTATTTTTATTTTAAAAATAAGAATTTTTAAAATGCATAATTAGTAAGGGTGTAGGAAAGTCTACATGTAACAAAAAAGGAGGACTCTCAGATTATCACAGGAGAGTGGCAAGCTGAAGCCCCAACCTTCATATTTCACTGCTCATTAATAACTACTACCCAAACAACATATCAGTTGGAACAGTACCGTTATGTGATTTTATGAGAGATAGATATATCACATCAAAAATACTATGTGTTAAAATTTTAAATGTATTTTACAAAGTTTTATGTATAGAAGGCAACATAAAAGATGGTATGTCTTCTTTCCAGACCTAAGAATAATGTCAGGAAACAAACCATATTTTTCTTTCTTCCAGAACAAATTGTAAAGGCTGACTCTGGCCTAACATGATTTAGGCCCAGACTTTGTGATCTGATAACAAGATGACCTTATGTAAAGTAGCAGAGCTATTTTTTACAACCAAAAAAAAGTATATTTTAAATATATAAGAAACTTGTTTTTTTTTTGTTTTTTTTTTTTTTTACTTCTACTCAGCACTTTTTAAAACTTCTGTCTTTACTCAAAATTCAATTAAGATTCCAGAGCTGGGATATGATTTTAGCAATTTTGAATGAGAAACAGCAATTTACCCAACCCAAAGATTGTCAACAGAGCATGCCTCACAGAAAGATTCCCCCCCTACAGTGAATTAGACTTCACCAGAGCAAAGTTCTTGGCTGTTCCAAACCAAATTTCACTGACTTCGACTTCGGGGAAGATGAAGCTTACTAGCCATATTTTTTCCTATTCCTCCTTTTAAGTCCAGCTAGACCGGGTACATTATATGTAAGACAAATAAAAGAAGACTCTAAAAAGAGGAAAGAAGAAAGCAGATTAGCTAGGACCACAGAGCCCCAAGTGTGGTCCCTGTAATTTCCTTCTACTCAGATCTCCAGTCTCAGAGATGGAGGAGGGAAGCATAAAACAATGGACTCAGTTTCCAGATAACAAATTTGGGTGACAAAAGGCTACAGGCTGTCCAGAGTATGTTTGCAGGACATTCTCGAAATGACAAAGTTATGCAAATGAGAGCAGATCAGGGATTATTAGAGGTTAAGGGAGAAGGAAGTGGGTGTGTCTATAAAAAAACCAACTGGGGACCTTGCGGTGTCTTGATTGTATCAAAGTCATACCCTGGCTGTGATGTGGTACCTTAGCTTACAGGACATTGCCATTAGAGGAAATGGGTGAACGGTATACAGGAACTCCCTGAACTATTTCTAAAAAAAAAAAAAAAAAAAAAAAAAGTGACTCTACGATTATCTTAAAGAGTTCAATGTTTCAAACAAAGTGTCTTCTAATAGGTCTTAACCTGCACATTGAAACAGCTGAAACAAAAATTTTCCATCAAGAAAATGAAGAATTTGTTTCTATTGTAGTGAGTATTTTGGATTCTTTTTATTTTTCTGAAAAATCAATCCTGAACCTTAAAAATATTATCCATGGCAAATATTCCCACAAACTTTTCTAGAACTGGGTAAGAAAATTTCACATTATTGAATCAACCAGAAGAGTCACTAAAACCTATTCGATGATAAGAATTTAAAAAAATAAAAAGCAAGCTCAATAAGTCACTTATAATTTAAATACACTGGGTATTTTGACAACAAATATGGGGATCATTTTACTATGAAGAATAAATTTCAATACACTATATTTTCAATTTTCATCTCATTGATACATATTTTCCCCATGAACTTTATTCATAAGCTTTATTTCTTATTTAAAAACAAGTGTTTGTATCTTGATTTATCATTTAATGAAAGAATGAAATTTCTTCCATAGCTTGCATGATGCCGATGCCTTCTATATGTCAGCATTTAGCCTAAGGATGTGAAACTGTTGATTTTGGACACATCCCTAACTCAGAGCAGCCATTTTTAAATGTGTGGCACCATCAAGAGGCAACAGCTTGTACTGCCACAAGAACCCAGGATTGGCTTTCAAGTATAGAGAAGCCTGCTTTTAATAGCTATTGCCTTAGACTAAGCAACATAGACTTAATTAAGACTTTAACTCTGTTTCTCCAATGTGAAGTAATTGAATTATTATTCAATGCTATTTTTCTCTTTTCACTCCCTTTCTGCCCTTTTATCTCTCCGATGGAAAAGGAAGGGGAAAAAACATGACAACATCTCTCTCTCAGTTCACTAAGGACGACTGGCAGACCTAATTTGCTAATGATTAATTTCTTAATATTTAATGAACATCTACATATATGCAGGCAGTTTGCTGTTCAAAAGATACAGAGAGAAAGTACTTGCTTTACTTTATAATAACCAAAGGTGATTTGATGATAATATTCTTCTTTTTATTACCCAGTGGTTACAGATGTATTTTATTTATAAACAAAGGAAGATTGTTTATTTAGCCTTCCAAAATGGATAGCTTATTTAGGCAGTAGTTGGCATCATCCATCTAATCTTGTGATGTCCAATATATTATAATTTAACCTGCTGCTTCTCCTGATGTAAAAAAAAAAAAAAAGACAAAACAAATTACATACATGGTTCACATTTCTGGCTTGCATTATATTTCTGAGCTAGATCCTATAAATCATCACAGCAGGGAGTGAAAGGGGGAAATGACAGGGAATGTTGGAATACTGACTATTTAAAACATGAGAGGTAAGAGAAGGATCCACAGAAACAATTCCATTTAAGGATTAGACTAAATCTGAAAAATAAATCAATTAATGCAACAAAGATCATACAAACCTAGATTATAAAGACATTCATTATTTTAAAAAGTCTGGACCCTCTTCCCCTATTTGCAGTTTAATTGGCTCAATTCCCACTGGTGAAACCATAAAAAAAAAAAAAATTAAAACTGTAGTCAGGATGTAGCAAACGGAAGAGCCACATCAGGAAAGAGATTCCTTTCAAGTCAGACTGGAAGACAAAATACTTTTCCATACTTAAGCGTGCCTTCACATTTCAAAGACGTTGTTCTTAAAATAGGAGAGATCAGTAATCTGAACAACAAAATACATTCTTTGAATGTTGACTGATGAAGAAAGAAATGCTGTGGATCTTAATAATTCAGCCCAGCTCAGCCAAAAAGGTTCTGAATGCCTAAACTGTGTTGCAGGCTCAGGAGTCACTAGGAAGTGTAGTTTCCTAATCCCAAAACTGACTGATACCAATCTGTAGATTCTTTGGTCTTTAAAATAGTATCTGCATCTGACCATTAAGGGATGAGAGAACATATACATTTATTTCAAAAAACACCAAAATTTATTAAATAAACATCCTCGATTACACTTTCACTTAATTTTAGAAACACTAACTTTATGATCTGCTCAACAGTACACAAGCAAGATTCCAGGGCCTGCAGCCTTGGTTTTCATATAACCCCATAGAGCACCAATTCTTATAAAGAATGTTACAAAGTTTTCTAAGTAAAGAAAATTTATTAATTTTCATATTTTCATTTTAAATTGAAAATTGGACAGGAATTTCCCTTTCTGGAACTAAGAAGGATGTAATTATGTCAACATATTTGCATTCTTTTGTATAGAGCTTCACTGTTGCCTGGAACCAAATGCATACTGTCTGGGATCTAGGGGTTCAACAACAGTCACAAATTAAGGAAAAACAAAACGAATGTCATGATTAGGCATTGAAAATACTTACTTACTCTTCAAACACCATGTATATGATGCTTCTGATACTCTACTCATCTCAATAGGAGGTGAATGTATAGCACCAAGCAAGACAGACATGATCCCAGTCTCTTGCAAATTAAAATTCTTTAGTTGTAAAGTGCTTTTACAGGGGCTGTAAGAGCAAAACACCCCCCAAACAGCAAAGAATTGCTGACCCACACATTTCACCTATTCATACAACTACCATGGAAATATTAATTTGTGTCTTGAAAGAAAGCCAAGCTTATCTTTAGGGAATGCATAGTGATAGGGTATGCAAAAAACCAGAAAACCCTATTCCATGGTGCCTCATGAGAGCTGGCATCATATTACATGTTTGAGAAATAAGTATCAAGTGTGACCCTCCATAGTTCTAAATGGCGACACTGTTATTTGCCAAGGCACTGCAGATGACTGTCATCAGCCAGAAGGAAAATACTGGATTGCTACAATGCAATTTGTGGGAATCCATTGGTTCTCCATAATAGAACCCAGATGCTTTTGGCAGTTGTCAAATAAATACTCTTAACAGCAGCAGGGGTTGCTTTTTTTCATTTTCTCCTTTTCTGTTTAAAAATGACTTTTGCTGCCTGGACTATAATGTACTAGGTAGCCATCACTACCTCTATACTGGGAAGTATGCAGATATCAAATAAGGCGAATAAAAGAATATTTTTCTACTTTATAATGATTTTTCTAGCCTACAAAACATCTTATTTGCCAGAGTCAGCAACCCAGTCCTACTTAGAACAGAACTCAGAATGAGGGAGTGAAAATGACCACTGATGCCCAGATGGGTGCAGCGAGGTCCGTGGGCTTCAGGGCACTCACTTCACAAACTCGGCACCCTGCCAAGACCTCCCTTGCACTTAGTAACCCTTACTTCAGGACATTTTTAATCAAGACTTGGTATCTGGTTTCTAAAATCACAAAACAGAAAATGGCTGGCATAATGACAAAAATATGAATTGGCAGTTGAGGGGAAGAGAAAAGGGAGAGAAATGAAAAAAAAAATAAACATCTAAAATAGCACAGCAGTTGGAGGCTATTTAATATCAACTCAAAATGGATCATTACAATTCATTAACAGGCTTTGTTCACTAATTATGAACCTTGGAGTTTCATAATTATGGCTCCACCTTTAATACTAACTGCAATTACCCTGAGTTTTCAACAAAGATTGAACATGTTTAAAAAAAAAAAAAAGAATCCAAATGAAACACTGGTATAATCACCATCAAGCTAAAAATACTGCAGATATCATGTTTAGTGAACCAAATCTCCACTGCTTGTTTTCCTCATTAGGGAGTTAAATAAGTCTGCAGCATCTATTGATTCTATATTTATATAAGAGTAGTGTTTACTTTTTGAAAGTGGACTGACTGTGGAGCCAATTAAACTGCACTGCCCATGGAGTACATCTCACAGGCTGGGAGCCCAGAACATCTTTTCTTGGCTCCCAGAGTAAATCTCAAATGGCACTAGAGCTTTACCTTCACTGACTCACATTCTCTGCAGCTTTTCTTTTCATGACTCTGTGCCATTGTTTTTGCTTGGGAATTTTGGTCAAATTGCATAGGAATTCTGGTTGGCATACCACTAGAGTTATCCCCATTGGTGGCATGCAATGACTAGTCTTTTTTTTTTTTTTTTTTTTTTTTTAATGGTTTGACCACTTGGTGACCTGTCAGGTAGAAATGGAATCTATCTTTCTTAAGGTAAGAGATGACAAAGCATTTGTTTGTTGCTTTTGTTGTTTGGAACTTGTTTGGTTTCTGTTTGTGTCCCAGATCAGAAAAATAATTTGTTCCCAATGGAAAAGCAACCAACCTTTTGAGAGCTGCAGGAGTGACATTTGTTTCAGTGTTTACTTTTAAGGTATGGTTGAAGCTGTAGAACTTATGCTACAGTCTTTGAGGAAAAAAAAAATTCACTGCGTTTGTGTAAATATTTTCCTTCCTCCTGAGGATAATAATAAATTATAGAATAGCTCTGCTGCTCTGACTGGTTTCTAAAAATTTACAAGGATTTAAACAATTCCAACATGCCCCAAAATTCCAAAAAAATTAAGGAAAATTCTCATTCTTTAAATATTTTTAAGGAAAAGACCTTTCTTATTAAAACTGATTGACAATCTTTCTTTTTTTCCCATTAAAAAATAAGTTATATATAAAATAAATCCTTACACAAATCAGACTGACTCGATAACTTGGTTTAAAAAAGAATTACACACTACACATCTTTTCTTTGTTTAATCTGTGTAGAATTAATCCACGTGTAATCTCATCTTAAAAACATTTGGAACTTGTTTTAATACGAAAAGACTAGTATATCTGAACTTCTAAAATGCCTTATCTTAGTTTACTAAAAATATAAGCTCTCAAGCAACCAAAATCTTATATTATTTAAGTGAAGAAATCTCCTCTAATTAATATTTGATTTTGCTTTTCCCCCCAAATCAGACAGATACCTTTTTGATATCTTATATCTAAACTATCTTCAAGTTTTATTAAATACTTTATATAATCATCTGTATAAGTTTTGGTTTTTAACCTTACAAAAAGGAAAGCTGCTATAAATGATTAAGTTTGTTTACAATAGTTTTAAACTGTCCAACATAGGGACATATATGAAATAAAATGAGACATTCATCGTTCCCTAAGATAATTCCATACAGGTAAAATACCATTATTATTAATATTACTAAAAGTGCTCAAAATTATGTACATGTGTTACAGAAATGTTCTGCATAGACATTAGTGTTCTCACTGTAATATGCCCTTACATTCAGGGGAAACACTGATTAAACAAGACATTAGTCTTACATCCTGATAAAGAATCTGAGCTCTCCACGCTGATACTGTTTGTTAAATAGCCATAAATTCACCACTACTATTTGTTCTTACTTTTCACCACGTGGTCTCAGTGTCCTCTGGAGTTTGCCTGAAGACTGTGCCTAAATTGTGGGCTAAAATGTGCCTTCTACAAAGACAGTTTCAGAGCCTCACAGATAGGACCTTATCAAGTCCTCCTGACATTTCAGAGAACAGACCTGTGAGGAGAAGGTGCTGAGCTGACCTGGCCTTGACTAGAATGAGTTCTAGGAAGCTAAATCAGATTTTTAGAACTATTTTTAGTTCATAAATAGATGATTTAATGAAATCACAACAGTGGCCCAAATTGCAGTTAAATAAGAATTAATTACATAGGACTACTTGAACTGTTAATGGAAATCAAATTTCTAATGTGGATATGTGTTTTGGAGTATTATTGGTATTATTTTGAATCTTTTGTTGTAATGGGGAAACCCTCTAGCATTCATCTTCATCTATCTCCAACCTTTAATTTAGTTGACTCTGATTGGCAAACTAAATGAAATATTCTTTTTAGTGGGTAGTTTGTTCTCATTGACCCCTTAGAATTCAGGAAGAAATATTTTTGAGGCACTTTACTTTTCAATGGCCATATCACTTTACTTTTCAATGGCACAAACTCAATAATAAACAGTCCTTCTTTTCTAAGACAAATAACTATATGTACATGGAGTGTCACCTTTTTTAAAAAAAGCCTCATTTCATCAAGTATGACAAGCCCAATACTGAGGAAAAGGGATTATTAGAACTTAGTATTTGGAACAATATCCACAAAACTCTCACAAAAAGTTAAATCTGTTTATGACTTAGAGGGTCCCAACTTATAGTCAGTAAGAATGGTCACTCTGGGTTGTCAAAAGAACCTTAGCATATTTGGAAAATCTAGAGGTAAGAGAGATTTGCTAACATTTAAAGATTCTAAAGATTTTTTAAAGATTCTAAAACCCAATGTAGACACATTTCTTGAGTTTTGCTTTCTGTCCTTGTAATAGAATACTTAAGAAGATTTAAGGAAGATTTCTGGAGTGATAGGATCCATTGAAAACGTTCTCCCTCACTCCTTGATAAATTATCAAATGGAGTTATTTTTCTGGCTTTATTAATAATAGTTGATCAGCACAGTATATATCAGCTGTCAATTTATAAGAAAGTATTTATATGCTAATTAAAACTTCTGAATTTACATCAAGGAATCAAAGCTGCAAAACAATGCTTTTTGTGACTATATATAATCTCTGGAGATTACTTATTATTACAATGGGAGCTATCATACCAGAGCCTGAATAACTGATTCACCTAAGGAATATCTAATTCTCTAGGGGTATTTATGTTTGTTTTATTCACTACTGTTAGTTGGGATATTTGAAAGTTCCTTAAAAATAGACCTTAACTTATCAAGAACTTCAAGTAATAGATATGATTCTCATTCTAAAATGTCCAACAAATTTTGCCCAGTATAGATGTCAATCATTTCTGCCCATTATAATCCAAGGATTACAATTTTATTGTACTTCAGAGTGTTAATGAGTTTGGGATGTGATTCAAACTTACCTTACTTTAATAATCCTATACTTTTGTAAAACAGATTTACCATCTCATAGCTTCTCTCATTAAGGAAATCATTAATGATTAATAAAGCAAAATGATCTCTGACATGTATTCATTTTAAGAGGAAAATATATGCTTAACAAAGAGTGGAAAAATACCATTGTTTGTTTTCATTGATTAGTGGGATGCTCAAGGGACATTTCCTCTAGTCTTCTTATTTTCAATATTAACCAATTTAAGTATAAATTCATTTTAAATGGAAAAGGATAACTCAATAGATTTTGTGAGTATGTGTTATGGAGAGTCACTGTATGTGCTCAGAAACAAGGCTGGAGAATACGGGGTACATAATGTGCAGGAAATGCTGAGCACCATGACACACCCTTCAACTTTCTGGACAACTTGCCACGAAGTTCTAGACAACTTGCCAAATTCACTGCCTAATTCCTGATGACTCATGATTCCACCTTCTACATCTATCATAATCATACACCTGCAGATCTAACAATATAAATAATTCAAATACGCATTTCCTCAGTCTTAAAATTTTATAAGATGCTAGAAATTTGGTAAACTCACAACTACCGTTTGTTGGTAACTATACCAAATGTATAGTTACAAGGATTCTGAAGAGCCACTGAATTGATATTTAGGCTCCTACAGGCCTTCAAAATACCCACACATGCCTAACAATAGTGTCCTGGGAAAAGTAAAGATAGTGGGAGAGTCTAGGAAGTGACAGCAGTGGCTTGTACATGTGATATTAATCCTACATTCCCACGTCACCCTTGGAATGTGTCTCCAAGGCTTAACTTTAGATTCTGATCAATGAAACAGTGAGGCAAACAGAAAGATTACCAATCGCTCCATCTCCTGCTCCCTCAATCTTTCCTCCCTCTGTCGCCTATGATAATCCATGAGGTCATCGCGTCCTGAAATGGAGCTGATGCTGCTTTTCCTTTCCCGAAGGACAGGCTGGGGGGTCCCTGAGGCCTGTCTGAGGCTGTCCAACTCAGTGTCATCGAAGTCCACAGAGCCACAAGAGAAGTTCCTCCTGGCCACGAACACTCTGTCTATTTCCACAGTAGGAAATGAATGGCTTGGGCTGGTCCCCGAGAATAGAGCCCTGTCAAAGTCATCAGAGGCACAGGAGGAGGTGGAGGCCAGAAGCATCTTCCGAGCCACCCGAGGACTGGCAGGTACACTGAGGGTGGAACTTGCATAAGGAACGCCCTCAGAGGCAGAGGTTTTATAAGGTAAAGCCCCTGAGCTTAGAGAGGAAAAATTAAGGTAATTGTCATTGTCTATCACGCTATGAGGTAGATCCTTTTCCCCGGGTCTGGTTCGTTTGGAATTGCTGAGAGAATTTCTTGGAGGCAAGCTGAGAGGCGTCAGCTGGTTCTCTGTGGCTTTGTACAACCTGGGAAGCGATCTGCTGTAGGCTCCCATGTGGCTTAGGCTGCTGCCTGAATACTTCCTAGTTCTTAAACTGACATTTTCAGACGCAGGTTCCTTGTGTCGGGTTAACTTGGGCTGAAGTGCCAGGTTGTCCTGAATGTTCATTTTCCTGGCTTGCTTTGGGCTTGAAGGCATGCTAGCTGCCCCAGATCTGCTGATGGGAGGGGGCCCACTGTCATTCAGGGAACCACCATTCCACATGGCCAGCAGTGAGCCAGATGCCTTTCGTCCTTCCAGTCCTCCAAAAAAGTAGACATTATCATGGGATTTATTCCTAGAGCTGTATTTAGAATAGGGAGGTTTCTCTGAAAGTCTCGAGGACCTTTCAGTGTCCCGGCCAGTATAATGCTCAAAATCTGCCCTTCCAAGTGGATAGCCACTGAGGGAGTGTGTAGTGCTAAGGACGGGAGTGGGAGGCTTCATGGACATACTCTTGTCGGTTTCATCAGAGAATTGCTTGCTCCCCTGGATTTTGGTCAAGGAGGGGCTGCTCCTGACATTGGTGCCCAAAGGAGAAGGGCTCCTCTTAGCAGGCACGGGTTGTGAGAGGGTTAAATATGAACCAGAATAGTCTCCATTGGCTTTAAATTTCAGGCTGGAAGAATATTTTTTGGGGCTTAGGCTCTCCATCATATTTTGGGAATCTGTGTCCAGGGATTGCACTACAAATCCTTCCTCGGTGCTACCATTTTGTAAATCCAACTGCTTTTGCATGTGGCTACACTCTTCCATAATCTCCCTGGATTCTGTAAGGGAAAAAAAAATAGAGAAAGCTTTATGTAACAAAACAAAACAACAAAACCCAAGTCCCTGTGAGTCTACCACTGAACAAATAGTCTTGGAATATGACCCAACCCAACGAAAAAACACAAACTCTATTTTTCTAATAACCTAATAAAATTGCACCAGAAAAATGAAGACAAAGGACCACTGATCAGAGATTTTTTTTTTTTGTACAAAAAGAAAAATATCTCAAGAGGACATGATATTTGAGGAAAGCAAATTTCTTTTTTTAATATTTCTTTAGTTTTCAATGGGCCTTTATTTTCTTTATTAATACGAGGTGCTGAGAATCCAACCCAGTGCCTCACGCATGCTAGGCAAGCACTCTGCCACTGAGCCACAACCCCAGCCCAGGAAAGCAGATTTCTAACCAAGTAATGGTGTGGGAGAGTTTCCCTTTGATGTTCAAGTCCTTGGAGAAAAACCTGCTCCTACCTAGCAAATGCCTAAAAGGACTCTGCGGTGGTTTTTCTTTTAGATTTCCCTGCTAAAATTATTAAGTGCTCAGAAGTAGTCCTGAGGAAACAATCTACATTTGGCAGAGAAAGAAAGTTTTGTGTTAGACACTGATCAAAAACATGAGGGTTAGAAGATAGCTCTTTAAAAGCGGGCTGTGGGAGTTTCCTTCTTAACAAGAAGACTTATAGTTCCTGTACTCATCAGAAAGAGGCAGGTGATAACAGAGGGAAAGGATGTTCCCCAAATTTCTGCTACATGGTCAGGACAGCATATTTAAAAACCTGAAACTGCTGTCTTCTTCAAATTCCCTGGAGTCCCAAATACACCACCAAGCTCATCTTTGGTATCAAACTCTCTCCCCCACCAGGAACATCTTTCTCCCTCTGTGGACCTTTCAGAACCTATCTGTTCTTCAAAGTGCAGATCAGAGTTCTTCTGTCTTGTACAATCAAAATCTTTTCCAAAAATTTCCTTAAGGATATGTTTTGGATCCTAGTTTAAATAACATTAAGAAACCAAAGTTCTAGGCTATGAAAATGTCTTTGAAGTACAAACTATTTCTGAAAATGAAAAAGGTTATATTTTTAACGGATAAAAATATTGTTCTTTAATTATCAACAAAGGAAAAACACAATTTAAACATTCCTATTGAACAGATGCACTGTTAAGGCTGTCCTCCAGCTCTCTGGGATCTAAAGACACAAATTATTACATCTGTGGTCTATATGCACAGTGTCGCTTATGGTTAGTGATAAGTTTCATGTGATTGTCTCTATAAAAGTTAAAGAGAGTATGTCTAGTATTGCTATCTTATTTCCATCACTGCCTCCCATTATTTTATTGCGGCTCACTCCCTCCCAGCTGCATATCAAGGACTTCACCCTGCTTTCTCAGCCTCAAGGACTTCCTGGGCAATTCAGGTTACCTAGTGAGGAATAACTTCTTACATAGGCTAAAGCCAAGAAATAGTATGGCTGCTTACATCCTGGTGATGATCCAACTACCCATAAAGCTGCAGCTTCACCAAAAAGATTCTGTCTTGGGTCCCTTTCCCTCTACTTCAAAGTCTTGCTTGGATGCATACAAGCCTAATTTTTTTAAAGTGTATGTCAAAAAAAATTGAGGTTCTTCTCTAGATTTGTCTCCCAGCTGGCATCTGACCTTGTCATCTGGCCCTTGCCAAGTCTTTCATTCCTCAAGGCTGATACCCTCTCTGTTCCCAAGACAAATGTCCCTTTCAGCATTTGTCTGACTACCAATTTTAACCTTGACAGCAACACCATACTAGTTTGAGATATAGCTCATCCAGCTCCCTTGGTGGACTGAAACTAAGAGGACCCCTAGATTTAGTTGCTTCTTTTCTGAACTAATTTATCTCCAGTTGGTTTTCTGTATTGAAATTTCAGCATGTCTTGACCAGTTTTCCCAAATTAAATATTTCAATATTGATGAAACATGGAAATTAATGGATTCATAAGACTTTCTAGTGCTAATTATTTTAACGGCAAAAAATACCTTCAATGCCTGACAGGGAGAAGAGTTGAATAATCAACAATATATCATATGAGTGAAAAGAATGCAACCATTTAAAATTATATTTTGAAGAATATTTTATAGTATAAAATGCACTCATATAACAAACATTTTAAAGGTTCAGAGGTGGGGCTTTAGGCAGTGATGAGGGCTATAACCTCATTAGTGGATTAATCCATTTGATGAATGCTAACTGTAGGCAAGTGGGCATGGCTGGAGGAGGTAGGGTCATTGGAGGTGTGGCCTTAGAGTATATCTGTCACTGTCCCCTTTCTCTTCCTCTCTCTCTCTCTTTCTCTCTACTTCACAACTTCGATGAGTTGATCAATTTTCCTTTGCCACATCCTTCTGACATGATGTTTATGGACCAAGCCTCTGAAACCTCTGGAATGGTGAGCCCAAAATAAAATTATCCTCCTCTAAACTGTTTTTGTCAGGTATTTTGGTCAGTGAGGAACAGCTAACACATCCACCCACACACAGGTGCTCAGGCCAAATTCCTGGGAGTCGTTATTGATCTCCTTCAACACTAGCACCTCTAGTTTGTTAGTATCCACTAACAAACCCTATCAACATCTACTCCTGACAGATTCTCAATCTGATCACTTCTTGCGATTTCCACTGCTGCCTCCCTGGTACAAGCCAGTTTCCTCTCTTCCTCCTATGCCTATTCTACAACAGCAGCAGTAACAATGGACTGGAAAAAGTTACACCAAAAATTAGTAGTATTATCGGGGTGGTGGTATTACCAGTGATTTTTAATTTATCTGTCTCCTACAGTTTTTATTTTTCATAGTTTATATATGAGTTTATTTTTAAAGAGAGAGAGAGACAATTTTTAAAAAATATTTATTTTTCAGATTTTGGTGGACACAACATCTTTATCTTTTTATTTTTATGTGGTGCTGAGGATCGAACCCAGCACCCTGTGCATGCCAGGTGAGCGCATTACCGCTTGAGCCACATCCCCAGCCCCAGACTAACTTAATATGTAATGTTTGAAGACTGTAACATTTTTCTTACTCTGCTAAAACATTCTGATAAAAATGTTAATTACACATATTTATCCATTTCATACTTTATGCATCTGAAAACCTAAAATATCAAATATAATACCATCCTTGATGTGAATAAAAGTAACAGAATGGTTACCAAAAAAAAAAAAATCTTCAGATGCTTGCTGAACATAGCTTAGACAATAATACTAGTATGTTCATTTTTAAAAATTTAATTACTAGGATATTTTCTTATTTGAAGTGGTTCTGTTTATTGCACAGGAAAAAAAAACCCAAAATTCTTAACAACTAGATCTGGGTATCTCATTCATTAAATAGGTATTAAATGCATACAGCATATCAGACATTTATGCAGTGGGCATTCATTAGTGTTAGTCACTGATGTTCCAGTTAGCCTTTTTTCAAGAACATGGAGGGTGGCTCTTCCTCATCCCCATGAGGGTATGTGTGGCTACATTCTTCTTTCAATCAAACTTGAGAGAAGGAGACCTGTCAATTTCTAGCTGAAGCATCAGGAGCTGAGCATGGTTCACCATCTCCAATCCTCCTGTAGATGATTAGCTTCTAAACAAGTTTGTGGAGGCTTTTTCAGCCTACGCCCCCCACCCCCGAATGAGGAAGACATGCACCCTTGCCAACTCTGAAGATGATCTTCAGTTACTGAGATTTGGTCGTGTTTATTCCTTTTTTGTTACTCTAAAGATGCTATCTTCACTAAGTGCTTGCTTACCAAGCTCTGAGCTAGGCATTTGGAAAAAGATGGTACAAGATATAACTTCTTGTCCTTACAATGCTTACAGTCCAAAGAGAAAGATGCACATAGGAGTAAATGATAACCATTCACACATGAATAAAGGATTGATCAACAGATTGGTAAAGAACATGGAGTCGGACTAATCCAGTAAGAATGGCAGTCTCTGGGAGGTAACTATGGAAAAAATGACAATGAAGCCAAGTCCCAGTGAACCAAAGAGGATTGGCAGGTTTTATCCAATTGTGACATAAATTCACTTTCACATCTAAAGTTTTGTGAATCTAAGAAAATAAGTGAAATTCCAAGCCCACTTGAGGTGGTCTAACCTCAGTGTTGGTAATTCAACAAGGCTCCTGACTATGACATAATAAAAACAAAAATTGTGTAAGAAACAAGCTAATTTCTGTATCATGGTTCTTAAACACCTAGGAATGTATCTCTCCTAAAATGAACTGTATTTAATAATCATGTGTTACTCATTTTAAATCTTTTTCCATCTTCACCACCTGGATCCTCATGGGAACAGAGCTAAATTAAATAGAAGAGGCATTCCCATGGGGCAAAGGCAGCAGGCCAGAGAGCAGGCAGAGCAGATATCATTAGTCATAAGTCAAAATCCAAGCACTCAGCCCAAGCTCAAACTTTTACCCATTTATTACAGTAGTAGAAAATTCAAGGGTTTAACCCCTCATATGAAAATGCATATGTAAAACTTTTGATCCAGCAGTACATGATTTGGATATCATTTTAGATGATGAGATGTATTAATACACTTGAACCTGTTTGAAATCGCAAATGTTATTTCATCACCTGAATGAAATATTACCAAGCTCTGTCCCCTCTTTATTTGGACTAATAAAGCTATAGAATAGTAAACTACCACAGATTCCCTAACATTTGTCTTCTTCCCCTGCTCACACATGTCTTTTTCTTTTCCTAATAAAAATGTATAATTACTAGGGCAGTTTCATTTTCCAAGCAAAACACAATATCAAAATATTACAAACTAGTATAAACTGAAAGAAGATCGGTTCTATACTCTAGGAAAGAAACAAGCAGAACATTTACAAATCCTAAGCCACATCTGAGAGACAGCCATGAGACATTTTTCAGCCATGCATGTGTGTTGAGAAAAGTTACTGATGACATAGATGAAAGGACATGTCAGAGAAAATTTAAAGGGATACTCATCTTTGATACTCCAGTTTTTCATTTCAAACTCATTGGGCCTGTGAAGTACGTGCAAAAGGTTGTATATTTAAAGATTGATCATTAGGTACAGATGTGGAATTTATACATTCTCCCTAAGCTTAATTTCCCTGCCATTGCTGAACACATATACATATTTATCAGAACTTTGTATCTCTTGATCCTGCAAATCATTCAACCCCAAAGTTAAGAGAATCAGCCCATAGATGTCTTTCTGACCTGATGAGTACATCAATGGTACTGATACCTCTCCCCTTTTCTACTAGAATATTTTCTAGAATATTCTTTTTGTTTGAGGTGTGGCTGCATGAGTTGAACACCTAGAAATTGGAACCACTTAGGAAGTATAAACCAGTAACCACAAATGTACTTTGAATGAGGACTAGGGGAGTAGAGGCAGGAGAGTGGAGAACACCATGGAGAAGTTTGGATTTAAATTCCCTAAGCAAGGAGGGAGGAAAGGATGTGATTACAGGCTGTATGCAGAATGCATCAGAGACTCCAGCTGATTTAGAAGAAAGAAGGGAGAGGACAGTGGGAGGTCAAGGAGAAGTCTGCAAAGAGGCCTCATTGAGGTGGCAAACAGAACAAGGGGAGGGCAGTGAAGAAGAGAGGTCTGCATTAACATGGGTATGCTTTAGAGTCTGTGGTCTTGGTCTACGCTGCTGTGTTTATTCTGGGTTTCCTGTACATTTTATGTAAACGAAGAAGAGGTCTCAGTGAAACTGTGATCCCTGCATTATGTTATTGTAGAAGCAAAACAGTTCCAAGGGATTTCATGACCACATGCACATCCAAAGAATGGTGAGAGAGAAGGGAAGAATGCATCTGGTGCCCATCTGAGAGAGAAGACAACGCTGGAAGTCTAAACAGGAAAGAAGTTAATGTGTGTTGAAAGGTTTGCATTTACTTTCCAATCCATAAATTGAATCCCTCCAGTACTCTTGTTATTTTATCACCTGAAATGTACATCATCTCATTGTCAATCAGAAAGTGTTAAAAGCCATGAAGAAGTCTCTGGAAGTACTAAGGAAAGTCACAGCACTTTCTTCCCTGGAGGAGAAATTACTTGAAAAGCCCACCTCAGGGCTCATTTTCTAAAGTTTCTTTGGAGATTCTCTTTGATTTGGTTCAATTCTGGCATTTGTTTTAATATAATTCTACCTTTATGGCAGATAACAACATAAGGCTGCTCATCGATTCAGAATACAAATGATCAAGGGCGAGTTTACAGCACTGTGACTGACAAAACTGTAGGGATTTTGGCTTTAAGATAATGAAAACACATTCAAGGGGTAAAGTTTTGAAAAATAACACATTAAGACAAAGTTTGTGTTGTATTGTATGAGAAGAAGAGCATAAAGTCTGTCCTACGTAAATTGCGATTATCCATATAGGGGATTTATCCAGGTGATTTGGGGGGATATCTAAGATACACCATTTACTTATCTTTTCACATTTCCAAGTGCTGAACCCTGCTTAGGATCACAGGGATACTAAAAAGGCAATTGACAGGAAAGCTTCATGTTGTTGGAGAGGATGTATATTATAGAGGCAATTTTAGGGGGATGGATGTATATTATAGAAGCAGTTTTAGGAAAGATAATTTAAATGAAAATCTGGTATCAAAATGTTCACATTATAATAAAATCTGATTCTATACCCACATCCTTCCAGAGGATTGGAGAGCTGAGAGGCTGCTTCAAATAAATATTCTGTGGCAGACAGTGGTGGATGCCTGGTGTTCAAAGCTCTCTCTGCACACTGGTGGTCCACAGGCTGGTCTCTTTCAGCACTGATGTTTACGATATGGCACTGTTATGAATAAAGCATGTGCTGATGACACGTAATTGAATTCAGACCCAGCTTAGCCTCTCAGAAGCAGTGCCATTCTTCACATGAATTCTATGGGATACTTCTGTGGCCACCAATGGCAGCAGATGGGGCCTGGGGGAAGCTTTTGGAGGACTGAAAGGGGAAAACTCAGAAACTTATTTAAAACCCAAACTCTAAGCTCTTGGAGAACAATGGATACAAAACTAACTAACTCAATCTCTCTCTCTCTCTCTCTCTCTCTCTCTCTCTCTCTCTCTCTCCACTAATCACAGCATCCAAACATGAGGAGGAGGGGGCTAATTGGAAGATTCAGGAATAACCACTTCCTTCTATCCAATATTATTATTTCAGAAATCCAAAAGCAGCCCATTTGCCCCATCCCCTGTTCTCTAAAAACTATCTTTTGTCAAACTCTTCAGCCCTTCAACTCCCTCTCTACAAATAAGCCCTCCTACTTTACAAATATTTCCCCTCATCCTCAGCCTCTTCCATCTCTGCAAACAAACCTGACCAGTCCACATATCCCCATGCGATTCTGCAAGCACCCACCTCCCCACCCCTAGCAAATACTCCCAGACCCTCTCCTTCCAGTATCACCGCCCACACACAGATTCTGGAAGGTCCCTAACCCTGTGCCTTCCCACTGTCTCAATCCCATTTTCATAGAACTTACTTTCTCCCTACCCACTCATCCAGGCTTCCTAACTTCTCTTCCTTTAAACTCTTCCTCTACACTTAAGCACCCAAGATTTTATATCCTAGGACAGAGAGAAAGATCACTTTGTTAACAGATATAGTAGCATTATTGTTGTTGTTCTTCTTCTTTTTTGAAATAAACAAAGCAACAAATGGGTTCCAGCTCCATTTTGCACCATGTTTTTGTTACTCAAAGATATGATTCTGTTTAAACAGAATAATTATTATCTACTAGACACATGTAGATAGGTTGATATTTTCTAAGGAAGATGTTTTCCATTCCCCAAAAGATCCAGAAAGAGCAGTTCCATGGTGAGAAATGTATTTTTTTTTTATTGGTTGTTCAAAACATTACATAGTTCTTGATATATCATATTTCACACTTTGAGAGAAATGTATTTTAATGGCAGAGTAAAGAGCCTATTTTATTCTTGCTGATTGAGCCCATTACAATAGGCAGCCATAAATCTTAAATGTATAGACACACACAGGCATACACACAGACAGTCACAGAGACAGACACATGCTGTCCACATGCCACAATAGCCTAAAATGCACAAAGGCTTTTTGTGACAGAGGTGACTCTTCTGTACCCAGACAAGAAGCAGCAACCTCAGGATTCACCAGATGTTGACAGTGATGCACAGCAGGCTAGGGAGAAAGGTGAAGGTCACCATATATTAAATGTTGATGTGATGTCTCAGGACAGTGAATATATGATTTCTTTCTTGGTTTTCTTTTTTTTTTTTTTTTTCGTCTTTTGAATTTTTGTTTTATTACATTCTAAAGATGTCTAAAAGGAAAAATAAGGAAGACCACTAAGGAAAGGGGGGGGGGGAGTCATATGAGGCTATAAGGAGGAGAAAGGAGCCCAGATGGGAGCAGAGAGTGACAGGAGATAATGAGAACATTGAACACAGATGGAAGAAGTGGGACAGAAAATAAAAAGAAGTTCCAAGTCCTTCCTGTCACAATAAGGGAATTCGACTAACCCCAGGCTACCCTTCCCTTCTGTTAGCCCTAGCTGTATTGAAGTCTAAGGTCTGTTTTAAAAAAGCAACTCCAGATGGTACCCAAAGGTTCCTAAAAGTAATCACCATCAACTGCAAAAAACACACATCGAATGAGGATTATTCTCTCCTGTGATCAGAGGCTATTTTTAAATGTCTAGGTTTGTTTTATATTAAGGATTCTTAAGAATCTTCCAAGACTCAGTGAAGAGGTTAAAACATCAATTATAGGAATTTTTAAATAAGTTTTTTAGCTAGTCCCTTAAATAATGCTTGTCTGTAGGAACTTTAAAATATTCTTTAGACTGTTCAAAGAATTTGACTGCTTGTTTCCTGTGATAATTCTCTGTAGCCAGTGAGGAAGGCAGGGAAGGAAGACAGAAAACAGAAGCAATCTTTTTTTTTATAAGAGAGAGAATTTTAATATTTATTTTTCAGTTCTCGGTGGACACAACATCTTTGTTTGTATGTGGTGCTGAGGATTGAACCAGGGCCGCACGCATGCCAGGCAAGCGCGCTACTGCTTAAGCCATATCCCCAGCCCCAGAAGCAATCTTTTTTTTTTTTTTAATTGTTGGTCGTTCAAAACATTACATAGTTCTTAATATATCATATTTCACAGTTTGATTCAAGTGGGTTATGAACTCCCATTTTTACCCCGTATACAGATTGCTGTATCACATCAGTTACACTTCCATTGATTTACATATTGCCATTCTAGTGTCTGATGTATTCTGCTGTCTATCCTATTCTCTACTATCCCCCCTCCCCTCCCCTCCCCACCCCTCCCCTTTTCTCTCTCTACCCCCTCTACTGTAAATCATTTCTTCCACTTGTATTATTCTTCTCTTACCCCTCATTTCCTCTTATATGTAATTTTGTAAAACCCTGAGGATCACCTTCCATTTCCATGCCATTTCCCTTCTCACTCCCTTTCCCTCCCACCTCTCATCCCTGTTTAATGTTAATCTTCTTCTCAAGCTCTTCGTCCCTACCCTATCCTTGGTTACTCCCCTTATATCAAAGCAGTCATTTGGCATTTGTTTTTTAAGGATTGGCTAGCTTCACTTAGCATAATCTGCTCTAATGCCATCCATTTCCCTCCAAATTCTATGATTTTGTCATTTTTTAATGCAGAGTAATACTCCATTGTGTATAAATGCCACATTTTTTTATCCATTCATCTATTGAAGGGCATCTAGGTTGGTTCCACAATCTTGCTATCGTGAATTGTGCTGCTATGAACACCAGAAGCAATCTTAAGAGAATTTTAGGTCATTAAACTTTCCTCCCACTTGCAAAATTCCTAAATTTGCCTAAATAATCAAGATGTGACATTTTTCAATTATATTCAAATTTGTGTTTAAACAATTATTAAAGTAGTTTTAGCAATATTTTTAATATATAGTATTAATTCAGTAAGTTCAAGATTATTCAAATTAAAAGTATTCTGTCTCTTCTTTCAGAAATACAAAGGAGAGATAATATAGTTTGACATACACTATGAAGAATATATTTTTGAATACACCTAATTCCAGAATGTGGGAAACTCGCCGGGCAAGGGGGTCCACTCCTGTAATCCCAGGGATTCATGAGGCTGAGACAGGAGGATCCTGAGTTTGAAGCCAGCCTGGGAAACTTAGCAAGATCCTGTCTCAAAATAAAAAAGAGAAAAGGCTAGGGTGACATACCCTGAGTTCAATCCCCAGTCCCACAACAACAACAAAATGACCAGTGAATTCAGTCTGCAAATAGCAAAGGGGAAGAAATCCAGGAGGGAAAGGAAACAGTTCTAGATTAAAGAGACTCAGGAGACACACCAATTAAATACAATGCATGGACATGACTTTGGATCCTGTTTTGAACAATCCATCTATAAAAAACAGATGACAATACCAAAGAATTTAAACACAACTGGAAAGTAGATGCTACTGCAATCACTGCCTTTTTTAAAAAAAAGTGTGATTATAATACATTTTTTAAAATGCTAATCTCTTATAATTCCATTGTAAATTATGGATGAAATTCTAAGGTATTTGCAATGTGCTTTATAACAATCCACATTTTGAGGGAAAGTGAAGTCTTACAGAGGGAGCAATATTAGCATATGTAAATTAATGTTCAAGTGGGTCAATGGGTAACTAGGCTTTCATTATCTTATTTTTAGTGCAAGTTTTAAATTTCATGTATATTAAAATTTTCCACAATAAAACATTAAAAAATATTATGCCTTCTGCTAGCCAATATTAATAAAATGATATCTATACACAGACATAAAAAATACAGTGATTCACTTTACAAAGAAGGACAGGGTCTTATTTGTAGCTCCTAGATGACTTTTTAATTTTTTTTATTTCTTTTTTTTTTAGTTATAGTTGGCCCCAATACCTTTATTTTATTTATTTATTTTTATGTGGTGCTGAGGATCGAACCCAGCGCCTCGCACATGCTGGACGAGTGCTCTACCACTGAGCCCCAGCCCCAGCCCCTAGATTACTTTTTAAAAGCAGAATTCTAATCCCCTAGCATCTTGAACTATGTTACTTAGAAGGAATTTATTTTTAAATACCTGGGAGAAACTTGAAAGCAAATGTGCTATCAATGTTACAGTAAGCAGGCCATTCTTTTTGCACACTTGCAAGATAGTTCTAGGTGGAGTACCTAATCAGCACTGGAATTTCTTCAGAAAATTGAAATGTGAAAGTATTCAAAACACAGCCAAAAGTTCCAGATTGTAAGGAATATCATCCTCAAAAAGAAAAAAATAATAATGCTAAAATGCACCAACACCCATACACCACTTACATATTTATGATGAGGAAGGAACTGATAAACTTGTAAAGTTTTTCATTCTGTTACTGCTTGTCTGAAAGTGGAGCAACTCTTTAAGTAGGAAATTATAAATCCGTGTCTTCAGGGTTCTAAACAGTTTTAGTATTTAGATGAGGATTTCTAAATTTTCTTAAATAAATATTTCCAGATGTTTCTTATTCTTGACCATTGGTACAATTCATTCCCAGGTTTGGGTGACTCTGCCAAGTCCCCTTTGAACCCAGAAAAGTCCTCCATAGTATAATGATGCCCACCAAAATCAAGGCAGACATGTGCTAGAGACTTGGAAGTCTTGAATATCTGCATGCACCATATTTCAGATACTTCTTTTGAATCAGATGAAAATAACAACAACAACACTTC
Organism: Spermophilus citellus; assembly: GCF_964194105.1. NCBI lineage: Eukaryota > Metazoa > Chordata > Mammalia > Rodentia > Sciuridae > Spermophilus > Spermophilus citellus. Next base: position 97,035,092 of record NC_138188.1, on the reverse strand, counting down.
TGATTCTTTGAATTCAACCAAAAAATAAGATAAATAAAGAATTCCAGGATCATTGGAGGTAAACATCCTCTATCTTTACCCTGAAACTATCACTATGGACTTGAAGATTTTTGTCCATGGGAGCAAAAATCTGCTGAGTTTTCCATCATCCAAACCAGTAGAGATCAAAAAACAATGGGCTAAATTTAATTTTAATCTATGCTGGTTTTCATAACTCTGGCCACCAGACCTAATAAAGGAAGTGGTTACATTAGGATGTTATTTTTATTGTAATGGTTAATCCAGTACAAAGAACAGTAGACAGGCTGCCAAGGACATGAGTCAGGACACCCATTCTAGCCCTGGTTCTGCCAGTTAACCTAAAGGAGGGAGACCTGGAGCAAGTCACTCCACTTCATCTGCCTTCTTCATCTTGTTTCAGGATGAGAGTAAACCAGTTTGAAGATGAGAGTAAACCAGATGTGTTTTTTCTCTAGCTTTCTGGACTTCCATGGATACAGGTTAAATAACACAAGAGTGCCCATTATATAATGCAGGAAATGGAAATGACCACAGAACATAAGCATGTTTCAGTGATAAGGTGGCAGCTATTTAATTAGGAAAAGATTTCACTGGCACTGCTGACCATGACATTCCAAGGGCATGGCAAATTGTTGCAGCATAACATAGTGGGAAAAGGCCTGGTCAGAATTATGTTAATGTAATAGAGTGTGGATATTAGATTCAGCATGATATACAAGACGTATTTTGTCTACCTTCCCATGGCTTGAAATTTCCTTAACAAACCTTAAGCTGTTCCTGAAAACCTACTTCTGCAATGACATAAGCAGTGTGGCAGCCAGACATCACTTCCCAGTCCCCTCTGAGCATCCCTTGGCTATAAAGCACTATTCAGACTGAATTGGTCAAAAGAATGCACAAGTTGGCTTTCCTTTGCCTTCACCTGCATTGGTGTTAGCTGTAAAATGGTCAAGAAATGATTCTTGGAAAACTCTTGTAAACTTTAGCTTTTTTCCATAGGTTAATTCCGCAGGCATACTGCCATCTGGAGAAGTCACATGAAATGTATAAACAAAACAGTCTAAGAAGATCATCAACACTAGTTTCCACTAGCTCTAGGTTTAACAGTAAATCTTAGAAAAGAGTGACCCTACTTAAGGTAACAGTATCAAATACTGGTGTGCACAAACTTTTCTTCCTCTTACTTTGTAAAGAAAAGCAATGCATCTAATAAAGTCAAGCTATAGGCACCAAACAAACAGCTATATAAAAACCTCTAATAACTTCTCCACATAACTTAGCCTGTTAGCCTATAAGTTATTTATCTGTTTCTTTATATAGCAAGCTATGACTTTTACTCTTGGGTTTCTCTTTATCACTAGCTGCCACACTGCTTTAAAAATCTTACCTTTAAAGCAGTTATAACACAAAGTTTCTTTTCAACAATGTCTAAAAACACCCCTCAATATCATAAAAACAGCTGTGTGCAAATTTAATCCCTAAAAAGTCAAATTTCTGGGTGACTCCAGGATGATTACTAAATGTTTATGTTGAAATGATTTGAAAATCTGAACTATCTCTTTTGATTCCATTTATTTTCTAAAGACAAGAGTCACATTAATCAAATCTCCAAAAATATTTTCAATGATTTTTTTTTGAAAAAATATTCTCTCTCTTCTCTCACCATCAGGAAAAAAAAAAAAAGAGTAATAAGGATAACCAGATGAAAGGTGGTAATAAAAAGGCTGCTAACCTCTTTAGTGCAGCACCTGCAGGGGGCAGGTCTCTTAAAGAAGTCATCACTCTGGAGTTATTTTTAAATACATTGCAGGCACTCTGCTTTGTAGTGTACCCATTGACCAGTTATCACAATGATAGCTCCCCCAGCATCATTCAGAGCTCTGACCTCTCCCAGGAAAAGCTTACTAACAGCCCTCCTAAATTGTCAGAACCTCACAGATTTGAGGATTCGATGAAATAACAACCATAGCAGAATTACTTGGCATACAAGACTAGAACCCCCAATCAAAGACCTAATGTCTAACCAATAGTAACTTGAATGTGAGAGTACACATGTTTGCAATTGATCAGACCATATGTGCACAACTTTCTGATAATAAAAAACTTATTGAAGTAAATCCTTTCCATACACAGAGCTATTCATGAATATCATACTTAGCAGTCTCTCCCAGGAAATTAACAATAATTTTGTATTTATATCATTTTCTTCCCCATTAGGGACACAGATGGAAGAGGAGACCCGGTGTAAGAGTAAGTACAGTTGCCCAGGAGTTAGGCTATTTGGTTTGTTTCGGCACTATCTAGCCAACTTAGTGGATTGGGGGAAAAAGTGTAAGACAGAAAGAATTTGTAAGATTCCTCTTACCCCTGAAGTTATTTTGTCCTACTTATCCAAAAACTAGTCAGGCTTGAATTGTCTTTAGATTCCTAATCCAAACTCTGTTCAATTGAATTCATCTTAGATACCCACCCATAGTTTATGAATTTTTCCTACAATTGCCCCAGACCATATTCATAGATGTCAGGTATCATTTTTTTCCTACATACTCAGGAGGCCTCTCTCATTTTTCTTTCTAAGACAACCCTAACCATTCTTGTGCTCTGCTCCTAATGAATAAGGAAGGCAGGGGTGGAAAATCTCAAATGTCCTGTTTTATACCTGGATTCAAAAGCAGCATCTGTCGTGTCTGTGAAACCATCTGTTGCCCACTTTGCCATGGAAAGGATGGTGCAGGCTTCAGGAGTGTCACAGGCCACACAGTGGAATTACCCCCTTCTTGGGGCTGATGCACCCGAACATATGCTTCACAGTTATCAAAGCTAGTGCCACCCCTCCCCCATCTAAAAGTTCATTTTCTTACAGCTAAGAGTTTATTCTCTCAAACTGGGTCAGGCCCAGTTTTTGTTCATTTTTTTTTTTTTTTCTAAATTCCCATCTGCCCAAAGACAGAATTTTAAATTTTATAATTCTGGATTGTACCTAGAAATATGCCCCTAATTGCCAGTCACTAATCTCTGGACACCTCTTCTATCAAATGAAAAGACTGAAATTGGTGATCTCCGAGGCTCCATTGTGCTCTAACACTTCAAATTCCTGTGATTTAAACCCAACTTAGAATCATCAATAAGCTCAAGTTTTCCCATGTTTATGGTATACTGAGACCCTTAATGCCAAAGGCAAAGAATCTAGCAAAGAAAAGGCTTCTCTGACATGATCTCCTTGTGTTGAGCTCCTACACTTAAATTTAAATAAGTTTCTTGAAGATCTAAATTAAATTAAGAACCCTAATCTTGTTAACATCTGCCCCTGAGGCAACACTCTAGTACTGGGTTTGGAGCAGGATGATTCTTTGTGTGTTCTGGGCAGGAAGTTTAGCAGCATCCAAAGTCTCTATTTGTTAGATGTTAGTAGTACTCCTCTGCTCCCAGCTATGACAACTAAAAATTCATTGTTCCAGCATCCTCTGGGGGACAAGCCCTCTTCCCCAAGAAAAACCCCTGCTGTAACACATAGCATCTTTAAGAAAAATCACATCCTTTAGAAGGTTTTTTTTTCCCCCAAATGGATAACATTTACACAATTAACAAAGTACACCAAGACTTAACAGATTATAAACCACATGCATTTCACCTGTAAAACATGCAAAGTCACTCTTTCTAAGTCATCCATAGAACTGCCTCCTTCCTAAGAGTTGAAAATTTGCATACCCTAACCTGGATTACACTGTAAACTAACCATAACGTCAACTACTCTTTAAAAGCATTCAAAAGTAATCACATCTTCCACAGTAACTTCTCCAATGCATTCCAAAACTAACCCTGCTTACAGATTTCAAAATAAAAAATAGTGAAAAGCCAGAGTTTGGTATAATCATTTTGTTTTTTTCTTTACTTACACCCCCCCCCCCCCCACACACACACACAAATAATACTTCTGGAGCAGTCAGCTTTGGCCAAAGTTCTTGAAAAGAGGATTTAGCAAGCTTTTAGCCCAATTTCCTAAGTATCTTTCCTTCCCCCACTTCACACAGGAATGGAAGAGACACCCCCTGCAGCCCATCTAGCCCCCAAAAGAACAGCAGCTGCCAGCTGCATGAAACAGACTAAAGCCTGCAAATTGACTGAAATGATGACTACTCTAAGCCAAACATCTCATTTTTCCATCTGTGAGAATGGCTGGGACTTGCAAATCTTTGGGTCCCAGAAGGTGAAGGATACATTAGTTAACTGAGAGCAAAAGCTTGACTCCTCTGTGCTATTAAAGTTAACACCAGTTATTGATGTTTTGGAGATTTTGCAGCTTCTTATGTATATACAGTGTCTAAATTTCTACATTAAATGTATAAAGAAAAAGCCCTTTAAATCACTAAGTTGAGGATGTGAAAAGGGAGCCATGTATAGACACCACCATTACTTCTCAAAGAACCTCAGCTCTTTATTCAAACAAATATTTACACAATTGAGGGCATATGGCTATTCTTTTAAATAGTGGGTTACTCCAAAGGTTTATTTATCCTAAACCCAACTACTCTGTTGCTATCCTACCAGGGTCCAAGAATTCAAGTGCTCCAAGGGCAAAAGTTTAACCCTCTGAAATTTTGAACCTCGTGCAGATGTTTCCCAGCTGAATTCAGACAGAAGACAAATTTCAATCACCCAGGTTAAACCAAATTAGAAAGCTTAAAGTTACAAGTACAATACTTGAAAATCTCCATCTGGAATCTATACATCCACATAATGAAGGAAATGTGGCTCTCAAATATTTACACTAACAAGCCTCCACATTTTAATGCCTCTTCTCATCCCCTCCCAACTGCACCTGGCTATGACTAGCATAGCATCCTACAACTCCGAAGAACAACAGAAGGAAGACTTTAGGAAAGAGGACCAGGCTAGCCCAGAGGATTTCCAGTCTCCCGCAAGATTATCCACATAAAAAGCTACAGTGTCAGTCCTTCTTTTACATATGAAAGGTAAATGAGGAATCTCTGGAAGCAGGTTCCCAGTCCAAAGCTCTTTCAAACAGGAAACCCCAACCTTGGGAGGGACAGCCTGTCAGCCTTTTAATTTCCTGGCGGTGGCGGGAGTTAGCCAGGTCCTCAGCGCTTTAATAAGTGATGATTGCTAGTGCGAAGTTATTAAATGTACCAACAAACATTTCACTATTGCCCGCCGAACAGGGTGCTGGAGAAACAGAGGACTGAAAAGCACCTTAAGGTTTCCAGTCTCGCTATCTTTAAGGGGAGCAGAGACCGCTGCATCATAAAACTTTTCGGGGATCTAAAGTCGAATTAGTATCAGAGGCTCTCGGTTGGAAAGACTCAAGACTGAGGCTCAAGCATAACTAGCCAGACCTTTGGAGACGGGAGGAGGATCTTTTCTGGATCCCACTCCCCACACCATCCAGCTGCGGACCCTCTCTCGAAAGGATCTAACCAGAAGAACCATCCCTCTCTTCTTCAACATTCCAGAATTGTCCGCAAAAGTTGCCCCCGGCACCCCTAAATCCCGCCTGTTCCCTACAATAACTCTGGAATCATCGCCTTCACCTCTTCTCCACGACTCCCTCAACTGGAGGTCCACCCAGTTCCCCAGAGTCATACACAATGGGGTTCCGAGTACCCTAAAATTGCACAGCTCTGGCTCCGGCGACCCTGGCCCGGGCTTTTGTCCCTGTTGACTGCAAGAGAAGCAAAGAAAGTCTGCGCCCTGGGCGCCTACTCACCGTCTCATCTTTCTTCTGAGCTACGGCTCTCTGCGGGCCCCGCCACTCTGTGGCCTGGCCCTTGCCCCCGCCCTCCCTTTCTCCCTCCCTCGGGTCCTAGTCTCGGCCCCGGCCCCGGCCCTGGCCCGGACGCAACTCCAGTCACCACCGTGCGCAAGCCAGTCACTCCGGACTCGCGCTGCGCAGTCAGCGCGCCCCTCCTCAGTCCAGGCGGCCACTGCCTACTCTCCGCCCCCAACCCTCCGCTGCGCAAACGGCAGCGACCAACTCTACGGCGGGGGAGGCTTTGTCCCCAAAGAGCCGCTCGGGAGAACAGAACCAGCACAGCTCCTTGATCGCGGCGGACCGCAGCCCTCTCCTCACCTGGCGCGGAGGTGCAGCCAGGTCTTCTCGACAGGAGACAGGAAGGCAGAGTCGGTGCGCCACGCCACGCCTTGGTGCCCCCCCTTGGGCCGCGTTGGTGGGCTCCGCGCCTCTGGGTCCCGCGCCCCGGGCCCCCTTTCGTAAGCACAGCGGCAGGCACCGAGGAATCCAGCAGTGTAGTAGAGTACCCTCGCTGCTCCAGGGTAGTTTGCTGTCGGGGATTTTTACTGCTGCCCCATCATTGGGCGCCACCCTTCAAAGCCGAATTCACCGCAAGGTCGTACAGACTTTTGAAGGCAGACTTTCTTTATGAGCTGGAAGAAGGGCGGGAGAGTACACGTCCCGGAGTGATGATTTCCTCACCCAGTGATGAAGTTTCTGCTGGGGAAACTCCAGGTGACCACACCTCCTCTAGACATTTGGCCCCCGGGTAGGTTTACCTGATGCGTCAGAAAAGCAGCTGTGCAATGACTGGCGAACGACCTCAGGCAAGGGCTGAAGTCTGGAGAGTTTAAAATTCATTCATACTGATTGCCTTGCAGTCGTTTCTCTTAAAGTTTCTATATTTTCTGATATTTTTCTGAGCTGCAGTAACCAATGAAAACAATGCTGATGTGAACGTCCTCCAGCAGTGCGTCCTCGGAAGGCAATAAAATGGACCCAGAGCTGCCCACGATCCACCTCCGCAGGCGAGAATGCAACTCGCTGCCAAATTCTGGGCCAGTCTCTGGGGTTACAGGGATGAAAGACAACAGCCTTAGAGGAACTTACAACCGCAAGAAAACACAACAAACTATTCAACTAACTATTCAACTTGGGACAGTGTGGCATTTAGGTCATTTAGCTCCCAGAAACAATTTCTTAATTTCTAGCATGGTAATAATGGTACTAATGCTGCAGGCCAGTTAATAAGCTTCTATATATTATATGCAAAGTACCTGTCACAGTGAGTAGACTTAGTAGTCACTTAACAAATAGCTTATTTCATATGCTTGTCATCTAAGCAAGTAAAAGCCCAGCTTATAATCTCATGAAGTACCTCACCTACAAGCATGCTTTAATATATTTTTTTCATTTGTAGAAGGACACAATGCCTTTATTATATTTATTTTTATGTGGTGCTGAGGATCGAACCCAGTGCCTCGCACATGCTAGGCAAGGGCTCTACCACTGAGCCACAACCCCAGCCCCAAGAATGCTTGATATTTTATAGGACATTTTTTTTCAACTTTTCTGAGTTTTTGCCCTACAGAAATATACAAGGATCAATTCAGTGGTTAAAGAATCCAGTAATTCTCTTACACCTATAAATTTTCCCCTTTCATTGGATCATCCTCATCAACTTAAATGTGTTATTTTTTCTCATCTTAAAAAACAAACTCTGTTGTGGCCTCTTCCCCCTCCAGCCAGCCATTTGCCTCCCCCCCCCCCATACTTCCCCTATCACTTTTTTTCCTGTTCAATTACAGCAAAACTCCATTAACAAATTGTTAAGAAAAGCTGTCTTCAACTTCTGTCTTCCAATTTACATCAGTTGGGCTTTGTTTCTACCATGTCCCTACAATTGTTCTTGTTGAAATCAAACTATAAAAGATACAACAATAAAAGATTGTTTCTTGGTCTTCATCTTACTCAAGCAATTAGCAGTTGATCACTTTCTCCTTCTGGAATCACTTTTACTTGACTTCTGTTATACATTTCCATGGTTTTCTTCCTATCCACTGGATAGGAAGGAGGGTGCCCTACTACACTGCTTCTTATAAGTTTCATTTGTTTAATTGGAGTGTTCTGAGTTCAAACTTGGAACCTCTTGTCTATTCTTGCTCCCTTGGGGATCTCATCTCATAACATTAAATACTATCTGTATGTTGATTACTCCCAAATTTTACCTCTAGCCTGAATTCCAGGCTCCTGGCAACTTCCCACTTGGATGCCTATTAAGCTTCTCACACTTAAATTTCCACTGAAATTCCTCCCTCAGTCCTTTAGTCGCAGAAATCATCCCCACATCAGTTTTTAAATTTTGTCCTTGACTTCTCTTCTTGCCAATCCATCACCAGAGCTGGGCAAAGGACCTAACTCAGCCAAGTCATTTGAGTGCATTACTTATCCTCATTGAGAAACAAATTGCTAGATTCTCCAAACTCCTTTATGGATAAATGTGATAATGTCAGTACCATTCTTTGCCCAGGGATAGATAGCACTAATAGTGCCATCAAAAGAAGGGTCTCCAACCACAGTCATTCTTCTGTGGAACTGTTTCTTATTGATGACATTGACCATGACATTGTACTTTGTCCTACATAAGTTGAGTTCCACATTGTGCACTCCTTTTATAATTTAGTAGTGGGGTAAATTTTTTCTCTGTTAAAAAGATATATTCTTTCGAGTTGGGGTTGTGGGTTAGAGGTAGAGCTCTTGCCTGGCATGTGTGAGGCACTGGGTTTGATCCTCAGCACCATAAAAATAAATAAATAAAATAAAGGTATTGTGTCCATCTACAACTAAAAAAAATTTTTTTTTAAAGAGAGAGTGAGAGAAGAGAGAGAGAGAGAGAGAGAGAGAGAGAGAGAGAGAATTTTTAATATTTATTTTTTAGTTCTCGGCGGACACAACATCTTTGTTGGTATGTGGTGCTGAGGATCGAACCCGGGCCGCATGCATGCCAGGCGAGCGCGCTACCGCTTGAGCCACATCCCCAGCCCCTAAATTTTTTTTTTTTTTTTTAAATATCTTCATCCATTTTCACATTGGATTTGCAGCCATTGTTAAGGAGAACTCTGTAAACCAATGCTTCCCTTTGTATCTTAATGTTCAGGAGGTTCAGTTAAACTTGCTATTCAATTATTGTGTAATGGTAATAAAGATGTTGCTTTCTCCTTTTAAACATCTTAGATGTATTTTTATTCCCAAAACTTATTGGATATTTGGATTTTACTCTGTGTTCTCAAATATATACTTTAATAGATGAAGTATAAGTAACACATTAGCTATTCAAATGAATATGAGAAAATTAACCAAAATACAATGGAAATCACTTTAACCTCCCAGGGAGACAAAAAGGCAAATACCTCAACTTTGTCTCCTTAACAGGTTTAATGATTATCCCCACATGCTGCTTTATGTTTAAACTATTACAAGACTGGCTCTCTAATTATACAGCTGATTAATTTCTGCATCAAAACATTCTTTGTGCCTTGTCTTCAATCTTTTCTGTGAATTTATTTTGCAGTCAGGCAAGGAAAGGATGCTAAGTGTGATGTGTGAGTATGTTAAGTGTGTGTATGCATTTGTGCGTGTGTGTGTGTGTGTGTGTGTGTGTGTGTGTGTCCTTCGGATTAACCTACCCCCACTGTCTTTATCTGGCTCACTTTTCTAATTACTTGAGGACCTTGAATTGGTCTTCTTTACCTGCATAAAGAGCTTAAAACAAGGAGTTTTCTTTGTAAGTTATCTGCTTAAATAGAGGGGAAAAAGTCCCTTCTGCAGCAGTGCTCCTCAAAAATGCAGGGATCTCAGCTTCTCTTCTGTTAGTCTTTATTTTTCTTTTTATCTGACTTTTGCCATCCTTCCACTTATTTCATACCTTGATTTCAAAAAAGATGTTTTAATGTATGTGCTTGTGCACATGTGTGCATGAGCATGTGTTTTGAGCCACCTGGGGTAGGAATAGAGGTGCAAATTTGATGTGTCAGGTGTATGTGGACCTCATTGCCTGAGAGGCTTCTGACAACTCAGAGCAGGATTAGAATTTAGAACATGAGGAAAGTTAAAACAAAGGCCAATTTACTAAGCACCTACTCATTTCTGTACAATGTGTGAGATGCAGGGAAAATGGCGATAAAAGAAAGCATTTTAATGATGTGCCTGTCTTTGAGGAATTTACTGCCAAATATGTAACTGGAATGTGATAATACAATATAATGTGTACTATAAAGAAAAAATACAAATGACTTCAGATAAAAGGGTATGTGTGCCTCTGTGAGTCCACCAAGGAAGACAATATATATATATATATATATATATATATATATATATATATATATATATATATATATATATATATATAAAACTGTCATATTGAAAGAAAAGGGCTTTCTAGGTGGAGGAAATGATGCGACCAATGCTGGAGGACAGAAAAGCCAAGGAAGACTGGGAAATGTGAGTAATACAGCCTGCCCGAGCAGACAGAAGGGAGGTGCAGGAGATAAGACCTAACTAGCTGAGGCCAGACTTGGGGGGACCAGAGAGACAGGGGTTTGAATGTTCGATTCCATGTCGAATACCATTTTAATTATGTCATTTCCTTGCTCTAAACTTGCGCTGGCCCTTCCTTGCCTGACAAACACAGGAAGAACCAGTGGCTGTGCAGGAAGCAAAACCTGATTCTATAAGGCTGGGAAGAAAGGGAAAGATGAGTAGGAAGGATAGTAGAATGAATCAGACATTATTACCGTAGGTACGTACATGATTATATGACCTGTGTGATTCTACATCATGTACAACCAGAAGAATGAGAAGTTATACTCTATTTATGTATGATGTGTCAAAATGCATTCTACTTTCATTTATAACTAATTAGAACAAATTAGAAAAAAATAAAAAAGAGAAAGGGAAAGATGAGCTTTTGCCATAAAATTTAGAGGCTCCAATAAAGTTGTACCGATGGTGTTTCCTATGGTAGACAAGGAATCTCTCCAACAACTGTGTTCATGAAAGCCCCAGGTAAGACACTGAATCTCCTCCCACTCCTGGCTGCTATTCTTTCTTTCATTTTATGGTGACTCCAAAGTTAAAGATCATGCAATTCTCACAGAAATAAATAAAGAACAGGTAACTTTAAATGGTTGGGTCAAGTGTTGGAGTGGAAATTTAGTGACAATACAATTAAATGATTGCCCCCAGAGTTTCAGGCCTACTTGTGTGAGCTTTTTATTTCATTCATTTATTTATTTATTTTGGTTACTGGGGATTGAATCCAGGGTCACTTAACTAATGAGCTACATTCTCAGCCCTTTTAATTTTTTATTTTGAGCAAGGTCTTGCTAAGTTGTTTAGAGCCTTGCTAAATTACTGAACTGGCCTTCATCTTTCTGTTTCAGCCGCCAGAGTCTAGGATTATAATAAGCATGTGTTGCTACGTTCAGCGTGTGACCTGTTTTCTTTTTTTTTTTTTTTAACTCTTCCACATTATGGGGATAATTTCATTGGTTCTATCAGGGATTTATAAATACAACTAATAAAAACATCGTTTATGCTGGGCATGGTGACACACATCTATAATCCCAGCAATCTGAGAGACTAAGGCAGGAGGATCACAAGTTTGAGGCCAGTCTTAGCAAATTAGTGAGGCATAAGCAACTCGATGATACCCATTGTCTCAAAATAAAATATAAAAAGATTGGGGAATGTAGCTCAGTGATGAAGTGCCCTGGGTCCAATCCCTAATATCACTAAATAAATAATTGACTGGGAAGATAGCTCATTGGTAAAGCATCCCTGGGTTCGATCCCCAGTGTCAAAAAAATAAACTCCAAACAAAAAAAAAAAAAAAAGAAAAAGAAAGTAGAGATTTATTGTTAGTCCCTAATGAGTTCAAAATGAATGATGGAAGAATTTATTTCTGATACAGGTAGTGATGTTTATCACTAGTACAATGCTTGTAGACGCATTTGAATTTCTGGCTATCTTCATGAACCAAGAATTTCTGTGAGTTATAAATATGCCCTAAATATGATAAAAATTCACTTGCTGTGTTGTCTAAATGAGAACCCAAAGAAACTCTATTTAAAATGTCCTTCTCTTATTTTTTGTTTCCAGATTTCAATTCTTAAAGTATCAGCATTACCAAGAGTGATATAAGACTCTTCAGAACTTTAACATGGGTATATGGATTTACTTAGTATATTTTCAGTGTTAATATTAGAGTTAGCCTTACACAAAACTTAATCTAATAATACACAGGAGGAAAGTTACATATATTGAAGTGAATTTGGTAGTTGAAAAGCAAATATAGATATGTTTAAAGTCTACACTAGGATTATTGGCCCAGTTTTCTGGGGCTTTTTTTTCTGATTCCTCTAAAAAACTGCCCAGGTCAGGGCTCCCCAGCCCTTAGGCCACCCCACTTCACATATGCAACTGAAGTGCTGGTAAAAGGAAACTTCCTAGGAGAGTCTCACTCCTCACATTTGGTGAGCATTGATGAGCAATGTCAACACAAGTCCCAGTGTGGTTTGTTGTTTTCCTCTTGCAAAAGCTAGTTTTGTCCCACATGCAGAAGTTATCAAAGTGGCTATCCAGGTGGAAAATTCTTTACACAGGCAATTTGGAAGGCTCCATATCAGTGGAGAGCAACATTACCCTTGATGAATAATTCACTGGCAATTACTTTTCAAAAGACTTTTAGCTCTCCTGGGCTGCTAAGAGTATTTCTGGTTAAATCCTCAATGACTTTGTAAAGAGTTGAATGCTTTGGTACTATTGTAAATAGCAGTCCCTTATTTTCCATTCCAACTGCCACAATCCTCAGTACAAGAAAGGAGGACCAAGGAGAACACACAGAGGAGGGTGGGGATCACATATTGCACACCTCCAGAGGGAAATCCTTCGACATAGCAGACCCAACATGTCCAAATCATTCAGCTCCTTCTTTGTTATATTCTATGATTATGTAAAGATCACCCTATATATCCAACCCTCCAAATCTGAAAAATGTATTTAGTTCCTCATGCTTCCTTAATCCCTATTAATTCATAACTAAATCATATAATCCTATAACTTTTACCTTTTTTTATTTTTGAAGTGCTGGGGATTCAACCCAGAGTTCTGTACATGCTAGGCAAGTGCCTTTCTACTGAGCTACATTCCTACTCCTTTTTGCCTCTTAAAATTTTGTCAGTAATACTCTTTTCCCTATCTTTTATACTTTCATTGATTATGTAATATTTTCAAATCCCACTGCAAAAGGTGACAATGAATAAGCCCAGGGATCATGGGGATATGGATCCTTTTTAGACCTGTGGCTGGAGGGATACTGGGTATGTTGTAAGCAAGATTTACCCAAGGCAAAGGAAGGTAGAAGAGCCATATCTTAGAGAAAGGGTCTGAAAGCATCAAACCTGAGACCCTATGCATTTGAACATGAGAAGTGATGGGGAATAAAGGAGTTGCTCATCAATGGCTCAGTACTTGAAGCTTGTGTTATGGTTGGATGTGACGGCTGGGGAACAGGAGTAGCCAGACATTGGCAGCTCTCAAATCAAGTTTCTGGTCTCAACAGCACTAATTAAATTTTCAATTATTTTATTAGCTTCGCCATTTTCCCACAAAATTCTAAGCTTTTTGAGGGCAGGGATTTTTCCCCCTTATATTCCCAGTGCAATAAGTTGTATGTGACAGACGATAAAATAAAATATTTGTTGAGGACTGGGGTTGTGGCTCAGTGGTAGAGCCCTCGCCTAGCACATGTGAGGCCGTGGGTTTGATTATCTCAGCACCACATAAAAATAAATAAATAAAATAAAAGATATTGTGTCCAACTACAACTGAAAAAGAAATATTTTTTAAAAATATTTGTTGAATAATTACATAAATTGGTCATGAATACTGAAAATCTAATCTTATCACTTCAATGCTTGGAATTCTTCAGTGACGCCTCAAGGACTTTAGGATAAAATAAATCAGGAATCCTCAGGTTAGCAAGAAAACAAACAACACAAAATAAATCATCCGGTTTTGCCAGGTTCTTCCGAATAGTTTACCTTTTCCTCCCTCCTCTTTCTACAAGGAGAAAACATTTCAATCACAACAAACGACTCACAGTTATTTGTGTGTGTCACACTCATTCACCTCTTCCTTCAGAACCACAGTTTACCCAGCAATTGTTAATTCAGGAATCACCCTCTCCAGAAAGCTTTGCCCAGCTCCATGCCCAGTTTTAATCAGGTGCCAAAGTATTTTCATTGTCATTTCAAATTTTCTCTTTTACTTTTCATGTGTGCTGGAGATACACAGGCTCGATGGACTGCCCACAATAGAGTAAGACAATTCCTCAAAAATCAATCTCTGTGTGTGTGTGTGTGTGTGTGTGAGAGAGAGAGAGAGAGAGAGAGAGAAAGAGAGAGAGAGAGAGAGAAAGAGAATATAAAATATATGTTTCTGGTTTTCTGGAGAACCCTTACATAGGAGCTTTCTATTTTTACTCTTTGTGTCTAGAACTCAGCATAATGAGTAAGTGAAAAATTAAACTTACTTCGAAATCACCCTCCTTATTACGGAGGACGCTGCAGGGCAGAATCAGCTGATCATAGGGAGAGACTAATAAATTTGGCTGAAATCAGATCCCCAGCATATCCCTGAGCCTCCTACTTACTTGTTCATCTTATATATAATAAGAAATAATAAAGAAAATCCACAATTTATAAATCCATTTATTCTGTTTGATTGTCAGCAAACATTTTGCAAAGATTTCAACCACCACCACGCACCTATGAATTGGAAGCAGTCAAGTTGGAGCCTTGTCCCTCCTGGGAGGAAACAGTAGGATCTGTTACAGCCTAAAAACTTGGGATCTGTCTTTGTGCATGCCATCCCACTCATTTTATGTGGGCTTTGCTTTCTAAATGACCAATGAGCCACTGGAAAAGACCACTTCACACCAGTTGCTTTCATCTTCCAGTCCCCTCAGCATGACTTCAGTGAGATATGGAGCAGTGCCTGTGGGGGAGCTGGCGACTAGAGCTCTTGGCAGGGATTGCCAGCCTCAGGCTCTTCCTGGTACTTGCTGGACTCCTGAATTTGTACTAAAAATGCCAGCTCATTCCTAGTATGTATTGTGAAGTAGATACTTGTAAATATGTGCTTAAAATCTCTGGGAATGAAGTACATACTGAGAGAGTTCTCACCAAAATGTTGTGCATCACCAACTCTATCTTCCTTGGGCTCCTCTCTCTGGGTATCTTCCTCTTCCATCAGGGTGTTGTGCTGATTCTCAAAGGAGACACTGGGGCTGATACCAGTCTGTACTTGGCAAGAAAAGAGAGGCACCATGATCAGAAAGCTGAAAGCTGAAGTGACTTCTGAATACTGAAGGTCAACAGAGCTTCATCTGTTGAACACAGATGTTGAATATCTGGGAAACACGAACTCCTTTTGAAGTTGAAAAACAGATATCTCTGTTATCTCACTGCTAACTCTCCTTTAGAATGGCGAAACTTAAATACACCACCATCACCACCAAAAAAAAGCCCCCACATTTTTAGATGGAATGTTTACAGATTAAAAAAAAAAACCTCCAACAAATAAGGATAGAAGTTCCCTTTTATCAATCCTAATGGATGCCTGAAACTGCAGAGGGTATTGAACCCTATGAATACTATGTTTTTCTTTTATATATGATAAAGTTTAATTTATAAATTAGGTATAGTAGATGATTAATAGTAACTAATAAAAATGGAAGTGTATAATAAAATTTATGTGATTGGGTTTTTTTTCTGTGTATAGAAATAACATATTATAGATCTTTCAGAAACTTCAGCATATGATTTATTTGCTTGCTTATTTGGTCAAGAACATACACCTTTCCACTTAAAAGGAGCATTTTGAGTATTTTGTGGCCTGTCTTTGGCATATCATCATATATATATATATATATATATATATATATATATATATATATAACAGTTTTATTGATATATAATTTATAAACCATACAGTTTACTCATTTGAATGTAAATATATATAATTATATATATATAATTATATATATATATATATATGTATTATACATATATATCCATCAGATATACTGCATATCCAAATTGCCAGCATCAATACTTTTGCTTTATGGGGCCTTTACTAAGTAAAATAAGGGTTACTTGAATATAAGCACTGCAATACAGTGACAGTCAATTTGATATCTTAGATAACTGCTAAGTGATTAACAAGTGGGTAGCATATACCCTATGTATACAGTGGACAAAGGATGATTTATGTCCCAAGCAGGATGAAGTTGGATGGTATGAGATTTCCTCATGCTACTCAGAGAGCATGTAGTTTAAAACTTATGAATTTTAATTTCTGGAATTTTCTATTTATATTTTCAGAATAAGGTTGACTGCGGGACACTGAAACCATGGAAATTGAAAACTTATACAAAGGAGAACTGCTGTACTACTGTGATAGACAACACACAGACTGAAAGAGGGACCAGTTTCTTGGACTGGCTGTATTTGCTTGGGGTTTTTGTTGCTCATTTTCTGTTTTTCATCCTATCCTTATTATTTTCCAGCCACCCTCTTAGGTGTTTTGTCATTTTTGTTTCTTTTAACTTTTACGTAATCCCATATTATGGAGAAGGATATTGGTTCCAGTACTGTTTTTTATCTGTTTTTCATCATAGCCATCTTAGTGGGTGTGGAGTGGTATCATATTGTGAAACTGATAGGCATTTCCCCAACAGATAACAATGTTCAGCATTTTTCATGTGTTTATTACCTATTTGTATATTTTACTGAGAGAAGTAACTAGTGTATTTGACCATTTTGAGTTTAAGTTTTGAGTTTAAGAATTCTTGATATCTGCTAGGTGTGGTGGCACACACCTATAATCTCAGTGACTTGGGAGGCTAAGGTAGGAGGATTGAAAGTTTGAGGCCAGCCTGAACACTTAGCAAGACCATGTCTCAAAATAAAAAGGCTGGGGATGCAGCTGAAGAGGAATGTGGTAGCTTAGCTCACTTTCTCCCATTTTGAGAAAAAAACAAATTTCTCATAATCTACATTCTTTAAGTCTATATCTCTATAGTTGGATACTTGGATACTCTGTACTTACATACTCTATGTATGTAAAGTATATAAATATATACTATAGATATATTCCAACTTGATATGTTCAAAATTGAATTTTCCTTTTCATTACACATTGGCTCCATTTCCTGTATTTCTTTTTGTAGAAAATGATCCCATCGTCAATCACTTACCCAAATTACATCAGACTTTCCCCTGTTCTCACCTGCCAGTTCCAGTAAATCATATTGGCCTGATGAGTTTGCCTCTCACATATATCACAGTGTGTGCCTTGCTCTCTTAACAAAATGTCCTAGTTTAAGTGTTTATTGACATCTCTCCTCTGAAATTTTGTATACACTGTAACTGGTCTTTCTACCTCCAATTCTGCTACCATTAAAATCCATTTTCCTTAATACATCAGGAACAGTTTAAACAAATCCTGATATGGTTTCAGCATTTGAACTGGAGATGGGAACTGGAGATGGTCACATCATGGGGTAATGTACATTATAGGTTTTGTGACTTTTGATAACCCAGTCTTCCTTAGCATCTAGCTCATTTGTAAAATGGAAATGAAAATACTTCACCTTAAAGTCATTATGAGAAAGAAATGAGAAAATATCTGGCCTAGTATGTGCTCAACAACTAGGAGTCCATATGGCGATAGGACCACGTCATCTCCTGGGGCATTCCTGAATCTGAGGAGAATATTGGGCACATGAAAGCTGTGGGATGCCCAACTGAAAGCCAGAAACTCCTTTGGGAGCTCTGGAGTGCATGGTTTCATTTATATGAACTGTCTAGAATAGGCAAATCTATAGACATGGAAGGTGGACTAGTAGTGACCCATTACTTGGGGTGGGGGAGAGGTAGAGGAAGGATAGTGGATGTAGTTTCTTTTGGGGGTAATGAAAATTTTGAAGAAATAGATTCTGGTAAGTGGATCTATATGTGAAAACCATTGAACTTTACACTTTAAATGAGTAAACTGTATGGTTTATAAATTATATATCAATAAAACTGTTTTTAAAAGGCAGCTTCACAGAGGAGTTTTAGGTCAGTGAAAATAATCTGTATGATACTATAATGGTGGGTCCATGTCATTATACATTTGTCAAAAGCCATAGGATGTACAAACCAAGAGTGACCTCCCAAGTAAACCATAGACTTTGGGTGATTTTGATGGAACAACAGTAGATTCATCAATGATAACAAATGTTATCTGATGCGGAAGTCGATGGAGAGGAAGATTATGCATGTGGGGAGGGGGGTGTATGGAAAACATCTATAACTGCTCAGTTTTGCAATGAACTTAAAACTGCTCTAAATTTAGTCTTTAAATAAAAGATGAGGTCTGAGGAAAGGAACACTGCAAAAGACCAGAGAATAACAATAGCCATTTTATTTAGTACTTAATGCCAGTGTTTTATCTATGTTGTCTCCTTTCATCTTCATCACAGATCCATAACTATTAGGTACTTTTTTCCTCATTTTACAGACAATACAATTAAAGCTCAAAGAAAACACAAACATCTGTTCAATGTCAACAAGAAGAAACAGACAAAAATGTGACTAGGTGTGGTTCAGTCTCGTTCTTGATGCACTGTGCAGTTTCCCATGGGCTATGCTTTTCCTAATAACTCCAACCTCCTGGCTTCAGCACAAATACCAGTGTCTAGGCCCATCTCTTTTCCCCAAGCACTTCCACAATATTCTTAGTGAGAAGACTTTCATCTCCACTGCCCTAGTCAGGAGTTGTAGAACGAATGCACCTCTGAATGGGCGCTCTCCTTACCTCCCCAACACTGGGGCTTCCTAGAAGTATGGCTCCTGCCTTGTATGGGGTGACTCCCTGGTGCTGAGAACCCTAAGAGATATAGTAGTTGAGAGCTCAAGGAAGGGAATTTGCATCTTTTCAACTTCTCCTGTTTGAGGAGTTTATGTGTGAAAAAAAGAAAAAACACTGATCTCAATGTTTATATAGAGACGATGCTCACACTCACCTTCTTCCTAAGATGATTATCAGAGTTTGTGATTTCCACCCAACCTTCCATCTTTCCTCATCTAATCCTGGCAGACAAACCCCAATAGTTTCTGGTATGTGTTCAAGACATTTTATTTTTCATTCTTTTCACAATTCCTCCTTTTGTGTCTAGTTGACACCCACCAAGAGATTACTGCTTAAATTCAAATCTATTGTCTAGAATGAGGTAACAATAAAAGACGAAATATAAACCTGATACTCTGAGCTTCTCCTCTGTGGTTTGGTAGTCAGAGCAAAATGCTGGAGGCGGTTTGAGTATCCCTGAGGAAACCACAGCACCTATACACACATATACTCCCCCCGCCAACAGACACACCACTTTATTATAATGTGAGAAGTAGCACAGGGTGTAGCTCAATGTTATAACACCTGCTTAGCATGCATGAGGTCCTGGGTTTGATCTTTATCACCAAACCTTAAAAAAAAATAAAAATTTTTAAAAAAGGAAAAGAAAAATAGTGCTTTATAGTAAAATATCCCAATGTTTATGTGGGTTTACACTGTATCAGACACTGCACTGAGGTCTTTACAGGATATTTTACCATTTAACTCTCATGCAAACATTTGTGGTAGGTTTTCATATCTGAAAGGTGAGAAAGTTGAGGGTAGAAGAGGAGGAATAACCTCTCTAAGGTCATGGAGTAAGAGAGGGATGAGCAACTCCCTCAAGGTCTATGTAACCCTAGTCAGGTCTCCCCATCTCTATATCACACTGTCCCTTGTCCTTTCTGTTATCACCAAGCCCCCCTTCCAGGTGTTCTCCTAACCATAGTACCGAGGAAAATGATTCTACATGTAAATATGTTTATAAGCAACCACCCTGTATCAATTTAAAAATGCTAAATTAAACATTAGAAAACAAAATCAAACAGGACATTAAGAAAATACCATGACAGTAAGATTTATTTCTGGAATGAAAGAATGATTCATATGGGTAAATCTGTTAATACAAATACCATATTAGTAGATGTAAGAAGAGTAATCACATGATTATCCCCAGATGCAAGCAAAACAAAACAAAACTTTTGACACAATTCAATGGCTGTTTCTGGCAAAAACACTAAAAAAAAGTATTAATAGTAAATAAATTAATAGGAATTGACTCAAATTTCTGAAATACACTGATTCTTCTTTTGTTTCTATTGTTGGTACTAGGGACTGAATCCAAGGGTACTCTACTACTGAACTATATCCCTAGTCCTTTTTATTTTTATTTTTTATTTTGAAACAGGACCTTGCTAAGTTGCAGAGGTTGGCCTGGAATTTGGAATCCTCCTACCTCAGCCTCGCACCTTGGTCCTTTTAAATCCAGAAGTATTTCCAATAAGATTAGGAAAGAGGCAAGCATGCTCATTATGTTTGCTACTATTGAACAGTATTCTTGAGGTATTAACCAAGAAATAAAACCATTTCCAGAGGACACGCTGGTTTACCTAGAGAACCTGAGAAAAATCAATGATAAACCAGAAAAACTGCAAGAGTAGCACAAGGAACATTTTTTTTTTCTGCAAATGAGTTGTGAAGATAGTGTTCATCGCCCCTGAGTACTTTAACATACAACCCTTCAGAGAAAGATGTTCTCCAGATAACTACAATATAATGATCAAATTGAGGAAATTATTGCTTACACTAACATTGAGTTCATGAACAGCATTCAAGCTTAATTTATTATCCCAATAATTTTCTTTATAGGATCCAATCTAAGAACATGTGTTATATTTAGTTGTCATGTCTCTTTAGTCTTTTTTTTTTCAGCCTGTAAGAGTGTACCATGGGGCCTCTCATACACTTATTTATTCTCATTTCCACCAGAGTAGAACCAGAGCTGATGGAAAAAGCCAAGACTGACCACAAACCAAACCCATCCTGCCAGACACATAAATTAATAATTGCTTGAGTGTGCAGAGAGACATTAGGAAGTGATGTCATGCTTTTATCTAATTGTACCATAAAAGCTTTGAAGCAGTCTGTAAAAATGGGAATATGTTAAACTATTCATCCTTTGCTGAATTCTTCCTAGGAAGACTGCTTACAAGAAAAGAAAAAAAAATCTTGGATTTCCAAAACAGTTCTAAGAAAATCTCTTAGGTTAGGTTTAACAGTATATCTCTTAGGCCAGTGTATTTTCAGGTCTGGCTGGTTTCCAAGTCAATTAAGGAGACTGTTCTTACAGTAAATTTTAAACAGGCATGCAGAGAGTCCAACTTGTATTAACAAGAGTTCAAAAGTTCTGAACTGACTCTGCCTCAAAATTCAGTTGGAAATTCTTAGAAATCTGTTAGATATTCCATAGGGTGATAGTTCAAATTTCTTTATATGTAAAGCTGACAACTATTTTTACATAATTACATAAATTTTCATCCACATCAACTGAAGAATATTTAAAGCATAATTATCACATAGATCCCTCTCATGCTGTTCTCTGATAAATTTTTGTTCTCATTACATTTTCTGAATAACCTACCCAGATACATGAGCAGATATTCCTTATTTTTTTTAAGTTTAGACAGCTTTCTTGAGCCAGTGTAAAGTATCACATCCAGAGTTTGTTTTTTAATAAAAAAAATCTAGATTTTGTTTTAAGTGCCCAGGATTCATGTTTTCAAAGGTCACTCAGTGTAAGCACTTATAAATCTTGACATTCTATGTTCAGATCACTTTCTTGGTGGCAAAATTCCCCATCCCCCAACAAATACCTTCTTTGTGGAAGCCAGATTTTGTTGCTGTTTTCTTTAATGTTTATTATTATTATTATTAAAACAGATTGAAAAAAATGGTGGGGAGAGTTTATGGAAAGAGTCAAACTCCTCTCCTGGGTTTCCAGGGAGTTTTTAAAAACACATTTTTCTTAAGTCTATTTTAGACTTTTTGAACCAGAATTTGCATTGTGGTCCCAGTAAGTTTCATTTTAAAGAAGTTTTCCAAGAGAGTCTGCTGTAATGAATTTAAGGCTGACTTTGACAAATGCTGAGAAGTTATGTTCCATAGAATGAGCACTAAAAAATTTAAAGGGTTTGGAAAATTATATTCCCTTCTTAACAAACCATGACATAATTAATATATACATTTAATATGTATAGATGCTAAAGACATATTACTTAATTTTGCTTAATCTAGAATTTCCCAAATTTGAATGTAGTACACACTTTATTGTTAACATAAAACTACTGTAGAACCCTCCAAACACAGACATTGTGAAAGATTGATATAGAAAATGACAATTTCCATGTCATCCCTCTTTTATAACAGATCAGCGATGGATGATTTGATGTTAGGTAATTCAGTAATGAACATGACTGAAGTTGTTCATAAAACTGTCATACAAGGTTTCTTAAGGCCCTTGTGCACAGTGTTATTCTATGGTTTTTCCTCTGATCCTTCCTAAACTTCAGATGTTAAAACACAGACAACTGATCATTGGTTAGTATGTATTGATTGCTTACCCTGTGCCAGATCTGTTCTAAATACTTTGTAGGCATTATACCATTCAATATACAGTCCTGTAGGGTAGATCTTATTATTAAAGGATAATGAGGCTCAGAGAAATTCAGTATCTAAACCTAAGAAAGCACACAGTAAGTGGTAAAATTGATATTACAGACATTAAATCCAGCTGTTCACATGCAGAGCCCATTAACTACTTCATTATTCCACATGAGTAATGTAGATTCCTTGTCAATCTCCTCCACAGCCAAGGATTCCCTTGTCCACCAACACCTAGGCTCTGTCCTTGACTCTTGTTCTCCCTTCTGAGCTACAGATAGACATCGCTAACAGCTTGTTAGTCTTCTCAATGGTACCCGAAATCTAAAACCCAACATGTTTTCAGGAGAATCTCATCTGCCCCCTAGAAAGGACCTCTTCCTCTGACCATCTTCTTTTCATTTGTTCATTTATTTCTTCATATAACAAATAATGAGCATTCTCCTTGTGCCTGGCACTCAGCTCCGACAGACATCCAAAGGTGAACAGAACTTTTGTTCTTACTTATAACTTCTGTTCATCTCATGACTCTAGTGTAAACGCATGCTTCAACATGTCCTCTTTTTCCATGACATCCTTCTGAGTTCATCATCAGCAGTGGTTTTATTCTCCAGTTGTTCTTAAGCCATATCCATTTGAAAGGGAGCTTGACTGTGCCAGATTACCTTTCTGTGACAAGTCATTGGCATGTCCACAGGTGCCATGGCAGATTGTATTCTTAAAAGGACACCACATGCTTCTTGCCATGTGTTATTGGAGGACCTCCATCATAAGATGAGGTCATGTTTCTCCCTTGGGATCTGGGAGGGTCTGTAAGTACTGTGGACAAAATGCTACATATTTTTCAAGTCAAAGTACAAAATAACTTCTTTCTGGCCTTTTAGGGGTACTTGCTCTAGGAACCCAGGTCCCATGCCATAAGGAGGGGAAAGACTACATGGAAGTAGCTACTTAAAGGTGTTCATGATGACCCACTGAATTCCCAGATGACATCCAACACCAACCTCCAGAGGAGTAAGGGAGCCAGCTGATTCCCTCGCCTGGCCTTTGAATGCCTCTGGCGAAGACAAGATGTTTCTTAACAACCTCATCTAAATTGCAGGTTTGTTGTCATTATTTTAAGCTGCTGAGTTTTGGGGTGTCTGTTCTACAGTGATAGCTAACAGAAAAAGTGCCTCCCTTTGTTTTAACTGGTTGGTACCAGGATACGGTCACATGGCAAAAAGCAATGCTTCCTGAAAGGAAGTGCAACCATACTGTAAAAATGGATCCATATTGGCTTTATGATGGCAGGTTTTAGAGCCAGTATTTTTTAAATTAATTAATTTATTTTAATTAGGCATATACGACAGCAGAATTCATTTTGATTCATTGTACATAATTTCAGCACAACTTTTCATTTCTCTGATTGTACATGATGGAGCATCGCACCATATGTGCAGTCACACATGTACCTAGGGTAATGATGTCCATCTCACTCCACCATCTTTCCTGCCCCCATGCACCCTCTCCTCCCTCCTCTTTGCCCAAAGTTCTTCCATTTTTCCCATGCCCTTTCCCCCATTATGGATCAGCATCCACTTATCAGAGAGAACATTCAGCCTTTGCTTTTTATGGATTGGCTTACTTTGCTTAGCATAATATTCTCCAATTCCAACTCCAACTTACTTTTGCTTAATCTAGCATTTCCCAAATTTGAATGAAGCACACACTTTATTTTTAACACAAGACCATTTACCTGTAAATGCTATAATTTTATTTTCTTTTAATGCTGAGTAATATTCCATTGTGAATATATACCACAGTTTCTTTATCCATTCATCTATTGAAGGGCATCTAGGTTGCTTCCACAGGTTAGCTATTGTAAATTGAGCTGCTATAAACATTGATGTGGCTGCGTTCCTATAGTATGCTGATTTTAAGTCCTTTGGGTATAGACTGAGGAGTGGTATAGCTGGGTCAAATGGTGGTTCCATTGCAAGTTTTCTAAGGAATCTCATACTGCTTTCCAGAGTGGTTGCAGCAATTTGCAGTCCCACCAGCAATGTATGAATGTGCCTTTTCCCCCCACATCCTCGCCAACATTTATTGTTGTTTGTATTCTTGATAACTGCCATTCTGACTGGTGTGAGATGAAATCTTAGAGTAGTTTTGATTTGCATTTCTGTAAATGCTAGAGATGTTGAACACTTTTTTATATATTTGTTGATCAATTGTATATTTTCTTCTGAGAATTGTCTCTTCAGCTCCTTAGCCCATGTTGGGTTGTTTGGTTTTTTGGTGTTAAGTTTTTTGAGTTCTTATATATTCTGGAGATTAGTGCTCTTTCTGACATGTGTGTAGATAAAATTTGTAGAGCCAGTATTTTATTACAGGATTGCTGATTGTCTCTCCAGATGGATTCACACTGATGTTTCTAAGAAAACACTTGCAGAAAAGCTCATTCTAGCTTGTTAACCCTAGAAATACACCAAGAATACTTCTTTTACCTCCATGGCTTTAAAAATTATTTTGGTATCTCACTAAATGAATTTTATCTACAAAGCCCAATAATAAAAATTTTCATACATGTATTTCTTTAAATCCCATTCAATATTTAATATATGTTGTATTAGATAAGAATAAATGATATATCTGAAATTTAAAAAAGTATATGCAAAGTGACTTGCAGAAGTTTCTCCAATATTTAATTACTTTGCTAACTTCAATTTTCTTTTATTTATTCTATCTCCTGTAGATTCTTAGTAGATAGAAGGATTGTATAAAAATTGTGTTATGATGGCTCTTTCTCTCTTTTCTGCATGTCTACCAAATAAGTCATGAAGGGAGGCGCCCAAGATACCACGCCTTTCATGATGACAACAACATGCTTAAGAGTCTAGGCTGAGTTGCTTCTTTTTGCCACTTTCCTTATTCATAACATTGATAAACAAAGGATTCTACACACCAATGAAGCTACATATATTCTGTGTTTAAAGTCACTGTTTATCAATCCTTATGGTAGCTCATAATTTAATAGAAACGTTTGAATAGAAGATGAAGAATTTTATGTTGTTTTAACTTTGTCGGTTTTTTCCAACCAGAAATGCCAGCCTTGGTTTCCCTGCTTGTTATGCATTATATGCTGCCAAGAAATTGCAAAGTGACAGTGGCAAGTTCCTTTAGAAATTATTTCTTGCTCCTGTTATTAGTCTAATAGAGGCATGGAAACGAGGAAGAAGAGAAGCAATTTCGAGTTCTGGCAATCAGAGAGATTATGGCAATAGAGAGATTGTGGAGACCGCTACCAATTTTAGTAGCTTCATGTGCTTCATTTAGTACAGCTGGGGATGGAGGGAAACAAAATTAGTAATTCTCCATAACAGCTTAGCTAAAAAGTCACATTTGACCCTGACACTGAATCTTTTAATAATTAGGATCATATCTAATCCCTGTTATTTAATAGTTCTGTCACTTTGGTGATGAAAATGTTGAATGATATGAAATAAAAAAACCAAAAACTACACAAAAGTATCATGCATTTAGGATATAATGAAACAGAATAAATAGTCTTTCAGAATTCAGATAAGGAAAAGACAAGTAGAAATATTTGAAATATATAGAAATATAAGATGCTAGTATTTCATTTTCTTATCTTTCTTTTCTTTCTTCTTTTTTGAAAAAAAAGAAAAGAATAGAAAGATGCAGGAGTCCAGAATAAGAGAGAGGCTGCTTTGATGCCTTCATTCAGGAAAGTGAAACAATCCACCTGTGGGTTACTTTTCAGTGTGTGATGGATTTGAACAATCCATCCAAACCCTTTCATCCAGTACTGCTCTTTACCAATTATAGGCTTTGTGCGTGCGATGGTGCAATATGGGAGAAATGAGGGAAGAGAAACGGCCCTCTTGTGAGTTTCTATGACCTTTTGTCATTGGTATCTTGGCTCTACTTAATTCTGATGACAAGAGAAAGGAAGTTTCTTAAACTCTGGATGAATAGTCACTTAAGAACTTGCAAGTGAGAAAAAAACATTGTAAATATTTGTCTATGCTCCTTTGGTTTCTCAAACAATCATGTTCCCTTTTCTTTGAGAGTAGAAGATGCAGTTTCTGCTTAATTGGCAACTCCAGAGAACCACTGTGATGTCTTCACCTTCATACTCTACAGCATTTGGCACCTCGCAGTAATTCAATATGTTATTTGCTAGGTTTAATTGGATGGAGAAAAGAGGGAGGAAGTAGAGTCCTTTGCAAGCAAAAACAATTTCTAAATCTTTATAAGAAGTTAGTAGCTAAGTTTCTTGCTCAATCTGCATTCAAAGATCAACTGGATGAGAATTAGGGGAGATCAGAAGAGCCATGAGCAGATCTGTGATTTGGGGGTGTCTTTATGATCCAGTTTCCCTGTTACTTGTGGGAAATATCACAACATCTAAATCAATCAGAGGGTGAGGATGCTGAGGGTGGGGCAGGGCAACTTCCTTTGGCTCCATGCTTACAATTCTGTGGAAATCAGTCTCTGCAACCCTCTTGGCCTCTTTCCCCCACTTGACTAATGCTGTCCATGAAGAGAGAGGGCTGTGTATTGGGAAATACACTGGGTCCTCTAGCTGGCAGCTAGTTGACCTCAGAAGTTAGTTACTCAGCTTCTCTGTGCTGTTTAATAGAGGTAGCCCCTGTGAGGGGGTGTGCTGTGACAGGTGGGTAAGTCCACCTCTTACTGGGGTATATATTTAGGAAGTCCTCAGTCATCATATGCCTAAGCCAAGCCCTTCTTCATTAGCTTTATAGTAATAGAGATGACATTTTTAACTCCACATGCCATATTTTATGTCTATTTCTTCATTGTTTTCGAACTTGTTTAGGAAAAGAAAGCTATTTCCTGGCCTCCTCGATCCCTATTAAGGGTAATAAGTCTCATCAACTTAGAAATACTTACTGAGCCACTAGAATTTGCTCAGCACTATGGCAAGCCCTGGGACATCATTTGTTACTTCACAGTATAAAGTGCTTATAAAGCAGCTGGACCTGGCTTCCCAGTGGAAAGACAGATTGAGTCCATTGCTCAGTTTTTGGGTCTTTTTTAACTGAGTTATAACCCAGTAGGTTGGCCAGGAAGTACTGGGTGAAATCAGAGTTAAGACTGAACAGGATCCTTAAGTCAACCTTAAATTTATTCCAAACAGAGTGGCTTACTCTCCTTTAATAGAATCATATACTCATGAAAAGAGTTCATAATGCATTTGGAAATCACAAAATAAACTGTTCTTTGTTTTTATGTAGAAAATCAATTTGGTATCTCCTTGGCTAAATTTTAAGTCAAATATTTTTACATTACCAACATACAAATACATTCATATAGAATAAATGTTAATGCTAACTTTAAATAAATAAGTATCCTGGAAAATATAATTTAAATAAAATGTAAATGTTATTTATGATACATCTTTTGCTATGAATTTTTCATTCAACATTCAACAAATAATAAGCACCATTATGTGCTATGCATTTATTTTAGCTTTCTGTTGTTGTGACAAAATACCTGAGATAATCAATTTAGAAGGAGGAGTAGCTTACTTTGGCTCAAGTTTTGGAGGCTTCAGTCCATGGTTACTTGGCCCATTGCTCTTGGGCTTGTGGTGAGGCAGAACATCACAGTGGGAGTATGTTGCTGAGGAAATCATTCACTTCATGGAAACCAGGAAACATAGTGAGAGACAAGAAAGGCTCAGGGTCCCCACATCCTCTTTGAAGGCATGCCCCCAAGGACTGCATTTCATTAGGCTTCACTTTGTATTGTTTTCACCCCCTCCCAATAGTGCCACAAGCTGGTGACACTTTAAGTCTTTAACATAAAGGGCTCTTGGGAGACACTTCATATCTAAACCGTGGCAGCACGATTTCTTTGAAAAGCATGGATGATAATAGCATGCAACTTAAATTCACTGCATACTGCAGAGTCTATCTCCATACCATCATCCTGAGGTCCCTTAATATCCACTTTCAGAACAAATAGCCCCAGGGGAGGAAGGCAAAGCATGTACACTATGCAAGCAAAGCACTGAATTTTAAATTGACTACTTTTATTTTTTGGAAATGTTTGGATTGTGTTTTATTTTTCCCCCAGTCGATGTTAATAAGATAAAGTTGATTGCTTTAGATTAATTTAGCATAAATCTTATAGTTATTTATCTAGAATTGTGAATGATTCCACATTTGGGTTGGTACTGCTCATTCCAAAACTTCCAGCTTTGAATAGAAACTCCAAAGTTCCATGATAAATAAGTCATCTTTACCAATGAATGGACCTGTGCTTGTTACAGGTGAAGGAACTAATGATAAAGGGTGATTCCAAACTATCCAGCAAGTCAGATGTGTAGTCCTGTCTCATTCCCAGCGGTTGAGAAAGAACCCTCTGACAGAAGGTCCGAATTCAGCCAAATAAATTGTGCCCTGACCCCGCTCCACCCCATCACTATGTGACCATACCTCCCTTGGCAAAATTGCCAAAGGAATGTAGAATGGCAAATTCCTGCCTTGCTATCCTGGCATGGAGCAAAATTATGACATTATGACAGTAAGCACTGGGCTTTAAGGATTTCCCCTTTGCTCTAATATTTTCATGCCTTCTGCTGCCCAGAGCTGTCTATATTTGAGGGAAAATGCAGGGTCCAATTCTTGATTTAGTAGCCAAGATACCTCAGTGCTTCAGTAACAGAAGGAAAAATGGCACCCTTATGCCTCAGAAAACAAAGTGCTTTCTGCATTCGAATGAAGAGTACATGGGTACACTTGTCTCCAATATGACCCTTGAATAATTGGATAATTCCAGCAAATATTATATTGAAGAAGTTTTATGTGGCTGGTATATTTTTGAGGCTTTACTTAAAATATGATTTAACATGACAATCAAATATTTATAGAGTATTCATGTAAGTCATAATAAACATATTAATGACAAAGATGAATAAAATTAAATGTAACACAAATTTCATTTTGAAAAACTTTCTTAAATTTAGTTTCTTGTCAACAGAGAACCTGATTGTATTTCAGTATTCCTTTCCTTTTTTACTCTCTTAAAGACTGAGCCAAAACTTGAGAAGATTCCAGTGGACAAAAATCTTTAAAATAATGTAGCACTTAAGGGGGTACTTAAAACAAGAGGAGTGATTTGTGTGCTCTATCATTTTCTTCTCCATGCCTGGTCAATATGATTTTCTTAGTTATGTGCCTTCATGAAGAGTTTTAAAAGGTAAGAATTTTTTGGAATAGTGTTTTCCAGTCTCTCAGAGATCTCCTGGCATGTGTGAAGCCTGGGTTCAATGTCTACCACTACAATCAATCAATCAATCAATAAAATTTCTGGCTACAGCTGTTAGAGAAAACCACAGCTTTCTGCATATTTGCCTAATTGTTCTATAATGATTTTAGCTTATGGTAATTCCTTAGATTATAGAAATTTATGGGCTTCTTCAAATCTTTTCTTTATCAGCATGTCTGTTTTCACACCTATACAATACTGGTAATGTTAAAAGTTAAAAACAAACAAACAAACAAACCAAAAATCTTTTCCTTAGAATAGTCATCATTTGAATTTACGCCAAGTACTAAATTCTTAGTAAGCAGGTGGAGTCGTCAAGGGGTGATACAGGAAGGTAGAGAGTCTACAAAAAGAAATATAAGGAACAGTTCTTCCACAGCTATAAGAACACTTGCAGGTAATTAAGTTGTTATGGTTTGGATATGAGGTGTTGCCCAAAATCTCACATGTGAGACAATGCAAGAAGGTTCAGAGGAGAAATGATTGGGTTGTAAGAACCTTAACTCAATCAATGATTTAATCCCCTGATAGGGTTTAACTGAGTGGTAACTGAAGTGATAGGGTATGGATGGAGGAAATGGGAATTTGGCTTAGGTGTATATTTTTGTATCTGGAGCAAGGATTCTCTCTCTCTTTCTGTCTCCTGATCACCTTGATGTGAGCTGCTTCCCTCTGCCACACTCTCAAGCCCTGAGGAATGGAGCCGGCCTTCTATGGACTAAGACCTCTGAAACTGTGAGCCTTCAAATAAACCTTTTTTTCTCTACAATTGTGGTGGCCGGGTCCTTTAGTCACAGGAGATAATAAAATAAAATAAAATAAACCTGCCTAAAACATAAGTATGTATTTGTTTATAGCTAAAAAGCCTAAATTTACCAGAGGCTTTTCCACATAGGACATATTTTTAAATGTCCAACAAAATTTAAATTTTTTTTTAGGTTACTCTCATCACAAGTCTATCAAATTAGCTTACACCATACAGAAAGTTATTGTCTTGTGTACTGGACCTCATGAATTCACTAGGCTACAGGTTCACGGACCCAGATGCTTTCCATCTGTGTTCTCTGCTAAGATTTCATTGTAAGGACAGCTCTCCTCACAATTGCATGACAGTTGACAACTGAGGTCAGGCTGCATGCTCATATTTCTACTTCCAATGTAAGGGAGGCTTGTTTCTAAAGAGTTCTTAAGAACAAGACAGCTTTTCTCCTAGAAATGCCTTTTAGATTTAGATCACATGCCCGCTCCAGAACCAACCAGGGGGAAAATGTTATGAGATAATCCTTTAATAATCAGGACACTGAGGGATGTGGGATGAATTAGAAAAAGATGGATACTTGCTGGGCCTGGTGGCACATACCTATAATCACAGCATTTAATGGGGGAGGTTGAGGCAGGAGGATTGCAAGTTCGAGGCCAATCTCAGCAACTTAGCAAGATCTTGTCTTAAAATAAAAAATAAAAATGACTAGGGATGTAGCTCAGTGTACAGAACCCCTAGGATCAGTACGCAACTTAAATAAAAAAGAAAAGATATGGATACTTGGCCAAAATGTTGAAGGAACAATGGAAGAAAGTAAAATAGATGCTGAATATCCACTATAGAGTTTTTGGAAGGAACATAGTTCCACCATAAGCCTAAGACTTAACATGTGCCTTTCTGCTATGATGTTCTGCCTCACCTCAGCCCAGAGCAATGGAGTCAGCCTATCATGGACGGAGTCTCTAAAACTGTGAGCCAAAATAAACATTTCTTTTTCTAAGTTGCTCCTGTAAGCCGTTTTGTTCACAGCAACACAAAGCTGACTCACACAAACGGGGTGACTTGAAACAACATAAATTTATTATTTCACAGTTCCAGAGGTCTTAGCAGACTGCACCCCTTCTGAAGCCTGCAAGGTGGAATCATTCCTTGCTTTCTCAGCTTCTGGTGGTTTATAGCAATTCTAGGTATTCTTTGACTTGCAGCTGCAGCACTTCAGTCTCTCTCTGCCTCCATCATCAGGTGATGTTCTCCATTTAGTGTGTCTCATGTCTCTTCTCTTTTTATAAGGACATATATAGTATAATATAGTCATATTGCACCACAGTCCCACTTTATTCTTATGTGACCTCTGCTTAGTTGATTATATGTGCAGTGACCCTATTTCCAACTACAGTCACAATCTGAGGTACTCCAACATAACTTTTGGGGGATACTAGTCAACCCATAACAGAAGATCACATGGAAGTAAAGGCAGTGGGGATTAGATGGAGACAGATGAGGAATTCAGTGTTTCTGAGCGGCATAGATAGATTCAGAAATTGGCCCAGGGGAAGTGAAGAAAGTTGTCTGAAATTCATCAAGTTAGGGCAAAGCAGCTCGAGAGCTGGGGGCTGCAGAACCAAACACCTGACCTGGGACCCATGTGGGAAGGACAGTCAGACCTCAGGTGGGCTCTGCAGCTCCACTAAGGACAGAGGAAGGATTGAGTCATCAAGGGAAATTCCTGAGCCCAAATGAGCTAAGAGTAAATATACTACAAATTATGAATTTCACCAGCTGCAGCCTTCCGTTAGCAGCAGATGCCAACAAAATCATCTATCCAGGGAGCAGCCCAAATCAGTCGTTCCACAGAAGAGAACAGCAAAGATCTGGCCAGCAGAGCATAGATCTCAGAAACATGCCTTCCCTCAGCTATTTGCAGGTGCACTTCTTCTACAGTTAGACATCATCTTGGAGATTAATGGGGAGAGGGAGTTGGGTTCTGAAAGACTTGAATATTTTTGTGAGTAAGCCAAAATGAGACCAAGTGGTCCATAGACAGATAAAGGTTCAGGATTGAACTGAATCTCTTATTCCTTAGCAACCCTCCCCAGTTTCTCCCACATACAGCACTGTCATCCACAGGAAAGGGGACTGGTAAGGATCATCAGCATGGACCCAGGGAAATCTGGAAAATACGTTTCTCTACACCTCTCAATGGTATATAAATCCAGCATATGATTCTCCATTATTCAATTACCAGGTCATTCTAAGGATTCAAAACATGTTAATGCAAACAGATCATAATTTTTACATTTGTCTCTAGTTTATATTTGCAGTGAATTTCTCTGTATGTGTGAAGATATAAATAGATAAGACTTTGATAGATTTATGAAAGGCCCGCAGAGTATTTGGTGAGAGTGGAAATATAACAGAGGAACATCCTGTAGATTCTGCTCCACAGAAGACACTCTCAGAGGCCTCTTGAGATCAGTGAGTAGGGGCATCCCTTGGCTTAAACCCTTATCATCTACAGATGCAGGTTTTTACAGTTTAGTGACAAACTCTTTTTTTTGCAAGCACTATGATATGGTGCAACTTCACTTGAAATTTTTGATTGAAATATAATATTATCCAGAAGTTTTAAAAATGACAGAACAAACATTTTCTCAGACACACCAGCCCAGGATACAAAGGGTGTGCAAATTTTGGAACACCTTTTCTACTTCCAAGTTTTCATCAGTGAGAAATGTAACTGTAGCTCTTTTAAATGAAGACCGCAGGCCTGAATAAAAGGGCTGATCAGGGTAATTCACAGTTCCCATTCTTCTCCCTGTCCCTGAGGATGTCTGACTTGAAGATGCTGTGGAAATTGTCTTAAATGAGCACCTCATCATCACCTTGTGATCTCATGATCACTAATATTACTAATACTGCTCCTTTGGCCATCTGGCATAACATGTCAGAGGCTCAGACCAAGAAAATAAGTTGCTTAGCACTGAGAGGCCCTTTTTTGTTCTTATACTATTATTCCATAAAGCTGATATTTTACTTCAGTAGATATAATTATGTGTGTAGTGGCCTTCCCTATCTTCAGATTCTCTCTGTGGGTTCAACCAACTGCAGTTTGAAAATATTCAGAAAAACAAATTACATCTGTACTGAACATGAACAGAGTTTTCTTATTATTTCCTAAATGATACAGTATAATAGCTATTTACATAGCATTTGCATTATTTTAGGTATTGAATGTACACAAGACAATTTACATAGGTTATATGCACACACTATGTCATTTAAAGAAAGGATTTGAGCACCCAAAGGTTTTGGTATTCCTAGGGGGACCCAGGACCCGATTCCCAGTGGTTATTGTGCTAGTCAGCTTTTCATCCTGTGACAAATACCTGAGAAAAACAACTTAGAGGAGGAAAGATTTATTTTTTTGGCTCAGGATTTCAGAGGTTGCATTGTATGGTTCACCCAGCTCCACTGCTCTGGCTCTGAGGCAAGGCAGAACATCCCAGTGGAAGGGCATGGTGGAGGAAGCTGTTCAGCTCAAGGCAGCTAGGAAACCGGGAGAAAGAGGAAGCTGTCAATGACAGGAAATACCCTCCCTGGGCACTCATCCAGTGACCTACTTCCACTAACCATGCCCCACCACCTACAGTTTACACCACCTTGCAGTACTCCATTCAGCCATCAATGGATTAATCCACTGATGAAGGCCGAGCTGTCATGATCAATCACTTCCCAAAGCCCTACCTCTGAACATTGCTGCATTGGAGTTCAAGCCTTCAACACAGAAACCATTGGGGGACATTCTGGATCTGTAAAAGATGCCTAGGTACAACCATTTATATGTGTTTTATTCCAGGGCTAAAAAGAGGATTCTTCAAGGGCAAGGACTATGTCTACCATGTCCTTATTTATAGTGCTATCTGGCATTATGTGATCAGTAAATGAAGCAAAGAATAAATGAAGAAACTGAAAGTTCTGGTGACCTTTGACATTGGTCCCAAGGAGGAATTTCAACCGAGTAAGAGAGCCAAGAATGAGAGAAGAGTGCAAGATCGGATTAATCTCTCTTAAGTCAGGCTTCTTCTGCAACTTGTCAGTGTTTCCTAGAGCTCACAGGAAAGATTCTGTACCTTGACTTTGGACTTTCATTTTGGGTTTTCACAGCAATTGGATAAACTCCCATCCTTTAAAATATAGTGAGCAAATTCCATAAACCTGAGGCGGTTTGGAGATTGCTCAAGAGGATTTTCAATTCCAGCAGGCATACAGACTACTTTATATGTCCATGGAAAGCTCCTGAGCTCCCTTGCCAGCCCAGGAATAGAGAGGAGTCTAAGAGCTACCTCTTCCAAGCCTGGCTTTCAGTCTTTACAAGAAGAATAGCTGCTTCAGTTCTGGCAGATCTGTTTATTTTTAGTGTATCTTTGGTAGTTCAAACTTCTTGAGTTTCCATTTTACCTTTAAATCAGGGCAAATGGCACTTATTGTCTTACATTTAGAATTAGGAGTGATGTATACACAATACACCCAACAGTGGCATATATAATTAGTGTTGAACACATGCTACTATCATTATATTTGATAGTCCTGCTTCATAACTTATATATTTCTCTTTTCTTCTTTGATTAATTTATATCAAACAGATGACATAATTCCTGTGATTTCTAATATGAGTGTCTATATAGCACAGAAAATTTTATTTGGATTCTTAGGATCCTTAGTGAACCCAAATTTTTACACACACACACACACATACACACACACACACAAACACACACCCAGATGCTTTTTACATATATCTGGACACTTTTTTTTCCCCTGATACAAAGTATAAAAGAGGGAGAGAAAAGCTCCATATGAAAAACCAATACCTAACTTTTCTCCCTAAGGGTCTGGCCTTGACAAGTAGACTGGGAAGG
Source organism: Spermophilus citellus (assembly GCF_964194105.1). NCBI lineage: Eukaryota > Metazoa > Chordata > Mammalia > Rodentia > Sciuridae > Spermophilus > Spermophilus citellus. The sequence continues at coordinate 96,999,682 of NC_138188.1, read as the reverse complement.
TAATCAGCATAATTAAAAGTAACCTGGCTTGCTTTTATTTATGGAGCTTGACATATCACCCCAATTTGCCAAATACTGGATTTCCTGACAAGTGAAATTCAAACTCTTCCTGTGGAAACGTGGCCATGCCTAGTAAACCTGCTACCCCGTGGAGGTTATATATCTTTTCAGTACAGAACATGTTTGCCTGCCAGCAGCCTGGAATGGAAATGAAATCTGGAGTTTCTAGTCATTAGACAGCTTGTTGAGCCTGTCCAAGGTTACTGAGATTTTCCAAGGTAGAGTAGTAAGATGGACATGTTCAAATGCAACTTTAAGGTAATAGCACTTGGCAAGCAAGGTCTGAGTGTTTTAGAAGCATTACCTGCTATCGTACACACAAAAGATATTAGCTGTCATGGACTCTATGATGTTTAATTTTATGTGTCCTCTAGGCTAGATCACTGTACTCATATACTATTTAGTCAAACGTTAGCCTGTATGTTGCTATGAAAAAGTTTTCTTTTTTTAAAAAAATGAGATTAACATTTAAACAAGTAGACTTTGAATAAAGCAAGTTCCTTCATAATGATGGTGGTCCTCACTAAATTAGTTGGAGGCTTTAAGAGAAAATATACTGATTAGCCCTTAAAAGGAGAGAATTCTGCCAGACTTTGGGCTTGAGTTCTTCTCTGGGTGTCCAGCAGCTGGCCTACCCTGCATGTGCTAGTCTTCATCATTGTATGAGCCAAGTCCTTAAAGTGAATCCCTTTCTTTTCTGTCTCTTTCTCTGTCTCTTTCTGTGTCTCTATTTCTTCCCCCTACCCTCTCTCTGTTCTGTCATTCATCCTACTGCTCCCATGCCCAAGAATCCTGAATAATACAGAGTCATTGCACATTCTCCACCATATGGGCTTGAAACCACAGAAGAGCCAATCTCTTGGGCTCCCAGGACAAGTTTCTTGGACTCTTAGAAGAATCATGAGTCTGGTTGGTCATAAAAGGTATGTAAAATCCACCACAGTGGTGGGTCATATGTTTCTTTCTGTCTTGTCTTGAGAGAAATGCTAAAGACAGACCTAATTAAGCTCAGACTAACACTGGAAGCTCAGAATCCTTTCCATGTAAGACCTAAAAGCAGACTTTCTCTGAGGTCTCAAGGGAAAGAGAATTTCACAGCTCTTGGAATTAAACTCTGTTCTAGAATTGCATTCTCCCAACTAGCATAGTTTGGCTGCTGAGGTCTAAAGGCAGAAACTAGCCTGACTGTGGAATTTGTTCTGGTGATATGCTGCTATTTTAATTGTAAAGTGTGTTAGTATCCTGACAACTCTTGGTGTTGATAAACTACAGTACCACTCTTATGCAGTTGTTCTTTGTTATCTCTGGGGGATTAGTTCCAGACTCTCCCTTGTCTCAGAAAAGGCCAGCGAAAGAATCCATGACTCAAATAAAGATTTAGACTAGCTGGCCACTGAGTCCTCTACCAATTCTGTGATTGTACATGCGATAGCTAGAGGAGGAAGAAAATGGTCAACAGCCTAAATATGCAAATGCTCAAGTCCCTTATATAATAAAATAAAATCATATTTGTATATAATCTATGCATACCTACCTGTATACTTTAAATCATCTCTAGATTATTTATAGTATATAATATAATGAAAATGTTATGTAAATAGTTTTCAGACTACATTGTTTAGGAAATAATGATAAGAAAAATTGTCTGTACATGTTCAGTTCAGATGAAATTTCTTTAAATATTTTTTTTTATCCATAGTTTATTGAATCCATGGATCTGTAGCCTAATAAAAAGGGACCTTTACTTGAGCAAAAGGACCCCTGCCATTGGGTCCTAATTATGCTCCTCTGGTGCTACTTTCCTGAATTTTCCCTTCTTTTTTCTCTCTTCATCTTTTCCACAAAGTAAGGACTCTAGAAGTGGAAATCCCACACTCAAGATTTCTGGTCAGGGCCTGTGAAAATCTGTTCTCCATAAGGTATATGTCTATGTCTGAGAGGTGGACATGGCACCATTTTTTGCAGTTAATATGTATTAAACTTAGAGCTGTGGACTAGTGTGAGGTACAATATATAAGAGATAAAACACAGTACGAAAGGTATCTGGAACTGAAAAGAGTTTCAGACTGTGTCACTATGTCATACACTATTCCAAGGAGTCTGAGAAGTCTAAATTTTGTCTAAATGTTGTTTCTAGTACTTATGAAGGTATCTTTTTCAAGGTTAGAAGATAGAACATATTTCCTTGATCATTTTAAAAACTGACTTTTAACTTTTAAATATTTAGATAAAAAAGAATATGGGTTTCATTTATACTCTAGGGCATCTGTGTCAATCATTACAACAGTGAAGGAATTTTTTTTTTTTTTTTTTTTTGTAGAATCAAGTTTTAAACTAGCTGACCACTAAGTTTCTTGCCAAGTCTGTGATTCTACATGTGGTAGCCAGAGGCAGAAAAATATGGTTAGACCCCTCTTTAGAGAACTCAAGGAAAACAAAGAGAAAGAAACTCAAGTCACCAGGGCAAGGATGGTTTGACCTTAGTCCAAGTTTCCATTGGTTAGATTTTCAACTTGAACACTACTCTTCTTCAAAGCTTCATGATTACTAAAGCCTACAAGATATTTCATATCATTCCAGATGTGGTTGCTAAATTAGGTCTTGCCAACGTTACTTGGTTTCCAACTCAATAATTTGATAAACATGAATTCATCCTCAGAATCAAAATATCAGTCCCTGTTGACATTTGTTTATTTTAGGAGTAAACTGATAAAAGAAAATCAAAATGAGCCATGGTATGAGGGTAGGGTATCTTCTGAAGGATAAACAGCATTGGGATAAAGAAAAATAGTGGGTTTATTTCCTGAGAGGAAATATAGTATATTCATAGAGATGTACTAATAATATTTCTAGGACACCCACTTTGTTTTTTGTTGTTGTTGTTGTTGTTATTTTAGCCAGCTTCTCAAAATTCCTTATTGCATAACTTTTAAAAAAGAAAAAGGAAAGGAGAAAGAATACCTAAAAGTTGAAATGAAGCTCTAGATGGAAAATGATCAGTGTTGTAGGATAGCTCTGATTCTATCATGTACTATAGATTTATATAGGTCTTCCACTTCAGAGGAAAAGTGAAGTATTATTGAATTCAGATTGGTTGTATACCCTGATTTTTTATGGATTCTCCCACAAAGCAACTGTTTAGAATTTTTCATCTTTAAGCAAAGTATGATGGTACACTCCTGCAATTCTAGCCACTCCAGAGCTGGAAGTTGCAAGAAGATTTACATCTGAGACCAGCCTTGGCAACTTAGTAAGACCCCATTTTGAAACAAAAAATAAAATAAAATAGAAATGCCTGGGAATATAGTGTGTCACTAGGTGTAGAGTGACCTTAGGTTCAATACCCAGTATTGTTAAGAATAAAAGAAATTATCATATTTAAAGTTAGGAAATTTACCACTGTGAGCTAGAATGGTGTTTATGGACTGAATTTTCTCCTCCCACTGCCTCCCAATTTGTATGTTGAAACCCTAAACTCCAATTAGAGGAGGGCCTTTCAGTGATATTCTAATATTGTAATTCCAGCTTCCAGAACTTTGGGAATATAGATTTCTGTTGTTTAAACCATGATATTTTATTAATGGCAGTCTGAACTAAGACAGATGGACATAAACATTGCAAGATACATTGGAAGGAAAAAGCAACAATACCTGTGAGATAAAACCAATTTTGAAGAGAGAACTCATCTTGTGTAGTGACCAAGGTTTAAAATTGTAGTGGTGACAGGGCCATAGTGTAGAGTTGATGGCAATTTTCTCAGAATTTATCCCATCTAGGCTGGGGTCAGGCATATGGAAAATGATATAATAGAGCTGCATGTCTGGATCCCTATTATTGGTTTCACTTTAGTCCTAGTGAAGCTCCCCCTGACAAGGGCATTACCATGAAGAGCATAGACTTTGCAAGACCCAACTTCAACAGTGATAGTGTGTGACATTGAGAAAATATGGCAAGAATGGTTCAATCAGACTCTTGTCCTAAAGAGTGGAAGCAGGGCTATCTGTCTGGAATAAAATCTATCCCTAGAGCTCTTGGACAATGCAGTTAAGTAGAAGACTGAAGAGTTGATATCAATGGAAGAAAAATGGATTCAGTATTAAAAACCCATGGACAGAGTCAAATAAATAACAGGAAAAAATTATGTGACTATATTTTTTTACATAATTGTACCAAGTTTAGGAATTGGATTATGCCATTTATTCAACATATAGAGCCTCCAAGATCCTAGTAAAATCCTACAAAGGTCACTATATCTCTCTCTTTAAGGTCACCATAATTCTTTCTAATACTTTACTGAATAGAAACACACACACACACACACACACACACACACACACCATAGAATTAATTTTTTTTTTCAAGCAAGTGTGCTTTCCCAAAACCTATTCGTATGAATCAACTTATATTTAACAGGAACCACAGCCTCATATTAGTGGCTTTTTCATAAGAGATCAATCTTAAAGATGAGTATTACTGTATAAAAACAAAGAAAACTAAACAAAAAATAAGGTTCTGTAACTCTTCAAAGAAGAATTAAAGGTCAAAGGGTCAGAAATTTAGCTTGACTTTTACTTATTAACTTAAATAATATATTACTATCCTATCTTCTTCCCCAAGAGGCATATTACTAATTAAGTGAACAGAGATCACTATCCTTTCTACTCACTCTGATTTAACACTTATAACTCAGTTAGCTATTACTAGTTTGAGAATTTATGTCCCCAGCAGTCCAAATATTTGGAGGCCTATTTTCATATGCTGAGTTATCTCCACATGGGGAACCATGGTCCTAACTACAATTAGCTATGAGATAAAAATCTGGAGAAGAGTAATAGTAATGCTAGAAAATATGGAAAAGAAATTTGGTTAAAGTATGCATATTTTTCTACAGCCTGAAGAGAAAGTGGCACTTTTATGATTCCCCTCAAATTACTACCAAATGATAAAGAGTAGCTGTTGTATTAATTCCTGACCCTTCCCTATACCTACAAGACACCTGGTATGGAACCTTGTTCACAATTTTCTGTTTAAGAGGTGTTAAATTAACTGCTCTTCATGTGGGTAAATAACATGAGACATCAATGTACAGAATCTAACATCATGGAGTACAATAATTTTTTGTTGTAATCTTATTCTAAGAACTGCTTGTAGTTTGGAGTGGTGGTGCATACCTGTAATCCCAGTAATTTAGAAGGTTGAGACAAGAGGATTGCAAATTCAAGCCAGCCTCAGCAACTTAGGAAGGGCCTCAGCAACTTAGTGAGATCCTATCTTAAAATAAAAAAATAAGGGCTGGGGATATGCTTAGAGGTTAGGTATCCCTAGGTTCAATCCTTAGGTACCAAAATATAAATAAAAATAAAAAGGGCTGGGTCCAGTGGTTCAATCCCCTACATTCAATCCCCAGGTCCAAAACTGTAACAAAAGAATTGCTCTGACCTGTCCATAGTTTTTAATCCACTGAAGAGTTTCTCAAAACTTTAGCTATTCATTTGCTCCCTTCATGGTTGCTATACTATACATTACCTAGACTACTTTTTTCTTTAAATCACTCACTTTTTAATCTTTAAATGAATAAGTATATTACTACTATAAAATAAATAGAAGGAAATAACAAAAATGAATGTACAGAAAGCCTGACAATCCATTCCCTCTAATATTGTTGCTTGCAGAAGTTATAGCTGGAAACTTACTCTAGTTTCTTTATTAAAAAATTTGAAATACATGAGGGACGTGTTAGAATAATGACAGAAGCACCTCTCAGAGACTTACTCCTTGATGTAGACAGAAAAATAAAGAATTGAAAAGGTCATCATTTGTGAATCGTTGTTGTTTAATGTCTTATGAATTTATCATTTAAAAATCATCTCTCTCACTGTGGACAACAGTGATTCCTTTAACAATCATTGGTTTGAGCCTAGTAGTTGACTTAGAATACTGGATAATCTATGAACTCACCACAAATTACATTAATTAGATGTGGCTGGGAACCAATTTCTGCCCTTGGTTTTTCAAAGTGCAAAACAAATCTAAATGTGACTCTCTACTTTATAGTGAATGATAAAATAGGCATACACAAAGGGTTTGAAAGGTGGTGAAAACAGTGTTCATCCCTAAAAGGCCCAGGATCTGTTGTCTATTCACAGAAATGCTGTTCTCTGATTTAAGGCATGGATTTCAAGTGTTATATGCCTACGATTCACCTAGGGTTTAGATGTGCATTCCCAACTCTTCTCCCACAGAATCTGATTTGGAAGGTTTGGATGAGGTGCCTAGAGATTCTGATGAAGTACAAGATTGCACCCTGATGAACAAAAAAGAAGGGGAAAGTAGGTTTCAACTTGGGAGCTGGTAGCAGAAGAGGTCAGACGGCAGAGGTGGAGCTGGTGTCAGAGTGTAGGTCCAGGGGTTGCCTCAGGAAAACACAGAAACTGAGAGGTGAAATCCTGGACAAATGTGATATTATCCTTTGGGTGGGCTTCAAAAACTTTCTCCTACTACCACAGGAAATTAGGTTAAAGAGAAGTGTCTCCAGAGACTTGTGAATCAATGTGTGCCAATCTTTAATTCTTCCAGGGCTCAGAAAATGTTCAGGATACAGTAGTAGCTTTAGAAGTTAAAGAGAAAATATATTTTAAATTGATATTTGGAATAGAAGAGTTGATACTTAAAGGATTATTACCTTAAGCTGGAGCATTTGTCCATTTTTAAAGGTTTCTGTAAATTGTTATAAATAATGACAACCTTTTATTTGGTACTTTATGTATTTGAACCTCATTGTGTTAATCAGCTTTTAGTTGCTGTGACCAAAATATCTGACAAGAACAACTTAGAGGAGGGAAGATTTATTTTGGTTCATGGTTTCAGAAGATTCAGTTCATAGTCAGCTCCATTTCTTTGGGCCTGAGATGAGGCAGAACATCATGGTGAAGGGTGTGGCTGAGGAAAGCTGCTCAGCATCAGGCAGCCAGAAAGACAAGAGAGAGGGGGGGAGGGAGAGAGAGAGAGAGAGAGAGAGAGAGAACAAACAACAGAGAAAGAGAAAGAGAGGCTGAGGAGAAGACAAACTCTTCTTGGAATGTTCCCAGTGACCTACCTCCTTCTATTAGGTTCTGCCTCATGCTGGTGCATTGACTATCAATGGATGAATCCATCAAGTGATGTTCTCCCTCTCCTCACCAATCTATATCAAGAAAGGCCAGGTCAGTTTGCTTTATAGATGAATTTCTAAGTTCTATCAATTTGCTGCTTCCTTCACTCATTCCCTTGTTCATTTGGTAGGGAGAGGGTACTGGGGATTGAACTCAGGGCCACTTGACCACTGGGCCACATCCCCAGCCCTATTTTGTATTTTTTAAAATTTAGAGACAGGGACTCACTGAATTCCTTAGTGCCTTGCATTTGCTGAGGCTGGCTTTGAACTTGCAATCCTCCTGCCTCAGGCTCCCAAACTGCTGGGATTACAAGCATACACCTCCACACCTGGCTTATTCATTTTATGGACTGCTGACTATGAACCAGACTAGACCAGATGGTGGTGGTGTCATTAGTGTACCCGATCCTGCCCTTAGGGAGTTTGGAGTCTAAGAGAGGATATTAAATAAGTGATAAAAATGGTGTTATAGGAACTATGAAAAGGTAAGCTATGAAAACACTTCACCACAGGCACAGATGGAAATGTGTGACAGGTTTAAGATCTGAGTAATGAACAGTAAAAGTTACACAGGTCTGACTCTGACAACTGAGGACATCTGGGCCCCAACCTGGTTCAGACTCTTCTTTGCCAGCATGTTGGTGGTGATTAGAGCTGGGACAGTGGGTGTGCCAGGGGAAGCTTTGTAGGAGGAGTGCTCTATTTTTAATAGAAGAAGTATTGTCAAAATTATAAACAAAAAAAAAAATCATGTCTGAGTATGAGGGATACATAAAGCGCAATTCTGCCACCACCAGTATGCTGATACGTTCCAAAAACCATTTCAGGATCATGTCTCTCATCCCATTCAAATGTTGAAATTTCCCATAGGAAGTTTTGCTTACACATTAAAGTTTCCCTAAAACAGGAGTAGGACTAGCACACTAGGTGTTTGTAAGTTGGGGGCTGGGTGGGAGTGTTCGTGTGAAAAGATAGGTGGCAAAGACTTCTATCACATGTTGCCCCAGCCATCCTTGCTGAATGCAACTTCATAGTGGGTATACCTTTGTACATTACATTTTCTTTTTTTTTTTTTTTTTTTTTTTTTTTTTTTTTTTTTAAAGAGAGAGTGAGAGAGGAGAGAGAGAGAGAGAGAGAGAGAATTTTTAATATTTATTTTTTAGTTCTCGGCGGACACAACATCTTTGTTGGTATGTGGTGCTGAGGATCGAACCCGGGCCGCACGCACGCCAGGCGAGCGCGCTACCACTTGAGCCACATCCCCAGCCCGTACATTACATTTTCTTAAGCCACCAGTTCTCAATCCAAAACATCTCCTTCTGTCATATTATTCATTTCATAGTCATAAAGAATATAGAGCTTATTTTATTTCTTATTGTATTCTTTTCCCTCCCTTTGCTTTGTAATTTAACCATAGTGACTACGCCCAGTGGTCAGTATCCTTTGGGTGTCAACATCTGTCAAGGGTAACTTAGCTCAGTTTCACCTCGTCTCCTTGTTTTGGTGCATTCAGAGACCCTTCTCTAATTCAGTAAGTTCTCAGACTTTCCCCTTTTCCAGTATGAATCATGAGGTTAGCTCTCCTGGATCTGGGTGGGGTCCTGTACTAGCTTTGCCTTCTTCAGTTCCTTGGTTCAGGAAATGAACATATGTTGGGTCAAAACTCCTAGATTTTTGTTGTTGTTGTTGTTGTTTATAATTTTGACAAGTGGTTCTGTGAAAAGGTTTTTAAGATTGGTTTTGTTCATATTCACATATCATTTATAACAAATTTAATTGTTTTTTGTTAGACTTAAATTTATATTTAAGGAAAATACTATTATAAATGAAAACTGATAGTGTGTGATAAATAGATCATATAAAATAAATACAATGAAAACAAAGCATTTCTTTTTAATTCTAGCTATAATTTTAAAAAATTACTGTGATTCAGAGGCCTAGTTTATTATCTGCTAAAATGTTGATAAAGACAATTAGCTTTGAATTTCAACTTTCTTCTTTTGTAATAAGAAAACTTGCCTTCATCTTTTGTGATTCAGTGTCATTTTGTGTTGTGTCTTTTGTCCTTTGAGACCTCAAAACAGATTCTCATTTGCTTGTATATCCACCTTTTGGAAAAACCCTGGTTTGGTCCATCTTCTGGGCTGGGCTGCAATTGGGTATGTCTGAAGCAGACTTATATTCATTTCAGATGGTTGCACTGTGGGAGACCAATTTAGAGACCACACTCCCTTTCAGCTCGTGTGGAACATTTTAAACAAAATACACAGAATAAAAAGAAGTTCTTAAATGGATGAAGAATAGAGCAATCATAGGTCTTGGATTTAGGTCCCCGTTCACTCATAAAAGTGTTTCACTCTTGTCAATAAAATTATATGTTCACCCTAACTAAGTGGCTTCATTTAGTTCAAGAGCTGGTGGCAAAGAATATGAAAGCTGAGCTAGGTTGGGACCTCAACCTATGCTTTATAGTTTTTCCAGTTGCTTTATAGTTATTAGCAATGCTTGGCACTCTTCCACTCTTCTTTCCTTTTAGGTCTTCCTTATCATTTAAAATTTTCAACTTTGCATACATGCTGTTTTGGACTTTTAATCATAACATTTACATTTTGATAAAAGGAAAAACTTGTCATAAAACACTGGCCTGATAGGTTTGCTTGAGCTTTAAGCCACAAATTTTCCTCCTTTTAACTTAATTATTTTGCTTTCGTTAAAAGATTAACTAACAGCCCCAAAGGGAGAAAATCCAAATATACTAAAATATGCCTTTTTTGTCCTCTTGTCTAAGAATTCTGAGCTTCCAAAATGCCAAATGAATTATTGTATGCTTTTTAGTTAATTTTAGTTGAAAATAAAACTTTTATTTATTTACTATGTACAACATAATAGTTTGAAATATGTACATATTGTGGAATGTTTGAACTGAGCTAATTAACATGTATTATCTCACCTATTTATCTTTTGTGTGTGTGTGTGTGTGTGTGTGTGTGGTGAGAACACTTAGTTGTGGTTCAGTGGTAGAGCTCTTGCCTAGCATGTGTGAGGCACTGGGTTCAATTCTCAGCACCACATGCGAATAAATGAATAAAATAAAGGTCCATCAACATCTGAAAAAGTATTTTTTTAAATCAGTTATTTTCAAGAATGTAATGCTGCTATTAGCTATGAGCACCATAAGTTCTCTTGAACTTGTTTCTCCTGTATGACTGAAATTTCTTTTGACCAACACTTCCCCAACCCCAGGACATATTTTAAAAATACTTAAATGAAAAATTTCCATTCAGCAGGAGTCCTTTCACTTAAACTATCATTATATGCTAAAGCACTCTGCTAGATTTAGAAAATGGCTGAAGGCTTGGTCTTCCCTATAGAGAAGCTGTTAGTCTACAGGGGCATAGACAGAAAGTGGGCATCACAAAGCAAAGCATTCTGCAGGCTTTTGTAGTGTTCTCCCTACAGCTCCTTTATTGCCCACATACCTCACCCCTGGTTCATGGCTGTCCATCCTTCCCCCTTGTTTTTCCTCTCTCCTTACTCTGGCATAAGAGTTAAAAATAAATGGAAAATGTAAAAAATTAATTTGCCTGACTCCAACCTATATTCATTAACTTTCTCAGCAGAAAAGCAAAAAACAAGCGGTGTTTGATGGTCCCCCCTATCAGTGTCCTTCTCTCAAGGACCAGTCTTTATGAAGCTGCTTTGAACAGTGGGGTAACACTGGGCAAAAGGGACTGTTCCAGGAGGACCCACACTGAGTGAACTCCTCCTGAACCTGAAGATGGCCTCACTGAGTAGAAGGCAACTGAGAATGTCCTAATGAGGCCACCATTCTGCCCTCCTTCACTGATTCCTTTCAAAGTTTAGGGGTTCCATCACCAAACCCCCTATTTTTTTAGTTGTAGTTGGACACAATACCTTTATTATGTTTATTTTTATGTGATGCAGAGGATGAAACCCAGCACCTTGCACATGCTAGGCGAGTACTCTCCTGCTGAGACACAACCCCAGCCCCCAATACCCTATTTTGGGAAAAAAAAAAAATCAGTTAATTGGTTCTCTCACTGTATCATCAAATATACTTTGGTTTTATTATATAACTCAGAAAACTTATTGGTCCTCTTTTGGAGTACCAAGTACTATTCTTGTAAGGCACTAAGTTTCATATTCTTTGGAACTTTTCACAAAAACCTATTCCATGTAGAGCACCCCTACCTGCCAGGAAACTGTGCTAAGCTCCACTCACATCAACTGAAAACAGTGATCACAGGAGGGTGCCCTGGACATACAGAAGATGTTTGAAACAACTGGAGACATGCCAGGAGAGAATATAGTGTTTTAACAAATATCTTGCCTGAAATGCATTGACAACCTTGGACATCATAGAAGCCCTAGGGATTTTTTAGATATCTGAATTTTAGAATTCAGTTTCCAAGACATCCTAAAGGCAGGGTTGGTCGCAGGACCAGAAGAAAGAGACAGAAATTCCTGATAGAATTTCCAAGCAATTTTCTCTCCCCTTGGGGCATTATTTGGACTTATCCATGGGAGGTAGAAAATGACCAGCCTATGCAGGATGAAGGTTGAACAGTGAACCCTGCTCAGGCGTCATTACTTCCTTCCTCCTGGACTTTATCACGTTGGCATGTGTGGGCCAGTGTACTTAGCAGGAGCAAAGATGTTTGTTTTTAAAAAATTTCTACTGCAGATAAGTTAGGAATGTAGGCCTAATACCACACTTTGCTGGGGTGAACCTTAAAAACATACAATTATAGGATCTGAAAAGCGGAAGGGTTTCTAGTTCCCTGTTTCTCAAACTCTCTCTCTCTCTCTCTCTCTCTCTCTTTCTCTCTGTTTGTGTGTGTGTGTCTGTGTGTGTGTGTGTGTGTGTGTGTGTGTTTATCTATTGACTACCAGTATCACAATCAACAGCATGTGAGTAAATAATGAAAATTCCTGGGTTTTGCCAGAGAACAACTGAATGACAGTATTTTGCAGGGGAAGCTACAGATCAGAAAACCTACATTTTAAATATACTGCCCAACTTATTTCTATGCACATCAAAGTTTGAGACACACTGGCCTAATCCTCCCTTTCTTTACTGCCAAGGAGACTGGATCACTTCTCTAGCAAGGCTAATTAGTGTCAAAACATGAATGAGGCCATAGTTCTTCTAACCCCAGTCCTGTACATTTTTCCTTATGCTTTGATGAAGAGACTTAAACTTTATTATAGGAACGATGAGGTCCTGTTTTGTGCAAACACTAAGTCTTGAAAAGCTACCCAATGAAGTAAAGTTTCCAGTTTTGCAAACACTGTGATTTTATCAGCAGAATGCTAAAGGGAGTACATTCTTAAAGAGGCTTTAACTGGCAAGACCAGTTGCTTATCCCCCTGGGAAATACCCTGATGACTCAGAATGAGACACCTTCTGATTGAGTCTCTTGCATTCAGTCCTGTTTTACTCCATTCTATTCCATGCTAACCTTGAAGTACAGCTGTTCTTACAGATACCTCCTTTTTATAGCAAAGATGTTTCCACTAAGGGTTTCATAGGGTGTGTTTTTGAACCATTCAGCCAAGATGGCAGCTTCTTGAAATCCCCTCTGTGTCTACTCCCTGAGCTGCTTTGGTGCAGATGTAGCTATACACCCTGACACAGGCCGAAAACATTGCCCATTGGGACCTCCCAGTAGTTTCACTTACTTTTATATTACATGCTGGATATCTTTGTAAAATTAATTTTGAACAAAATGGTCTACTGTCAAAAATAATGCATTCGCAAAATATCTATTGCTTTGAAGATTAAAATGAATTTCCATGATTTGGGATATTCTATGTGAGTTGCTGTATCATTGCTATGGACCAAATGTGTCCCAAATTTATACTGTCCAATGGGAGTATATTTTAAGAGAGGATTTTTAGGAAGTATTTAAGGTTAAATGCGGTCATAAGGTCGAGGATCCTAATCCAATAGGATTGGTGGTCTTATTAGAAGAGGAAGAAAGATGGGCTGGTGTTGTGGCTTAGCTGTAGAGCGCTTGCCTTGCATATGCAAGGCCCTGGGTTCATTCCTCAACATCACATAAAAATAAATAAAATAAAGGTATTATGTCAAACTACAACTAAAAAGAAAGAAAGAAAGAAAGAAAGAGAAAGAAAGAAAGAAGGAAAGAAGAAAGAAAGAAAGAAGGAAGGAAGGAAGGAAAGAAAGAAAGAAAGAAAGAAAGAAAGAAAGAAAGAAAGAAAAACAAAGAAAGAAAGAAAGAAAGAAAGAAAGAAAGAAAAAGAAAGAAAAAGAAAGAAAGAAAGAAAGAAAGAAAGAAAGAAAGAAAGAAAGAAAGAAAGAAAGCTGTCTTTATGTACATGCACCAAGGAAGAACTATGTGAGCATAGGGTAAAATGGGGTCTGTCTGCAAGCCAGGAAGAGGGCATCACCAGGAACAGAACAGACTGGCAGTCTGACCTTGGATTTTGGTTTCCATAACTATGAGGAATAAATTCTGTTCTTTAAGTCACACAGTCTGCAGTATTTTGTCAGGATAGTCTGAGTTGATTAAGAATAGCCCTGGTTTCAAGCCAGGCACAATGACACACGCCTGTAATCCCATCGGATCAGGAGGCTGAGGCAGGAGGATTACAAGTTCAAAGACAGCTCAGCAAAAGTGAGGCTCTTAGAGACTCAGTGAGATCCTGTCTGTAAATATATATATATGAAATAGAGTTGGGGATGTTGCTCAGTGGTTGAGTGGCCCTGAGTTCAATCCCAGGTACCCCACCTCACCACCAACCAAAAAAAAAATTTCTGATTTCAGAAGTACATATGAAAATACACAGTAGTAAGGCCCGGATAGGCTCCTTCCTAGAACTCGTATTTCTCATCTGCTACTCTTAGTTTTCTGTTCGTGTGTGTGGCCTGCATAGAGAAACTCCCATGTGGCCTTTTAGCCTCTAGCTTCTGGGGCTTCCTTTGGCATCAGCAATGACATGATACACTGAAACCTGCCTTTATATATTCTTTCTTAAAAAAAAAAAAACTTGACAAAATTGTAAGCACGCAATATTGTATTGCTAATTATAGGCACAGAACTCTAGAACTTACTAATCTTGTTTACCTGGAACTTCATACTATATTGTATTCTTACGGCAGTATCTAACCTCTTGGGTGTGTATTCTCTCCCTGACCACATTTTGACTCATTCCCAAACCTCTGCAAGTGATGTACAATAAACTCAATGTGGCTCTTCTTTTAAATAAGTCATTTCATTGACCCATATTTCTTTTGTGCCACCAGAAAGTAGAAGTCCTGTATGACTGATGGATCTGCAAAGCCATGTCTTAAAAATGAGAAAGAAAACTACTTTTTAAAGAGATATTTGAGGGATGAAGACCTAATATATAGTTGTAAGTTGGCATTAAAGAAAGAGAACCCATCTAAAGAAAAGCAAAATCTAGTGAGCATGTGGGCATCTTTGGGAGAAAAGAGAGGGAAATGAGGTTTGTGTGGCTGGGAAGTGGCCGATTTCTGCTGGGGGTGGACTCTCTAGAATTACTGACATACCACAAAACCACAGGCTTGGAGACAGCATTCTCATAAGGGAGAAGGTTGAGCACAAGGTCACCCAAAGGCAGAGGAAAATATTTATCTTACTATTTAGAGTTGTTTTCCTTTCTTTAAACAAACTATCCTTTAATTCCATAGCAGGAGCTTTCTTCTGGCACTTCTAGTTTATAAGCACACTAATATGTATTTATTAGTGATTTTCCCAGGAAGCCACAGCATCACATGAAGGCTCCTAATCATTTCACCTGGTAATGATTAATGTCACGTTACAGTTTTGCAGTACTATCGCTGGTGAATTAATAAATCAATCAACCAGAGCTCTGTCTGCACCTTATCAGTAAAGTAACAATCTATGAATATAATTATTTCTTGATTAATTACAGCTGTCAGTTCTTTCTGGGACATATGAACTGAGCCATTGCATTTCTTGGGTAATATTATTTAAATGCCCTGCTCCAAGACCAAATATATCATTTATTTGTTATTCCAATAATGTAAACAGTTATCTAAACCCTCTTTTTAGAAGATTTTTAGTGCTAGTAGAAGGTCCCTAAATAAAGAATGTGCTCATTATTATGTCGATCATGAGAATAACAATGTTATAGTGATTGGAAAATACCTTAGCATTCTTTTTTTTATTGGTTGTTCAAAACATTACAAAGCTCTTGACATATAATATTTCATACATTTGATTCAAGTGGATTATGAACTCCCATTTTTACAAATTAAATGAAAACAAAAGAGAATAGAAGACTTGTCCAGACTTCATGAGTCTTTAAGGATTTTAAGTTAGAGCAAGAATTGGTGCAGATATGATTTGTCTTCTTGAAGTTACTATTCATGAGAAATGTACTTATTGCTTAAGATTTAAATATCCAGCTCTGATTGAGGGTTGAAAAGAGGCAGCACATATAGAAGTAGATGACAACCCTATTCCAAGCAGAAATAGCTAATGTCATTCATGTGAAGCTCTCATGCTTCCTTCGGTGCACAAACATCAAATGTTGTTAGAAAAATGAGAAAAGATTATCAGTGAATAAAATATCTGGATGGAGACAGGCAGGCTCTGTGGTTTGATTTTTCTAAGATATCATAAGTGGTGTACTCTGAAGATGTTTTAGATGAGAATTGGGAGCCCATTCTCTAATACACAGGGGAAAATAATATACAATTTTAATTCAGCCATGGATTCTTTACAATGGTCATACATTAATATTGCCAAGGGAAACTCAAAAAATCTCCCTTGCCCAGGCAACTCCTCAGGCCAATGAAATCAGAATTTCTGGGCTGGGGCTGAGGCACTGGTGATTTTTTAACATTCTCTGGGTGACTTTAATATGCATCTGAGGCTGAGAACTATTAGGCATAAAATTAGGGGGAAAAAAAGAGCAAAATGTAGCGTTCTCCCAACAAAGAAAATAAAGCAATATTCAGTTAACTAAGTGCCATGCGACTGGCAATATCTTTTATATGTGGGTTTATCTCTCTCTCTCTCTCTCTCTCTCTCTCTCTCTCTCACTGATAGGGTTTAAACCCTAATCTTAAATTTGGTAACTTACTACACTCCCTCCTAAGTCCTTTGTCTTAATGAAATGGGATTTCAGTTTCCAGCCAACAGAAATGATCATTTATGAAGTTTTCCACGTTCATGTAGCCCTGTGTCATGCACACTGTGAACTTAATTTATTCTTCACAACAGAGTTATGAATTAGATATTATTATCCTCATTTTATGTGAGGAAAATTGAGCTTCAGAGAAGTTGAGTTAGTTGCCTAAAATACATCACTAGAGCTGACAGAGCTTTGATAGAGTGGAAGAGGGGACAGTCTGCCAAAGAAGAACTTTCTGGATTGATGAGTGTATTCTAAACTGGATTTCAGTGACGGTTGCATATATGTTCAGGCAAAATCATATAACTACATTTAACAGTGGGAGAATTTTATGATATAAAAGCAACCCCAAATTTTGATGGTTCAATTTAACATTTTTTTTCAACTTTGTGATGGTATAAAAATGTACACATACAACTGACCCATTTTTCACTTGCAGAATTGCATTTGATAAATTATCTGAGATATAATGCTTTATTATGAAATGTGTTTTGTGTTAGACAATTTTTTCCAACTTTAGGCTAATGTAAGTGTTCTGAGCATGGTTAAGGTAGGATAGTCTAAGATATGATTTTGAGTAGTTTAAGTATGTTAAATACATTTCTGAATTAGGAAATTTTCAATTTATGATGGGTTTATTAGGATGTAATCCTGTTAAAAGTCAAGAAGGGCATCAAATGAAGACTTCATTGAATTTTATAGTGGCTTTCTGACATTGGTAGTTCATCCAAGAAGGAAGTTTGAAGGTTGTTGTGTACTGTTAACAATTGTCTTCCTGAAATACTTTGATTGTTTATGAAAAGTATCTTTAGTAGAGCTGGATATAGTTTGTGTTGGGAAAAATTAAAATAAATAATCACAGTTTAGTGATGTTCTCCTATACATATCTCAATTATATGCAATAAGATGAAACTGGAAAAAGTTTAAATTTTTTGCACTTTCAGGGATTAAAAAACCTAGGGCTTTTTACATGCTAGGTAAGGGCTGTACCATAGAGTCCATTAGTTGTAATTTTAAGAGAAAGCTAGTTTAATTGGGGAAAAATCTTGATATTCAAATAGGGTAGGTCAATTTGTTGATTGACATAGAACTCATTTTTGGAGTTCTTGTATTTGTGTTGCAGATAATCCAATAATGTTTTCTTTCACAAGCTTAAAAAAAATCTTCCAACAAATTTTAATACTTTTACAACATAGAACATGCATTCTGAATGGTGACAGTAGGTATGAAAAATGTTTTATTCTTTTTAATGTATAAGTCACAGTTATATATACAGTACTTAAACAGATGCAATTAAAATATAATAATTTGATTCTGCTATTAAATTTTATAGAGAGGAGGACAATCAGAAAAAAAGTATAAAAAGTCTCTTTAGGGGTATGATAATGACAAAAGTTAAGACAATGGAATAGATGAGAGGACAAGTAGTTTCAGGAAGCTAATCATCTCAATTGTCTTCAACTGATTATAGGAATTTAGTCTGGGATTTTTTTCCCTCTGAATCTCCCTACTCTGAAGATCCTGCTTGGTCTAAAGTCATTAGCTTTGGAAAAAGAATGAAGAAACCTAAGATTCATTTAAAAATATTTGTAAATTGAAGATTTTTATTATCTCACTTTCTTTTAAAACAACATTATTGGGGGTGGGGATGTATGTCAGTGGTAGAGTGCTTGCTTAGTACATCTGAACCCCTGGGTTTGATCCCTAGCAAAGCCAAGAAAAAAATTCTTTTAAAACAGTTTGTGGAAAAGATATTATTGTCATTTCTTTCTTTATTTATTTCTTCCTCTCTCTCTCTCTCTCTCTCTCTCTCTCTCTCTCTCTCTCTTATAGATGAGGAAACTAAGGCCCAACAGATTAACAGTTTTAGATTCTACAAAGAATACATGGCAGCTTCTGAGTGTAATAAATGAGTACAAGAACCTGAGTTTGATCTTGAAGTCCATGACTTCCCACCCACCCTGCCATACCCTACCCACTGATGGCTAATTGGTGAGGTGGTGTCCCATTCAGTTACCTTGAGTTCACTGAAAATTGATTTCAGATGTTTGTGTCAGGATTTGATGTGTTCCCACAGTTCAAATTCCAGGGATGACAAACTGGTATGGTGGGGTGTCACTGAGATATCCCAGGAGTTCTGCATGGGGCTGGGAAGGGGCAGTCCCTTCAGGGATCAACCAGATGGGAATTTACAGGAATCCAAGAGGTTTGGCCAGAAGAGACCCAATCTCAGGATTGCAGAGAGCCATTAGTCACAACTGTACATTCCATTCCATATTGGTCAGTAAAGGAGAAGCACTTTGATCCCAAACAAAAGTTTGAAGAACCACATAAGTTTCAGCTACTTGTCTCTTCTGCTTCACAATATGAAGGGAGATCTTTTGTTCGCCATACTTCACTCCTAAATAGTGCATGCAATAAAAGAATGGTTGCTGATTTCAAAATTAGAGCACTGGCCAAAAAACTATGAACACAAAGCCTGCATTTTTCTTTTTTTAAAAAATCTTGTGCTAAGAGATTTGTCAAAATCCTTCACACATTTTTAGAGTTCAACTTAACTCTAATTCTTCACTTCAGCTCATTGGGGCCGTTCTCAGATTTGAAGCATATGTGCAATTTGTAAACTGCTTTTTGTAGACAGGAACAGGAGTGGTATGCAAGTTACAAAGGTACTTTCTATATTTCATTCTCAATGGGGCTTTGGGGAATTGTTTTACATTGCAGTACCATGTTCACTTTCTATCTAAGGGACCTTAGTGCCAGTGATCACCATTTCTTGGTGTTAGCTGGTATCATATATCTGCTTTTTTTTTTTAACTTCTGTTTTTCCTTTCTTTTTTCCAGAGTCAGATTGTCATTGTAACTCTGATTAATTATCTACCTTTTGGGAGCAGGACCTGAACTTTGGCTTTCCCTTTAAGAACAAAAATACATGTTTCCCATCACCCTGCTTTGCTAATACTCTACTCCAACCTCTGGGCAAAACAATTAAGTGCAAGAAAGACTCCTTGATTCCTTTAAAAGGAAAGAAAGGAGGATATCAAATCAGAAATTAGAAGATAGAGGTTTAAGTGCTATGGTCATTTCCTTGTCTGTAAAAGAGAGATAAAAATGATGTTTGCCTCACTCTAACAAAGGAGTACATGTGAATACACTTGAACTTTCACTTATTATTCACAAGGAAGGACAAACTGTGATTGTTACTTTACAATTAGTCAAGTTAATAGATGTAATGTTTTTCCTGAAGGACAAATACCAAGCATTTCACAAGAGGTTACAAGTCATCTTGTTCTGTGCTAGTCTGGAAATTCATTGGATTTGAGAAAACAGGAAATAAATACTCTAAGGTCTCAGGGAGTATTACAAAAGCACAATGAGGTGGGGGGTTGCTAGTTATTTTGATCTTAAAGTAATACCTGAAGAACTGAGGGCTACTTGGGTGGTATCTAGGATGATAGAGAAAATGCTTTTAAGCCATGACCTGCCTATTGCTTAAAATCTAGAAGCAGAAGGTTCTTGCCCTTGCACTTTCTCTCCTCTGATGTATACTGTGCTCCTGGCAGGCCAGAGTCTGAGGAGGTGATGTGCAGCTACCACTGGGTGTCTGTTCTGGTCCAAGTGGTTTCTTGGATATAAATACAATGCTGAATTGAGCTTTATCCCTGTTGTCCCTCTACAAATTTGGGGGCCATAACTTGATAAAACCATAGCTAGAAGCCAAAACTTTTGATGTTAGTTTTAAATTCACACTTCACTAGCAATGTGGTTTTCAGCAATTTACTTAACTCTCTCAATCTCAGTTTGTTGTTTAAAATCCATTTACTTTCAACCCTTTTAAAATGTGCAACTCAATGATTTTCAGTATCTTCACAAAATTATGGAACTATCATCCCTATCTTGTCCCAGAACATTCTCATCACTCCGAAAACACACAAACAAACCCCTATCCAACGGCAGTCACTTCCCATTCCTCCCTCTGCCCAACCCTGGACAACCATGAATCTGCTTTTTGCCTCTCTGGACTTGTCTATTCTCAACATTTTATGTAAATGGAGTCATATAATACATGGTCTTTTGTGTCTGCTTTATTCCACTTGGCATATTCAAGGTCCATCTATGTTGTAAAACATATATCACTATTTCATACATTTTACAGCTAAATAATACTTCATCACAATTGATTATTTTGTCATTTTTTATCTTATCATTTATCACTCATCCACTCACTATTCATTGAACACCTACTGTAAACCAGCCTTGTCCTAGAATCTTTGGACACACTGATTAACACTTATTACATAAATAAAGGCACAAATTTTTAACTAATATGTATGGAATAAATATGAGCTTTTCATATTCCCTCAATTAAAAATAAAATTGAGGTGAATGGATTATTTTTTATTTTTTTGAGAGGTCTTTGTCCATATAAGAGGCATGTAAGAGAGTACATGTAAGCTGAATATACCAGTACCTTTCTTAGAAGCCTGTTTTTTACAAGACTTTTTCTTATTGGAATCACATTGTAAACTGATCTTTTTTTATAATATGCACAATTTAAAAAGAGAAAAACAGAATTCATGACCTACCTCGTTACTTAAAAGCCTGGGTAACTTAGCTCTTTGAACAACTGGCTCAGTGCAATTCTGTATGTTTTTTAAACACAATTAGACAATTGTATGTAGAAAAAATTCAGGAATGCTAACTTGCATACATAGTACAGATATTGACAATCACTGTTGATTTTTTTTCCCTAAATCTGAATAGCATAGGGCATGAGACCTCAGTTCTTGTTTAGATTCTGCCTCTAGTTACCTCTAACAGATATAACTAAGAGAAGGGAGTTCATATTAAAGAGAAAATACCATTTTAAATAAATACCTTAACAATTTCACTTCAGAGTTGTGGTTCAGATAATTTTTACTTAATTTTACTTGATTACAGAAAGCAGTAGGAAAAATAAATGCAAATAAGCCTAGAACATACAAAACCTTCCTACATAATGATTTTAAGTTTTTTTTTATTTGATTACTTTTTAAGCTTGATAGTAACAGACTTTAAATTTTCAGTTTTGAAAAATTTGAATACTCTCAGATTTAGAATATTTTCCGCTTCTTTTCTTAAAGAGAAAATTTGGCCAGTTATCAGGACCAAGCTTTTACAAGCTCACTTTGCTTTCTATTCCTCAACAATTGAGTGATCATAGCTGAGGGACTTTGGGCAAATCATTTCATCTTGCTAAGGATTAGTTCTGTTGCCTGTAATATTTAGAGGACTTTAAATGTTCATTCCAGTTCTATAATGGTATAATGGTGGAGAGATGTTGTGGAGGTTGCTTATAAACATATTTGTCAAATTAAGAGAGGTATCCCAAGCATCAAAAAATGCCACATGGAGGCTGGATTAAAACATACACGTGCGCGCGCACACACACACACACACACACACACACACACACACAAAGGGTAGCAAATATAACAGCAAGATATTGATGCCTTTGTCTCATCCTTACACATGAACTGAATTGTTTACAAGTATGGCAGTCAACAATAACAAGAAACATTGCTATGGCAATGGTTGAGTCTCCAGTTACTCAGTATCTTATGAGAATTGGGGAAAAGGATGGGGCTGCTCAATAATTTACTAGGATGCACGTGTGTGGGCATGTGCATGCCTAAGCAGAAATTAAACTGTGGAAAGTTCTTTATTCATTAATTTTCCAATGTCCACTGTTTGTCAGGCACTGGAGGTGGTCAAAACTGACCAAAACATATACTGCATAAATAATCACACCAACAGATAGTGACAAATTATAACCTAGCTAGGAAGGCCAGGGTTACTTTTTTAGAATATGGAGTCAATGGAAGCTTTCTCTGAGGAGGTATTATTTGGGTAAGACATGATGTGTGAACAGGAAGTAGCTAGCAAAAGAAGATTTCAGGCTGAAAGAGGTTAAGCCTAAGGTAGAGAAGAGCTAGATGGACTTTAAAACCGAAAGTAACAGGGAATAAAGATGGGAAATTTGTATACTTTGTAGACCTTAACATAGATTTTATTTTTTAGTATTTAAGAAAGTAAAACAATCACTTGTGTTTTTAAAATCCCCAATTGACTGGTCTATGGAAAATTCCTTAGAAGTGAGCAAGGGTGAGTCCAGGGAGATTTGTTTAAGGGGATATTATAACTGTCCACCTAAGGATGATGGTGGTTTGAAGCAGATGACGGCCCAGGCACTGGAAAGAATAGATTGATGTTGACGTATTTTGAGGGTAGAACCAACAGGACAGTTTCTGAGTACCTCTGGGATTTTGTTTGCTTGTTAGATTTTTTTGTTTTTGTTTTTGCTTTTTTGGGTACCAGGTATTGAACTCAGGGGCAGTCAACCAATAAGCCACATCCCCAGCCCTATTTTGTATTTTATTTAGAGATAGGGTCTTATTGAGTTGCTTAGCTCCTCACCATTGCTAAGGCTGGCTTGGAAATTGAAATCCTCCTGTCTCAGCAGCTGCTTGTTAGTTTTTAGATTTCATTTACCTCATCCGCACAGGTCTAGAAGACTCTGTAATGTAGGATAGACATTTTTTATTGCTCCTTTCCCCTCAAGAAAACAGGCCTTTGCTTATGAAAACTAGGCCATCTTGGAACACTAAAGGATTGTCTAAAAGGGAAGGAGCCCCAGGTGTTGGACAAGGCACAAGTGGGAAAGGGTGTGGGGTTTCCCAAGATTTGTAGGTGTGTGGAGATATGTGGCTTTATCAAAGACATGCTTACTTTCAAATACATATGGTTTGGAACTAGTTCTTGCCCCCGAGTGGCTTGCTAGAGATGGCCGTGTTGATGGAGGCATCATTGTGGAGACCTATGTGGAGAGTCCCGATGAAAGACTTCCAGCTCCAGCTTACCATGGTGAGAATGGAGACAACGATATTCAGATGGACCACAGGGCTTGGAAATATGCACTTCAGAGACAAACTGTTTCTAGTTAGGATACATCCTCTGCTCAGCCATCTCCACACTCACATCGCCTTTGAGAGAAAGAGTGGGCTCTTAAACATTACTGAGATGTAGTTTCCTATGACGGGAGGTTGGAGGCCTAATTAGGCATGCTTAATGATTTTTTAAAATAAAGAAATCTAACCAAGTCTGAGGAATGAAGAGCTATTCTTATTTGTTTCTGAAGCTTATGGCACAATAAACAGAATCCAGACATTATTTGCTATTTTTCATTGGTGATAGTGGTAACGAACTGATTGTTTTCAGAACAGCACTGGAAATGGATTTTGAGAGAATGTAACTGAAATGAGGGATATGGCTGGAGTGAATGTGAAAACAGCTGGAGAACATGTGGTCCTCTCCTCTTCCAGGAGCCATCAAAGGCAATGGGGGGCAGAGGCATTCCAGATGGTTCCACCCTTGCTTCCTATATCTCCCAACATCAGATCAAAGTGGGCAGCTCTTAGGCAATGATGAGCATGGGGAGGGTCACCAAACACCTTGCCACTTGTGGATCAGGAGTAGAGGCTCCATGGCCCAGGTGACTCCTATCCAGTCACTTCAGATTTATAGAACAATTTGGGACACAGTGAACTTTTCATCCTTATACATTTTAGTGAAAATATAAACTATTTAACCTTTCTTGAGGGCAGATCTAGTGATGTCTGTAAATTACCTCCAAATATTCATGTTGTCCCTCTCCTCATTGGATTTCTGGTGCACCAACATCAATTAACCACAATCTTGGCTTATCATGTTCATGTGGTCTGCATCTGTTTGTTTGCATGCTTATTTGTTTTTAATAAATTCTTATAATGTACCACCCAAAACAAATGCTCAGATCTTGATGATAACTGACATCTGTCCATAAGCTTTCTACATTTCATCCCTCTATTTCCCTCCTGAGTTGAGCTAAATCTTATTATATTCCTCACTCCATGCTTTCCATTTTATGTAAGACAGAAAATATATAAAACTAATAAAATACCAAATGATATTTGATAAAAACAGTGATAGGAAAGAGTAAATTATGTTTGTGATATAATAGCATTTTCTAACCATTTCATAGATTAACAATAAGCAAGTCGGATACTATCAATTGTCAGAGTCGCTGTAAATGCATGACCTCTGGAAGATAAGTAGCAAACTTTTCCAGGACTAGAAAGTTAATTCTTTATCAGAGGAGAATCATTTACCTGGGCAGTTTGAGTAAATCTGCTTCAGTGATCACAAATGAGGCATATGGAGCCTGTCTGTGGCTGAATGACAACAGAGTGAGCCCCAATATGACTCTAAGAGGAGTCTCTTTGTTGGGCATTCTGTAAATGGAGAAAGGCCTTTGTTTAGGAGAAGCTGAATATCAGAGATTTTCTATGTGGTCTTTGCAGTTATAAAGCCTAAAGTATGGCCTATTTCTGAACCAAAACAAATATTAGAAGATCAGACTTCCACCTCCTGTAGCTGACTAACTGTATAACACCTCTGAGGTAATGATACAATCCAACAGCAGTTGGAAGCCTCTGTGCCCAGACAGACCTCTCAAGCCCATGGAGACATGATAGCACCTTCTGTGGGGATGGAACTCTATTCCATAGAGTTCTGAGGGTGCTTTGGCTGCCGACATGTAAAAATCACAGACTTCACATTATGATGGTGGTAAGAATCAAAGAAGTCATGGTTCCTAAAACTTTTCAGGAATTCAGTTTTACACTCTTCCATGGCTAATGACAAGGGTTAAACAAAAATGCTCAGGCACATAGCTCCACGGATGGTAGCTTGACCATACCTGCCCAGTGGTAGCCACTATTTATCATTCACTCACTACAGGTTAGACCCTATATGATTTGAGCACATAATGTATTTCCATGTGTTTTACGTAATTATTAACTCTCTAAGGTAAGATATTACCATTACCATTTTACAGATGATAATATGCATCTCAGGAAATTAGATAACTTTCCTAAATCCATAAAGTTAGTAAGGTAATTTGAACTCAAGAACATCTGAATCCAAACCCTGGGCTCTCATTCACTACCATGCATATATGGTAAACTATTTGACTCCTCTTTTTTTTTTTCTTAAATGGAAAACATATCTATAGCAAAACCATTTTGTTCTAAGAGCCTCTAAAACTATCCAGACAGGAAGATACCAGTCAATTATGTAACCAAATAAATGGTGCCTCCTTAATAGTTGGTTGGACAAATGACTACCTGGATCCCCCAAAGAGCATATTATTACACTTAAAGCACATTATTACACCTAAGAACATGAGCTAATAAGTTCTATTGAAGCCTACAGTCTTTTCTTCAAAGGAACTCCTAATCTGATGCCAGGAATCTGAAAGGACCTTGAACCACAGGCATAATGTGTTATTTAACAGAACCCTCATCAATTGGCCAAGAGTGAGGAGTATTGTTTTGTTTTTAACAACTGCAGTGATAAAACTCAGTCTCCAAAAGAGTCATAAAGGGATATGATGTGTGACCTTCGTGCCCCTTTCTTACCAGTTTGACCCCAGCAAGGAGAACTGGCCATAGCATTTCCGACCCACAGTCCTGCAATGCTTCCCTCTGCTGTGTTCTTGCTGAGTGCCTTCCCATAAGTCATCTTTTTACTCTTTAAAGTATCCCTGTGTATAGGTTCAGCCACTCTAAGTTTCCTGCCTCACTTCAGACTCTTCACAGAGAAACATATATAGATGGGAGAAGTAAACAAGAGAAGAGAAAAGCCAGAGGGTCCTTCAAAGAGTCTTCTTTTAAGGAGCATTCAACTAATGCCATTTAAAATAATATTGGCATGTTCTTTCTCATCCTGGCCTTCTCTGCCTTTGGAGGATGAAGGTTTTAACATTAAAGAGCAGGACTGCATTCATAAGTTCCAGACTCTAATTCTGATCTGGATTGAGTGTATCACTAGGCCAATTTTAGTTGGCTGTCACAGGAGGATAACTGGCACATCTACCCCTATGGCATTCCTAAAAGATAGAATAACCTCTATCCAAAATAACACATTGAAATGACATTGACAAGAAAGTCATCTAATAGTTTTCTACACTTGATAGTTCCTGTGCCTGGGTTCCTTTCTCTTATTTTAAAAGCATATTTAGTTTGAAAAGTCCTACCAATTCCCTTTTGGAAAATTGTGACCCTCCTGGGTTAGGATGCATGAGGTGATCACCTTGGTTAAAGTGAAGAGTCCGTTTTGTGATCAGAAGCCTTGATCCATTTCCCACTCATAGCCCCTTCCAGTCTTTGCCAGATCAGAAGATTTCTTACCATCTATTCCTAGTATGTTTACTGAAAAAAAATATTGATTTATTCTCAAAAGTTTATTTGGGGGGCTTAAAAAATCTATATTTGAAAACTGTAGAAAAGAGTTATTTGGTACAGCTTCACTTTGGGGTTCTATTTTAGAGAAATATATAATTGGGTTGGATCCATCCTAGAATAGCCTGGGGGGGGGGGGCTGCCAGTGACTGAATGTTTGTGTGGTCCTTTCTTCCCATCTGTGGCTATGGAATGCCAGAGGCCAGTGTCTTCCTTGAAGTGTTGTGCACCTGAAGGAAAGATGCAGGGATGGAAGCCCAGAGAAGAGAGGAGAGAAAGACTGTGGAGTTATCCAATGCTACCAGCCATGGCATTGGAAATGAATAGAAATAAACTGAGCACTCAGATTCCAACTTAAAAGTGTTCTTATCTGAGGTAGGTGTGAGGCCACTACCAACCACCCAGGAAGGCCAGGAAAATGGTCTACAGATGACAGAGTGGAAGGACCCCTCATTTTCAGCATTTGAAACTCAAGGGAAGGACAGCATACAAAAAGAAAAAGGAATCTCTTACTTATAAAACAATCTGCTCTGGGGGCTGGGGATGTGGCTCAAGTGGTAGCGCGCTCACCTGGCATGCGTGCGGCCCGGGTTCGATCCTCAGCACCACATACAAACAAAGATGTTGTGCCCGCCGAAAACTAAAATAAATAAATAAATAAATAAAGATTAAAAAATTCTCTCTCTCTCTCTCTCTCTCTCTCTCTCTCTCTCTCACTCACTCTTTAAAAAAAAAAAATAAAACAATCTGCTCTGTAAAGAAATTCTGATCACATAGCATGCTACAGAACATACAGTAAGTCTCCCAAATGGTGAATTAAGCTTTTTTAAACAGGGAATACATTCCCCTTAGGTTTCCTGAAGTCATGAGTATCAGAACTGTAAGCTAGAGTTTCTTAAATTATCTATGGTGTATCTACAGGCTAAGTGGACTATTTACACATCATATGAAACTAGTTGAAAACAGGAGAAGCAGGATATTCCTGAGGAAGGAGAGAAGCACCTTTGTTCCAAAGCATGACACCTTGATGGATCATGTCCTTGTTTTTCTCATGTTGATTCACTTCAGTCCATCAATTCCTTAAATACTTTACTCACAAAGAATGCTCCAGAATTGAGAAAAAGTTGCTATGGTTCTGAAAGAGACATGCTGGCCTTTGCAAGACTTAGTCTGCCATGACATAAACCATGGTTTAACCCTCTTCATATCCAAACAGTCCTTTGAAAGATTTATTTATTTTTGCTTTGATGCAGTATCTGCAGCATTTGCATGGTGATCTGTGAAAAGATGGTATTAGCTTTACATTTTTAAAAATTGTATTCAGTACAATGAATAAGTCCAGTGATCTAAGTGTGGAGACTATGGTTAATAATGTAGTATTGTACACTGGAAATTAGTAGGGAGGGTAGATTTTAGGTGCTCCCCCCACATACACACATAACAACGTAAGACAATGAATTTGACTATTGTAATCATTTAACTATGTATGTATATGACAAAATATCATGTTGCACACTTTAAATATATAGTACAATTGTACACAATCTTGTTACTATTTATTGTGAATCCTGTTTTTTTTTTTACACTATAAATCAAAGGTCATTATTCTGTTGGCATCTTTTCTCTAGGCCCAGGAAGAATTTTTTTTCTTTTTCTACTGGGAATTAAAAGAATGCTAGGCAAAAGCTCTATTGCTAATCTAAGCCCTTATCCCTTTTTGTTTTATTTTTTATTCTAATTTGTTATATATGACATCAGAATGCATTACTATTGATATTATACATATAGAGCACAATTTTTCTTATCTCTGTACACAAAGTAGAGTCACACCATTTGTGTCTTCGTACATGTACTTAGGGTAATGATGTCCATCTCATTCCACCATCTTTCTGACCCTTTGCCTCCTTGCCCTTTTTATTTTGAGACTAGAACTTGCTATCCTCCAGCCTTAGCCTTCTGAGTAGCTGGGATTTTAAGTGTGTGCCATTGTGTCCAGCCATTGTCCAGAAACTTCCTGTTTTGCTTCCCTCCATTTCTGAGAGAATTCACTAAGGAGAACTTTAGTGAGCACAGAGGCCTGGCTTGACTTGTGCAGGTCTTTGATATAGGAAAGGATTTGTCAAGTATTAGCTACTTAATGTAGGGTAATGGTTCTAACCCTGTACCAGCAGTATCAGTAACATCAGGAAACAGGCTAAACATGCAAATTCTTAAGCCCTGCCTCAGACTTATATGAATTAGAAATTGGAGTGCAGTCTCCATGCTTGTTTTAACAAACCCTTCAGACCCTGTTCCAGGAATATTTTTTTCTCTCTTGGGCTGCTGCACACCTGGAGATGTGTTTTTCTTTGAAACATAGTAACAGGAGAAACAATCACATGTGTCGGGGCCCTCTTGAAATGCTCTGTAATGACAGTTTCTGTATTTTCCCTATCTTTCTTCTTTTTCAGGTTCTATGAGGTTATTCTTAATGAAACAAAATCTGGAGTTTTACAATGTGGAAATCTGAGGGCTTTGTATTTTAAAAAACACAAATATGAGAATCCTTCCCTGTTTACAGGCTCTAAGAGACAGATCGCATAACTACCTCCACAGAGGAAAACTTTAGATAACAAATAATCTGTTTCCCAGCCATCACTTGTAGCAGAGAATCAGTGAACTTTATCATTACAATCACAGACCAAAACATGCTTACTCCTCAAAGATACAGATTACTCCTCAAAGATACAGATGTGTCTTTGGATCATCCTCTCAAACAAAAAGTGTCTTTATTGGGCACGTTACTGAAGCACAGAAAGGGTATCTCTTTGGGTTTTATTATATCATTCTGGGACATCTTAGATGAGTCAGCCACCATGGGAAAATGTCCAAATAAGGTAATGGGCAGAAAAATTGGGGGATATTGTTCATGTTTTATTTGGTTGGGGGCTCCAGAGGCTTCTCTAATTTTATACAGGGAATTGTAAGTGAGCCTCTGCCTTAAACCTAGATGACATTGCTAAGCATTGTTGTTATATAGCTACTGGTTAACCCTAATAGAGAGGGTATGGTGGGCCAGCCTTCCTTCTGATTTATAAGCATGTGCAATGTACAGAGCTGGAAAGATCCTTAGATATTATCTTGACCCTTGGTCTGAGACTTGGACAGAATGCATCTGTCTCTGATACTATGGCAGTTAGAGTCATCCAACACAATTATCACATGGTAGCCTAATTGTTGGTCTACTGTGCTGTCATTACTTTTAAATGGTGAGATCTTTGGAAGTTCAGACCTCATTTTAATCTCTAGTACCCTGCATAGTACATGATGCAGAACAAGTTCTTACATTTTTTTTTTTAAATGAATGTTGACTGTAAGAGCCTCGGATTTAACCTCAGGTTATTGATTTCAGAGGCTCTCAATAAGATAGGGCATTAAAATGACCAGGGTTTATGAAAGTAGGCATTTGAGTTTCTATTGGGAAACCTGATGATGTAGATTATCCCACCTATTTATTAAACAGAATTATAGTGTCTTTGGTTTTGATGGGACCCTTCAGTCATCTACTAATAATATTTTAGTTCAACTCTCTCATTTTAGAATGATGAATTGTAGCCCAGGAAAGATAAGTGGTTTGCCTAAGGTTCTGCATTCTGCTGGGGGATAGGGACTGGGCTAGAACGACAATCTCCTGGTTAGTGTTTCTTTCCCTGTATTGATGCTCCTACCTTAAGTTTTTTAAAAGAATTCAGACCCAAAACTTTGAAAGAAATAAGGGTTATTTATTAGTTAATTTTTACTCCAGACAGATCCAATTACCAGTAATGAAAATGTCAACACGTTGTTTTTGAATAGATCCCATTAATATAACAGTCATCTCTTTAAAAAATGACATAACCATTGCTTTATATATTTTTAAATCAACCATGGAAATCTAGAATTACAGAATGAATCCGGTACTCCTCCATGGCAATTCTTCCTAAATCTGAATACAATTTTCATCATCAACATAAATCTCTTCTCCAAGCAAAACATTCCTTGAATTGGTTATCAAAAGGCATGCTTTCTAGAACCATAACTATCCTGGTTGCCTTTCTCTGACAATCCTGCAACTTATCAGCGACCTAACTTGATTTTAGGTGTGGTCTAACAAAGAGAGAATATAGCAATAATATGGGGGTTTTGTTAAGGAAGCTTAAAATTATATCAATTTGTTTGCTTGTAGTTTTAAAATCAGTATTTCTGATTGTGATTTAGGTAACTTTAAAATTCTAGGTGTTTGGACTGGGGACATAGCTCAGAGGTAAAACAAATGCCCCATATGTGCCAGGCCTTGGTTCCAATTCCCAGCACCAAAAAACAAAAGATCACTAGGTCTTTATTTTTGAGGCAGGACAAGAAAAAAATTTCTGTCATTTAATATTCATAAATCAATTTCAGGTGGATTAAAAGTATGTGAAAAGAAAATTTAAAAATACTAGAGAAAAATATCAGTTTTGTTTAGAGATTCAAGAAGCTATTCTGAGCATGACCTCTAAGACATATGTCAAATAGGACAGACTGCTAAATTTTACTAATAAAAATTTAAATCTTCAATATGGAAAAAATAAAGAATGTTGAAAAGTAAGAAGAAAACAGAGGAATACATTTGCAAAATATATGATAGAGATTAACAGATTAACATCTCAAGAGCCCTTGAAAATAGACTAAAATAAATAATATCATTAGAGAAATGGACAAAGAGCATGAACAGGTGAGTCACAAATGAGGAGATAAGATGGTTCACAAATATATGATGAAAAGTACCAACACACTAGCCCCAAAGGTGCCTACAAATTAGACTGGTAAAAATGAAAATAATTACCAATATCTTACATACACAGTATCTAAAAATCAAGCTTTCTCACAGTACCTGAGAGGACTATACATTTATTTGTTTTGCTTGTTTTGATATGTACGATAAAATCTTAAGAAAATAATAAATTTAGTTCCCCAAATGTCACTGTTTCTAACTTCCCCTCAGAGAAATACTACAGATATGCACAGTGTTATTGCAGCACAATTGTAATATTAAAAAAAAAAAGGAAAAATAAAATTCTAACAATAGGGAATTAGTTGGTAATGTGCAACATGTCCAAAATATGGACCATTATTATTTTTCAGTTATAAAATTGATGTTGTAGAAATACATTTACTTCATAATATAATGAAATGAACCTATATGCTAAAAAATACATGATGTTTTTAAAACATGCATATGTATAATACATATGTACTAAAAATCTTGGAAATGCTAGTTTTATCACTCAAAGTCATTTAGGCTATGCTGCAGTAATAAGTAATCCCCAAATGTCAATGATTTGATACCATATTGCTCATACTATTTACTGATACAGGTTATGAAAGAGGGTCTTTCCCCATTATTCCTGGAGACACAGACATATGGAAGCTCCAGAAGCTGCCATGACCACTGAAGTAAAAAGGGTGGGGCAACTTTCACACAATGCATGACACTTGTGGTATTTTGTTGTTCAAAGAAAATCAAGAGATCATGTCTCACTTCAAAGGGAGCAAGAAGTGTGATCTTCCATGAGCTCAGAAGGACTACATTTTTGCACAGCCCTAATGACTACCACATTCACCGTTGTTTTCTTCTATTTGTTTGTATTTTCTGATCTTTCTAAATCAACATGTATAAAATTTGATTAAGAAAGATTACTGTTAGGACAGATGTCCTTAATCATGTGTTTGCGGAAGGCTGGAGATTATATTTTTAGTGCCTGTTAAAATATTTCTCAGTCCTGATTCTATGTTATTCTATTAACCAACATATTTTCCCTCCCAGTTTGGTGCTTTTGGCAGTTTTTAAAAATGTTATTTAAATCATCATCAACATGACGCCAGGCAGGGTGAGCATTCCAACATGCCAGGGAGACTACTCCTACCAAAGGACATAGATTCACTCAGCAATTACTTTTAATATGTTCATCAGGTTGAATCTGAATTCATCCAACTGTATTTTCATACAGTCTTCAGTTTCTCATTTGAATCTTAATGATAACAAACCTGTGAAGACCCTTGCTAAAATTGAATCTCTTTGGTATTCATCTGATGCAGTATAATAAGTTTGGCATCACTTGATCTCCTTTGGATCAAGACAAGCTTTTCTGGCCCAAATGCTTATGAATTGACTATTAATATTCAATTTTATACTTTTGCAAGTGTTTGATGGCAAGATTATCAATCTCTTAAGTCAGAAGGGTTCTGGAGTACATTTATATTTATTCAGGTTTCTCTCCCTGGATGTTCCCTGATAGATCTGTAAATTTGTTTTAAACAATCTCCATCTGGAGACTTAAATACACTTAAAGATATTTTTATCTCTTCACCATGTTCATGTTTCTGTTTCTTCCTAACAATATTTGTACAATTCTTTCAAAGAACTTGTCACTACTAAAAAATAAAAAAAAAATATAAGTAAATTCTAGGCCCAACTGGATATTTTAGATTGTCAATTGAGGCTATGTATTTCAGAAAAGAGTGATAAGCAAAGGTAATCAAGAGTTGGCTCTTCTACCATCGCCCAATAGAGAACTTGGATATATTCATTGGAGGGCTCCAGGAATCTCTTTCAGAACAAGATTTTCTCATGACCTTGTTGTGGAAGCCACAGATCTCAGAACTCCCGAAAGTACAGTTTCTAGAAATAAACATGTAAAGCAAGAATTTTTAAAAATGTGAAGCACAGAGAGTTTTGGAATTTTATAAAGTGCTGTCCTAGAATAGCAACTTGGAACAGAGGAGAAGAAAGAAGACAGGAACAAAGAAGAAAACAAAAACCAAAAGACTGGAAGTAAGACAAAATTATATATAAAATAAGATCAGTATTTAAAGACTAATTCCAACTATACAATAACATGCAAATTCCTATATAGAAACTCCTAAATATATATATCAACATTTCAAAACTTTTGTCCTCTAAAATAGCCTGAGAACAAAACCAAAGCTCTATTTATCACTTCATATGGGCTAAGCACATGTTCAAAATGGTAGGAATGTAGAGAGGGTTGTTGCCCTCATGGAATTTACCACTGAGCAGAAAGAGGATTCCTAAGCAGGAAGAGAAGTGTGTTTGGTACCCTCTTGGGATCAGTTTTTGGTGCTACAGAAATAAGCTCTGGGAGGAGTCTTACCTAGTTTCAAGGAGAGCAGGAAGGGTCAGAGAGGGATCTCTGGCACAAATGATGTTTCAACTATAACAGAAAAGATGTGCAAGAAGATGCCAGGCTGAAGAGGAAGATGGAGAGTGTTCCAGACTGGGGGAAGAGTAAGAATAAAAACTTAAGAAGTCATTTAGCTATAAATGCACAAGGTTGAGTTCTTGAACTCAGAGTCATCAACATTTGGCTGGGGGAGGGGGGAGTGCGCGTTAATGACAGGCATGCAGCCTCTCTTGTTTTTTTCTAATTCTCACTTTACATTTTGCAAATTGAGGAAACAGAGCAAGCTCATGGTTTGGAATATTTGCCAGGAACCTAGTGTCATTTCCAAGCCTGATTGTTGAACTCAGAATGGAAGGTTTCATACATAACTTAGGTCATTTTCAGTAAAAACCTGAGCATTTGCTACCAACTGTAAGGGTAGTCATTGCCCATTTCTTAGTGCTATAATTATTTTTTGTCATTTGGATGCAAATAATGAAGTTTAGCTTTGCAGTTGCTCTTTCACTTTCATATCCTGTCTCCATATTTTGATTCTGGCCTTGGATCCTGTCCTATTCCTGAGAGACTAAATGAATAAACAAGAGTTTTTGGCTGAGGGAGATAGAACTAAGTCATTCTTTCCTTGCTTGATAAAATTTAAAATAGGTTGCACGCTGGCTCTTTGTTGAGGTAGTTTAGTGCTAGAAGCTGTACTGCCGTTGCATGTGGAGGCCATCATCAAAGGAAACTGCATTTCATCTGCACTGAAAGGAGGGTTGGGAGGCTTGAGAAAAGCCTGCAAAGTTCTCTGGATTCTTTTCTAGACTGAAAACACTTCCCCTCCCAAACTATACTTACTGTGCTTAAGAATTTGAGAGTTGACCGTGTGGAGAGAAAGGAATGCATCTGCATAGCAGAAGGCGGAAAAAAAAATTCTTGTTTTTAAATTGAATCATACTTAGAAAACTGATGATCACGTCTAGCATGTACATGAGCCTGATCTTTTTTTGTGCATATCCACAAATGAGAGATTCATCTGTGACTTGATACAAATATTTGAACAGCAGAAGATAGGATTCTAGAGGAAAAAAGCTCTTGTGATGAAGTTTTTATTATTGCAGAGGTGTGGATAAAGCTCCCCAAATTAAGTTTTGGTACTGAGGCAAAATATGAATATTCCAAGTTTCCTGGCAATTTTGCCTCAAGAGGGCTCTTGATAAAAAATTTACTAGAGAAATTGGGGAAAAGAAAAAGGGGGAGAAGATAAGAGGTATGTGGATTAGTATTATGGGAAAGCATTTTCTTAGGAATAGACAAATAGGTTTGGGAGCAGTTTCAGGATTTAAGGAAAGCTGGTAGAGAAAGGCAAGGAAATTTTAAAGAAGTGATTACCGTAGTCAATAGATCCCCTTCGTAGTTCTTCAGAAACAAGTAAAGAAATTACAATATCTTTGAAATATCTTTGGCAGTTAGATTTTTCTTAATTGTGATATCACTCTGCCACTGGGCTGTAAAGATGTCAGCTTGAATCAGAAAAGCTCCAAAATTACTTCTAAGCAAATTCCAAACATTCTGATGTTGCCTGAGATAATACTAATAAAAAGATTCTAGGTAACTACAGAAATATAAAGGATGATACTTACTAGGCATCTACCACATGTGTAACTCTGTACTTGACCCAAGGGGGAAACCAAGGTTTTGTGGTCAACTTGTGAAGA
Source organism: Spermophilus citellus (assembly GCF_964194105.1). NCBI lineage: Eukaryota > Metazoa > Chordata > Mammalia > Rodentia > Sciuridae > Spermophilus > Spermophilus citellus. Next base: position 96,964,080 of record NC_138188.1, on the reverse strand, counting down.
CATGTAAAAAACCTTTAATTAACACCCAATGAACTTACCCATGTGTCAAAATACCTATCAAGATCTGGTACAAGACTCCATCTCTTCTGATTCTGATGCTAAGGATGGATTTGGGTCCATGTGCCTGGTCTTCAAACCAGCAAGTGTGCCATAGCCCATCACGATATCACTGGAAGACTCTCATCTAAACACATGCTAGAGTTCTGAAAGTGCTTTCCCATTAGTAGTACGGCACTCTTCAACATGATCCTGAGATGCTATACCTCAGCCTTTCTATTAATGTGCAGTATGAAGCCCACACCTGAGAATTCACTGTGACAAATATCCGACTTATAAATAAACATTTTGGCCCACATTTTGTGAACTAGATTCCTATCTGAACCTCTGACTCTGTTCCTCCTATTGAGTCCGAAGAAGGGGTGGGGTGATAAATAGCCAGGTGTCAAGTTTCATGGCTCCGTCTCTTGTTGGCTACAACTAATACTTACCCTAAGTATTCCTATATTCAGGATGGCCAGAGGCCTGTGTAGTTAAGGCAATAAAAAAATCTTAGGAATATATATTTTGGAAACCTGTACATGAGTCTGATCTTTTTGTGCGTATCCACAATATACTATTTGTTGTAGATAAATAACCATTGAAAACTGAAGCTGAAATGTTATAGAACAGTGGTTCTCAAAGTGTGGTCCCAGCAGCATCAGCATCACCTAGAAACTTGTTAATGTTTCCCCTGGCCGACTGAATCAGAAATTCTGAAGGTAGGGCCCGGCAGTTTGAGTTTTCTATACTACACAGTTGCAAAAATTTTTAGATCCACTAATGTAAATGTAGCAAAAAGAGGTCGTGTGAATGGCCTATTGGACCACATAGGCGCTAAAGTTTGTCATTAAATTTGTAGGTAGAGGATAATAAATCAGATTACAGAAGAGAACTGGAGAAAATTCCAGTTCTTCCCAGTGATCCCCATAGATTCCTCAGTTTCAGTTTCTATTCAGGTATATCCACATGACAACTGCCATGTTTTCTTTAGGGATTCAGAATTGATCTTGGTTTCTTGGGACTGAATTGTCCAGACTTGGGCCCTGGGTAGTAAAAGGAGTTGTTCTATGCAGGATACTCCAAGGCTGTGGGACCCATAATGGGGGTTGAAGAACATTTCCCCTGAGAGCAGAGTTGCCTATCATATTAACTGAAACTAAGGTCAAGTTCTGTGTTCTAGGAAGGGTAGTTACAGCCCCAAAGCTGAAATCCATAATGTCCAATGTAAATATTTTGTAATCCTTAATACAGCGAAATGAGGTGGATCTATAATGGTATCTATATTCGTTTCCTATTGTTCTTGTAACAAAATACTACAAACTGGTTGGCTCAAACAACAGAAATTTAATTTCTCACAGTTCTGGAGGCTGGAATCTGCAGCAGGCATTGGCTAAGTTGGCTTCTTCTGTGAACTGTGAGGGAAGGATCTATCCTGTACTTTTCTCCTCATCTTATAGCTGGTCATCTGCACGTTCACAGTATCTGTGCCTGTGTCCAAATTTCCCTATTTTATAAGGACATCAATCATAGTGGATTAGGCTCACCAAAATGACCTCATTTTAACTTGATGACCTTTTTGAAGATGTTACTTCCCCAATAAGGTTCCATTCTGATGTTCTGGGATTAGAACTTTAAAAGAAATTTTGGGGGACCCATTTCAACCTGTAATAATATACCTATTTTCAAAATTCAATCATAGAGGTTTTCTGAGTGCCTCAAGCCAGTAGATTGATTATGTGGTGGGACACAAATCCAGAGCTCTGTGCGAAAATCTGTGGACTCCTGTGCTTATAAGCCTTTATCTGCTGGGGCTTGTTAAGTGGACTTGCTAGAAGCCAGTCCAAATTTAGCAGGAGGAAGGGAGGGCAGTGATGGAGAAGAACATATAACTTCTATAGTGGGATAAAACACATGTTTCCTATCTAAAGCTAGTTGAAAGATTTAGCACCCACAGTCTTTGCCCATTAGAATGGTACCACATATTTATTGCTTTGAAGTGGGATCAGATGAAATTCAGCACACATGATAGGACTGCTAATTCTTTTCCATTGTGTTCAACAGATGGCTTCAAACAACAAGTTGAGAATAGGATGCATACAGGGTCACCACAAGCTAGCATCTTTTGGAAGAAAAAATGTGGCACATAATTGAAGGAAATCACAAAAAGATGAACAAAGAATGAAAGAGCTGCTTCTAGTAATCTGGAACCAAAGTGCCTTCATCCTTTTTGTTCTTCAAAATATTCACATTTTAGAGAGAACCGATCTGATTTATAATACTGCACTAAATGCCCCTTTGTTAGAAAACAAACAAGGCAAATACCATAACTTCTGGGCCTCAATTTTAAAGCTGCACATTAACTTCAGATTGTGTTCTGCATATTTTGGGTTATTGCCTAAGATTAAAAAAAAAGAAGAAAGGAAAGAAAGAAAATATGATCCTTATTTAGAAAATCATTTTTAATTTTAAAAATTACTTTCTATTACTGTCATATACAAGATAGACACCCTTTTTACAGTTTGAAAGGGGAAATAAAAGATGTTTTTCCGGGCCCTTGAGAAGATGATCTGGTCCCCAGTTACCTTTTTCTAGCAAGAACTGCTTTGCTACTTTTTTCATAGAGAACTCACTCTCATAAAACTTCCTATAGCAAAGATTTTTCCAGCTTTCCAAAGTCCTCAGAGCCTCTTGTGTCATTCCATGTGACAGGCTCTCAGCCTGCCTTTTTGGCTCTTTTTTTTTTTTTATATCTAAAAAGAATTTTATTTATTTATTTTTATTTTTTTTTAATTTTTTATTGATTATTTAAAGCATTACATAGCTCTTTTTTATTCTATTTGGTTCCTTAACCTTTGACTCTTAGCCTACCCTTTCCAAATTTTCTTAGCAATGTACTTTAATATCTTTAGCCTAAGCATTCTTTAACAGAATGTATTTCTATCTTCTGTACCTAAGAAAAATGAGCAAAGAATAGGCATAATAAGCTTTAGAGCCTATTGCCAAATCTAAACGAACTATACATTATTAAACTACCTGGTGACTAAGAAAAGATAAAGGTTATACAACTTCAAGAGTGGATGGTAACTTCCTTGTATTCTTACATGGGCCTAGATTCTTTGAGTTCTATTTCTGAGTGTACAAAACATTGCAAATCCCTTTTTCAGACTTTGTGGTTTTCTAGGATAGGGTGCAGTTGATTTAATATTTTCACAGGGAAAGATTTGCTCTCAGTAAGCTGGACTTTCTGGGATGCGAAGGGAGATTCCAACTGGATCAACTTGGAGAGTGAGGCATCATTGTAGAAATGTACTTTCAGATAGTAAATCAATATTTGATTTGTAAAATAAGTATCAAAGCCCCCAAACTATAAATATTTTGGAAATATGTTTCAAGAATAGAAAGGACATTTCTTATATTAAAATGTGACCTTTTAATATCTGTAAAGAGAGAGATTTTGATTTTGTATCTTTCCTCTCTTCCTATTCCCTCCTAGTCTCATTTAATTGATAAAGGGACTCAAGGAGAGTTTCTGTATTAAAGGAGAAATTTTTCCAGATCCATTTCCACTTCAAGTCTAAAGGCAATCCCCTTCAGTTCCAAGTGTGAATAAGATCTTTTTTTTTTAATTATTTTATTGTTGGTTGTTCAAAACATTACATAGTTCTTAATATACCATATTTCACAGATTGTTTCAGTGTACTTTTTGTAGCAAAGTTACCAGAGGCTCCCATTCCAGTTATTTATAACCAATGGGTGAAGAACTTGCTCTGTGTGGTCACACTATGCTTAAGAATCTCTTGCCTTTGGCATTGATGTGGGGAGCTCAATATCTCTGAAAAAGAGTTAAAAATATTCCAAAGCATGCACCAGCATCTCTGAGAATACTTTGGGCTAATTTTATTAAGCAAAGCAATGAGGCATAATTAAAACTTATTTGAGAAATGAGAGCCCCTTTCCATAAACTCAGTGTCAATTTTGGACTCTCACTCATTTAGCAATAGGATAAAAATGGGTTCTCAAATGTGCAACTGTAATGTTGGAAAAAAAACTTGATAATTTATTTAGTATGGAAAAGCATATTTAAAATAATTATTCTGTAGGTCAAATTTCAATCCCACATTTCATTATCTCCAGTTTTATAATTATACTTCTTGATGACTCTCCTTATTACTTAACTTCCAGAATAAACTAGATTCCATGAACATGAATTGGATAATGTTTCAAAAATGTACAATTAGAAGAAGGTCTGGGAAGAAATATGGGAATTGAATTAATTATTATCCAGTTATTTCCAAGTCCCTTTGTAAACATCCTTCCTACCAGCAGAGAACTCTGGGCCATATCAAATTCAGCATTGAACCCAAATCATCCACATTTAGTATCTTCCTATTGTTAGTTCCTGACTCACTAGATGCTCTAAACTATCATTTACATTCCCTTCCATATGATTTTCTTCCATGGTTACTCACCTTTTTAATCTGTGGGGAAAACATCTCAAATAAATAGATTAGACTTGGTTCTTATGGCATGTTTTTAAGGGTGTGGACCAACTACACATCTAGCAAAATGATAGGCCAAGTCATTTCCCTTTCATCTTTCTGCTCCTTGGTTTCACCTTTAAATGATGAAAATAGTGGTGACGGTGGTGATGGTTATCTACATCTAAGGTTGTTGGGAGGATGACATGAGATACTACAAAGTCTCCAGAACAGTACTCTGCAATAGTCAGTACTCAGTAATTCATAGCTATGATTTTTATCATCATTATTAGGAATTCTTATAATAAAATACTCTTTTTTCCATACCACACATAACACTATGGAAAATAAATATTTGTTTTCTTTGTTTCTCCAACTCATTCCTTAAGGTGATATCTGATCCACTGAGGATCTTTTCAGGTTTCTCAGTCATTATGTTTGGTTTCTCATCAGCACAGAGGGATGCTGAACCGGGGAATGAAACCACACCCGAGCTGTGGAGCAGATAAAAGAGTTGGATCATGAAAATATTTCTTTTAGGGCTAGGTTTGGCAAATCCTCTGTTTAAATTAAAAACACCATGAATTTAGGGCCTAGTAAATTGACAGTGTTCTTTGAAATCAGAAGAAGTTAACATGACAAAGAATGTGCCGAGTTAGGGTACACACGTGACTGAAATTATTTCAAGTCAGCTTTATTTCAGCAGTTTTTTTCCCCCTAAGAATAAAAACAGAAAAATGCTATGAAAACCACGCTGAGCCCCAAGTGGGGCCCTTTCCCAGGACCCTCCATTTCTTCTCACATTTCTCATCCTGGCACTTCTTTAGTCAGTACATCAAAAACCAGATGTGCCAAGACAGTTGGTGTGTGTGTCCTCAGCATTTTGCTGTCTGATCTCCATCCATTTCCAGGGAATAGGGTATTCATTAGCACCAGGATTTAGGATCAAATTTGGTTTTTTTTTTCTTCTTTCTCACTTTATTAATTTCCTCAACTATTAAGTCCTCCCTGAAGAGTCACTTCAGTGGAAGGGCAATTCTGCAATCTAAAAGCAAGTTTGCAGAAATACTTGCATTTTTACAGCAGATTTTCCCATCCAGACCCTTCTCACAGCCTTAGGAAGGAGACTCCTCTAAAAGACACCCCCACCTCATCACTTAACAGGAAAAGAAAGGGGAGGGAAGGTGTCAGCAATGAAGGGGCTCCCCCAGCACTGGCTTCTCTTCCCTGGAGTCCCTGTATACACAGAGCCACAATATGAGAAGGGCTGCATCCCATAATACTGCTAATATGTGATCTTAGACCTTGACTAAATGGAGAGGACACAGTGGTGCTGAAAATATATATATATATAAAATACACACACACACACACACACACACTAAATGCCATTTGCAAATTTCTTTCTAATTAGGTTAGTATGGCTGCTTCCTGGTACCTTCTGTCAGTGTAGAAGATGAGGGGTGGGAAGAGAATGCATAAACAGGTTTTCAGTGCAAGAGGTGATATGGGAGGATACTACTCATTGGAGACATTAACAATAAACCTAAAGATCCAACCAGATCCAGTTTTGTATTGAACCATAGTAAATCTCAACAGTTGACTAAGAATTAACATAAGCCCTTGGCTTTCCAGATTGCTGATGGGTAAATCATCTATGTTTATGTACTTAACCAATAAGAGTGTATTAAGCACCTACTCAGGACTGCCACTCTCTCAGGCAAGGTATTTATAAAGACATAAATATGCTAAGCCACTGTTTGTTCCAAAGAAAAGTCAAGTAAATAAATCCTAGTGATTCAATGGCAGGGATGAGAGGTGAAATGCAGAAAGGAGCTTGTGTGTTTTGGGGTTGCAGAAGCACACTTTGCCAGAGATATCAGGAGTCAGGGGAAGTTCAGTTATCTCTAAAGCTGCTGTGATTTTGTAGGTCCTCAAGGGACCCCAATGTCCATGTGAAGATCTATATTGATGGTACCCTTGGATGTCCTCACACATATTGGGATCATGCAGTGTCTCTCATACTTTAATATGCATTGGAGGCAACTGGGAAACTTAAAAATGAGATTCATGAACCTCACTCTAAGAACTTCTGAGGATGTTGGTTTGGAGCACAGCCTGGGAAACCTCATTAATTTGAATGAACAAGGTTTCCAGGTGATTCTGCAAAAAAAGAAAAAAAAATGGTTCTCAGACTACCTTTTGGATAATGCAGTCAGAACCCTGAAATTCCTGCTTGCTTCTTTCACTTAAGAAGTGGTCTCTGGGGCTGGGGATGTGTCTCAAGCGGTAGCGCGCTCACCTGGCATGCGTGCGGCCCGGGTTCGAGCCTCAGCACCACATACAAAGAAAGATGTTGTGTCCGCTGAAAACTAAAAAATAAATATTAAAAAATTCTCTCTCTCTCTCTCTCTCTCTCTCTCTAAAAAAAAAAAAAAAAGAAACCAGAAATATGAAAACAAGTACTTTTGAAACTGCAACTTGGAGAACTTTCCCCACATTAAATTGAAAAAAAACCTTTTCTCTGAACAGGGTTTCCTTTTGAATAATAATAACAATAATAAAAAAGATTATAGGTTCTGAGCCATTTTAAGCAAATTACTTGTCTTCAGTAATGTGAATGGATAGAAGTTCATAGTTCAAGTAAGAGAGAGGTAATAAATTTTCATAATGATTACAGCCTTCCATTTCAGCATAGCATTTATCATTTTTTGGCAGTGATGCAGGGCATTCTGTACCAAATTCAAAGGGTCATTTGTCAAAATACAAAAAGTAAAAAAAAACCAAAACAAAACATAAAAACCTAACAAGAAAAGAATTTGGACTTTATTATAAAATGAAAGTTAATAATTATATTTGAAATATGTGGCACGAAAATAGCTATGTCAAAGGTGACTATTTTAAGATTTGGAGATGCTTTTAAAGAAGATAATCTTTTATGTTACTGGTTGAACTGTGTTCTCCCAAAGGATGTTGAAGTTCTAACCCCCAGTACTTGTGACTGTGACTGATCCTATTATTTGGGAATAGGATCATTGCAGATGATCAAGTTAAAATGAGGACCGGATGGTGGTCCCTAATCCATTGCAACTGGTGTCCTTATAAAAAGGGGGAATTTGGGAACAAGGCATTATGCATATAGGAAGAACAGCATGTGAAGGGGGGATGGTGGTAGTGATGGGTGATGCACTTACAAGTCAAGGGATGCCAAAATTCACCAGCAAACCCCCAGAAGCCAAAGAGAGAGGCATGGGACAGATTCTCCCTCAGACTAACCCTGTGGACACTTCAATCTTAAAATTCTAGCCTCTGGAAGTATATGACAATACATTTTTATTGTGTATGCCACCCAATTTATGGAACTTGACTACAGCAACCCTAGGAAACTAACACACTTACCTAGGCACGGTATCTTTTTTCTCAAAACCTGTGAATGCTGAGATGCCCCTTGTTTCACCAGAACTGCCATCAATGAAAGGGACCACTGTGCCCTGGTGAGTGAAGAATCTTGGAGAGGAAGCCCAGGTGCCATGCAGTTGTTGGGCTGCCTGTATTTTTTCACCCCTCTTATAGCTGTGTCATCAACCTGGCTGTTTTATTGGGGGGGGGTGTCCCTGATTTTGTACCAAACACTGTTCTGTTCTGAGGCACTCTTCTCTGTAGATGGTCAGATATTTGACCACTCACTGGGACTAAGATTTTGACTCTTGCCTCCCTTTGCTCATCTTCTAAGATGGCATATTCTGGCAATATCCTGGGTGGATAAGTGAGATTTCCACCTTGGGTTTCTGGTTCCCTCTTTGATGTAACATTGTGATATTGGAGAAGTCATTTTCTCTGAATACTCATTATTAAAAAAGTCCAGTGATATCATAGTGTTCCTTCAATAACATGGTAAATAGTGCTTTGTACACTACATAGCATTTTTCCAAGTGTGTTTCTATAGTTTTATAATCTGGTATATTGTGTGTATGTGTTTGTGTATGTGCACTAACTTAGACAAGAGAATCGTTTTGGGGAAAAAAATAGCATGAAAATCACAGATTCTCAAAGAATAGCCACTTGACATTGGTGTTAAAAATAGTAACAAATAAATTATCCAGTTAAATTTGCAAAGTCTTACTAATTGGTGATCTCTAAGGAAGGGGACACACACACACACACACACACACACACACACAGAGACAAAATAATATGATAAGTCCTTTTACAGAGATCTTAGGGATGACAAATGTTTCCCCAGGAAGAATTCCTACATCCCGAGGGAGCCTGATATCTGGAAAAATCCATTGATGATGTAATGAGAACCCTTCCCAGAGGAAGCACCTTCCACTCAGGGAAACGTGGGCCTCTGAAAGCAGCCAATGACTTCCAGCTGTGTGGCTCTGGCTGGTCTTTCTCATTACCTAAGTTTTCCACATATGATTTGAAGATCCTGGACTTTCTCTAAAATCCATTATAAGAACACTTGAAAGCGAAGCCAATTTTGTAAAATTATATGAGAAGCTAAAAAAGTAAAGTAATTATAGTTCAACAATTGATTCTGCAGGTTAATATATTTATATTGTCTGAATAGCCTGAATACTTATGGCAATCACCGTACAGATATGTCCTACCCAGCAAGGTTCTTTTTTTTTTTTTTTTGGTTGTTCACAACATTACAAAGCTCTTGACATATCATATTTCATACATTAGAATCAAGTGGGTTATGAACTCCCATTTTTACCCCAAATACAGATTGCAGAATCACATCGGTTACACATCACATTTTTACATACTGCCATATCAGTGACTGTTGTATTCTGCTACCTTTCCTACCTCTACTATACCCCCTCCCCTCCCCTCCCATCTTCTCTCTCTACCCCATCTACTGTAATTCATTTCCCTCCATGTTTGTTATCCCATTCCCCTCATAACCTCTTATATGTAATTTTGTATAACAATGAGGATCTCCCTCCATTTCCATGTGATTTCCCTTTTTTTCTCCCTTTCCCTCCCACCTCATGTCTCTGTTTAATGTTAATCTTTTCTTCCTGCTCTTCCTCCCTGTTCTGTTCTTAGTTGCTCTCATTATATCAAAGAAGACATTTGGTATTTGTTTTTTAGGGATTGGCTAGCTTCACTAAGCATAATCTGCTCTAGTGCCACCCATTTCCCTGCAAATTCCGTGATTTTGTCATTTTTTAGTGCTGCGTAATACTCCATGGTGTATAAATGCCACATTTTTTTATCCATTCATCTATTGAAGGGCATCTGGGTTGATTCCACAGTCTAGCAATTGTGAATTGTGCTGCTATAAACATCGATGTGGCAGTATCCCTGTAGTGTGCTCTTTTAAGGTCTTCAGGAAATAGTCCGAGAAGGGCAATAGCTGGGTCAAATGGTGGTTCCATTCCCAGCTTTCCCAGGAATCTCCATACTGCTTTCCAAATTGGCCACACTCGTTTGCAGTCCCACCAGTAGTGTACAAGAGTACCCTTTTCCCCACATCCTCGCCAGCACTCATGGTTGTTTGACTTCATCATGGCTGCCAATCTTACTGGGGTGAGGTGGTATCTTAGGGTGGTTTTGATTTGCATTTCCTTGACTGCTAGAGATGGTGAGCATTTTTTCATGTACTTGTTGATTGATTGTATGTCCTCCTCTGTGAAGTGTTTGTTCATGTCCTTGGCCCATTTGTTGATTGGGTTATTTGTTTTCTTATTGTCTAATTTTTTGAGTTTTTTGTATACTCTGGATATTAGGGCTCTATCTGAAGTGTGAGGAGTAAAAATTTGTTCCCAGGATGTAGGCTCCCTATTTACCTCTCTTATTGTTTCTCTTGCTGAGAAAAAAACTTTTCAGTTTAAGAAAGTCCCATTTGTTGATTCTTGTTATTAACTCTTGTGCTATGGGTGTCCTATTAAGGAATTTTGAGCCCGACCCCACAATATGTAGATCGGAGCCAACTTTTTCTTCTATCAGACGGAGAGTCTCTGATTTGATATCTAGCTCCTTGATCCACTTTGAGTTGACTTTTGTGCATGGCGAGAGGAGGGGATTCAGTTTCATTTTGTTGCATATGGATTTCCAGTTTTCCCAACACCATTTGTTGAAGATGCTATCCTTTCTCCATTGCATGTTTTTAGCTCCTTTATCAAATATAAGATAGTTGTAGCTTTGTGGATTAGTCTCTGTGTCCTCTATTCTGTACCATTGGTCCACCTGCCTATTCTGGTACCAGTACCATGCTGTTTTTATTACTACTGCTCTGTAATATAGTTTGAAATCTGGTATCGCTATACCACCTGATTCACACTTCCTGCTTAGAATTGTTTTTGCTATTCTGGGTCTTTTATTTTTCCATATGAATTTCACGATTGCTTTATCTATTTCTACAAGAAATGCCATTGGGATTTTGATTGGCATTGCATTAAACCTATAGAGAACTTTTGCTAATATCGCCATTTTGATGATGTTAGTTCTGCCTATCCATGAACAAGGTATATTTTTCCATCTTCTAAGATCCTCTTCTATTTCTCTCTTTAGGGTTCTGTAGTTTTCATTGTATAAGTCTTTCACCTCTTTTGTTAGGTTGATTCCCAAGTATTTTATTTTTTTTGAGGATATTGTGAATGGAGTGTTTTTCCTCATTTCCGTTTCAGAAGTTTTGTCGCTGATATACAGAAATGCCTTTGATTTATGTGTGTTGATTTTATATCCTGCCACTTTGCTGAATTCATTTATTAGTTCTAGTAGTTTTTTTGTAGACCCTTTTGGGTCTTCTAGGTATAGAATCATGTCATCTGCAAATAGTGATAATTTAAGTTCTTCTTTTCCTATTTTTATGCCTTTAATTTCTTTCATCTGTCTAATTGCTCTGGCCAGTGTTTCGAGAACTATATTGAATAGAAGTGGTGATAGAGGGCATCCCTGTCTTGTTCCAGATTTTAGAGGGAATGCCTTCAATTTTTCTCCATTCAGAATGATGCTAGCCTGAGGCTTAGCATAGATAGCTTTTACAATGTCGAGGTAAGTTCCTGTTATCCCTAGTTTTTCTAATGTTTTGAACATAAAGGGATGCTGTACTTTGTCAAATGCCTTTTCTGCATCTATCGAGATGATCATATGGTTCTTATCTTTAAGTCTATTGATGTGGTGAATAACATTTATTGATTTCCGTATGTTGAACCATCCTTGCATCCCAGGGATGAATCCTACTTGATCATGGTGCACAATTTTTTTGATGTGCCTTTGTATCCAATTTGCCAGAATTTTATTGAGGATTTTTGCATCTAGGTTCATCAGAGATATTGGTCTGTAGTTTTCTTTCTTTGAGGTGTCTTTGTCCCAGAAAGGTTCTTAATCTCTGTCTAAACCATATGTGTTTCATCAATTTTCAGTCATCTGCCCAAATACTTACTGAACATGACAGCTCAAAAGCATACAGTTTAAAGATAGAAGCAAACACAGTGAATTAAAAGAAAAAGTTTCTAAAGCTGTGGGTTGTAGACAATATTGCACCATCCAGAGAGCAAAGAATTTTTTCAAATGCACATTTCTTCAGAAGTGTACCTTTCATCCTGGGAAACTTTGAAGAGGAGAAATTCCAATTCTTTAACATTCCTTCTTCCCTGAGGTTGAAAATTTTTAACATGTGACCATAACTTCAGTCCTATGCTCTGTTACTTAGGAATTGATTGACAAGACTCCAACAAATGCTTGATTTGGAGCTACAAGTTGTTCAGAATGGGGAAAGACAGATGTTGAATATTTGTTCGACAGTGCCCTGTGAGATACAAAGAGTCTGTCTTTATAATCTCTGGAATGGTGGAAAATGGGGAGAGGATGGTGTCTGAAAGAGCTACTGAGCAAGGGTTTGGACCCAAATGAAACTGTTTATTTGGGTTTTGGGCTCTCTCCCAGACCATTATTACCTAATAATTTGGATAGGCTTCCCCTGTCCTCTTCACAGTTCTACTGCTTAGCAAGGGAACATGGAGGGGACAAATTTTCTCTTTCACATACTAAGCCTCATCCAAATACAAACATTTCTTGTATGGCACCGAGGTCACTTACATATTCAACACAACTGAAGCCTGGAGGATAATTGATGAGTGCTGCCTCAGGTCATAAATAAAGTCCTGCTGAGTGTGGATCTCCAGGACCAATTTCCAGCTGGCAACACTCACAGCCACGTGTCCGACTGGGTCGGAGGTGAAAGGGAGGCAGCAGTTCACTAAAGGCATTGTTTTCATTGGCCCATAATGAAAGGCTCAAGAAACTGCCCATTGATGGCCAGAGGGCCCCAAGAGCCCTTGTGAATGTCTTCTTCAGGCACAGACAGAAGTGGGAGTGGGTTAAGTGGTATGCTGAAGCATTCCAGGCATGAATCCTGACATTGTCTCTGAGGACTGTGCGTAGGTCCAGCGAGGCAATGCTAAAGAAGCTGGCAAGGGGGCTGGGGATGTGTCTCAAGCGGTAGCGCGCTTGCCTGGCGTGCGGGCGGCCTGGGTTCGATCCTCAGCACCACATACCAACAAAGATGTTGTGTCCGCCGAAAACTGAGAAATAAATATTAAAAATTAAAAAAAAAAAGAAGCTGGCAAGGCAGAGGAAACTCAAAGAATGTGGGTGGCTCTGGGTGATGAGATTGCGCAGGGAGACATTTAAGTCCCAGGCAGTCACATGGACCTTTATTCAGCATGCGTATATTCATGAAGCCATGCAGTCACTCCAATACTTGTGGCAGGTTCAGAGGGTGTAGGTGAGGAACTCAGGGGCTGGCTGATGCATACAACTCTCCAGATCTCCCCCGAATGCCACGATTCTTACTGATGATCATGTCTGAAGTTACCAGTAGTGGGCTGGGGCTAGTTCTGTGTGGACGAAAGGCATCCTCTAGGCCCTGGTTTAGCACCATAATTTGGATAGGCTTCCCCTGTCCTCCTCACAGTTCTACTGATTAGAAAGGGAACATGGAGGGGACAAATTTTCTGCCCAGTGGCTCTCTTAAAACTTTTCTCCCCCACAGGCCTGTGAAAACACTATTGTGCTGTTTGCAGAGAATAATCTCCTGACTCTGATGTAAAAACATTTGTTGCAACTGTAGTTAGGTAAGCCAGCCACTGAATCCAGGATGGTGAAACAGGATTTTGTGTTTAATCCCTTAGCTCCTCTCTGTGTATATCACCACTTCCTAATTCATGTTCATGCGGAAATTCTATTTTCTTCCTAGAATCCAGTTTCTGTCAAAATCACTGAAACTAAATTGGGTAGTTTGCCTTGATATTACTTGGGCTAGTAATGGCTTCATTAGGCTCTTTCTAAAAGGGGGAAGTACCCCCATTTACCATATCTAGTTTTACCTTTTCTTCATTTCCTTCTGGACAATCCCAATCAGGAAATCGGGATTAATTATCTTTCCACTCATTCTCTTCTTCCCAAGTTAGCTTGTAAATTTTGATTTTTTATCATGTCCTGCTAATTTTTCCCAATTTCTACCTATTTCTCCTATACATCCTGATTCATATGTGACCTAATCAGGAACTTGAAAAATAAGCCTAAGTCATTACAAAAATTAACATCTTCATAAAATATGTAGTAGGCCTATAAAAATAATAAGGCTTGGGCTGGGGATATGGCTCAAGTGGTAGCGCGCTCGCTTGGCATGCGCGGGGCACTGGGTTAGATCCTCAGCACCACATAAAAATAAAATAAAGATGTTGTGTCCACCAAAAACTAAAAAATAAATATTAAAATCTCTCTTTCTCTCTCTCTCTCTCTCTCTCTTTAAAAATAATAATAATAATAATAATGAGGCTAGGTGCAGGGGCACACGCCTGTAATCCCAGTGTCTCGGGAGGCTGAGGCAGGAGGATCGTGAGTTCAAAGTCAGCCTTGGTCATGTGAAATGTTAAGCAACTCAGTGAGACCCTGTCTCTAAATAAAATACAACAAAGGCTGGGGATGTGGCTCAGCGGTTGAATGTACCTGAGTTCAATACCCAGTACCCGCCCCACCCCACCAAAATAAGATGATGCTTTAGGAAATAGAAGCTATAATAAATATAATAAAACATTTCTCATTACTAGAAAAACCAATGGCTTTCCACAATAGCTAAGGATGGAGCTGTTGAGATGGGGTCAATGACAATCATAATTATAATTTGTTGAGATTTCACCAAGCAGAGTTTTAAGTACTTCATATGATTTTCCTATTTAATTTCACAACAACTAAATGTATAATTCTTGGTTATCATTCTAATTTTCAGATAACAATAACATATTTTGTCCTTTCAAACTAGGAAGTGGTAGTCTTATTGAAGCCTGGGTTTTAAGAAGGTTTTAAAACTTCCGTTCATAATGAAAACGCTTTTTTCTAATTCTGTGCTATGTCACAAGTTATTGAATTTGCTAGTCTAGTGGCAACAATCTACAAGAGGTGTACTTAGTGGAATGTGGAAGAACTGCAGATGTTTATAGATGTCTTTTCATTGATATGAGGGGTCCAGGGCAGGAAATGGCGAGTACACAATGCTGAACTCAGCTTCCCTCTGTTTCTTATAAACATATCCTCGTGTGTGTCCAGAAGTGTCAAGTCCTGGAGAAAAGAACACCTTTGTAGACCTAAGGAAAGCCCTTGGACTTCTCTGTAAACACATTCCATAGCCAGACGCAGGGCTCTGAGGCCAGTTGTCAAAGGGAGGTGAATATAGTAAGGTGATCATCTTAATTGACACAAGGCGAGAGATTCCTTTGCTCCAGTGCTCCTACTGGGTCTGATAACTCCTAACAGATAAGAATACCTATTCCCCTTAGCCTTCCAGTACTTGAAAGGATTCAGTAAAGTTTATCAAATAAATAAAACTCTTTTCCTAATTTATTTAGGCTGGAATATTCCACATTTGGTAAACACTTTTAGACCAAGTGTTAAATTGCAGTCTTTAAAGTTCTACAAATCCTCTGAAATCACACACATGTTTCTGTGTACATGTGGGAGTTTTGGTGAGGTCCTTAGCTTTCATCATATTCTCAAGAAGTTTCTCAAACCAGATTGTTTAAGAATCACTGCTTCATGATTTACAAAGAGGTTACACTTCATTATTTTGTTTGACCTTACACCAAATGCTGAGAAAGCTATTATAATGATCCTTAGTTTGCAGAAGATGGCAACAAGACTGAGAAGGATGGCAGTGTTCTGACTCCAGACTTCTGTTCTTCCTATATTTGCACGGTGTGTGCACACACACAAGCACATATGTCAGTGGGCATATGTGCACATGTATGTTTGTGTAGAGGAAGAACTGGTAACAATCAAAGGTTAATGTGGATTCTACATAATTGACTCTAGGGTGACTTTTTTTTCCCCTCCTGAAGTTCAGAGAATGGGACAATTGCTTCCTATCTACTCAGCTTCAGTTCTCAGAAAGCTGCAGAATGTGGGCTAATTCTTCCTTCACTTGAAGTTCTGATACCTCCATAGATTGTCTAACTATGAAAGAAGATACATCCTGATTTGCTTTTGAGCCTTAGCCTCTATGTAATGGGGTTAAAATACCATTTACTCTGTCCTACACATACTTTTTTCTGCCTTTTTAAAGGCACCTAAAAACATAACTGACTTCTGGATCCATCATCTCTTCTGGGTGCTTTGTTCTACTTGACAGCTGAGACTCATTTTCTCATCTGAAAACTAAGTACTTCAGAACAGAATAATTTTATGGATGCCTTTTTTATCTCTAAAGTACTCTTTCTATGATACTGTTGTGAAAGAAGCCAATGGGGCAGGGGAAAGGGAAAGTATAAAAGCAAAGAGAACAGCGAGTTGTCAGCTTTTCATTGCTGTGACCAAATGCCTGACAAGAATAACATAGAGGGGAGAAAATTTATATTCGTTCATGGTTTCAGAGGTTCAATCCATGTTGGCTGAGTCTATTGCACTGGGCCCAAAGTGAGGCAGAATGTTGTGGCAGAAGGGCATAGTGGAGGAGTACTACTCTATTCAAGGTGGCTAGGAAGGATGGGGGGGCCCACAGGGAAGTTTAACTCTCTAGGAGCACACCCCTAGTGACCTATCTCCTCTAACCACACCTCACTTGCTTGTGGTTATCACACAGTTCATTAAAACTATGATGACTGATTAGGTTACAGTTGTTTCAATCCAATAATTTTACCTTTGAACATTCCTTATTTAACACAGAAGGTTTTGGGGGACCCATCATATCCAAACCATAGTAAATGGCCATGTGGATGGAGTTCCAGAGTCATTACTTCCCACTAGTGGCTGGTCACCATCCTCCCCATACCCCCAAACACCTTGAGTACTGTCTTTACTAGTTTCTCTCACCTCTTCAGGAAATGCATTTGTCAGAACTAAGAAGCTTCAAACACAGGTGTGATGGAATAAGCAAAGGACTATGAGTAGTTCAATTCTGTTGAGAATTTGTTGAATTTCAATACTCCTTGTAAGCCAAACCTCACTTGTGTCCCTATTGACAAGAAGCAAATCAGAACTTTGCTGACATAAACCCCTGGGGCTCTGGAGAGGGTAGACTTGATGACCCATGGAGGTCTTCCATCTTTCAGAAACTATGATTCCACAATTCCACCTCCTGGTGATATCGCTGGGGCATTAGCATGTAACATGAGGCATGAAAGATAGTTTGAAGGGACGTCAGGGCTCAAGTCTGAGTAAGTGAACTTTGCTTCCTGCACAACAAGATCGGGGCAGTTTTGCGGTCCAACACCAGAAGGCACCTTCCTGTTGTATACTGAGCCCTTAGAGCTCAGTTTTAAGACATTATGGCAGAAACAGATACCCCTGGAATGGATTAATGCTGCTGCCCTGCCTCAATACTTTCCTTTCATCACATAAAATTTCATTTAACTGGAAATTGAAATGTGAAAGTCTGTGGGTACTTTCTCCTATTTTATGAAATGTGGCAAAACTCTATCTCAATATGCATATGCTAAAACAAAAACTGATTGCTAATGAAGGCCAGGTTGGGGATGGGGTAAAGGGCAATTTATAAATCATACAACAAACCAAGTTTAATGCAAGAGACAAAAGAATGGGCTGGGGATGTGGCTCAAGCAGTAGCGCGCTCGCCTGGCATGCGTGCGGCCCGGGTTCGATCCTCAGCACCACATACCAACAAAGATGTTGTGTCCGCTGAGAACTAAAAAATAAATATTAAAAATTCTCTCTCTCTCTCTCTCTCTCCTCTCTCACTCTCTCTTTAAAAAAAAAAGAGACAAAAGAATGCACAAATAACTGTGCTATTTTGCCTTGCACTATGTCTTTGAAAAAAATTTATAAGTATCTCAGATATCGGAATTATTTTAGTCATTTGTATCAAGTAGGGTGGTTGTAAGTGCTTTCAGGAGTTAATGGGTCTCTGTTCATGTAACCAGTTTGCCACATAATAACTACGATTCCTGGGCTGCCCACCAACAGTCAATTGCTTCTCAAACATTGCTCCATTAGATCCTGCCTGTAAGCCTATAAGCTAGGTGCTGTTATCTTGATTGTATAAACAGAATGCTGGATTTCACAGAGGTTTGTAACTTGCCCAAGGTCACAGAACTTAAGTAGCGGGGTCAGAGGTCAAGCTCAGGTCTATCTGGCTTCAAAATTGTGCCATTACCAGAACACCAAAATGTTTCCTTCCTACATTAGCATTTTATCTTCTTGAACAAATACAACCATAGATGCTGTGTTCATCTGTCGGGGCTGCCATAATGACATATCATAAATTGGTAGGTTAGAAACAAATTATTTCTCAGTTCTGAGGTTGAAAAGTCTAAGATTGATGCACTGGAAAAATTGGTATCTGGTAAGAGCCAGTTTCTCGGTTACTAGATGGTAACTTCTCACTTTGTCCTCACAAGGTCAAAGGGGCAAGCTAGATCTCTAAGGTCTCTTTTATGAGAGCATTAATCCCAGTCATGAGGGAAGACATTGTCCCCTCCTAATACCATCACCATGGGGTTTAGAATTTCAACACAGGAATGGGGGGGGGATGCAAACATTTATATCATCCCTACTCCTTTACTTTCCAAAGGGCAGTAGTAGAGTAATAATAATACCAATACACATGGCCCAACTCTGTGGCAGTGACCACCCTAATATTTTATAAGTTATTAAGTAATTTATTCCTTCTAAAATCTCACAGTATGTAGACAATGACAATTCCTGTTCACAAATGAGGAAACAAGGACTTAAGTTTAGAAACTTGTCTAAGATCACCCAGCTTCTGAGTGGCAGAGCTGGGAATCGAAGCCAGAGACAGAGGCTCCTCATGCCATGCAGTTCACTCCTAGGCTAGAGCATCTTGTCGTAGAAACGGGTCATTCAGAGGAGACCCTCTGTACTGTTCAGACTGGTCCGGGACAAAGTACGTGAAGATTTGATTATGTAGGAGAGTGCTGGGGATTCAGTGAATTGAACTTCTAAAATCCTTGAACAATTGCCTGACAGGCGGAATTCTGGGCAAGATCCAAAAGCTAAGGGCAGCCAGCTCCCTGCCTTTCCTTGAGGGGTACCTGTGTGAGTACTGGTGTCACACACTGCTGGGCCAAGGTGCTGAAACAGATGGTTCTCAGAGCTTGAGCTAGGGCTCCTGCATCAGACAGGGAGCTAGCTTTCATCTTTCCATTTCTCTTCTCATTTGTTAGTCATTGCTTTGTTTTTCAGAAGCGAAATTCTTTGGAATTCTTAGGAACCAGAGGGTTTTGAATTTGTAATGTTTATAAATTTGCTGTGTGAGTGCTGGTAAATTAGGCTTCTTTTTTGCACATGAAGTCATATTTTGACCGAAACCAAAAAAAAAAAAAAAAAGACTATTTGAGAATCTGTGGGGATCAGAGCTGAGTATTGTGTTACAGAAATTTTCCATTTCAGACACAAAATATACAGCAATACATGGGCCAAAAAAGGCTGAGAGAGACTCCAGGAGGGCCTGAAGAAATAATACCTCCGTCTTTAATCCTAGGGAGTGTGGCCAGGTTCTTGAGAGGGTTGTCCACAAGATCTGGATTTGATCACTCTTAGGTGCCTGAGTGTAGGATGATGATGATGATGATGATAGATTTCACATGGCATAATTTAGGATGCCCTTGGGGAAGGTACTAACCCTTGGTGCATCAGTTTCTAATATATGAAAATGGGATAAAACCTTAAAGTTCTTTGAGAGTGCTAAAAACATACACATTGATTATATAATAATGAGATGGTGATACTTGCTAGATAATTATTAAGCAATACTTATAGCTCATATGTATGGAGGCCTTACTATGCATAAACCAATGTGTTACAGCTTTCTAAATACCTCATTTTCTCTTCACAACAACCTGATGAGATCAGACATACTATTAATTCCAATTTTATAAGGAGGAAAAAGCAATTTAGAAAAGGAAGTGACTGACGTAAAGAAGTTTATTACCTCAAGTATAGATTGGGAGTTCTGACACCAAAACTCACACAATGACCCAATACCCTAAAGATAGGACCTGGGCTGAATCCAGTGGATGAGACAGGGGACCATCTTTTGTTACTTAAAATGTGTTCCTCTGACATCTCATCCTATCTTTTAGCAGTACCCCTTTCATGGTACCATGGAACCACCTATTTTTAAGAAATGTGCTGGTTTTCCAGATAAACAAATCGGTATTGGTCTTTTTGGCTCAAATCTGAAGCTAGTGTTGCTGATGCGGTGGTTCTTACACTGTGGTATCTTGACCAACATCACCTGGGAACTTGTTAGAGATACAAAGTAGATCTACTGAATCAACAACTCTGGGCATGGGACCCAGCAATCTGTATCTGAGCAAGTCCCCAAAGTGATTCTGATGCAGCTAAAGTTTGACAACCACTGGCCTCTGGGATAAGGGAGAGAGTTAAATAAGGAATAGAGGTTCAACTATGATTCTTAACAGCTGCTAGTGACTCATTCTCCCCAGTCATTCCCTTCTGAGTTTCTGTCCTTTTTAGGATGAAGGATTTGCTCGTGTCCCGTCTTGTGTGATAAATTTCATCAGCAGTGTCCATTCTTTTCTGAATCAATGCTGTGCATGAGGAGACTGAGCTTTATCCATCACCATGTGTATCCATTACCCACTTCTCTTTTAGGAACCATTTGTTAATTTCCCAGTGTGCATGATTAGCTTTAAGTTACCCTTCATGCTTTAGCTTTAAGTTACCATTCATAATAGGAAAAAAAAAAAAGGTTGAAAGAAACTATAGTTCTAAGTTGAATGGGACACTTGCAAAAGTGGCATGAATATCTAAATAGTCTTGATTTTAAAAGTTCCAAGCAGTGCTATGAAGGAGTCAAGCAGCATCCTGGTCCCTTCGCTGCAACTTCATACCTACAATTTATCACAAGGGGTAAAACAACTATACTGAAAATGGGGAAAGTCGCTGACTCCATTTTTAAATGTGAGCTATGGCTCAAGCTTGTCTGATTCTCAGCTTCACCAGTCCCGCGTGCTCCCTGTAGGAAAACCAAAACTGTGTGCACAAGATCAGGAAAGTTTTCTGTCTTCTAATTCATTTTCCAGGGGCTGGTGTGAGATTGGTCCCACAGCTCGGCACAAATCATCCTTTTAATAACTGTGCAAACATAACTGAATAAAAATGACTCCAGCTTTGCTAGTTTGTGACCAAAGCCTTGCTTGGTATCTGAGATGCTGCTTTTCCTAATTGAAAAATAGCAGAAAACTTTACTCAGCTTTGCCAGAAAGTGGAAAATTATGGTTATTGATTTGATCTGCACTTAGCTACTTTGGAGTAGAAGGATATTTTTCTTTTATCTCAGTGAAGGTTAACTAATATTAAATTTGGGTTTGAGAGGCCTCTGGATTCCATCTTACATCTCCAAATAAGGTAAAATAAAAATGTTTAAAACGTAAAAGTAGTTTCTGCTGACAGAAAGTTTTTAAGTTTCAAAAGAGCTTTTTGCAGCATTCTCTGTTGCTATCTGGTCTTATTTTAATTCACTGCAGACACACCAAAGAATGTAAGTCATGAGTCTGGGTTAGCGACTTGCAAATGAAGGCAAGATGTATTATGTGCAATAAAATCTAGACTAATGGAAGTGGAGACTGCTGGCAATGCCTGCCCTGTGATGATTCTGTGGAAGAGTCAGCAGCCCACATCCAATGAGGAAGAATGAAGAAACAGACTTCACATGGCCTTCCCTATTTGACAGATGCACTAAGTTCTCTGCCCCTAAACACCGTTGTCCTATAAATTGATGTTCCTGCTATTATAAACCAACAATTTCTAAAAAAAAATCTAAAAGCAAAACTCTTAATACTCACTCAATTACAGTCCACTAGTTCAAAATTAAAATTTTGGAGACAGATAAACTCAAATCCAAAAATCTGGCTTTATCTTTTATGAGTTGCGTGTCATTGGAAGAGTTATTTAACCTGTCAGACTTATTTCCTCCCCTATAAATTTGGGATAAAAATTATCACCTCATGGATTTGCATGAAGATAGATTTGGATATGATACAGTGGATTTAGTAGACAATTTTATATTTTGTAATCTTAAAGTCTGTTAGTGCAAAGAATACATCCACATTACATGTATATTCTCTATCTCACACATACACATACACACACACAGATACACAAAATGTTAATATATGTATTGCACAATAATCTCAGTGCTAGAGTCTAATATCCACCCTCCCCCCGGTACTCATATGTTGGAACCTAATCCCCAATGTGAAAATATTTGGAAGTGGGGCTTTGGTAGATGATTTGGTCATGAGGGTGGAGCCCACATGGATAGAATCAATGTCATTATAAACAGAGCTCAGTTAGCAAGCTCGCCCTTCCACCATATAAGGACAAGTGAGAGATACCATCTATAAACCAGAAAGTGAGCCCTCCCAGATATCAAATCTGTCAGTTTTTTGGTTATAGGCCTTTCAACTTCCAGAACTCTGAGAGATAAAATTCTGTTGTTTATAGCCACATCATGTTTATAGCAGTATAATTCACAATAGCCAAGCTATGGAGACAACTTGGGTGCCTTTCAACAGATGAATGGATAAAGAAAATGTGGTATATATACACAATGGAGTATTAATCAGCCATAAAGAAGGATGAAATTATGGTATTTGCTGGCAAATGGATGGAACCAGAGACTATCATCATGCTAAGTGAAATGAGCCAGAATCAGAAAGCCAAAGGTCGAATGTTTTCTCTGATATGTGGAAGCTAGTCCAAAATAAGGAGGAAAAAGAGAGAGAAAGGGAAAATGGGATAGAAGATACCATCAAAAAAGAAGGGAGACCCATAGATGAAGACTGAGGGTGATGGAGACGAGATGGGATAAGGGAAGAACAAAGGGAAGAACAAAGAAATCAATCTAACTTTCCTATGTACATACATGAATATACTGCAGTGCATCTCACCATCATGTATATCCACAAGACACTAACGAAAAAGAAAAAAATCTAAAAGTAAGAAGATCAGTAGAGTAGAGGGAAGGGAACAGGGAGAGGGAGGAGGGGAGGAAAAGAGGAAGTACTGGGGACTGAATTTGAACAAACACATTCCATGATTTTTTAGTCATGTTAAAATGAATCCTATTGTTATATAGAAGCAAAAAAGAAACAATAAAAAATGTGAAAGAAATTATGTTGTTTATAAACTACCAAGTTCATGGTGTTTTGTTACAGCAGCCTGAACAGATAAAGAAAATTAATCACTGAGAAGCACATATATTATGGGGATATATATATATATATATATATATATATATATAACATTTACATATATATATATATATACATATGTATTATATATATATTTTACATATATATAGTTTAGTTCTAATCAGCTCTGAGAAGCAGCAAATTTTCTCCTTTCTTTCCATAAAACATCACAATTAATTTAGTGATTCCTGGCATCCTGGATGATGCTCACAGGCCATGAATGGCCAGGCCACATGAGTAGAATCTGTTACCTAGCAAAATATAGCTTGTTGCACATGTGTATCCATCTAAAAACACTTTCATGATTTTATTACGGTTGTTGACTCACGGTTTAATGAATTTGATCCTATGGAACATGTCAAGTCATGGATACTTCAAGCTATACCAACCGCAGAAAAACAAAGAAAAGCACCTGAATGTTTTATTGGGAAATCATCTAATGAAAAATTGATATTTCTAAGAAAACTTGATTCTTATCTTTAAAATGTGTGTGCTTAATAATTCAAGAAAGAAACTATCAATGTCAAAGGATTATGTCTTCTTAAGTTTTATAAATGAACTCCATTAAGGTGCTTTATACATTTCAATATTTAAAAAGTAGAGAATCAGAGAGGTAAAAAAGGATGGCAGAATTTTAGTACTTATTAGAATACGAGTGAAAGCATTTCTTTCTTTAAAAGTGTGTGTGTGTGTCTGTGCTCATGCACAGACACACACACACACACACACACACACACACACACACACACTAAAATTTAGAAACTCCCACAGACTAGAGGAATGCTGAGAGAGGCATTAAGAACCCAAGCTTTGATGGTGGGGGATGGTGGAGAAATGCATGAGGTCATCGGCTCCACCCTGTCACGGTGAGATTATCCCCCATATGGTAGTTTATGTTTCTGTGGTTTGCTCTGGGCTTGGGCTAGTTTTCAGTAATTTTCTTCAAGGTCCTCCAAGCCAGTTTACAATTATTTTGTGAACTATTAATTCCATCACATGCTTGGTGAAATCTACCACAGTCTAATAAGCATATGGATATGTGCTCTGAGATGCAGCTTAGAGTTTCCTTCTCTTGAATTTCAACTCTCTACCTCATTGCAGCAATACCTTTTTACCTCCTTGGGGTTTAAGTTTTTCCCAGACACGGAGTGTTTTGACTAGGTCTTACTCCATAATTCACAAGAGACTCTTTAAGACTCTGGTTTGTGTCTCCAGCTTGAGGTTTTACAAAATGAATGGAACATGAGGTGGTAATAAGTAGTGCATAGTTCATCAAATGCCTCGGAGTTACAGCTTGTTTTGTTCTTTCCTTCATCTTTGATTCACACCATACAAGGTATCTTGAGTGTTCACCACGTGAAAAGCACTAGGCCATAGTTCTTGGGTTTTGGACCCTGCACAAGTTTTCCTTTCTGGTCTACTCTGTGTGATCATTACGTGGCTACCCATCTGCACACACACACATACACATACACACACACACACACACAACCACACAACTATGGCTTTTTCAAATCTTATTTTAAATATTTGGTACTTGTTTAATGTTTTATTCACTGAGATCACAGGCCAATTTAGAATAGTTTCCCCCAAATTTCCAGATGAAAAAGTCACCGGTGACATTTAAAAAAAAACCAATAGTTTTTGGGGATTCATCCCTGGCATATATGATTCAGTGGAACTTGGAAAACCAGAGAATTTTATTTTTAGAAGAGTTCTCCTGAGTCTTTTCAACAGATAAGTATAAGAAGCAAGCACTGAAGTAGAAGATGATCTCTCAGGTCATTTACAACGTTCACTGGTGCACTTCTGACATTCTTTTTTTAAAATTTTTTTGGTACTGAGGTTTGAACCCAGGAGCACTCAACCACTGAGCTACATCCCCAGCCATTTTTTGTATTTTATTTAGAGACAGGGTTTCACTGAGCTGCTTAGGGCCTCACTACTTTACCGAGGCTGGCTTTGAACTCGCAATCCTCCTGCCTCAGCCTCCAGAGCCACTGGGATTACAGGCATACACCATCATGTCCAGCTCTCAGACATTCTTGGTGAATATTCTTTAAGGTATTAATTAATAAATTAAATCAAACTTCTTTGACCCCTGGCCCTGAAGTGTTCTTGTTCCCTGAATTTCCATAGCAGCCATCTACATTATTCAGCAGTTATTCATAAAACTAACTTGTAAAATTTCTACTGTGCTTCGAACATTTATTTAAATCTTCAAATTTTTTTTGACATTTTGGATTTCTTGTAGTGCTCATGAGGCTCTGGCAGACACCTTGAGAGGTAATATTTTATACTTTTAAAAATTCTTCATTTGGTTCATGCAATGCTTTGCTCTTGGTTGAATGAGGTTTTGTTTCTAATTTAATTTTCTCTTTAAATATCGATATCTTACTGTAAGGGCAAAGAATATATCATTTCATTCCATATGCCAAGAGGCATGAGATTTGGGAACCCTTATTTTATCCTTGTGCTGCAGCTGTTAAGCACTCATATAACCCCCTAATCCTTTGTAAAAACTTAATCGGGCAGCTGCCTTGATAATATGAGTTTCAATGACAGCCTCTGTTGAGGAAAATAATATGCTATTGTAGTAAGTTTCACAGATTAATGATGTTTCTCTGCAAGGAAATGGCTAATGGACAGGAGTTACCAAACTGGAAATGAAGCTACATGCTAAAAAAAAAAAAAAAATCACCTTTAATACCTACCATGGGATAGAAGACATTCTTTGAATTTAGGAATGTTGGCATCTTTGTTATACTAATAGACTAATTAGACTGCTTCAGTGTAGCTGAACAGTTTCTTAAAGTACTTTGAACAAGGATACTATTGTTAAAGAAAAAAAACAGTTTTTTCATTTGAGCCATTAAAATTATAGGGAGGAAAATGAAAAAAGAAATTCTCCTTACAGCTTTATTTTTTTGTTCAGCTGTGACTTCTCCAACCTAATCACCAAGAAGCCTATGTAAGGCAGTTCTTGTTTATTCAGCAGTTTGGTCTGGATTCCTGTAAAATTAAACATAGGTTGACAAATTAAATTTAACACCACCACCCTCCAGGACATTGTAAATGTGAAGGAGACAAAAACAAAATGGGAATGTTATTCTAATGGGGCAGTGTGAAGTCAGGTTCAATAAAAAATGAATATCTTGTTTATAAGTATGATTTAGTATAAAGAATATCTGCCAACTGTTGGTATTGATTATTTTTAAGTCATATATCTACATTGTCTTTTATACACTACTAAAATGGATGTCTCTGTTTCTGCACAGCTGATTTTTGGAGTAAGAATTTACCAGAGGTATCTATTTGGTTCTTGAGTGAGGCAGTTCACTGGTGTTTATATTACCACAGTTTAAGGTTCCTTTTAAGAATTCATTTTTTAAAAACTCATATGTTGTTGGTGGTTAATTGTGTTAAGAGAATTTGGTTTCCTTGAGTTTAATCCTCACAATGGATTTTTATTTTTTTAATAAAAAAGTTTTAACAGATAATCTGAAACTCATGTCTCAACAGAATTTAGTAGGAAAGTCTTCTCAACCTTGTCCCGGTTGGTTTAGAAGTTCAAATGAAAAGACTATGAAAACTAAAATGAGAAACTCATGTTCAAAGTATGGCTTTGAAAGGAATAGAAAGCCAGTATACAGTATTAAGGAAATGTAATTAATCTAACCAAATATCTTCATTTGCAAACTGCTGAATTTAACCAAAATAAAATGGGTGATGATAAAAGGAGACATTGGGACATTAGTTGGCTGATCTGGAAGGGCTTCACAGGAATACCAAGTGAGAAGGATTTTGTCATTTTTGCTTTCCCTGTTTTTCTCTTTGGGGGAAACTCAAAAGGAAGCCCAAGCCAAAAGTGTTAGATGCTTCTTTGGCAACTCAGGCCACCAGGTGTATCTGTCCAAGATACTTAGTCTTCACAGAGGAGTGTGTGTATAAGGGGGTGTTTAGAGATGCTGCTTGGTGACTCCGACAGAGGTAAGTCAGGTGTGGCTGGTGGAACTGCAGCTGGTATCCATTGTGATAATGCCCCCCAACAGCATCTTGGACACATTCTTCCTGGTGCGCCATCTTTGTTCCATTTTGCTTCCTTTGCTTCCTTCTGTGCGCCACCTCCATCTCCAGCCTTCCCAGTCTTTCCATGAACCATATCCACTTCCCAGTCCTCCTTTGGATTAATTTGTTTTTCCTTACAGCTCCAGAATTACCAGAGTTAGTGTGTCCATGGAACCAAGAACCCTAACTGCAATATTGGGCTTTAATCCAGCTCTTTAAGTACAGAAAGTACAGTGTGTCCATGGGACCCCAAGTAATCAGGTTCTGGTTAGGTTCTAGGGGCTGCTGCACTTCTCAGGACAGTGAGGTTAATATCACTTACGTTACTCATTTATAGTTTTATTATGTATTTATTTGTTTGGTACTAGGGATTGAACCCAGGGCGCTTAACCACTGAGCCACTTCCCCAGTCTTTATTTGTATTTTATTTAGAGACAGGGTCTTGCTCAGTTTCTTAGGGCCTCACTAAGTTGCTGAGGCTGGCTTTGAACTCAGGATCCTCTTGCCTCAGCTTCCCCAGCTGCTGGGATTATAGAGGTGCACCACCACTCCTAGCACTAGTGTTACTCATTTAAACACTTCTTTGTTTCCAAATAATATTTGGGATCACTTACACAGAAAAACACAACTCAGCAAGATAAATAAATAAACAATAAGAGAGGGAAAGAGTAGGAATTAAAAATAAAGGTATTGAAGCACAAGTCAGATTGTTAAATCTATTATTTTGTAATAAGCAATGGAACTTGCAGGCAAATGAGAACACGTGGCTCTAATGGTCCTCACATTCTCTTCCCTGTGGGAGGGGCTTCCTAGGAAGCCAAAATATAGTCACAGGCTTCTGGGGAGTGAATGATGAATGCCCTCAAAGCAAAGGAAATGGGGCCAACTTTGGAGGGGTAGGGTCAGCAAGGAACAGTCCCTGGGCTCCTCTGTCAGCCTGCAGGAGCTGAGTTCCTAATTTTGGTTCTGCAGTGTCCTTTAAGTTTCTCCTTTTAAAATGTAAATATATTTGGAAGAGATCATACATTAATTATGTAAGTAAACAAACTTGATAAATTAATTTACTTCGTCAACTTTTCCCCCAAATTTCAGTCATTTGTATACTGTCCTCACAATTTTTCCATATTCCCCTTCTACCTATTCTATTAAAGTTCTTTTTTATACCTCAATGCCGCTAATACCTTTGTTCTAAATAATATAAATGTGGAAGCTTGCTGTGCCTCATATTTTTTAATACTCATGGAAATAAATCCATAGTATTAAAATGATTATATATCATCATCTTGCATTCCAGGGCAAGTTTAAGTGAGCTGTGATTTTGTTCTTATTTAAAACATTGTGCATAAATTTTTGGAGTCTTTACTAGTTAAAAAAAAGATGTGTACATCCTATTTTAAGCTTTGAATTAGGGTTTTGCTAGAGTTTTGTTGTTGTGCTGGATTCTAAAGCTTCCATCGCCGTTTTGTGTCTTTTGAGCACTGATTCCACTTTTTGATATTTTTTCCTTTCAAATTCCTATGCTATGTCTGAAACACCTTAGTTAAATATAACACTTGCAAGACTGGATCTCAGTGTTTGGAACCTGTGTCAGTCAGAGCCAGTCAGTAAGACAAAAGCTTTTCCATGTTTTCCAGCACTGAAGGTCTGGAAGAGTGCAGTTTCTTGAACTGTTACTGCCTGGCTCAGTCCGCCAACCCTAATGTGCATGATTCTCTAGATGCTCAACTTGAAGCTGCTTGAAACCTCACATCTGATCTTTGCCCATGCATCTGCCTATATCTCCCTCTGGAGAACAATGGCCTCTTTTCCTCTTCTTTCCTAGACACTGATCCTTGCTCCAGGCTCTAATCTGGAACTATATGGAGATGGCTGGAAATCAAGTTCCTGCTTCTCAGCAATGTGGAGCCTTAGAAGGGTTTGGAAATGCCAAGTGACAGAGACAAACCAGTACAGAGCCATATAGACTTTGTGCACCAATCTTTCCCATACTAGGCTTGTGACTTTCTTAATTTCTTAATACCTCAATTTCTCTAGCTGTAAAGAGGGAATAGTATTGTTAGCTACCTTGCTAGCTACCTTGCTTGCTACCTTGTTACCTTACCTTCCTAGCTGGGAAGGTTGCTGGGAAGATTGAGTGAAACAGTGCATGCTGGGCTTGTAAATCAGTGTCTGGCGCATATGTAAGTGCTTTTAGTATATATTGGCTATTCTAATTTTATTATTACTATTAAATTATCTTTTTTCATGTTTTCACCCATGTTATTTTTCTTTAAATTTTGAAAAACTTATTGAACATTCTTTCCTAGTCTGCCTATTGATTTTTTTATAACATAATTTTAATCATTTAAATAATTTTAAGATTCTTCTTTTTATTTAGTGGTTTCATTGTTTTACAAATGCAATTCTTCTTGCTCAGTGTTTTTTTTTAAACTTTCTAGCAACTTGTTGATATCTGCTTTCCTCTTTCTTTTCTATTATAAGCATATTCTTTTTTTACCTTAAAATTTTAATTTCAATAAGATCTTGGGAGGATCACATGGTGAAGCCATAAGGTTAGTTTGCTACCCTGTGAAGAAGCCAACAGAGCTATTTTTATCTTAATTTCCTTCATTTAGCAGTACTGAATTAATAAACTCCTACTAACAATAGTTCACAGTTTCTCTGCCTTATTGTGTGTCAGGTAGCATGCTAAGGGCTTTATAAATTCATCCCAGTCCAAGGAAATAGGTACCAGTATTATCACCAATTCTTTAAAATGAGATTCCTGAGGCTTCCAAAGGTCAGGTGACTTACCCAATTTCACACAGTTGATAAATGGCAGAGCTGAAATGTAAACCCAGATCTGTTGACTCCACAGTTCAAGCTCTGAACTATCACTGCTGCATGGATCTTATCATTTTATGTGTCTGCATAGTATCTGTATGTGTGTTCATGTCCACTCCCTCTCTGATGAATTCTTAGATTTGTCAAAAATTTTTTTTAGTATAAATAAACCTCACTTAAATATCTGTGTATTATGGAAAACACTTTATGCACTTCACTCTTAATATTTTCTAAAAATATGTTCTAGGTGTGAGTTTACTAAATCAAGAGTTACCTACAGTAAAACATTTTTATATATTTTGATAAACTGCCCATACTAACAAAGCCTTGGCAAGTGGCACTCCACCAGTGGCAATGTGTCAAAATGCCTGTTGCCCACATCTTACCAATGGCCTCTAGTCCCCGATTTTTGCCAGTCTCATAAAAAGAAAATATTGCCTTATTGTTTAAATCTGCCTTTATCTCACTGTTAATGTGGCTGAACATCTGTTTGTTTGTTGTAGGTCACATCCTTTCTTCTTTGTGAACTGTCATTTCATTTTCTGCCCAACTTTCTACTGGGATTTTTGCTCTAGCTGGCATAGATTCATAAACACTTTAGGGAGAGTAACCTTTTACCAGTTATTTATGTTGCAAATGTAGTTTTCCAGTTCACTTTCTATTTTTATCTGTTTATAGAATTTGTAAAAGGAGCTTTAAATATTTATGCAGTCAAATCTACCCTAATAATTTGCATATATTCTTTCTTTCAGCGGATAGAAGAAAGAAACACATAAAAGTTGATCCACTAGGAGTCTGATTTATGATCTGAGTCTCTAAAGGAATCATACAATTCAACAATCTGTTTGGCCCCTACCTTAGGAAACATCAAAATTGTTAAAGATGATGAAAATTCCACTTACATTCTAAATGTTTACCTAAGTCAACCTAAGAAGGATTTCTAGGCAGGATAGGTTGAAAGCTACAAGCTTACCCTTCTGATTTATATTCTGCTTTAAATGTGCAGCATTAAAGTCCAGGTTGGGTTTGGATGTTAAATGCTGATGCTTTGGGTGCTGGGTGTCTTGTCCCTGTTATTTAATCTCCAATTTCCCACCTGGTCAGCTACTGACATCCAAAGACTTGGCTGTCACTTCTCCAGTTTTGTACTTTGTTCATCTTTTGTGTTTAAAGTTGCTCCAAAATCAATTTAATTTAAGTCATAACGGATTAGAGATCAGATTTGTAATAGGACTGTTCACCAGACAAAGGTCCCTATGGTATGGAGATAGTAGGGGTAGCATGTAAGGCCTGGGCCACAGAACATGTTTCTAAATCAAGTCTCCAGGTTCAAGGGATGGGAATTAGGAATGGACTAATTCAGGGCAAAGTTCATCTTTTGCCTACATATTAATTAGAAAGAACTTTTTTGTATTCTCCTCTTTTCTTTCTCCTTCCAAGGATCAAAATTTTCTTACCCATGACTACTACAACTCTTGTAATTTCTCTTCCTTAGGATATTTGGTAAATCCCTAAAAGAAAGCAGCTTTTTTCTTCAAAGTCTGAATTATTAAAAAGGAAGAATGCAAATCCTAATCTCTTTCTTCTTTAGAATACTACTTGGACTTCAGTTCTCCTGGTAGTCTTCCTGAGCTTCTATTTGGAACTTCACCATGTTGTGTTCAATTATTGCTGCTTCTATGGCCTCCCATGATGCTGTGCTGCCTCTTCATTGGTTCATCTGCTTGGTGAGAGAGTTATCTCCCTTTTGGGCAGAACTGTAAATTACTCATCTCTAAATCTATAGCACTTCATATTGAATCTGTGTTAGAACAAAGGAAAATATTTGATTCCAACATGCTGTTATGACCTTGGCTTAGGGGAAGTGGGAGCTAATAGCTTTTGATATAAATGCATGTGAAGAATAGTACCACAGCTGGAGGTTTATCAGATAGTGCTTACAAGAGGAAATATGGTGACCCTCCGATAATCTCTTTAGGGGAACAGCCAAAGAGTAAGAAAAACCAGACATGGTTAGTATGTGTGTTTGCAGAACAAAAGAAAAAATATGTTTGGAGGGTAGGCTATGCACACAATTCTAACAAGTGATGCTCAGGTCACTGTATTCATTGGCCAGTTTATCTGAATTCCATTAGTTAATCTTTCTTATAATACCACCTAAAACAAGATGGATAGTAATGGGATATACAACCCAACATGCCAAAGTTACTTGGAGACATCTGAAGTTCATATAATTAACCAATCCCGAGATTTATTTGGACATTACAAAAGAATTTTTTACATGCCGGAAGGTTCTTCTATTGTGCCTTTTCTAAAAATGATCAAAATATGTTGTAGGGTAGGCTATCAATAGAAATCTTTAAGGCCAGTCTTTTAAACAAACACTTGCTAATTAATTCCAGAAATTATAGAAGTATTTAGAGTTTGTGTAACCCACATCCAGGAATAGTCCAGACAAGATTTTTCTTATTGCAAAATTCATCTAATGCCCTTGTCACACTAGGATTCTTTCCATGGAATACACACACACTACTTGTAAATTATTTTAGTTCCACTTCAATCACAGCCAGATACTTGGAGTCCCCATGTACTTGAAGATTTATAACATGAAACCCTCCTCTGGTTAAAATGCTGCCTTCCTCCACTTTGGCCCAGTGGGCTGTGAAAAACTGGACTATTGGGGAATAGTTCTGCATCTTCTGGAAAGCCTCTCCTGGACAAGCTGCCTTTTCTTTAACTGTCAGGCAGACAAGGGCTCAGATGAGAGATCCATGGAGTCTGACTTCCTTGACCATCAAGGGGCTGAGGGAAGGTTATAAATAACCATAGGAGCAGTCGGATAGTATTTTTAAAAGTAGGAGAATAGATTTCAACTTTACTTCATGTGCTTGCCTAGCACATGTGAGGCACTGGGTTCAAACTCCAGCACCACATAAAAAACAAATAAGTAAATAAA
Organism: Spermophilus citellus; assembly: GCF_964194105.1. Classification (NCBI taxonomy): domain Eukaryota; kingdom Metazoa; phylum Chordata; class Mammalia; order Rodentia; family Sciuridae; genus Spermophilus; species Spermophilus citellus. The sequence continues at coordinate 96,931,003 of NC_138188.1, read as the reverse complement.
CAAAATAAAGGTATTAATAATAATAAAAAAAGAAGTAATGTGCTCACTGATACTACAGAAGAAGTTACAAGAAGACCAACTGATAGTTACCAGCCAAGAGAATGAATGGAATTGTCCCATATTTCAGCGCCTTGCTTATTTTTGTTGTTGTTTTTTGTTTATTTTATTTGATGGGTGTATGTTTTGAATGCATGGTGTCCTCTCCCCTAAAGTTCCTGTGTTAATGCAGGAGTGTTTGGAGGTGAAATACTGGATTATGAGAGCTGTAATCTATTCAGTCCACCCAAGTTTGAATGGACTAATGGGTGCTAGCTGTGGGCTAGTGGGGCTTGCCTGGAGGAAGTGGGTCACTGGGGGTATGCCCTGGAAGAGCTCATCTTCCCTGCGGCCCCTTCCATCCTTCCCCTTTCTCTCTCTGCTTCCTGGCTACCATGAGCAGCTTCCCTCTGCTGAGTTTTTCCATGTTGTGCTGCTTCACCTTGGGCCAGAGGAATGGAGTCAGCCCATCATGGACTGAATCTCTGAAGCTGTGTGCCAAAATAAACTTTCCATCCTCTAAGTTGTTCTTGTCCAGGTATTTGGGTCACAGTGATCCAGACCTGATTAACACAATGGTAATACATGGAAGCGCAGTAGTCTGCATTTGAGCTCATTTGACATTGATGATGATTGTTGGAATTATGAGCCATTCTGATTCTCTGGCCTCATTAAGAGATAGTACATGGTTAAATCTCAAGCCTATCCTCCTCCTATCCAGCTTTAATTGGCTGTATATGGGTAACTTTTGATGATCACTTGTCGATTTTGTGGTTCTAAAATGGTTATGGACTGTGTCAACTGAGCGTTCCCTCCCCTAAAAGAGACCTAAGAAGAAGTCAATTAGATATGAGGAGTATAATGAAAGCTGAAGAGTGGGAAGATTTGGTAAGATTGTTGGTGAGCACCACAGAAACTCACTTGAGGAAACCAGTCAATTCTTACTGAATTCACATTATGTCCCTTCCACAGAAAATTATCAGATATCTCCCAATGCCAACAATTAATGTTCTTCTTGTTTTCTTCTTCAAAAAGGGACCAAAACAAACTGTGAGGTAAATAACCTGGAAATGAGACAAAAGACCACTCATGCCTGGTTTTTTTCAGTGCTTTCTTGAATGGAGGTCCTTTGCCATCACTTGGGAGTGTGGATCTTCAGCATCTTACAGCTCCCTGGTCACAGGTTTGAGGTGAAAAAGTGAACCAGTGTGGGCCTGGATGCTAATTCATTGTCTTCATCAAAGTTTCTAGCCTGCTTTGGTGTTCAGTGGAATTAACAGTTTTCTTTGAACAGTACTGCCCTGGGCTGCCTTCTTCTACACAACGTCACAGTGAGCCAGCATAATTCTTTCTTTTTTATGTGGGGAAGTAGAGCAGAGAGGAGTGAACTAGCCCTAGAGGTAAAAATAAAAATAAAAATAAAAAAGTATCAGTGCTTGGAATGGAATGTTATAATTCTGCCCATCATTCTGATGACCATTAATTTCTTCAGATTGTAAGAGAGAATGCAGTCTTTCCAAAGAAAACTGCCTTTCAGTTCAGGGCCTCAGGGAAGATCTTTGATGCTGTCTCACTTCCTTGATGTGTCTTTGTGTCATTATAAATAGTCTTTCAAGGAGCTTACAAGAAAAGGCAAGAGCGCAGGCACCCAGTTAACAACAGCCCAGTGAGTAACCCTGGGCAGGGCAGCTGGCTCAGGGAGGGGCAGGTGGGCAGGGATGGCCTCAGGATCCAGAGCTGACTTAAAGCTCCTCCACAGTGCTTGTCCACTGTTTTGTACTTAGAGAAAGCATGGATCTGTCTCTCATTCATCCGCCTTCTGCTTATAATGTCATCTGCTCTCCCTTCCCCAAACACACACAGTTCCATCTGACTCACTGCCATGTTTCTATAACCTTGAGCAAGCCACATCACCTCTAAGAGCTTCTGTTTATTTATAAAAGCAGGATAACACTCATGACTGCCTGCTTGCTGCAGCTCTTGTTAGTGGCACACACGTGTGGCAAAGCTGAGTACTGATGCCAGGTTGCAGCTGGACAAAGGAAGCCAGATGTGGTCCTGCATTTTCCTGGCTGAGTGGCTCCTTCTCTACAAAGATAGATGTTTCCTAGCCTCTCCAATGTAGGACATCTCAAGGTTAAATACCTGGAATTTCTTGAGTTATTTTTCATTTCCCTCTGCCCTTAACTAGAAGATAGGGTTAATTGTCTAAGCATATTAAAAAGCACTTTCTGACCTCTGTTTCCTTAGTTTTTCATGGAGTACCAAATATCAAAACTGGAGACCTTATAGATGGCAAACTCCCAACTTCCTGCCTCAGTATTGAAAATGAGAAAAATAGAGGTTGATAGAACAGAATTGACTTGCTGGGTGTTGTGTGATTAACCTGTATAGTGGCAGAATCAAACAAAAACAAAAACAAACAAACAAACAAAAAAATCCAAGGTCTCCTACCTATGGAGCTATTCTGTTCCAGGACAGCAGAAGAGCAGGCAGACTCTTAATGTTCCCTCCACACCTCTGGCTAATACATCCAGTCCAAAGTCTTTTATAAAAATCATTTTCTTTGCTAAATTCACATTACTACCTATAAATATTTACCGGGACTCCATAATATCCAGGGTACTGTATTCATGGTTATAAGCTCACACACATACCCTCTTGCACACACACAAGACTTAAGAAGATTGGGGTTTGACCTGCTTTGTAAGTGAAAAATGTTATTTCTGATGAATGGATATATTATTTAGTACTGTTTTCACAGTGTCTCTCACACATCTGTAGGATCTATATAGGAGATTGTTGCCAAATTGAGAATGACCCTTCCATAAAGTGTGATTATTCACTTTGAGGATGCAGATGAGTACACAACTGAAACTCAGCCGATGGCATAAAGCCTAAACATTGGCACAAACCCACAGAGAAAGACAATTGTAGAGTTGGCATGAAGATGCCTCTGTTGAGCTGCTTTATATTCTTTTGGTTGGACAGCAAGTTACCAACATAAGCATATTCTATAACAATAGACTCTCATGGAGAAGGAAAATAAGATGAATTTTGGTAGAGAAAGGTTAGATTCTGGAAAGTGTGGGGACTGGTCTGCCTATGTTCAGAATTCCTAGGTAGGAAGTAGAGTTAAATTTTGTAAAATACATATTTGAAATTGAGGATACTTCTCCTTGGAATTGGTATAATCAGATCGGGGTGCTTGTTGTCCTTGGGCCATAAAGAAACCTGCCATGTACTTATTTATTGCAAAATTTTCTCGTTGGCCTCTGAGTTTTCTCTCCAGCCTGCTTATGTACTTATCACAAGTTTTCAGCAGCTTACTTTGGGAATCCTAATGAGATCACCATAAAAATGGGCTGTCACCCACTGAAGTACACATGAGCCCTGGCCAAATGCACACTACAAGGTTTATCTTAGAGAAATGCATCCTTGAAAACATCAGCCTTGTGATGACAAAAAAGAATTCTGCCTCGTTAGAGTTCTCTGCAGGAAATATATTTGATAATATTTTGGCTTTGCAAGGGGGAAAATGGACTATGTGGGGGTTACCTCAGTGCATAGTGAAACTGTAATTCAAAAGATTTGAGTCCTATTCTCCAAATACAGAGGTCTAATGTGAAAACAATCTCATTTTCATTTTCCTTTCTGGGAACCCCTCCAAAGCATGGTGAATTGCCAGCTTTCTGTGACCTCCAGTCCCCTTTACTGCTCCCATAGGAAAATTGACCTTGGGACTGTGGAGAGGAGGAAACCCTGTTCATGTGGATGTAGGGCAGTAGTTTCATTCTCTGTTTGTTCATTCCCCCCAAATCTGGGTTCTCCTGTACCACAATCTATAGAACCACCAAGTCTCAGAAATGAGGGCAAAATATATAATAAAGATACACATTAATTCCAAGCAAGGGCATGGACAAGAAAACACGGGATGGAGACTCAGGCAGACAGTCAGGAACAATTCCTCATGAAGTTTTAGGAATAAGGAAACACTTGATCTCCAGATGCACAGGGGACATAGGACTCCCAAGAGCTTCAGAACATCTTAGGACCTAAATAGAATTTATAGGGCACAGGAATCCCTCCTTAACTATAGCTGGTTCTCCACCTCATAACAGATTCTTACTTGGTGCAAGACTTTCTTAGGTTCCCAACTGTTTGACCCATGAGACATTCATCTGATTATTATGTTAACCAAACAGAGCATGTATGTGCATGGGGAGGCTCTGACCCTTTCCCATGAATACTGTCCTATATGCACACAACGGATCAGAGGACAGTGGCTTCTTACCTTTCTCTTAACATGAACTCCTTTGATATTTTTGCCCATGGGCACATGGGCTTCAAGGATTTTGGCCTTTAAGGCAGATTTTATTAAGTAACAATTAACGTCTTCATTTTTATTACTCTGAGAAAATCTAATTGAGAGTAACAGCATTACCACCCTGACCTGATAGAATTCTAGCCAAAAGCAAAGAAATTGCTGTTTGAGTAGGTCTCTAAAGCCTGAGAACAGGCTGTGTAGTCATTTGGTATTTTTAATTTCTGAAAATAGCTTCAGGGCTCCATTCTTGCCATTTGTAGGCCTTAAGAATCCAGAGAACTTCTTATGTATTAGAAAAAAAAGAGCAAAGAATTACAAGTGCCCTAGACCTACAGAATTTGTAAGCTGAGTGAAACAGAGAGGCTCTCAGAGCTGTTGTCTCAGGTTTCTTATCTGAAAGGATATCACTTAGAAATGTACTCATCCCACAGCGCTGTCAAGAAGATTAAATAAAGCAATGAATGTACTAGGAAGTTTCGAAAGATTTGGCTTTCTCCCAGGCAAATTTCACTACTGAAATCAACTTTTAAAAATATTGTGAAATAAATGAAAAAAAAATTTGTTTCCTTTATATTACAATCAATCAAACAATGTTTGTGAAACAGGAGATAAGGACAATTATCTCTAGAGCTTCAGAAAGGGATGAAAATGTGGACCCATGGGCAATTGTTATGGGGTGCAGGGGTGTGCACATGTGTGGGTGTTTTGTGGTTACTTTCCTAGAGGAGAGGAAAACACCATGGTACTAAGTTTTATAACTGTACAGGGTCAGGAACATCTGGTGGAGATGGAAAGGAGAAGGAAATGTATACTCTGAGTATCTAAGCAAATACTTTAGGAAGGACTCTTCATGTTTTATACTCAGAATGCAGACAGTGTGAACACTGGATTGAGCAAATTTCCCAGAGCAGAGCACTAAAGAACGTGAGCTGTCTCATCAGCCAGATACCAACTCAGATTTCACCTTACCTTACTAACTCTGTGACCTGGATAAATTATATAGTTTTTTTTAATGGGAATCAAATAAAAATGTGTAGATACACAGGCAGCAGATCAGTTCCGTGTTATAATAAGCCCACGATCAAGGCAGAATGTTGATATGGGTCCTTAAGTTCCAGCTTCAGCACTTTCTCTTCTCCTGGGGGTTTAGTGATAGAATGATGGCACATGAGTACAGTTCATGTGGGGTCAGTTGATTAGGAAGGGTACTGGCGAATGTGGTGATGCAATTCCCATTTGGAAGGCCTTTGCTATCACATTGCTGAGGTATGTATGAAGCAGGTCAGTAAAAAGAAAAAACTCTGTTCAAAGATGTTCAGCCGACCATATCTCACTGTGGCATTTCTTTATCTTGCTCTTGTAAATGCCTAGGGATTGTAGCTACTTTGGAATTTCTACCAGGTGGCTATTGAAATTTTTAGGCTATATCTGAACACAAGGGAGCCTGAGGATGTGGGTTAGGAGGGCCTGTTGCTGCAGATTACCCATTTACAGCTTAAATGATACCAACACACTGAACTCCCAAACAATGTGGGTCTGTTTGTGTTGCAGATACCTAGAGCCTTGATATGATGGACTATTGATGGCTCCTCTTGCTTTTAAGTCAAATCTGTTGTATTTAGATTAGTGGATCTTAGTTGAGGTGCATGAGATAGTAAATTCTTGAGTTACCAGAGAAGGACTGGGATGGGTTCATTTATTTCTCTGGAAATGTTTCTGGTGTTGTACTTCAGTTGGGGATTATGGGTTTGAGTCCATGCAATAGAAAGGAACAGAGGTCTAGCCTGAATATTAGCTGGATTTATTTAGGAAATATCCAGGATCGGGAAGACTATAGTGACTGCAGCTGTTAGAAACACTTCCTTTTTCTCTCCACCTGTACCTCCTGGTACCTCCCCTCATGGAAGGTCCAGTCTAGTTTAACCCTGGCCTTTTGGTTATAGTGACAGCAAACTGGCCTCAGGCATGGTATCCTCAGGCAAGGCCCAGTGCAGAACCTGTTAATCAGCTTTGTTTACCTTAGTGACCCTCCCATTTTTGCTCCTCCAAGTGTTAAATTCTATGACCCTATAGGACAGGCAATCTGTTGGAAACAAGGCAGAGCTGAGTAGAGTTCTGGTTAAGCCTCTAACTGCACAATGTTTATTTATTTATTTAGTTATTTATTGTTGTACCAGTGATTGAACCTAAGGGCGCTTAACCACTGAACCACCTCCCCAGATTTTTTTATTTTTTATTTTGAGACCGGGTCTCAATGGGTTGCTTTACAGCCTGGCTAAGTAGTTTCTGAGGCTGATGTCAAACATTTGATCCATCTGCCTCAGCCTCCCAAGCTGCTTGGATTACAAGTGTGCACCACTGTGCCCAGCTAACTGCACGATCTTGAGCAAATTAATTGACTTCTGTGTTCTAACTTCCCAACATATAAAAGGAATAACAATGTCTATCAGATCCAGTCAGTCTCAAGAATAATCTCCCTCTTTCTAATATCCAACACATATTAAATGGAAAGAAAAGTTGGATATACTTTCAGGGTCTTCCAAGGTATTTTTGGCTATGAGCCAGATGCTGCATAGAAAAGGGAGGTCAGTACTGTGTGTCTGTCCCTGAGGCAACCTACAGCACCAGGAGAAAATCTGCCCAAAGCATTCAAATGTTCTGAGACCCTTCACCTTCTTTAAATCTGCCTCCATCAATTCTGTTATCGTGGAGCACGTGCTAGGTAATACCCACACACACATTTAACATTTTACAGGGCTTAATATTTTCATGGAATTCACAGTTTTCCAAAATTCTCTACAACATTCCTGGGAGATAGTCCGGATGTACCCCAAATCTCATGTGAGGTTTGTGTTTGCAATGGCTTCAATTCCTGAATCTAATGTAACTGCTACACCCACTAAAATTTCCAGCCAGGAACCTCTCCCAAGTGGATTCACTTCAGTTCCATAAATGATTGACCAAACTGCTGTCAAACAATACCTTGTCTCATTCATGGCCCACCCCATTCCCTAAAAGGAGTTTAGAAAAATAGGGCCTCCTATCACTGGGCTCCTAACTAATAAGAACCAGAAAACCATTCCATGGACCTGACAAGTCAATGTGGTGACAATATGACCACATTTCTGCAATTAGAGGAGTTATATTCAGACCTGAAGAATATTATTTTTGTGTTCATTAAAAACAGTATTTCCAGAATGTATAGGGTTGAAAAGGAAATTTTCATTTTTTATGATTACTTCATAACCTTATTCTCCCTCAAGAATCACTTACTACCTTGATCCATGTAGTTTAGACTTCCAGTAATGGGGGGGATGCTTTCTCCAAAGCCACAAGCTCTTGTGCTTGAGGTGATATCAGGTATCAGATTTGTGCATGAACCTTGCTCATGTTTATTAATCATTGAGCTGGGAGGGTCCTTGCGGTGCTTACTATTCTAGGTAGGATAAAAACTTACCTGGTCAGAAGAGAATATGGATCATGTTTGAAGAAAGCTGTCTTCTGCTACATATGTCTAGTCAGTTTAGGGACTCAGACAAGGACCTCAGTGGTCCTCCACTAAAGGTAGGAAATAGCTTTGGGTCAGTAAATCATTGACGTGGCTGCCTGCATGTGATAAGCTTAGGTAAACAGGCTTGATTCTGCTCCAGTAATTTCAGGACTTTTAACTCCCTAGGTTCCAAAGCAGAAAAATGCACATGGCTTTCCTGGAGATTCTATCTCTTGAGCCCAACAGACTTCTGAACAGACAGTATGTTCCTCAGAAATACATGCACACTGTCTTCACTGGTATATCTTGAAAGTAGAAAGAATTCATGCAATCAGAATTCTGGAAGACAGCCATTTCTGTGGATCCACCATCCATGGAAAAATTTCAATATATCCCAAATATGATTTTGTGTATCAAAAGATAAAAAGAAAACTTCCAACTTTTTGAAATTTGTAGAATACCAAGCACATTCAGGGGAAAGAGAAGATGGAAAGAAATATAGCCTAATTTCTAGAATCTGCTGACAGACAGATGATTGAATTCTCCTGATACACAAGCTCAGCCAGCCCATCTCCTTCAGTAGATCATTGCCAGAGACCCTCCAGTTACAAGACTAAACAAGGTACTTCTTTTGTAAATGAGCAGACAAATCACCTACCTTGATTGCTTCTTTTCAATCCAGATTCTCCTCTAGCTTTCCTCTTGACTCAGCAGTGGTGATCCACAGCTATTTCAACCTGGAGAGTATGGGACTCTTCTCCAAGCAAGGCGCTCACCACACTTACTTCTCGCTCTGTCTGGCTCCCGCAGGCAGTGGCCACAGGCAGCAGCTTGCTTGCAGTCAGGTATGTTGACAGATGTGAAGGAGGGAGTCCGTGCTGGTTTCAGCTGCAGGCCCAGCCAATCATTACACACCAGCCAAGTTCCTAGTCCTGCTCAAATCTGACCAGAAAGCTGAGAGTCACAATCAGAGAGCAGGACTAATCAGGGCAGGAAGCAGAGACTGATAGCTACTGACTGACTATCCAGCAAAGTAGTTGCCTTGAAACTGGATCTGTCAACTGGACAAGAAGCCCTAACAATAATTTACATAAGAGATCAAAATTTTATTCCCTTATATTTTAGCAGTCTCAGAAGGGAATTTGGAGGTCACTTTATCAAATCTCCCATTGAATAATAAAGTTTCTTTGGTTTAATTCATGTATGATGAGAACCACCTAGCAGTTCTTTGACTAAATACGGTTGCATTTATTACATATTTCATATATAGGATCACAAATCCTCAGGAAAACTTGGGATTTTATTCTTATTTTTTGATTGAGGGAACAGGGACTCAAAAGGGTGATGGTCATACAACTACTAGACATTGAAACTGGGATAGAATTCAGGTCTGTTCTAACGCCAGTGTCTGCAACAGTGAATTTTCTGAGCATGTTCTGTGGTATGTTGAATAAAAGATGACAATAACCAAGATGACTTCCAGAACCTGTGAATATGTTACTTTACGTGGTGGAAGTGACTTTGTAGATGTGATTAAGTTAAGGATATTGAGATGGGAGATTATACTGGATTATTCAGTTTTGTCCTTATAAGAGGTAAGAATCAGAGACAATGTGGTGACAAAATCTGAGTCAGAGATTGAAAACGCTTCAGTGCTAGCTTGGGAGATGGAAGAAGGGACCACAAGACCACAAGGAATTCCAACAGACCCTAGACACTAAAAAGGCAAGGAAATGGATTCTTCTCCAGGACTTTCAGAAAGAACACAACCCTGATGACTCATTTTAGATTTCTGACTCCAGACTGCAAGGTAATTGATTTGTGCTGTTGTGAGTTATCAAGTTTGTAGTGGTTTGCTACAACAACAATAGGTAACTAATACACACTCCCTCAGAAATAGTCTTCATGGTGGTGAACACACTATCTCACTTAGCATTCATTCCACATAAAGCCAAGCTCCACATTACTGAAATGGCAACTTGTTGCCCTACTTCTTCACTGCACATAATGCACATAGGGAGGCAGTTGGAAATGGTGGGGAATGACACTGAAAAGGAACTCAGAGTCTAGATTTTAGATTCTAATCTCAGCTCTGCCTTAGTGTAGGATGGCCTTATGCCTTAGCCTAAGCAACTCCATTTTAAAACTCTAGTTTGAAACCTGAAGTCTCACCAGGCACACCTACAGAGTCCTCTAGTATGGCCCTCAGACACAAACAAGTCACTTCTCTCCAACCTGACGAGCTCACAGTAAAGTCTCTGTCATGTTGTCCTTGCCCAATAAGGGGGAAAGGCAAGGAAATCAGGTTAGGGACCATCAGACCAGATGTTTTAACCCCAGGGCAAATGACGTCACTGAGAAATCCAGTGGCAGCTGATAGTGATGGAAAGGGTGGTCAGAAGCCCCAAAATTTAGTATAAATGTTAGAGCAAATGAACAGATATTCAGCCAGCCGACACTGATGCACACAAGCCTGAGAGCCTGATGAGGACCCAGAATGACATCCCAACTCTTCTCATCTGCCCAATCCTCTGTGTTCTCAGGGCTCTCAAACTCTATAGCAGCCTCTTGACTCTGGTGAGAAAAGGACTTCTCCCTATGACCCTGTCTTCAGTCAGCTGTCAGCTCCACCTCAGGAGAAGCCTGCCTTGGTTCCTGACCTGATCCCCATGGTCTGAGTGAGTGTGCATCTGCTAGATTTAGAGCCTAAGGCTTGAGAATTTTGATCTGACCTTTGAGCTTATCATGCAGAGGAAGTGTCTGTCATGAACCTGTTGTGATTAAGTGTGTTTACAGTGTTTAGAATTAATCTAGAATTGTTTGCTGTGAATTGATTATGTCTACAGCAGTGCCTAGCATTAAGGATTGTCATTTTCTTGATTAAGAACCTATAGAGTGAAATTGTTTTGAGTGATTTGAGTGAATAAAGCATTGAAAAGGGCAGAAGCGTGTGGACATTTTTATTTCTCCCCCCTCAACTGCATAAGTGGCACCTTTTGCCCATAGCGACACTTAGCCAGTCAGTACTTTATGGGCTTTCAGATTTTTCTCCTGTAATGGTAGTGCCTAGCACAAATGTTCTTTGATCCTTTCTACATCTAAAGTCATAAAACTTTAAAATCATAGACATGTAACAATTTGAATATATTTGAAGATATTCTTGTCACTTTTCTCCCACATTTTCTTGTTCCAACACCCCTCATTTCTCATGTAACATAACTTCTGGGCCCTTCCCTCCCTCAGTTGCCCTCCTCTGGGAAAGCTCCATTTCACTTCAAAATTTGGTGCTCAGATCTGCTTTTGATGTCATTCTTGGAGCCATTCTTTCTTCCCTTGCTCTTTGAACACACTCTCTTATAAGATTCCACATAACTATTCCTTGGGAGTGTTTGGATTTGGCTTAGTCTTTTCTTCTTATCTTGTCTTGCCTGGCCTTACCTCTTAAAAGAGAGCACCTATAGTGAACAAATCCATATGTCTTAATTTTTTTTTAAGTCAGAAGGACCAAGTCTATCCAGCATACCTTAAATTAACCATTGTTTCTTGCTTAAATGGTAATTCTTAGACACATGAAAGAGAGTGGTTTAAAACAATTTAGGATCACAAATTTCTCTAAGAAATTCAATGAAAGCTATAGAAAGCTATACACACGTTTTTTTTTTTTTTTGAGTGTACACTATATAAGATTTTCTGCGTCATTTCAAGGCATGCTAACTGACCTGAAGCACTACCCTGTGCATTCTACACTCACAAGGTCATTGTTTAGTGGAAGCTTTTCAAAAATCAGTCTAACACTTTCTTCTTACACTTCATGGAGGTCCTAAAAACGAGACCCACTGGGCCTGGATTGAGTGAACTTCCAGTAAGAATCAGGGCAGGAACGTCTTTAGCCCAAAAAGCAGCTAAGTTCTTAGGTTAAACAAAGAACAGCTTTCAGTGGCCTCCTTCTACAGTAAGAGCTTTGCTTCTTAGGACCTTTCTCTGCAGGATAAATCCTGTTCTTTAGATGCTTGGCCCCTTAGATTAAAGCCATCTGACTGCCTAAGACTTCTCTCAATCACATGATGCTACTGGACAGAGGCTGACACTTCTGTGTCCTCCCAACCACCCCATGCTATCCCCAAACACTGCCCAGCTGTGAAAACACCCTGGTCTGACTTGTGCTTTTGTTTTTTGACACTTGTCCAAGCCTTCCTGGGTGAGGTTTGAGGCACATGAGCTTTGTCCACTGTCCCTCCCTTGCAACCTCCCACCCTCTCTGAAAATGAAAGGCTTCATGTCTTAAAAATAATAACACTCCTTTGGTCATAGTGAGCAGATTTGCAGAGGGGTAAACAAAAACATACTGCTGATAGGAAGAATTCCTTTGGAGGAAAAAAAAACCATAACAAAATCTAGGACATTCAGGCATCCTAACATCAGGGATTCACAGAAAAGGAATCACTTTCTAAGCTGAAGAACTGGAGTTTGCTCTCTGGTATTCCATGTTTACCCAGAACAGCCGTCTGTGGATAGTCTCCAAGAACTTGATTTCTCTAGTTTAAATTCCTCCATAGGACATGGAGATTATCTGAGCATAGACTTCTGCCAAAAACATGAAGAAAGTTCCCTTATGAAAGAGAGAGATGACTTTCTATTTCAAGTAGTAGCCTATTTATATATTTAGTGAGTACAGATGTTTAGAAAGACAATAACCAAACCCAGTTGTAGGCAAAAATGTGTGGCTGAAGCAAGGGTACCCCTCCCCGCAAAATGAGAAGGATCACAAATTTAGGCCATTCCTATAGCTTCTTCATAGTACACTCATTAAAAATCTTAAATTCATTTTGAAAGGGAATTTTATATCACTACTGAAAACCCAGGACCACTTGCTACAAAGAGAAGATAACCACAAAATAAATACAATATAAACAAATAATACTAAATGTTAGATATTATTACCTTTCTCGGTGGAATGATAAATAGGATAGACAAGATTCATCACTAAATTAAGACTTCCTTCCTAACTAATCAGGATTGATTGAGTGATTAGTGGTCTTGATGCCTAATGTTAAAGATGTGGCCATTTCCACCTCATAAATATCATAAATATCACCAGTGGCATGAATTCCACTTTCTGAGCAATGCATATTTAGTCCAGAAATGTCCTGCCTAACTGAAAACCAAAGTATATTTTTTCATTGACTCCTCCTGAGATAATATCCTAAGAAATTAGAACTCTAGGGATTGGGTCTAGACTTGTCTATTATGAGCATTTCAGATTAGGAAGCTTCCAGAAGTGGTAACCCCCAATAGATACATCATAAGACATTGTCTCCAGAGACTTCCTTATATAAGGTCCAGCTCTTTGCCCCTGACTACCACCCTTTCTCACCTATTGAGAGAGAGAGAGAGAGAGAGAGAGAAAGAGAGAGAGAGAGATAATATGACCCAGTCTAAGCACCCAGCATCCTCTAATTGCCTTGACCTTCTGCTACACAGCCCCTGTAAATATGCCACACAAAGAATTTTCAATACATTTCTCTTCCACCATCCAAATCTAGCTACTTTATCTCTCATTGATTAGATCCTGCTAAATCATTCAATGAACACAAAGGTTATCAGCCAATCATGTTAAAAAGATTTTGTTTAGTACTATTTGGAGAAGGCAAGTATAAAATTCCTTCCCTTAATACTAATAGCTACTCTTGAGAATTTACTATGTACCATGATTTGTGCTAAAATGCTTTCCACACATTTCCTTATTTAGTTTTGTAGCTCTCTTATTTGGTTTAACACCTTCATAGCAGACATTTAATAACCCTGTGTTCTATACACATAGAGATACAGAGATAATTTGCTTTAAGGTCACATGGCCAGAATATGATGCAGTTGGAATAGAAATCTGGGTCTGTACATGTTTATAACTTTGTAGTAATCTGATAAATCAATCTGTGATTAGATATTGAAGACTTCCTACATAATGCAAGAGCTCCATTATCATAGCAGCAATATATTAACCACAGTGTATGTTGAGAAATTGAGGCAGGACAGCAATATCTCTGCAATTAAATCACACAGGTTATACCTACTCTGCTTATGTTTGGACCCAACCAGTTTTTAGTAGTAAGTCACTAAAATATATACTATTTTAGTGACTTACTACTAAAAACTAAATTGGAATCACTGAACATGGTGCTTATTAAAACCAACCAGAGGACATTAAAGTAGAGTTACTAAACAATAAATACAGGCAGAAAATTCTGACTGTGACTATGTTCTAAATTGCTATGAACTTAAACACATGTATCATTACTCCTAATCACCTGTTCCAACATTAAACCATATCAAATAGATAATTACTTAGAATTAATTGAATCTCTGTTAAATCCATAGAAAGGACATTCACAATAATCCATTATTTTGTAACAGATAAGGCAAAATAAAAAAAATCACTGAAAGTGCACTTAGATATTCTGTAAAAAATAATTAGGAATGAGAAAAATGTGGGACATTGCAACATAAATTGAAGGTCCACTTTTATTTACTCATCGTGTGCACAAATCATCTCTTGAATTGCTCTACTTCTGGGCATCCAGGAATCACTCAGTTTAATGTGCATCAGAGAAGGCAGTAGCATGAGAATATGGATGTCAATAAGAACTGGTCTAAAACTAGTACAAGTAACTGAAGTGCTCTAAGGATAAAGCTTGAATAAAGCATGGATGATGTGGTTATGTACATGTTTCACACACTGCTCATCTTGGGAACTGTGGGCATATTTAGCTAATCCCAACATGTTCTAGGCAGAGCTGAAAGGACGTTCATCTAATATTTGCATAATGAGCTATTTTACTGACACTGAGTCTGTAGCTCTTTAAAACAAAATTTGGAGTGAATCCAATAATACAATGTTCATTAAAACAAAGGAAACATGCCTGTCAAAGTTTTGATGTTTAATATTTATTATTAGTTATAAGCCTATTTATGTCATTCAAATCAAGTACAAGGAAACACATCATGTCATCATATCCCTTGACATTTTTTTTCACAGTTAAAATGAGGTATTTTGGCTTTACAATGTTCTAGGTTGAATTACACAGTTTAATCAAGGTAACAAGAAGAGATATATTTGAACAATTATTTCCTAGAGGGGAAAAAAGCCAAGTGAATGTGTACAAATAAGATAATTAAGCCATAAAACACATTTTAGAGTATCAAGGAGCATATATGCAAAATTTTAATCCTAAAGCCTTAAAATTGGTACAATTTATTATTATTTTTAACTTAACAAACATGCACTGTAGTGTAAAACAAGTAATAGAGGAGAAAATATAATATCTATTAGAGCATTTATCAGATCCATAAATTATCTGAATTGATCAAGACTTATTTTCACTATGACAATTTCGGTATTTTTAATTGCTGATCAGTGAGGTTAAGTATTATAGTTGGCATATACACAATACAAATAATGCATACACAATCTATGTTTAACACTTACTAATACTGGGTTGTAAATTAGTAAGTATAATAGCAGCAAGGTAATATTTCTAGAATAGGTTCTAAGATTTATCATGTTGGTACTACAGATTCATAACTGAAGTGTTATTAGTGCTATAAACTAATAACAATGTAAAATTTCAAATGTACAGAACTACCAAAGATCTATATTTGCCTTTTCAAAGTGCTGTGCTTTTTATTAAGCTTAAAGCTTGTGAGCAAGCCTGTGCTATTTGAACAAAGTGTTGGTCCCAAGTTCTGGACTGAAATCAAGTATCATTCTAATGATTGGGTAGGGCTGGGGGACAGAATTATGCACTGAAAACAATTAAGAAGAAAAACCTCACTGTGATAGAGTGTGCTGGTCATCACTGTACGTATGTATGTGCTTTTTCCAGCATCCTGTAATGAAGAGTGATTGGCAGGTGATGGAGGATGCCCAGAAGACAAGAGGACAAAGTGGTATTCTATGAAGAAGAGAGGAAAGTATCACACAGAAAAGTACCTCTAGCCTGCTGATGAAATTGCTTCAACAGACTGTGGAATTGAACTACCAGAAAAGGGAAGGGAAATATTTTATCTAAATCATTTGATTTAGAAATGAGTTTGAAAAGTCCTAAGTAGAACAAGTTTTGTTGAAGATGCTAAAACACTATATCTAAAGCAGGATAGCATTATCTCAAGAGTATTTTTTACAATATCTAAGACTGTGGTATTTTAAGAAAGTCAATAGCATTTTGCAGTGTGTACTTCCAAGCTAGGGCTAGTTCAGAAATACAGTGCTGTTGGTGTGCTGTTTCTAGCAGGAAGCTGGGAATCCAAAGGTTAAGGAGGTAAGGTGTCTCTTGGGGGCAGTAAAGAGCTGATCAGAATCTTCTGGTATTAAGGGTAAAGTTTCCAGGTAAACCTCTTATCATTTAATCACTGCACTCCTGTGTTTCCCAGGGCAATATTTTTGAATGACAAGCTATGGTGGCAAACATCGGGATCCAGCCTGCAACACAGGATCAAAATATACTGGAAAGTGAGTGGAATTTCAATGGGCAACCATATTCTTCTGTGCCATATCAAATTTCCTCTTGGCCTAACAAGACTATTTAGCATATATGGAGAAAGCCCACCTCTCAGAAACCCATAAGCATGTTGGAAGTTTTTTGAGCCCTACATATTTCATTACACATAATACAGAAGGTGCCATTCCCGGTCAAGTTCTGTCAACCTACACCACACTTTTTTAGGAAGTGAGCCCACGTTGGATTCTCTATACACATGCATAGAAAGAAGAATTACCACAACTGTACATCCCCTGAGTATAAGGCATTTAATCTAAACATAGGGATCTTATATTTTCAGGAACCAGTCACCAAGGTTTTCCAAACACTCATCACTAGGTAGCAGACTGCATCTTTATTACAGATGAAAGAACTAGGGACAATTTTGCACAGGGTTGCTTGCTCAGCTAAGGGAGTGGAGTCTTGTGGCAGTGTCCCATTCATTAGCCAATTCTGTTTCCCAGAACCTAACAGGCAATGAAGAACACTGCAAAACTTCCCCTCTGGCAGGAATGCAATCTGCAATATCCTGATTTTGTGTAAGCCCTTTTTCTTCCTAAGAAAGGTGCTCTATTACATTGTCCTCTTGGACAGAAACATAATTTTTTATGTAAATATGAGGTCATGCAAGAAGAAACTATAAAATAGTTAAGATATATCATCACCTGGGCTCAGATCTTGTGCTTTTCTTTGCATTTATTTAAAACTTGTATTTGAACTGTGGCTTAACCTCAAAAATTCAGGGCTCTGGACTCAGCACTAAGGAAAATGACTAAACAGTTATTATTGAGTCAAATGCAGCAGATATAAAAAAATCTTGCATGACCCTCTTTCATCTGCCATTAATAAAAAACTTTAATCCTCAATAACTTAGCATTTTATTCCATCAGTCCTATCTTGACCTCTCTCTCCAGTCTTCAGAATATCTTCTCTTTCCATGACACCACATGGTACCTCTAATAAGCTGAAAGTCCAAGCCTTTAAAACATTATTTTCACTGATTTGAAATCTGTGATGGTCCCTTTGCCACAAAATCATGGAAATGTGATGGTGTTGGAATGGTTGATGGAGCTCATGAAAAAAACAGTTATATTTCTGAGTAAACAGGACACCAAATTCTGTGAGATTAATTCCTCATTGGCTTAATCAAGTAGCTGTTTAGCTGATCTTGAAGTTAAGTCTGGGCAAGTGTGAGAGTCTTTGTTTGATCTTGTTTTGATCACTCAGAACTTGTTGGAACAAGTGATGGGGATGGATCACCATTTTTATGGTTGCGGAATAAGTCATTGACCTAAAGTCTACTTTCTCTCTGTGCCATGTGCCGGAGTTCTCCTGTGTAACCTCATGATCAAGGAACAGAATGCACACATTTTTTTTTTTTTTTGCAATAAAGTGTGCCTTTTTCTGGGGGCAGAGATTTGAGTATTTAAGAAAAAATCCTCCTTCCTCCCAGAACTCTAGTGCAGATTTGCAAAATTCAAGCAAGGCTGGCAACCCAGAGCAGCATGGAGGAGCAAAAGCCAGCATGGGCTCATGCAGAGCTAGGCTTTGTACATGAAATCTTAGGATTTTTCTGTTCTTCTATGTCGTGCTCCATGATTTTTCTCTTAGCATGCAAACACCAAGATGCATTTAAATGTCACAATTCAAGAGAAGTGCAACTATATATTTAAAGATGAAGAAAGAACATCAAGTAAACATTTTACTGGACAGTCAGCAGCCATTGGGTGTTGCTCACCTCCTGTGCAGATACCTGTTAAAACACCTGGCCTCATAGCACCAAGCACCTGGACAAAGCTGAGGCTCAAATAAAACAGAGCAGAATAATTCTCCTCTTGCCTCCTTATCTCTTTGTCAAGTACCACAAGGTTAGGAGAGGAAAAATGATCTGGTCCTTAGCAAATGACCAAGAATTAAAAACCAAACCAAAATGGAGCAATAAAAACAAAAATAAAACCCGGAGGTTAAGCTAGGGATTTCAGAGCCAGTCATTAGACTTCAACAGCAGAACTGAGGGAAAATTTAGAAAGTGAGGACACCCACCTTCTTAGGCCCTACAGAATTTGACAATACTATCCTAGAAACCTCTTCAGGGAAGAGTTCAAATACAAGAACAGGGAAAGTTAAACCAGATTTTCCCATAGGCATTCCTGTTGTGTTCTTCTTGAGCTGAGGATGCAAAAGGTCAGGGCTTAAGCTGCTTTACAGAAAGTGAAGGCTGGAAGACCAGTAGATGGGGGGACGTAGGTGCTGTTGGTAGCTCACCTAAGATATCCCCCAATACAGGCAATGTGCAAAAAATCTGTGAAATCAAAGGACAGAAATGGGAAACTGCTGGAAGAAGAGTCCAGCAATCTTTATAAATGCCCACATCCATTCCGGATTCCAGGTTTATATTTTCTCTTTAAAAATCCAAAAACTGACACTTCCTTAGGGATCCCATCAATATAACAGGGCTGAGGGACATCAAAATGAGTGCATCCTGAGGCCCAGTTTTATTTCTGGCTTCTTTCTTTCCAGCTTTCTGCTGGAGGGTCTACTCAAGGATTGAGAGTTCTTCATGACCCATTCCATCTTCTGTCCCTGTGTGTGGTTCGACAGTTGTTCTTGGATCTGGATCACATCTACACATCCACATTGTCCTCAGCAGGTTTAGGGGAGCCAGGACACCTGCCGCAGAATCCAAGTTCACTCACAGACCTGAGAGGCACAGTCCTGGTAAGGGGAGGAAGGCTGTGGCAGCGTCTGTTCTGGGCAAGGAAAGGTCAGTTATCTCCTGTGTGAGTGCTCTTGAGGTCAGAAGCACTGCAGATACTTACTCTATAAATAAATAATGAATGAATAAATAAATAAATAAACCAAAACACAAGAGGGCTCTTTATAGATAAGCACCTCTTATCAGTTAAAAAAAAAAATCCCCTCTTGAGTTTCAAAGCCCTCATGCAGTAGTGATAAGTAGGCTCAGAACAACCTGCAGAAAGTAGAGCAATCAGACAAGCACTGGAAAAGTCCCAACACTGGGTATTTCTCACTTGATGACACACAAGTCATCCTAAAGGTCCTCGAGGTAGTCTTGTTTTCCAGGAGTTTTAGAATGGCTCCAAACCCACTTGGAGCTTCCTCCTTTAATGCCATTGTACTCTCCCATGCATCCTGCGTCAGCCTCCATGGTGTCATGGACAAAGTGCCTTCTACTTGGCACTGTATGCCACTGTGCAGGTCTCAGTCATAAGCAGACAACAATGAAATGCAATTCCAAGGTCTGGCTTGAAGACCCCAATCCAAAGAGGACTTTGCCAAAATGATGCAGGTGTTCACTCGGCAGTTATTTTAGAAAACTACTAGAGAAAACCAAAGAAAGATGGCATGCAGCAAACATGCATGTCTATCTCTTGGTGGGCCCTGTACCAAAAAGATCTCCCATCGTTGTTCCCTCCCTTTTAAGAAGGGCCCCCCCATATACTAGAAAGGAATTAATGCTTTAAAACTAGAAAACATTTCTGATATCAAGGGCAGTATGCACTGTTTAACTGAAGAATTCAGGTGACCAGTTACCAACACAAGGTATGCATAAACAGCATGTAGATGAGACACCTTGGTGACAAACAGGTCTTATTCCCTCAGGGAAGTAGTAGAGACATTCGACAACCCTGGAGAGAACTGATGCTTGGCTTCCTGTCCTCCCAGAACAGAACCTCAAGTTGAAGTTAGAGCCAGCCACAGGGTAGTCCAAACCTGCAATGAGTCATCCTTTGGACCAGGAACACCTTTCTGGCTTAGCCTTCTCACTGGCTCAAACACAAGACCCTGGAAGCCAATAGAGAACTGGATCAATTGAGGGATACTCCATATTCCAATGGACTGGAGACCCTATTTCCATATTCCATTCACTACCTCAAGTCACTGTGGAGATTCTGACCTTGAGCACATGAAACATGCTTTCTTCCCTTAGACTTAAGCTTTTTAAAAGTCTCATTTGGGAAAAATGCAACTGAAGGCCCTGTAATGTTATCCCAATGGCCCTGTGAGGAAGGAAAAGAAAAAAAGAAGCCCTCTTCCTCTTTTCACTACCACTGCCCAGGGGCCACCCCAACAGGAAATTCTTCAAAGAATTCTACCCTGGATCAACAACTTCAACCCTAGGTTAAATAAACAAATCAGCATTTAGCCAAAGCTCTGTCCTCCTGCAGAAGGTCGTTCAACTCAATGACGGTTGTGGCAAAGTCCACCAGGTCCACGAAGTCAGACGTGATGATGTTGACACCCATGGCACCAGGCTTCTGAGTTTTCACCCAATCCAGGATGGCGGGAAGATTCCTACACAGAGGAAAGTGTTGGGAGAAGAGAGGAAAGACCGGAGAGTTTAGAAGGACTTCTCCAGAAAAGGAAACACAACATTTCCATCAATATAACAAAAGTATGTTAATAAAGCACAAGCCCCCAGGGCTAAGTCCATTTAAGCTTATATCTCCAGCAAGGATGAAGTTGTCTCTAATCCATCAGAAAATTAAATTTTCCAGGGTTTCTTTAATAGAAGAGGAGATTATTTGTCCCAAGCTTCAAAGGGATACCCATGTCAACAGGACCTTGAAACATTAAGCTCAAGAGTCTAATTATTGCTGGGTTCTTTGATTTTTTTTATTATAACAAAAACTTCAAACATATGCAACATTGAAAAAATTTTACAGAAAGTAAATATATCCACCACCCATAATTTACCACTAAAATTTTTCTATATTTGCCTGCCACCTATCTATTCATCAACCAATACTATCCTTCCATCAATCCAGCTGTTTTTCACATAGTTGAATGCAAACATTTATACACATCCCCTAAATGCTTCAGCAAAAATATGATTAAATAGGAGTCTCCATGTGTTTCCAGTTTTCTTGAAATAAAGATTACATTCAATAAAATGTGCACATCTTTAAGTGTGCACTTACTGAGTTTTGACAACCATATATAAATGACCCAAACTCATAACTATATAGAGCATTACCAACACTCCAGAAAGTTCTCACATGCCGTTTCCCAGTCAATTCCTGCTCCATTCCCTCAGAGGCAACAACTTGTATTGATTTTTTTTCCATGATAGATGATATTTACCTATTCTAAAGTTCATGTTGACAATACAATGTGTATTCTTTTGTATGAGCCTTCTTTTATTCAGTATAATGGTATTCAAACTCATCCATGGCATTGCATGGATCTGTATTTTTTTATTTTTGTGGGTTTTTTTTTTTTTTTTTTTTGCACCAGGGATTGAACTCAGGACACTCAACCACTGAGCCACATCCACATCCCCAGCCCTATTCTGTATTTTATTCAGAGACAGGGTCTCACTAAGTTGCTTAGCACCTCACTGTTGCTGAGGCTGACTTTGAACTCACGATCCTCCTGCCTCAGCCTCCTGAGCTGCTGGGATTACAGGCATTCGCCACCATGCGTGGAGGGATCTGTATTTTTTATTTCTTAAATACTGCATACTATTTCACAGAATGAACATAACACAGTTTGTCCATTTTTCTATTGATGAATACACGAGCTGTTTCCAATTTTTAGTTGTTATGAATAAAACTGTTATGGGAATTCTTCTACAAGGCTTTTTATGGACATTTGTTTTCATTTCTCTCAGCTAAATACCAAGGCATGGGATTACTGTATTATAAGGCTGGTTTACATTTAGCATTATGAGAAACTATAAGACTTGTTCCTAAGAGATTGTGCATGTGGATGCTGCCTCACATCCTTCCTCAAATTTGGTGCTATCTTTTTATTTTAGTCATTCTAGTGAATATGTAGTGACATCTCACAGTGTTATAATTCGCATCTTTCTGATGAATAATGGTGTTGAGCAGTTTGTCATGTGCTTATTGACCATTCATGAAGTAGCTATTCGATTCTTTTACTAACATTTTTCACTTTTTGAACATGTTCAGCTACTGATATTACTTATATGTCCTAGGTTCTAGTCTGTTAGATTATTTTTATTATCAACAAAGTATCTTTACTTAAAATGCTTTCAACCAATCTTTATTATATTTCATTCTTTTTTTTTTGCTTTTTTAAAAAATTTATATATGACAGCAGAATGCATTATAATTCTTATTACACATATAGAGCACAACTTTTCATATCTCTAGTTGTATACACAGTATATTCACACCAATTCGTATCTTCATACATGTACTTTGGATAATAATGTAAATCACATTCCACCATCATTTATAACCCCATGCCCCCTGCCTTCTCCTCCAACCCCTCTGTCCTATCTAGAGTTTGTCTATTCCTCCCATGCTCTCTCTCCCTATCTCACTATGAATCAGCCTCCTTGTATCAAAGAAAACCTTCAGCATTTGTTTTGGGGGGATCGGCTAATTTCACTTAGCATTATCTTCTCTAACTCCATCCATTTGCCTGCACATGACATGACTTTATTCTCTTTTATTGTTGAGTAATATTCCATTGCCACTTTTTTTTTTTTATCCATTCGTCTATTGAAGGGCATCTAGGTTGGTTCCACAGTTTAACTATTGTGAATGTGCTACTATAAATAGGAGTCTCCATGTGTTTCCAGTTTTCAGAGGAAAGTGCTGGGAGAAGAGAGGATGTGACTGTGTCTCTGTAGTATGCTGTTTTTAAGCCTTTTGGGTATAGATTGAGGAGAGGGATAGCTGGGTCAAATGGTGATTCCATTCCCAATTTTCCAAGAAATCTCCATGCTTTCCATATTGGCTGCACCAATTTTCAGTCTTACCAGCAACGTATGAGTGTACCTTTTTCCCCACATCCTCACCAACATAATAAAAAATGTTGATAATAAAAAATGTTGCTTGTCTTCATAATAACTGCCATTCTGACTGGAGTGAGATGAAATCTTAGAGTAGTTTTTATTTGCATTTCTCTAATTGCTAGTGATGATAAACATTATTTCATATATTTGTTTATTTTCTCCCATCCTGTAGCTTGCTTTTGTCTCAATGACACATTTGGATGAGTGGAATTCCTTAATTTTGATAGACTCAAACTTACCAATTTGTTCTTTTATAATTTCTGAGATCTAAGAAATCTTCACTTACTCCTCATTCAAAAAGATATCTTATGTTTTCTTCTAAAAGCTTTATGAGTTCAGGTCTAAGGTCCATCTCAGGTTAATTTTTGTGTATAGCATAAAGTAGGAGTCAAAGTTCACTTTTTCCACACAGATAGACAGTTATCCTGTCACTACATGTGGCTTCCTGATAGACTGATATCTAATCAGTTGCCTCATGAACAGTCTGCTGGTGCCATTTTCGAGACCGAAGGCTTCCTATATTTTTGCCCAGAGCTCAGTTTAGTAACATTTAAAACAAGATTCAGTGTGATGGTTTCTACATTAGTAGTGAATGTGAACTACCATGGGCACTATAGAGGAGAAAGCCGTAAAGTGCACTCGTAATTTTTCATCATGATAAAAACAGCTCACTAAATCCTCAATGGGTTGACAATGACTAGAGGGAGATAGAAACTGGTGCGTACCTTTGGTGAAGGGACCGGAATTTTTTTAGGAAGATTTGCTTTAGGTCAAAAATTGAGAATAAGTGAAGTATTATATTAACTCATCTCTTTCTCTTCTTTTGGTCACACTCTTTGGTTGTCAATTTTTCCCTTCTGTTTCTTTCAGAATACATCTAAAGCCACCCTCCCTCCTTTAGGAATACATCTAACTTCTCAGTCTTCTAGAAAGACAATGTTATTACAGCCTTGGTAGATTTTTTTTCCCCTTCCCCTCTTGCTTTTCCTCTTACCATGATGCCTATAATCAGTCCTGGATCTCTTCTCTTAATCAGTGGACTCTACTATCAACTCAAATCAATTTACATTTTATATTTTGTAGCAGATTATGACTTAATAGACTACCCTCTCAAGAATGCTCCCAGTTTTAGCTGGGATTCTTGAGAACTTAATAATCTCAATATGACCTTAACTTGTTGAATTTTGCTGTCCCTCAGCTTCTTCCTTGTAAAGCAGTGGTAATAATGCTCTCAGACAGATTTGAGGGTAGAGATTAAGTAAAATAATATATATATATAAAGTGTTTAGTGCAGTACCTGGGATACATTAAGTAGCATGTAAGAAACTGGCAAAAGAAAAAGAATCATGAATAAAAGAGTATAAGGTAGAGATATTTGGGAGCTGGAAATAAAAAAAAAAAAAAGCCTTCAAAAAGTCATCTTTTTTTTTTAGGCAACAAAATGTTATGATCTGAGTGTTAGGGGCTACAAATACTGACATATTTTGGAGACAGAGTTCACAAATATCTAGTGGCCCACGTGAAAAACCTGCTAGTACTCATGATAAGAGGCATTCAGACTTCTTTTCAAAACAAAAGAACAAAACAAAACAAAACAAAAACAAAACAAAAAGAATCCCTAGTCTGTTAAAGTATGAGGTGCAAGTGCCATCTGCTGGCTGTCTTGGGAATGAACAGAATTGAAGGCCTGGATGCAACCCCAGCCAATAGCAGCCAGAGCCAAACCTTGAGGGATCCCTGTTAGTCTGAGCAGAGAAATGTGGGGAGGGTGTGAATCTGGTCTCCAGGAAAAAAGAGCTCTGCGTCCATTGCGGGTCAGTCTTCCCTAAGGCACCCATAAAATAACTGGGATTATGTGTAGAGAAAAGGACATGTAGAATCCACTGGAAAGAGGAGCCACTTTATTTCCTTAACTCCTGGCACTTCCCAGGATGAGAGACCCATGAACAAGGCTGACAGATATTGCTGACAGCCCCTCAGGCTACAATCCCCTCAGGATGCAAAACAGTAAGCTAAAAACTTCCCCTTGGCTTTGGGGCTCACTCTAGGACAAGGCTGGTTCCCACTGCCTTCCTGGGTTTTTTTACAACCAGGGATGGCATACCTATTCTATGCCAGGCACTGTGGTAGGCATTTCCAGGTTAGGATAATAATCTTGTGGGGTTCTATTAATCCCTTTTAAATGGTGAGAAAAACCACAGCCCAGAGAACTTGTCCAAGGCCACACTATTGCCAAGGGACGGCATGAGTTTGCTAAGGTTTCCCTAATAAAATCTATGCTAGGTGGCTTCAACAACTAGAGCATATTTTCTTTTATTCCAGAAGTTGGAAGTCCAAGATCAAGGTGCCAGCAGGTCTGGTCTCTTCTGAGGCCTTTCTTCTTGGTTTGTAGATGACCACCTTCTCACATTTCCTATGCCTGAACACATGCCTGGTGTCTACATTATCTCTTCCTTTAATGACAACAGTGAGATTGGATTAGGGCTTGTCCTAATTATCTCTATAAAAGGCCCTTCTCCCAATATAGTCACATTCTAAGGAAGCATGGTGACAGCTTCAATATATAAATTTAGGGGTTAAGGGCATAATTCAGACCACAACAGGGACCAATGTAGGCTCCAGTCTCAGGCCCTCTGATTTCAGTCCATGTCACCTTCTTGAGTTCCATGGTTGCTCTATCTTCAAGCTTAGGCAAAACTCATTTTTTTTTTTTTCTGATTTCAGGGGGAGTGCTAGGAATCTGAATTTTAGATTTCTATGAGTCTGGTGGAAAGTACCATAAAAATTCAGTTTTTGTGGATTCCTTATAGGGTGATGAACCAAGGTATATAAGATCTCATGTCCAAAGCTTGCTGAAGGCTTTATTGGGGTCCCATGGGTGGGGGTTATCTCCCTGCCGAGAAAACCACCTCTGCATGTGTAGAATAATGCAGCTTGTCTTCTTCCCCTTGGTTTGAGATGATAACCTGTGCCTAGGGTCAGCTGAAGCACCCCTATTCTTTTATATCTTAGGACAGACACTCTGAGTGCTGATGCTCAGGGGAGGGACAGATGTTTGCCCAGTAATTCAGAGGAAATGACAACCACATGCTGTGCTGGCATCTGGGAACACATTCCTGGCCAGACCTGCATTTCCTCCTTTGGTTGATGAGCAGGCATAGGAATGCATGATCACACCCATGATATTCTTGTGATGAACAGGGATTAAGATGCCAAAGTATCTTTCCAAGATCAGGGACCTCAGCCTACTACCAGTTGGACAAGAGCTCTGGCACACTGAAAGATCTTGGCCTTAGGCACATGCCACTATCATTACTACCACACAAGGAGCTTGGGATTCATTTTCAGGCATATTAAAGTGCTAAGAATTAACAAATATAAAAATCATGGTGAAATTGAGGGTTAACAGTTGTGAACAAGGAGATCTGACCAGATTCAGGTACTAAGAAGACAAAAAGCCTGTAGAGCAGAAAAGAACAGGGCAATAAAATGTGCTATATCCATGGCAGTGTGGCACGCTGGAGAGGGTGGTGGTGCAATGACCAGAGTACAAGATGTGTGGGTCACCTAGAGCCACTGGATTCCACCTTAAGTGGGGATGATGAAGTGCTTTAGAGAATGTGTCCTCTGGAGCCTGGCTTGGGTTTAAAAACCAAATGAAGTCACATGCAAAAAAGGCATTTCATACTCAGGAAACAGTAAAAAGATCTAACTTATGCTGATTTTTAAATAGTCCTTCCTCTCTTACTAGTACAGCTTTCTGAACAGATTTTTATTATAGTGATTTTTCACATTTCTAAGTAGAAATGTTCATACTAGTGTTTTCTGTGAGACTGAGAATTAATTCCACAAGGCAGACACTGTTATTCATCTTGTACATTCACACCTACTTCCTCTTAGGTACTCAGTTTGTTGTATGTATAAGTAAATAATGTTAATCTACAAGTTTACTAAAGATATGAGGAAAATGGTGCAAGTTCATGAATATATGTTATTTTTTAAAATTTATAATTCTGAATCCTCCAAAGAGATATCACACTGGATTGTTTGGTTCGAGCCAAGTACATAAATTCTAAGTTAAGAGTTACAGGCACACCGAAAGGGGTTTCTGGTTCTGTCCATAGTCTACAAAATCAGGAGCTTTCACCAAGAAAGAAAACTGCAGGTACTTCTTACTCTCTAAATTCCTGATTTACTGTTATCTGAACTCATGCTCTCCAAGCTCAGAAACAAACAAATAGGGACAAGTGTTGAATGAATATTTCACTATTTGAAATCTGAACTCACCATACGGAACTCAGGAACCAAACTGATTCTTGTGAATATCTTTTGTTACTCAAACATATTAGATGGAATTGTGAGGGATACCCTATTGTTCAAATGTATTATTTACATATATATATGTAAATAATACATCCAACTAAACCATCCTTTTCTTGCAACACCTGTCATTCATTGTATTCATTGGTGTCCAGGATAAAAAACATCATCTCCTATGAAATGATTGAGTGCTTCCTGCTTAATTGTACAGTCAGGCTTAATTCTTCCTTGAGGAAGTATTTGAAGCTATGTCATAGAACTTAGGACTCATGGTCCCCATGGAAGGGAGAAGAACAAATTCTTGATGGGCCACATCTGAATTCCTAGCGCTCAGCAGAGTAGTGATTCATACCACTTAAATGAGTGAGTACCTGGGCTAACAGGGCAGGGGCAGGGACATGATGAGGCCAGATGTCAGAAGTGATCAGACAGTGGCTTTGACGCAAAGTGGGTTGCCTTAGTATCAAAATGTAGAGAGTATTTGTGGAATAATGTATACATTTTAATGAAATGTTTAGGGTTCTTTTGGGCACTATTAATGCAATCCCCTTCAAATTCACATCTCATTTCCAATACTTGGTGTTTTTAAATTTTTTTTTTAATCTCTAAAGTTTTACTTCGATGTATTCAGAAGAGAATCAAGGTAAATATTCTTTAAAAACCTAACACATGGGGTAGAAGCAAACTCTTACCTATGAACCAGGGTGTTCTTGAGGCCCCCCACAAGGCCTCGGGCGATGGTCTTCACTCTGGGGGTAAGAATTGCCTGGGAGACATGGAAGGAGCCCTGGGGGGCGCGCTCACTCAGGGTGGTCTCCAAGAAGAGGATTAGTTTTCTCACACTTGTGGTATTTGCCCAAGGTGCTGGAATCTTCTTTCCTGGCCACAAGAAGGAGTACTGCTTGTAGAAGGGACAGTGGTAGAAGATAAGAACCTGAAATGTTCAAAACCAAGAAAGGCAACTCATGAAAAAGCTGAATGCTAACTAACCCCTGGGATTTACACTGATTACTGGGAGGAAAGACAAATATATGTGGGAATGAAAAAATTGTTATGTACATACTTTAAAAAAATCAATGAGCAAAGATTTACTAAGCACTTCTATATGACTGACTCAAAGATTCTTTTATTTCTTGTCATGAACAACTTTGGAAGTCTGGTAAGAATCACTGCCACCTTCTCAGAATTATAAATGAATATAAAACAAACAAGATCACAAAGGAAAATAAAATAGACAAGATGACAAAGGAAACCAATGATAAGAAAACAGATCTATGAATATATTAAGTACATTTGTAATAAATAAATGCATACCCCTCCTGATAAATTCATTGAATAAAATATTTTATTGTGAGTCTAGTAAGTCCCACAATTTGAGTTAGTGATGAGCACAAGTGAGGTTTTAAGATAGCTGCAATAACTGAAATGTGAGATGGACATCTATGGGGATAAAGTAATAAAGCCAACACCGTTGTGGGCCACTGCCTGTACTTATAAATGAATTTTCAGTTAAAGTTTAGTAAAAACAAATGTGTAATATTTTACCATCCAAATTCAGTCTTCTTAAATTATATCCATCCATACCCCCTTGGGAAATCTATGGACTTCAAGCGTGAAAACTCTCAGGTTGGGTTAGCTTATGTGGTTTAGAAGTTATGTTTCCTGTGTTCATGAAATTGACACCGAGCTCTTGGAGTTTCGATAAACACATTGAACTGATTTGTGAGTCTTTAGATTTTTAACTATGTGCACTGAGTCTGAATGAAATCATGCCTCCCAGTGGAGGAAGGGAATGTGCCACTCGAGGCAGGGATGACTTCACAGAGGCAATGGGCCTCCAGTGGGACCACTCACAATGATGGTAATTTTGAAAATAATTAGCCAGCCACATCCACAGCATTAATTAGTATCTGGGAGGCAGCTGTGGGACAGGGAATTGCTATTTCAATTGTCCCAATTTGGATCTCTGTGTAGGTTTCTAGAAGTAATATATTTCTTGCCATTTTGAGCTCCCATGATCTGCTAAAGGAAAGTTCTGGGGATGCAGGGTCCCTGGACTACAGTCCTCAGATAGCTGGCCTGGAGCCCAATCCTCCAGGCACCCAAGAACAAGGGCTTTGCAGTCCATCATGTTTCCAGTGTACATTTAGCTGGTGACTAAGGTGTTGACTGACTGTCCCAGAGGCCCAGAGCCAGCGAGTGCCAGGCTGCATGCACTAAGCAGGGTCATGGCTTGCTGTTTTTAATGGTTTTGAATAATGCTGACTGGCTGCAAATGATGTCTGTGGTAAACACGCCTTAATGAGGTTAATCACAGGCTCACAGTAAGCAGATTGCCTGGGAGATCTTGGAGGATTTCCTCCTGGCAGTGGTGTAATTGGCAAATTTGGAAGGCTGGGGACTCCCAGAAGAGCTGCCCTGGGCAGTGGGCTGTGGGAGGGGGAGGAAGCTGTGCAGGCTTGTGTCAGGCCTGCTACAGGTCTCCCTTGACATCTGGCCCCTGGGCTAAGCATCCCAAAAGGACAGTGCTATCCTTTGTTTTGCCTTGAAAAGGTGCAAACAGTACAAATTTTGCAAGGGGGCTTCATGCTTTTCCTCAAGAGCCCTGTTGAGCAATCTGACCCTGAAGGTTTCAGGGGAATTTCTGCCCACAGTGGAGGCCAGCCTAAGCAAATCAGCTCTCATTCTACAAGATTTCAGGGGTGGAGTCTCTCGCCTGTGCTTTGCGTCCTCTTCCCCACCTCATTCTGCTGCAGTTTTCTCTGAAACACTTTACCCTACAGCTCAGCAGCTCATGTTCGGTTTTCCTCTTGAGACAGTTTTAAAAATCTCATTTCCTTTAAGAACTATTCCTTGATTGACCGCCTCTTACTCTGAGCATTTCTTTACTGGGGGCCTTGGGAGGCAGATTTATGCTATGTTCTACTTTTCATCTGATTTATTTTAAAAAAATCCCTTCCTATGCTACAGAGCATTCAAGGTAGTCTTATCTTGTGTTTGCATATTAATTATTTTGTATTTACTAGAGTTGTCTATTCCTACCTTCTCCATGAGATCATAAATACTTTGGAGATGTACATTCAATCTTCTGATTCATTGTACCCTCCAACCCCATATGCATGCCTGTGAGCTGCGACATACCTGCATGTTGAATGTATGAAATTTGACTAGATCATAGTACACTTTTTGATATTAAATTGCATAATAAAATACTCAGGGTTAAACACAAGGCAGGTCATTACATAATGAATATTTAGAGTCTGACCATATTTAAAGTGGGAGCCCAACCCAGCACAGCAAAAAAACTGGTAATCCTCCTTGAGACTTCTTGTTTTAACTTTTAAAGACTCGGCACCAGTCACATGGGGAAGGAAGGAGCATAGGGGGATCCTGGGATTTAGACTGCCCTTTCTGATATGTCATCATAGACTCTGCATAACTTTAGAGGTATTTGAGGTTGGATGACACAGTTAATTTATCCCATTCTTAAAAACCACAATGAACTTTCCTTCTGCTGCTAGAAATTCACTGTTCATACTATTTGTTATTCCTGAAGATACTTCTAACTCCTGCAGGTTTGTAGTCAATTTAGTTTGCAATACATCAGCCATTCAGAATATGAGCAGGGTAAAAAATCCTGAACTTTTATTTGAACTCAAATTAACCTTACCTGAAACCCCATATCAAAACCTTTCCTTTTTTCTCTTCTACTCTGGGACCCTCTGAAATTAGGGGCTTATTGATAAAGAAAAAGCATTTTATTAGCAAAACAGATGAGAGCAGTTGTGAAATGATCAGGGAGCATGAACAGCCCTCAGAGAGCAGCAGAAGCCATGGGAAGTCTGGAGCAGAAAGAACCTGTGATGGAATCCTCGCTCTTCACTCACCCACAATGTTTTCCTCCAGCAAGTTGCTCAATAAACCTATGCCTCAGTTTCCTCATCTGTAAAATAGAATACTAATAAAGTACCTATCTCATAATGTTGTTAGGAGGATCATGTGAGTTAATCCATTTGCCTAGCACATAATAAAGGCTTAGGTGTTACTGCTATTATTACTATTATCTAGTGATGTGAAAGAGAAACTCTCTGGGGATCAAAATCTCTCCAGGTTGGTTGGACCTGTGACTTTGAATATATATAAACTTGGGTTTGGGGGAGAGATGTGATAAATATTTGGCAAAATATCACAAAAGTTTTAGTGAGGAAAAAATGACTTAGACATATTTTAACAAATACTAAGATTTACCTCAATCAGCCTCTGTGGAGTCAAAACATTTAGCACTTGCCGTCAAGTCTTCTCATTGGTTTCCCTACTTCTGCCCTCTCCCCCCTGCCCCTGATGTTGTCCTAGCACAAGAATCGGAGGGATCCCATTAAGACCTGCATCAGGGCAAAGCTGTGCTCAGAACTCTCCCCTGTGTGACCACCGACTATCTATCTGTCCTCTTCCTGCTCTTCATTACCTGCTTATTAGCTTCTGTCCCTGTTTTTCCTCAAAGATATCAGGGACACTCCTGCTTCAAGGCCTCTGTGCTGGCTGCTTCCTCTGCCTCCAAAGACCCTCATGTTTCACTCCTTTGAATGCAACCTTTCCCATAAATCTTCACATAGATTGCCCTGCTCATCCTATGCAAAACTCAACCAACCCACCCACACAGTCCTGGTTCCCAGATACCATGCTGAGCTTCTCCTTTTCCACAGTTCTTACCACTTTTCACCAACACATATGTATTACCTTTGTTCTATGACCTATCTCTACCCACTTGAATGAAAGCTCTACTAGGGCAAGATTCATTGTCTGCTTACTCACTGATAAGAATGGTACCTGGTACATACTGGTATTCAGTAAATATTTACAAATACAGGGGCTGGAGTTGTGGCTCAAGTGGTAGCGTGCTTGCCTGGCATGCGCGGGGCGCTGGGTTCGATCCTCAGCACCACATAAAAGTAAAATAAAGATGTTGTGTCCACCGAAAACTAAAAAATAAAAATATTAAAAATTCTCTCTCTCTTTAAAAAATTTACAAATACATAATCTTTAACTTATTTTTAACTAAGTCTCTCCCTGAGTTCAAAAACATCTGCCTCTCTTAAGGATGTTTTGCTTTTTGCATTTATTAGGCAAATAAGCAACTTTGCTTTAAGGTACTTGCTTTTTTTTTTTTAAGAGACTAAATTATTGGTTGCTTGATGTGATTTAGATATGAGGTGCTCCCCGCAAAATTCATGTGTGAGACCATTTGAGACCATTCCATTCTAAGGTGGAATGGTTGTATGGTGAGAGTTGTAACCTAACCAATGGATAAAAAACATTGATAGGGATTACCTGGGTGGTAGCTGTAGACAGGTAGGGTGTGGCTGGAGGCAGGTAGGGTGTGGCTGGAGGCAGGTTTCTGGGGATGTACCCTTGGAGTTTTTGTCCCTGGTGAATGGAGCTCTCTCTGCTTCCCATTGCCATATTCTAAGCTGCTTTTCCCCTACCACTCCTTTTTCTCATGATGCTCTGTTTCATCTTGGGCCCAGAGGTATAGAGTGCACCGGAATCTCTGAAACTGGGAGCCCCCAATAAACTTTTCCTTCTCTTTAACTATCAGGCCTTGGTCACAGTGATGAAAAAGCTGATCAAAACACTGTTCTTTCCCTGAAGCTCTTCCCTGCTGCTACAATCCGTGAAACCAGAGTGGAATGTTTCTGAGTCCCACTTCCTTTGCCTGATTGTGTCCCTCATGGTCTAGGTTTGGAGGCTCTTCTGGAAACACACTCTCAGCAGGTGTGTTCAACAGGTCTTCCTTTCTTAACTCTGTCTGTGACCCAAATTCTATGAGGAGGGCCTGTAAAATAGTCATATTCCTGTGATGAATGACTTCATACAACTTTGTCACTCAATACCTTGGCAAGGGTGATCTGCAGAGACCTGAGAGTGTGGGTTTAAAGCAGACCTCTGGGAAGATAGAATGGTAAGGACCTACTGGCCCATTTCACAATTTTGCCTCTGGCTAGTTCTGAGCAGGCTTTTCTGTCAATTTACATGCCAAGCAGATTGCCAAACTTTAAACATTTGGCAGGGGTTAACCCAGTGAAATAGAGCTCAGGGAAGCTTTGCAACTATCCTAGAGCTCAGGAATCAATGTACCAAACAATCCCACACTTTCCAGCCTTTGAGCCCAGGGTTGAGCTGTTTTACAGATGAATACACAGGAAAAGCACAAAGAGCTGCCTTCGTGCCCTTGACCGCTTGTCCCTCCTGTCCCTCCTTCCCTCCTACCTGGCACTTCTTCTCCCACAGGGTTTGCAGCGTCATGCTTTCCACACTGCAGGCTGGACACAACTTGTTTTCAAAGGCCTCCTGGATCCGGAGAACCAGGCATTTGTGATGCGCCTCATCCATGGCATAGAAGTGGTTAAAATCCAGGAAGACAATCTCTTTGGGGTGTTGTGTAAGGAAGGAGTCAATCTCCATCAGCCCATCCCAGACCTTGATGCCAAAAAGCCCATGGATAAAGTAGATCTCCTGGTCTGTGTCCCCTGGCTTGGAAGACACACGCAGGTCAAAGTAGCGGATCCCAGCTTCCAGCTGTTCCCGGAAGGTCAGGTTCTGAGTCACAGACCATTTCTTCATGAGCTTCTTCACCAAGGAGATCCTGGCGAGGCGTTTGATAGCCTGAGTTTGGTCAGGCCCCACGGGGGACTTTTCATCCACCCAGTAGCTGAATGAATCATGGGAACCTGGACAAGGCAATAAAAGGGAAGAAGACATGAGGTGGGAGCTGGGAGCATGGAGCCAACCGATAAGAAAACGACCGCAACAAAAATGAAGAACGCAATGTATGAAAACATTATAATGGATACTTGCAAGATTCTCCAAGCTTGCTGAGGATGAAATAAATGCAAATAAAAGCAATGCAGTCTTATTAGCAGCTTGTTAAGCCCAGGGTAACACTATAATTCTCACATATTGCTAGTGTGAGGTAAATTAATAAATACTCTACTGGAAAGCCATTTAGAAATATGTTGAGAAATAGTAGCTTTAAAATATTCATTTCCCTAATCCAGTAATTTCATTTCAGGAAAGCTGTGTGGAGGGAAGAAACTCAAATATTAGGAAATACAAAGATGGTTGCTGAAGAATATCCAAACACAGAAACTGGAGGTTGCTTAAGTGCCCCTCAGAGAAAAATGCTTCATGGTGGCACATACACTTTATTTACACTGTCACTGAAACAAAGGGCAGGAAAACACTGTGTCTAGGTAATGCTGGGATAGGCATTTTAATTTTAGGAAATGTCGAATTTAAAGAATTGGTCCCCTTTTTGTGCTTTTAGAATATAAAAGATAAATAAAATTTAAATATTATGTACATGTGCCATTTTACTATTGTAAAAATCTGAGTCAATAGGGATGATTTCTTGACAGATCAAATAATCTGATGCACTGAACACAAATTAGTGATCTTGTACTCTTTTTTAAAAACTGATATCTTGATAGTTAAAATTGCTATTCAATAGTTCCACTACATATTCTATTCCTCTGCCTTAAGAACAAGAGGGTAGGAATCCTCTTAAACACTGAAATTATTTTGGTATAAAGTATAAGTGACTGTGATCTGTGTACTTCTGACTATGGTAAGAAAATATTTTACTAGTAAATATTTCAGGTGAAATTTTAACAATTATTTTTAATTTGTCATTCCTTTCTATCCATTGTCAGTCTTTATCCTGTTTATTATCTATTAACTCATGTGGCAGGATAATTTGTTTAGGGCTGTTCCTGGCTTTGAGGTTGGGGACAACACAGAAGTTGACATGTACAAATCTAGGAGGAAAACGTCCTCGTTCTGACACTACTAACCATGTCCCTACCAAAGACACCCACATGAGAACCAAAATTCTTGTATTTGTACTAGTTCATTGTCACATACTTTCTATTTTACTAAATTTTAGAGTAGGAACTTCATATATAATATGAATTTTTTTATAAAACTCCACTGTTTTATATTATTTTGCATTCTCTTGAAAAGAAATCATCTTGCATTGGCTTTACTATTTTATCATCTCAGAGATAAAGTGAACAAAAGAAAATCAGGTGACAGATGATGCTCTATTTTTATGCAGCATCTAGAACATGGAGGGGATTCAATAAGTATTAAGAAAAATCATATTTATTAATCCTTAAGCAAATTGAATTTTGCAAGTGAGAAAATTAACAGCATATTTCAGATAAAAAAAAATTACCATTACTGATAGAAATGTGGAGCAAGTCCCTTCGGATCTTCCGCATTGGTTATCATTGTTAATAAGACTCACTGGATACTTGCCTAATGCTCTGCTTCCTTTGGCTATACAGAAACAAGAAATTTTTATATCTCCTCATCGAGAGATTTATTACAAATACCTTATATACGGGTGGTGAACAGCCAGTTCTTTTCTTTCTAAATTGTATTAAAAGCCCAGCTGTTCAGGATGCAGTATGTAATACAGCACAAGGCACATACTGAACTTAATTCTTCCCTGGGCATCTGGGAATAGCCATTATCCAAGCACGGAGGAGAGACACATCCCCGCTGGGGTTCGTTTGTTGATGCTGAGCCCAGTTTCAACTCCAGAGGGAGATGTGCTAACAACCTCCAACACTCTTCTCCATGTCTGAGGACTGTGCAGAAATGTGACAACCAAGGGACCCTAGGGGCCGTTTCTGAACATGCAGGGTACCCAGCTCATCCCATAGAAGAGAGAACAGGCATAGTCCCCCTGAACACTGAGTCTCTCTTAACTCTGCTCCTTTATCATTTCTCTGGTTCATCTCATCCTTTCTGACATCCTGTGCTTGGTACCTACTCCCCAACCTGACAGGATAAGATGATGGACAGGTTGTTTGCTGAATGTTTTATAGTGGCTGTCCTGCCTAGGCTGACAGCAGTCAAAAGCAACCATCACTCAATAGCTACCATCAATATTTTTGTCTTTCTATTTATTTTTTTCTAGACAGCTTTTTCCTATTACAGAGTGAGTTACATAACATTCCAGCAATGTCATGCACTTAACTACTTTGTGAAAAAACAGGCTCAAAATGACCTCCCCGGTGTTGTGCAGACAGTATTTACAATGTAAAGCAATCTGCAAACAGTACTCATAAAAATCCTTACATTTTACAGTGTAAATTCATTACATTCCAAATTCACTATCAAAATTTCTTCCCTTCTTCTCTTTCCAGGGAAGTTATTTTACTCTTTAAAAACAGTCTACAACAAGAGCGATTCCCCCACTTGCTCTGGGATACATGAATTAAATTCATGTACTCCCCAGAAAAGGAGAAATATGACTCTGCTCATTAGTCCTTGACTTCTTCTTTAAGAGAATGGCTGCATGGGCTTTACTAAGGACAGCAGTTCCATGCATTCTGGTTTGTTTAATGACAAGGCCAGAAAACAGTTTAGGGGCTCATCCTCTGTGAATTCCTGCCGATGAAAGCTTTTTCACTGCTACTACCCAGCACTGACTGTCATCTTTACTCGACCCTCTATGTCTGCTTGTCTAAAATGGACTTAAATGGTGCTCTTCTAATTAACACAAAGCACTTTCCCTCTTCTGGCTTGCCCTCAACAGTGCTGTCTTCCCTTTCCCTCTTGTGGTCAAATTAACCCTGCCAACCAGGCTTGCTGCCTTTTCCTGCTCTGATCTATCATTCACTCCTTACCATCTAAGTCTTCCTTCCACCCTTTTATTGTTGATCCTGACAACTTCTAATCAACCAAATAGTTTTATTCTTCTTGGCTTCTTTGAGGTCTTGCCAACCTAGCTCTTTTCTGGAGCCTCCCATTGCCTTGAACTCAGTGATAGGGCTGAATATTCCTGGGCTTCTTATTCTTCCTTCATCTCTGTCCTATTTCTTTTGCTTGCTCCTCTTCCTCTCTCTTATTTCCAAATTTAAATGTTTTCCAAGGATATGTTCTCTATTTTCTCCCTTTTCCCACTTCAGAGATTACACACCTCCCAGTTGACCACAGCACCTGTTACGTAGGTGACACCAGAAACTTCCTTTCTAGCTCAGACTCCTCTAAATGTGGTCCTCCATCTGGCAGCTTGCACACAAGACAAATTACATATTTCCTAAGTCAGCAATTCACACTGTTCTTGTCACCCCTGCAAAGTGCCTTTCCTGAATTCTGGCCAATAAATCACCCAGTCACACTTGAGATCTTGGATTCTATTTGAATTCTTCCCACACCCCAGTTCCCTTCTTCCAACTAGTTATCGAAATTTTACACTTGACCTTTGCAACAAATATCAAACGTGTCTCTTCCCTCGACCTTTGACTGCTGCTCTTCATTAACAGACTCATTCCCTGTCAAATAATCAGGACTAAAAG
The DNA here is from genome assembly GCF_964194105.1 of Spermophilus citellus. Taxonomy (NCBI): domain Eukaryota; kingdom Metazoa; phylum Chordata; class Mammalia; order Rodentia; family Sciuridae; genus Spermophilus; species Spermophilus citellus. Next base: position 96,893,136 of record NC_138188.1, on the reverse strand, counting down.
GACCCTTAATCCTTTCACTCCAGCCGCTCTCTAATTTGTTCATATCAAAAGGTAGTGATTTTAAGGCACAGCTATGATTATGACACTTTCCTCCTGTCTCCCAAATCAGGTTCAAAAATCTGAAACTGGGAGTTAGGACTTTCTCCAATATGGCTCCAGTGCCTCATGGCCTCATCCTTCCCCAGACCTCACTATGTAGCCTGGCATCCTTGGAGTGCAGTATACCTAGAAAGACAGATCTCTTTCTGGACTCTGTTTACTCTCATTTGCTGCCACCCTTTGTAAAATATTCTCTCATCCCAAATCTGTCCATATCTCCTCCCCAGAATTTACAGCCCATATTAAATTGCTCACTTCATATCTCTTTTCTTATCTGTAAAATGGGCACAACAGTACCTGTTGTCATAGAATTGTGAATATTCTAATACATGCCAAGTTCTTAGGTACACGCTGACACACAGGAAGTGCTGGACTATCATGATGTGCATTATTAACCAGTCTTTATTTGTTAGAAACCAGAGGGCAAAGGACTTATCAACTGAAGCTCCTTATCCTCAATACTGAGGTTCTGGAAGGTGTTCTTTTTTTCTGTACTTGACTCATTGTTCCTCACAGTCTTATTGGTTGATATACAGAGGACAGATTAGCCTGCATTTTATTGAACACAGCTAACATTCTCTAGTCACAGACTAAGCTGTCACAACCACTTCTAAAATCCTATCATTTGATTTTGCTACTTTCTGATCACAATTACTTTTCCTCTGCCTCATTGCAACTGCAATTTTACATTTCTCACCAATCCCAAAGCCCAGTACTGGATTTTCTTCATCCTTCAGCTTTTTTTCTGAGGCCATTCAGTTACCATTGTCACCTGCAGGGTTAGTAATTATAACTATCTGAAAGCTGTTAGAATCACTGCTAAATCATATTATTGTCTTCACATAAATCATGTGCACAGCCCCAAGATGCACATGGAAATATTAACATGACATTTTCTAACAACATTTTTTTTAAAGAAGGAAGGGAAAGAAGAAGGGTCATTTAAAAAAAAAAAAACAACTTTATTTTTATTTGTTTATTTTTATGTGGTGCTGAGGATCGAACCCGGTGCCTCACGCGTGCAAGGCAAGCACTCTACCACTGAGCTACAGCCCCAGCCCATAACAAATTTTTTGATTAACAGCAAATGTTTTTCTCCTCTTCTGTAAGTTTTAGGAAACAATAAGCATCAAATATTATTAGATCACTATTTTTCAGACTTTTCTCCTCAGGGATTTTTGCTGTCATCTGAAGACTAATTGTATAAGTAGTAAGATATATGAACATAAGTCCTTCCTTAATACTCTATAATCCTAGGACCACTTTTAGCTATAGAAAAGTAAAGGTTTCTTTTTCTCCCCTCCATTTTCTGGAAATTTAGTTTTCTGTCTTTTTATTTTTCACAGTTATTATTCTTTTTTCTTTCTATTTTCTTGGACCATCAATAGCCATTAATAAAATTTCTTCTTCCTCTCTATGCATACCAACCTCTGGATAATGTATGTAAAGACACTTTGTAATAGAAAGCAGTGATCCATAACCTTAGATGTTAGAATCATTCAGAGGGAGTTTTCAAAAAACACAACCCCACCATGATCCCATCTGGAATCTCTCTGGAGTGGGAGCTCCCCAGATGATTCTCTTGCATTCCCAGGCTTGACATCCATGGCCCTAATACAAGCTTATCTTTCCTAACAAGTTCATTGGTTTCTGTATGTGGCTTTCTTAGGTTGCTCATCTAGTGATTTCAATTCTCCAAATAACAAGATTGCTTTTCCTGTATTGAGATGGATGCTCTCTTCGCCATCCCTTTGTCTAGGAATGCCACATTCAATGAATAATCACAGCTTTTAAATGGAGAAAAAAGATATTGGGAGACCTGGCTTTCCTTACTGTATCTTCTAGGCAGTGATTAGAAGAGGTTGCTTGAGATTAATAGGGGCCTTTGGGATGTGTGTTTGGTTGGAGAGTTCAGAAGGAAGTCACTGGGGCAGCAAAGCCCTGAGGAAAGAGAGTTATTGTGGAAAAAGGCTCCAGGATCTTTGTTTGGAGCTACAATTATTTCTTCCTGGACACCACTGGAGCACAAGAAAATCTAAGAGGCCAACAGCAAGAAAGAAGGTGACCCTGTGAGTTGCAGGGACAATCAGTTTGCTCTTTATCTGGAGCGCACATTGCTGCTTAATTCTTTCACAGGTTTGTTATTTGGGGATTAGAAATCTCAAGTGAGCATATGGCAGTTTTTAGTTAAAACACTTTCATTACCCATTTCTCGCAAATTGGAATAGTAGCCATTTTCTGAACGCAATTAGAAAGAACTTAAGGTGCGCTTCTTGGGAACCTGATTTCTAAATAAAATGAAAAGAATTCAAATCACACACTCTGTACCTAAAATTATCCACTGCATTACAACACAGTGGCCCATCAGAACATGTGGTAATCATACTCAAAGCCATGAAGGGAGGAATGGGGCAGGAGTTCAGGGAAACTTCTTTACCAAATCTCTGGGAGGCATACAGGGAGGTGGGGGTGGTGATCCCATGTCAAAGAACTCATCACATGACATGTTTAAGAATCTCTCTGTCTCCACCTTCCTCTAGTACTGCTCTGCTTTGCTGAGCCTTCAACTTTGAAGTCCATTCACCTTTCCAGGCTGGCTCACGGACCCCTTCCTTGACTGGGTGCCTCTCACCATTCAGGGTAACTGGCCTATTAGCATTGACATCACAAAAATTAGTTCTTGGAGGGGGGGAATCTTACTCTGATGCACAGATATGCATAAGGTACATAAATAGATACATAGTACATCTGCAGTATTAAAATTTCACATGGGGGTTGCCATCAGGATAGGGATGTTTAAAAAGACTGCTGAGCAGAGTGATAATAAACAAAAGACTGAGAAACAGTGCCCTAGACTGAGCCCCTGGCTTGTCTGGCCTCACCTCTGAGACTATGCCTCTTTTTGTCCTTATTGGCATGTTTCTCAAATCCCTCCAGCAATTCTTTCCCACTGGACCTCCATCCATAGGTGACCAATTACCAAGAAGTTCTATTCTCATTTTCTGACCCAGAACACTAGAAGGCTGGGAACCTTTCAGTTCTTCTCTTCCAGTTATCTCTAAGGTATTCCCAGTTGTCATCTCTGGGACCAAGAAGTCATTTCTCAGCCCCAAAGGACCCAGACTAGCAGTCTCTATACATCAGCTTAGGAAGCAGAAATTTACAAATGATGAGCCCTGAGACTAATTTAGTGAACTACCTCAGCTCAGAAGAAGCTAAGTGGAGAGTTCTCACAGTGGTTAAGAGCATAGGGTCTGGTAGCAGGCTGCTTGAATTCCTAACCTACTGACTAGCTACATAACTGAAATACTGTGTTTTGTTTCCTCATCTGCGAAATGGGGATAACATCAGTACTAACTTCATTGGTTTATTGTGAAGACTAAATGAATCAAGTCAGGAAAGCACTTGGAAGATTCCCTGGCCAACAGAATGGGCTCAAACATAACCTATTATTAAAGAATTTGTCATCTTCTACTTGGATGATACTATCAGAGAAATAAATAATTGAAACTTCAGTAAATACTTATATTTAGGTACTGTCATGACAATTAACATTTAGAGCTGGGAAAAAGAAGTCTGAAGTTTAAGTGATTTATTTTAGGTTAAAATCAATATTGAAGGAAGCAACTTCAAATCACAGTATTATACAATTAAAGTTTCTATTAGCACTAAAACAAAACTTATAAATGATGTCCAGTCTGTTCCTAGGTCCATAATTGGAAATAATCATGATTTGAGAGTGTAGGAAAAAAAGTTCCAAGAATGTTCTTGAACCTTTTTTTTTAAATTATAGAGTCAGACATCTGCAAGGGATTTAAATATAAAAAAATAGAAAAACAAATCTAACCTATTGAAAAAAAAAACATGTTGGATAGAAGATTTTTGGAGAGTAAAAGTCTACATAATCCATTATTTAAAATGGAAACAAAAAAATCCAGTAATGTCTTTCCAGGTTATGGGTTGAAAAAAGCATCCTAACAGTTTTCACAAGTATCATTAAAACACTCAAAACACCTCTTCTGGATTTATTTTGAACAACAACTTTTCTGTATTTTCTCAACATGCTTTATCACTTCCTGTTTTTCTTTGCAAGTATGGATTTTTGAGGCTTCTTGACTTTGCCCATTTTATTCACAGTCTTTTTGCTTTTTTTGGGAGACATTTTCACTTAATAATGTGATAAGTTGAGAGCACTAATGCAGAACTCCAGTCTACTGGGAAAACAGCAGAATAAGGATGCAATGCATTCTCCACCTTCTGGCCTGGATGCACCTGCAACTTAAATGTTTTAGTTAGCTCATGCATGTAAACCGACTGAAATGAGATTTTTTTAAAAAAAATTCAGACAGTGAATTCCCAGTAAAACGTAAGTGTTATAGCAAATGTATAGATAGGTAGAGTTTGGATAGTGAGGCATATCTATACAGCTGTTTAGAACTAATGTTCTTTCAATTAAAGTATTTGTGTGCATGTCTATATGTATAAAACTGGCCCATTTGAAATGAAATCCAAAAAAAAACCCACCCTATTATTTAAGGGAAAAATACCACTTTTTATTTATTTGAAAAAGTATCTTTAAGAGAAGTGAACAAATCTATTTCTCTAAAATATTTGATAGAACTTCTAATAGATATTATTAATTTTTCTCTAAAAACATTTTAGAGGCAAATATTACTCTAGGACCATTTTTGATAGGATCACCTAAGCACCACATAAACCCCATATTTTTATCAGGACTAAATCATATTATTTTTGTAGAAATTAAGATGGTATGTTCCATTACAAGTTTGGGCTAAAAACATGTACTTGACATGCATATATTTTCTATTAGAAATAGAGAGTTCCATTAGAGTTTCTCTATTTTATCAGTCTGAATTTTAGGTTTCCTAATTTGTAATTTGCATATTCTTTCCCTGGCTGTTAGCCTACACCATATGTGTTATGGGAGGCCAGAGTAATACAGGCAGTTTGGGGGGAAAAAAATCACCTGGTACAGCAGATTTTTCAGTTACCCACTGAAGCTGATGCTGCAAAAAACTGCACTTAATGTTAAATTTATTTCTTCTAAATTAATGTAAAATACACACAGTAAGTACAAATTCTATATTGTGGGCAAATTAAGATTTTAGTTGCAAAGACCCTGCCCAGTGCAAAAACAACAACAACAAAAACAGGCCAAAGACCAAAAACTTGCTCACACTTTAGTAAAGCTAGGTCATTCATATGATGCTGGCTACCACCAGGAGGTGTCTGGGCAATAGCAAAGGCTCAAGTGGCCTGGAAGATGATCAGTGCAGACAGCAGAAGAGAAGGCTACACTGTGCTATAGAAAAGACATTAAGTGTGTAAGTCCAAGAAAGAGAGTAATTTGCTCCTATCTCTTAAGAAGGTAAAGAAACGAGAACACACCCCAAATGGAATTGGAATCAGAAACTGAGAGGCTCAGTAGGACAATGGCTCTACCTCATACTGTCAGTCCAACTTTGAGTTTCAGAGATGATGGCCTGGTTGCTTATTAAGCAATTTTAAAGGTTTGTTTTTTTTTTTTCATCTGAGAGAATAAAAGGAATTCATGCTTTGATTTACACAGAGAACAGAAGATTCTGTCTTCACAGACTTTCTATTAAAATAATCTCTCAACAATATTTTTTAGAAAATGGACTGGAAAATGAGATTTAGTCTTCAACGTTATCTCGCTAAAAGTGCTTCATTTTAGTGACTTATGATTTTTTTAGAAGTTGAAAAACAAAAATCAAATGTACTAAAATGAAGGCAGTCAAACATTCCCACTCAAAATCATTTGATTAAAAAATCTGGCAATTTTCCCAAGGTTTGGAGAGATCATTGTTGACAAATGACTAAATTTACAAATGACTCCAAATGTCTCAATATGTGTCAGTCAGCAAGTGCAATTCAGGCATTTCTCACTCATTTGGGCACAGCTCACTCTCTCTGCATGAGTGTGCACTCAGATTAGGTGGTGACAAGAACTACGTGGGTCACATCTGAGGCCCTTCAGAGAGCACTGGTCCAGCTGGGCTCCAGGTTGCTGGTGGTCAGGCCCTGACCCCCGGTGGAGGCCCTCCCTTCCAGTGTTTTCCTGACTCAGGACAGGGGCCAGCTCTGTTGGACTGGGGGCTTTCAATTATGTCCTTGTGAAGGGGCACACAAGCAGAGCAGGGACAGAGGGAATCAGTCTAGCAGGGATGTAAAAAAATTGCAGGAACAAACCACAAATCTGGGGCCAGTTAATGCAGATTTTTACCCATGACTTCTTACAAAATGGACATGTTAAAAAACAAAAATGCTCTCTTGAATGTGCATAGTAAATGCCTTATCTGGAAAAGAACATGTGATAAGAGAAAACAAGCCATTTCTAATTCCCCATTCTCCTCTAAGCAGAGTGAATCCTGGTAACTGCAGTATCTTCTGTTTGCTAAGCACAAGCAAAATATTCATCTCTGGCATTAAGAGCTTTTGACACACTTGAACCGGTATTAATAACTGGGTAGTTCACACAAGTTTGGATACAGAAGCTTGGAAACACCTAAGCAGCTCTGGGGAGGAAGGGGAGAGAAGCCCACCCACTAGGAGTAAAGGCTGAGGAAACTGAGACTGGAAGTAGGGCAAAGAAAGGGGATCTGATAGGGGGATGCAGGACGAAGGAAGCAGAGTCCCCAGAAGAGACAAACCAAATGCAGAGTTCTCATAGATGCAGTGCAATTTCACTTCTGTGTTTCTCACTAAAAGATGAATGAATATTTTTAAAGTGACAATTTAAAAGAGTGCCCTGTTATTAAGCTGTCTGAAGAACACAGGTGTCTCAATCCAACTCTGTTTTGAGGCCCCATCCCACCAGGAGCTCTGCTTTCTCAGATCTTCCCTCCTGGCATTGTCTCACCTGGTACCTGGACAAAATTCTACAGGCAGAGGCCAATCTACTGGGGAAGAGGGTTGTACTACCCAAAGGGGAGAAGAAGGTAGAAAAGTGTAAGGGGAAGCCCTTATTTGTTTATTTATTTGGGTGTACTGGTATTAGAACCCTCTCACAGGGTCCACCAGAAGTATAAACACAGGTAAGCAAGATGTACAGAGTTGGGGGCATTCTAAGGAGAAATAAGATGTACAAAATAAAGGAACAAAAGAGCACAGTAGAAAATGAGATGAACAGCAGGAATAGCATTTCACGAATACTACAGCAATAGCCAAACAATGCATTGTTCAGTTAATCTGCACAAATAGGAGATCTTCAAAAATGAGGCAGGGAATGTCTTTTCATTAGTTGACTCAACATTCATGACCACAAAAGGAGCCCAGCTGGAGCTTTACTCTGCCCAGAGGAGCACTCTGGTGGCTTAGAATGAGGCAGGTCTGCACCACCAAGACCAGGGGCTCCAGCTCTGTGGCTCCACAGCTATAAATGACTCTGATTTTTATAAATAATGCATGCCTCGTCTCATGTACTGTGTGTGCCTTATTTCAAGGTAACAGATTACCAGAAAGGGAAATCGAGCTACTGGGACTCAGAAGTGAGGCCTGCAAACTCTGAGCAGTCTTTTAAAATCTGCTCTGGAAGGATAATAATCTACATAAACCTTTCTGGGACTGCTGTACCTGAACATGTATTTGGATAACAGAAGCCAGCCCATTTCTTCCTTTACTTTTCCCAGTTGTGTAACAAAAAGATGGTGGCCCCTTTGTTGTGTTTCTCTCACCCCTCCCTCCCTACCATTTATACACCATCGAACTATTTCCTGCAATTCTCCAATAAGGGGGTGGAAGATACAGATGGAATGGCCAGACTCTACACTTGCACTGACATTTAAAGGTCAAGTCTCCTTGTATCATAAATAATGATATTTTCCTCCCACATGTACAAAAGGGATAGCTCTGAGAGATACTGGGGCGGGGGTGGTGTTGGGGAAACCTTTGAAAGTTCCCTGGGCTAAAAAGATTTGATTTACTGCAATTTTGCGGAATGCTTTACCTGTGATAGCTTATGTCATAAAGAGTTGAAGAAAATTAAAGGATGAATCCATCCAGCTATTGTTTTGTACCTCAATTTTTATCGATTATAATACGGTTTGCTTCACAATAAATTAATATTCCTAAAAGAACTGGAATAATGACATAAATAGGACCTAGTTTTCAAAAATTTTCCTTCATATACGGTGTTTTATTCTTTTTTTAACTGCTAGACCTTTTGTGCTTAGAGATCAGGTGTTACCTCTGAAAGAGTTCCTATCTGTGGGAATACCATATGGCCAAGTACCACTGAAACTTCCCTGTTTGAAAGAGAAATTGTTTTGGAGGAACCACATATTCAGCATGCATTTCTTCAAAAATGGTCTCTTCTTTTCCTTGCCTCCAGTGCCCATGGAAGCTTTTCCACCTAAGAACTAAAAGACACTCGGTTTCCCTCCCCAATGTTTGTACCTCATATTTCTACATTAACTTGCTGGTGACCCCTGGCAGGGGCTCTTGTCTGAAACTAACTAAAACAACTTCAGTTTGTTGAATGTTTTTAATCACATGCCAGGCTGGGCATTTTATTTACATCATCTCATCTGATCTCTCCCACAATCCTGCAAGGCAGTGGTCACATGCCTGCATTTTATAGATGAGGAAACAGAGTCTGGGATTAGCTCAGGGTTGCAAAGATTCCAAGTGGCCACCTAGGATAGATATCTGGGTCTGTCAGACTCAAATCCACATAAAGATTCTCTAGGGATAACATAATTTCTTCTATATCTTTGCTGATTAAGTAAGTCAAATACATGCTCATCTACTTTTGATAACACCCAAGGTTTTTCTTTAGAGCTAAATGCCTGGCCCTCATCCCAGTACAGAGAAAATTGACTAAAGCTATTTAAATTTTGTAAAGACTGGAAGAATTTCTATATAGGGACACAGGAGGGCACTCTAACCTTCTTTCAGTTGAGTAAACATTTCCTTTGTAATTCCACTGCTCAGAACCTTGGTCCCAGTGCTGGTTCTGCTTTGGTACTTATTTAAACTTGGGTTTGCAAATTCATACTCGGAGCTCAGTTTCTCCATTTCTAAACTTAGGAAGGTAGATAAAATAAGCCTTAGGGTCTCTTCTATCCTGAATTGGATGCTTCCAGTTTATTAACTACTCATTAAAGGGATTTATGACCCTATTTAACAAGGACTATTAACGATTGCAAAGAAATGTCTCTTTCATACTTACCACACTTAAACTGAAAATGTGCTTTAGATTTAACTCATCATATATACAAAAAAAAAAGCCCTCAAATCATTTCCAAAACAGGTTGTTATTTCTTTTTTGATCATCCAGAATTTCATCAAATTGCTGGAGAAATTCTTTCCTCTCCTCCAGATTCACAGTGACATTTTCCTGTCCACTGACGCTGGGTCTACCCTACATTGACCAAATGCATTGGCTGGAAGCTCGTTGCTTGTTTAGTTTCTATGTCACAATTTCCTTTACTCTAAAGGCTGGGGCTCACTACTTTGTGGGCAATTTTAATAAGATTTATCATGGGGGCTTTGAGAAGATAATTCACCTTTGTTATCATGAAGATTGGCTGAAATATTTCACAGTGCAGGGTTATTTTAAGATTCATTTGACAAACTGAAGAATAACCAAGATAGAAAGATGCTTTTCAGCAGATCCCCTCAAGGACAAGAAGGGTCTTTCTTCCTTCCTATAAATGAACGGCTAAGCCCAGTGCTCTGACAGAGGAAAGGGAAAAGGGAGGAGGGAAAATACAATAAGTCACAGTCTAAATTATATGGAATGATAGGTTTAAAGGAAATTTGTACATTACACTCAGCAGGGACAGTGAGTAGAAACACACCCACTCTCAAAGACCAGTGTTCTGAGGAGCTTGCCCACCTGCTAAAGCCTCATGCTGATTTTTTTGTACAGAGGCAAAAGATTTTTCTTCTGCTAGAGCCTTGCTGGGTGATTACTACACAGACCACTTAAACCAGTAGGCTGCTTTTGTTGCAAGTCAATAAAAAGCCTCCTAGATGTCTGGTCTTTAAAAAAAAAAAAAAAAAGAGAGAGAGAGAGAGAGAGCACTTGTTCAGCCAGACCAGGTCAGCAGGAAGTCCTTCAAACATAACCATCCTCATGGGTGCTTCAGCAGAAGAGCCTGGCATGGAAACAAAGCCCTCCGATTAAAAGAATACTGCCTTTTATTACAACCAACTAAAAGTGCTGAAGTTATAGCTGAATACTAGGTCAATTTCCAACTCAAAAAATGTCCTTTACTTAAATGCAATTAAATAAATTTGGTAAGGCTAATCTTCACAATTCTAGCATTATTATCAGGACTTTTTCAATCTGTTTAACTTCTCTGTGCCTCAATTTCTTCATCTGTAAAATGGGGTTAACAAGAATACCTACATCACTGGGTTATTATAGGATTAATAGGGTTTACATACATCAAGTAAAGCAATATTGGACACCTATACAAGTGTGATTAAGAAGACTATTCTTTTACTTTTGTTATTACTATTATTGTAGTTTTCTTATTTTAAAAGCCTTAAGATTTTTCAATGCTGTTACAAGATTGTGTCTCATCCTAGGCATTATTACTTGCTTTCTTAACTTACCTGAAAATAACTGTTCTTTATGCATAAGTCCTTTGTAGACATTTCAAGATTCCATGTCTCTCTCTTCCTTGCGTCTCAGACTACCTCCATTTTTTCCATAAGGTACTCACTCTGAGCCAGACACCAATTGTACAGAGAAGACAAAACACTGCTGTGCCTAGCAGAGAGACAGAGAACAGTCCCGGTGGGTGACACTATCCCACCTGTAAAGGAGACATGCATAGAAGTCCATTCTGAGCTGTTTCTTACAGAATGAATTATAAGTGGCCAAGTGAAGTGGGGGTGGGTATTAGAAGAGAGGGCATTATGGTAGAGAAAAGAGAAGTTCAAAGACTGAAGTAATAAAAAGGACATTATATTTCCTTCTGGGGTTTTCTTTGGGTCCTACATTGCCTCTGGCTCCCTAGAGGTTACAAAACAAAGATCAAGTACTCAGTGCAATGTTGGAAACAATCCAGTATAGGTGTGTTTTGCCAGATCTTTTCCATTTCTTTCACCTGTCATTTCTACAGTTAGCTATGGAGGCTGTTATGGTTTCAATATAAGGTGTTCCCTCAGTGCCTTAATCCACTAGAGTGGTTTAACTGGGTGGGAACTGTAGGCAGGTAGGGTGTCACTGGAAGAGTTAGGTCTCTGGGGGTTTCTTTGGGGCATATACTTTGTCTCTGGTGAACAGAGTTCTCTCTCTGCCTCTGGATTGCTCTGTCCTGTTATCCTCTGCCAAGCCCTTCCACCATGATTTGCTGCCTCATTTCAGGCCCAGATCAGTGAAGTTGGCCATTTTTGAACTGAAACCTATAAAACCATGATAACCAAATAAGCTTTTTCTCCTCTAGGTTCTTCTTGTCAGATTTGTTTAAAAAACAAAGAAGCCTTACTATCCTTGGGAACTATCCTATTGTTCCTAGGCTTCTTCACATTTTGATTACCTATATGTGACCAGCTCACAATCATTGGTTTGAGTCACCTGGCTCCAGTATGCCAATTTAATTGCTCTTTGCTTTGTGCTTCCAGGGCATTTAGTTCCTACCTGATGAACTTTGGACCACCTGACTAAGTCTTTAAGGGCAGGATAATGTCTAATTCATGCCCATATCTCCAGGTTTGGTAAGTTTCTGGCATATAGAAGGTATTTAATACATAAATATCAAATAAGTAAAGTCACGAATATCTGAATGAACAGACGCACAGGGGGCTGCCTAAAGCTGGTAAGTATAGATGTCCTGATCCTTTTCCAAGCTTCTCTGTTCCATTCATCTCCTTTACACAGGTAGAGTTCACTCTCCCTACCTTTTCACTCCCAGCACCTGTTTACCCCTAGATCCATTTATCTCCATTTGTCCTTCTAGCTTGAGTTATCTGGGTCAATGAAGAGGAAAAGTGTCAGAAAATACAGAGTACAAAAATAAATCAGAAGGGATGACTAAAAAGAGGGCTATAATAAAATATTGCACTGAACAATTAAAAAAATCCCAGAGAGTAGATTCCCTGAAATTTATACCTGTGTAATTTATTTTCTAATAACCTCTCCTTGGGACCTCTCATCTCACACATTTGAATTAGGTCCTTAGAAAAAAAACTGCAGCATTTGTAGGGGTTTTGACTCCCTATTAACAAGTGCAGAAAGGCTGAGGCCTATTTAGCATATTCAAAATGAGCCAGCCTGGAGTCCCAGAACCAGACTGAGGGACCATTTAGTAGTCTTCCATCCGAAGAACAACATCTTTAAACCTTCTTGTCAATCCATAGGGACAAACTTCACCTTTCAGCCTTCTTTTCCATGAGGCATGTGGGAGAGTGTTAATAATAACCACCAAACTGCCAGCGAAATCTAAGAGAGCCATGTGGCCAATTTAATTTTTAATCAGTTGCCCATTGAATTTGTAATTACCCACAATACAACAAAGCAATGTGGAAGGCAGGACTCCTGGAAGCAGAGGATATTGATCAACTTGTTCATTTTTATGTGTGGAGAAGCTAGTGAGCAATCCACCGCCTGAGGACAGATATCAGTCTTGGGTCCTGCTTTTACCCCCACCTGGCTGGACAGGTTAAGTGGAGTATATGGGAAGTTTCCAGGGTGCTTTTCAGACTGATGATATTTTCAAATGAAATATTTATGCATGAAACAAATGCAAGCAGAGCTTCTCTGGTTAAAGGCCTCTCTCCAAAGCCCTCACTCCTGCCCTGAGGTGTCCTGGGAGGTACCAAGAGGGTGGCAAACCTCTCCAGGATTCTGAAGGGCACAAGAATTATTCAGTCACCATAGACAGCCCCCAAATCAAACCCCACAGCCTATGATTCATTCAAGTCAAAGGGTTTTCAATGCCAATAATGGGAGGTACTTGAAATCCCTCCACACATGGGTGGTCTCTATTCTCTTTGCAAGAGATTCACTTCTTCCTCAAGTGTTCTATAGACCCCGAACCCCATACCCCAAAAGATATTGTGGAGATGATTCATTAATAAGAAATTCTTCCTCTATTCTGCTAATGTTCATTCTGTCATCTCCAAAACAGATGGCATCGTCTTTTGTCAAGTAGCCCCTCAGGAGGGACACTTGGGCATTCCCTGAGGAAATGTCTCAGTTCTAGATGACAATATTTATTTAACCACATTTCATTGTTTAACCTATAAGAATGATGCTGAGGTTTAGGCTGGGAGAAAAAATTAAATTAAATGTTCTACTACAAAATTCTCTTGCTTTTATTGAGTCTTTTGGTACAATTCTGTACATCAATGTGTGAAATCAACAGTATTGATGACTGAGGTAAAAGTAACAAAAGGTTCCCATTTCAGAACTGACTGGCACACATAGCTAACTCCCATGCTCACCTCCAAGCTTCCAATATGACTGGAGAAATAAACAAGAAATAACAGAACTCATGCAGAAGAGACAGACTGGAAATTCTCCTCTCTGGGACTTGAAATTTAGGATAGATTTTCTGAAAGAAGTAAAATTTTAGTTGAAATCTAAAATAAAATAAAATAAATAAGGATACAAGCTTTAAACTCAACCCATCTGATCTTAGATGTAATAGTAGCGATAGGTGAGGGCAGGGAACATACAAATTGTGAAATATAAGATTCAGTCCTGAATCACCTCCCGCCCCGGCTCCACCTGTGTCCTCTCAATTCTGAAATGTCCCACAAGTACCTCAAACTCAGCATGGCCCAGACTAAGTGTATCTGTTCCTTCCACCACCCCAAACCTGCTGCTTCTCCTGTGCTAGTGTCCTTGGGAATGCCACTTCCTTCCACTTACCACTTATTCAAGTGTTAACCCTCCAATTAATCACCATGGCCTGTTGATACTTCCTTCTAAATGTCTCCAGAGTCTGTCCCTTTTCTTAGCCTATGGTTTTACTCTCTTTTTCAGGTCACCTCCCACTTAAATGACCTCAACAGCAGCCCAATTCATCCCCTTGGTCACAGTTCTTCCTGGTTCCCCACATTCTGTGCTGCAGCCAGAGAGATCTTTCTAAAACACAAAGTTGACCTTGTTATTCACCTGCTTAGATCTCCTCACATTCCTGTTAAGATAAAACTAAATCCCTTTAACATGTTTTATTGTACCTCTAAGTACCTTTATTTCCAGCCACTCTCTTCCTTATAAACTTTGGTACAACTATGATAAATTATTTTGGTTCGTTAATGGCCACTGTCTCTCTTGAAGGTCATCACCTATATTGTAATCTGCTGCCCAGAATATTGTTATCTGGAGGGCTAGTTCCTGTGTATCCTCCAGAGTCTGGCTTCTCATGATTTCCTCCAGGAAGCCTCCAAAGACTTACTAAGGAGCCTATATCTTCTTCCAGCTGTAACCTATACTCCTACAGTTCTCCTACATGGCATGTTATAACTAATTGATGAAATATCCATTTCTCCAACTAGACCGTAAGCTCTTTGAAGGTAAGGACTATGTCTGTATCAATCATCATCGAATTACCAGTACTTGGTAGTGAGCCTGGCGTATGGAAGGAAATTAACACACTCATGTTGTATTGAGTGAAAGAAACAATGATTTTCTCACCTTAACCCTCACTCTAATAACTGATGGGTCATTATATTTCATTTCACTTTTATACAGTTATCTTACAGGCTTCCACCTGACCAAGTCTTTCAGTGGCTACTTTTTGCTTTCAGGATAATGTTCAATCTTAGTATGGCATACGAGGTACATTAAGATCTAGTTCCTGTCACTTTTCCAAGCTCAATGCAAAGGTCACCTGTTCTTCGAAGCCCAGTTTATCAAGCTTTTCTCTTACTACTAGTAATAAAATTGGGCATTGGTTTCCTGAGTGTTATACTATGCATTCTTTTCTTTCATGTTTGAATTTTTTTTTTAAAGAGAGAGTGAGAGAGGGGAGAGAGAGAGAGAGAGAGAGAGAGAGAGAGAGAGAGAGAGAGAGAGAGAGAGAGAGAATTTTTAATATTTATTTTATTTTTTAGTTCTCGGCGGACACAACATCTTTGTTGGTATGTGGTGCTGAGGATCGAACCCGGGTCGCACGCACGCCAGGCGAGCGCGCTACCGCTTGAGCCACATCCCCAGCCCCTCATGTTTGAATTTTAGCTTTCTTCTAAGATCATAATCTCATGAAAATCAGAAAGAAGAGTCTTATTCATCTCTATAATCATTTTATCTAACACAAATGCTGGCACAAAAGGATACTCAATAAATATTTTGTGACTTAATTTTCTTTTAAACAAATGCAGTTTTCTACATGGGTAATGGAAACTGGAAAAAACAAAAGGAGTACACAGGCACTAATTTTTTTTTTTAGTCAAATTAATACAACATGCTCACAAAATTTTCATGAGGATCCATATGGGCACTTCCTGCCAGGATCTGAACTCAAACCTAGGGAGGATGGGTACAAACCCTGTTTTCACCTTTTGCTGTTTGGCTTTTTTTAAAAAATCTAGTTTCAATTGCACTTTTAAGAATACTGCTTTCAGTACATAGCCTTCAAATCATACATGTTCATAAAATATTCATCCCAGTCTGACAGAGTCTAGGAATTTTTCAGTTCTATCATTACTGCAGACTATTGCTGCATTCCAAAACATTTCAATTACTGGGCACAAATGAGTCCTATTTTCTCCTTTATTTTGATACTGTTAGATCGGTACAGAAAAAAAATACTGATAAAATATCCTTTGAAAAATAAACAAGGAGAGAAATGAATTACAGTAGATGGGGTAGAGAGAGAAGAAGGGAGGGGAGGGGAGGGGGGATAGTAGGGGATAGGTAAGGTAGCAAAATACAACAATTACTAATAGGGCATTATGTAAAATTGTGGATGTGTAACTGACGTGATTCTGCAATCTGCATTTGTGGTAAAATTGGGGGTTCATAACCCACTTCAATCTAATGTATGAAGTATGATATGTCAAGAGCTTTGTAATGTTGTGAACAACCAATAAAAATTTTTAAAAAAAACATAAAAAAAGGGCTAGGGATATGACTTAGTCGTTAAGCACCTCTGGGTTCAATCCAGTACCAAAAAAATAAATAAATAAAATAAAATAAAATAAAATATCCTTTGAGAAGAAAGGATATTTTATGACCAACAGTTATAGAGTAACTGAAAAAAAAAAAAACTGTTATTCTCTTAGTCTGCCCAGTAGACAATGAATTCATGAAAAGACTACCTGTGTCTCCCAGAAAACACAGCCTAGATGTCCCCCTTAACAGCAACACAGGGCTCCACAGCCCAACCCACTTTCTCTTGGAAATGCCATCCTGTATAATGTTTGATTCTAATGGTCTGGCAATACAATCCAAAGGTCTTCCAATATTTAACTAAACAAGTGAGAAAATAGCAAGATTCCTGCTTAACCAAACACATGAAGTACAGAAATTTGATCACAGGTTTTCCCCACCTAGATTTGTTTCTTGATGTGTGCTCAAAGTCTTTTCACACATACAAACACACCCACCTATTACAATATCTATACATAATCCTTCCTCTGCAGGCAGGCCTGGTTCAAAACTCTAATTGGGGTTAGTCAGCATTTACAAAGCGGTTTGCAATTTTCCCAAAGGCAGTTACAGGATGCTGAAACATTTGCTGACATTACTTTGAGTGTGCTGTACCCATAAGCTCCTGCTATCCCTAGAGAGATATGCCAGATGTTACCACCTGTCACATCTAGGGGAGGTCAAGTCAGATCATAGGTTAGGGACCAAGCAGCAGGCTTCCACCATATGAACTGACAGCAAGTGTGGTCCAGGGCATTTATGAAGGGTGAAAATAACAGGCATAAGAACCCAGGCCTCTGAGGGCAAAGTCAAGCTCACAGCCAAGTATGTGTATGGGTGTGCGTATATGTGAAGATGAGGGAGGATGCTCGCATGATCGTATGGGGATGACGCTTGTGCTGGGAGATAAGTGATAGAACATGTACACAGGTTCATTTATAGGAAAGCATTCTGCAGTACTCTCACTCTAGAGCTGGAGACACAGGACTGGGCTAGGACTCAGGTAAATGATGAGGAGATGGGAATAGAAGCAGAATGAACAATATGGTCCCGTCACGTCACAGAGAACTGAATTTTTCCCAAAGGCTTCTCATGTGTGTAGATGACAAAGTCTGACATTTTTTGGCTCTCTTCATCAGTCACCCTCACACTGCATTTAAGACTCCTTGGGCAGCCCTCTGAGTATCCTTCCCTTAACTCTAAAGCCCCCTGGAGGGGTGGCCTGTCAAGTTGCCCTAATCTGATCAAATAGAGTGCCATGGCTTAATTGGATAGTCACCTTCTTAATGAGATTGTGAATTACCTGAGGGTATGGACTGCATCTTACACCTCTTCTTTGTTATCTAGTCTAGGCACAGGCTTTCAATAAATGAATATTATGATGTGATAACAACAGTAATTATTATTATATGATGCTTATTTTGTATCAAGAAAGTACACTATCTGAATTAAATTCTTACATTCAGGCAAAAGAGGTGGTACCATGATCATCTGTTTCAAAGAGAAGGACACTAAGGTACAGAGAGGTTAAGTAATCTGCTTCAGATCACACAACTTGAGGGTGGGTAAATCCAACCAGTCTGGCTCTAGCATTCATACTATTAACCAATCCATGATCTTGCTTCTTATAGATATGTGTGATTTCTGAATTCTTGGTGGCTTTTGTGTGATTTGTAGGGAAGGTGCTCGGGTAGTGATGAACTGTCTCAGAAGAAGAACCTATTAATGGGAACATCAAAGTTATAACCTCTTTTTATTTTTCACAATGATCACCCAAAGGAAAAATGAGAAGTAAAACAAAACACTATCTCCATTTAAGAAACCATTTTGGTCTCCTCTAATTTTTTTTTTTCTTGACTGAGTCAGAAATGGTAGCTGCAGCTTGGTCCTTGGTTTTCCAGTCTCACATCTGTGAAAGAATGGATTTGTTCTAGGCCCAAATCACAGCTTATGCTATCCTTCAAGTAGAGCCAACCAAATCTTTGTGTTAGATAAGCTATTCTGCAGTCGTTGGGGATAGTTCCCAACTCTCTTTTAGCTAAAAAAGACCTGGTCTGACTTCTCACAGTGGGACTTGAGTTAGGGCTCCATCATTCTTGTCCCCTTAGTGATGATGTCTCCTTGTGGGAAGAGAGCAGGAGCCCACAGGGAGAAGAGCAATAGAAATTACCA
The DNA here is from genome assembly GCF_964194105.1 of Spermophilus citellus. Lineage (NCBI taxonomy): Eukaryota > Metazoa > Chordata > Mammalia > Rodentia > Sciuridae > Spermophilus > Spermophilus citellus. Next base: position 96,874,772 of record NC_138188.1, on the reverse strand, counting down.
AGTGGTCATCAGCATGACTGCAACCCTGAAAGGTAGGATTCCAGAAAAGTAGGAAAGAAGAGAAGGAGGTGAACACCAGCAACTTGAGAAGACAGAGCCATCTGGGAACTGGAGAACATGAGGAGCACCTAAGGAAGGGCAGGCATGGAAAGGGAGGGTGAAGCCGGGAAGAAGAAATAGGAGCAGGGAGAGGCAGCAGCCAGGCAGGAAAATGAGATGCTGTAAGGAAAGAAAGAAGGCAGAAAGCATGCTAGGTGAAAGAATTGTTTCTAGAACAGAAGTTACACCACGTTCTGCCTCTGACTCTTCTGGCCATATTTTCTGTCTCAATTCTTTTTGTTTTTAACTGGGGCCTTCTATAGTAGGGCTTTAGAATGAGACACAGCAAGGAACGGATTGGAAAAGTCTTCCTGTGGCTTCAGGTGGCTATTTATGAAAGGTGAGCCTAACTAATCTGCCCATTTAGTTCTGATCCCAGTGGAAAATGAGGTTGGCTACAAGACACTCCTGCAGCCTTATTTACTCAGCAGGTCTATGCATTGAATTATTTGCATAACAGTCACCAGTGATTGAGCTGCTGCCTTCTACAAGAATTTAGGGTTAAAAACAGAAGTAAGCCATATTCTTTATCTGCAAGTTATTCACAGACCATGGGAAAGACAGACACCTAAAAATAACACTGTGTCAGGAAGTGTTATGATAAAGGTACCAGCAAGGGATATGGAGGGGCAGGAGAGGGATCTTCCAGCCAGTTCCTGATTGATCCTCAATATTTAACTTTATTTTACTTGGAAAGTCCTCTTCCTAACCCTGAACACCCTCCAAGCCACATCTTTTGAAATCCTGGACATTCTTCAAATCTGGGTCAAATGGCATTTTCTCAACAAAGTAGTTCGTCATCTTAAAAGCTGTAATTAATCTTTCTCTTCTGTGTTCTTATGTAACACATTATTTATATCTGTTCTGACATTTACCCCAATTTGTTTCTTTCTTTAAAACTATGTTTGGTGGGGGTTGGGGGGATGGATAGATGTATGGATAGACAGATTTACTGATTTCATTACATTGTAAGGTTTTTTTGACTATAGGGTTTGGTTCATCTTTTGGTCTCCCACAGGCCTGAGCGTAGAAGTTTCATAAAATATACTCAGATGGAAGTTCATTTCAGTCAATGAACCTACACATCCCCTTTTAGGATGCTGAATGGACTGGATCCTGCTTCATTTTGGGAAGTTGTGAATCCTTGTTTTTGTTTTAAGGAGGCATAAAAGAAATGGCCTTCAGACCTAAAAAAGACCAAACCATTCTTTCCATCTCTTTCTAAATTTGGACAAGAAATAGGTAACAAAACAAAACCCTCAAATTAATCAAGTGATTTTTAATCTGGAAAGGACTCTGTCTTTCATTTGATACCATATCTTAACTATGAATGAAGAAACTAAGTCCTGAGAAATTCAGATACTTCTTCAATATCACACAACGAGAATCAACAAGATTTCCCAACAGATAAAATAGTTTACCTTTAATAACAGAGAAAGAGCATGCTTAAAAGGAAAAGAAAAAGAAATAGCACTAAAATATACAAAGAAAAATAATTCATTGAAAGTTAGTACACATTATAGAAAAATATTTCCCCTCTCAGTCTACCTATCCACAGAAAATATCATGTTTTCAATAATATCAATAAATACATTATGAATACACTTGTAGAGTTTAGAGTTTTAATTTTAAAACCCAACTTTTGCAATTTCCAGATCCTTCAACCATTTGGACATCAAATGGTTCTATGAATTTGGCAATAAGAAGTCTTTGGAGGTTCTTCTCTAAGATATTTCAATATGTTTGAGTGGCACTGGTGATTAACAGGTGTTCTTAACAGTTGCAGAAGTGAAATAGTACATGAGTACAGTTGAGAGGTGCACATTCACACATGTTCTCTCCCGTCATGACTTAGGAAAACACAGCAGGTGCACTCAGATCTGACACAGTTCACTCCATTCCAGTTCTGCTATTATTGCCAGAATCCCTGCCTTATCCCTGACCTTTTCTATGTCACTGCTACCCTCTCCCTCTCCTGACAGAGCTGACCCAGTCTTACAGATGCCCTGGAGTGCACACACACACACACACACACACACACACACACACACACAAAAGTCAAAGCACTAAATTTGAATTTGAAATTGACTGGGCTCCAGTTCTAAACAAAGATCTATCTATCTTTCATCAGATATATAAAATGAATACATCTATCTAGTTAGCTCTACCAATCTGCCTAATCTTCACAGTGATGCATAATCACTCAGATAAAGACCACCTGGTTTTAAAAAGTCTTTTACTCCCTGCAGAGTGTGGTCTGTGAACACTGGTTTTCAGTTAGAGACTAGCTACATTACTCTGCACTTCCCAAAGCCCCCTCAAGGGCAAAGGGACAGTGTATTGGTTTTGTAGCTACATACAGGCTTAAATACTAGCTCTGCCACTTAGCAGTTGTGTGATCTTGAGAAAATTACTTAAAATTTCTGGATAATCATTTCCAAACTGATGATGTTAATACCTACTTCATGGAGGTGTAAGGACTTTAGGTTATGTCTGCCTAAAGTTGCTGCATGGCAGAGTTCAGTAAGGAATAGTTATTATGAAGAAGGTGACAACAGGGGGAAGAACAAGAGAGGAAGAAGAAAGATGACGACCCCACTTTCCGAAAGTCTTCCATATTTCAGAATTTCTCAGCAAAGCTTGGCAGAACTTGAGTGCCACCATCTACTTGAGCTTACATATACAGACACTTATGTTCCATCCATTCTTGGGTGAAAAAGACATTTCACAGTAGTGGATTCAGCATGTTTTTCAAAAACAGATTCTCCTGCCCACCCCCTTTTGTTTTTTGCTTAGCAGGACTGGACTTCACAAAATAGGATGAAAAAATTCCTGAGCCCCACATAGCAGCTAATCATAGAATTTCCAGGTACCGCAACAGACCCCAGCTGTTTGCTTCCCCAGCAATTCTAGTAACTGCAAGATATCTTATAGATCACAGAAAAAAGACGCCCAACTCCTTTCTGGAGTTCTGGAGTCAGAATTCACAGCTAATCCACTAGCAGAGCTGCTGCTACAGTTTGAGCTATCCAAAGTACAACAAGAAAGGAAGAAGCTTCTACCTAACCCGGACATGCCTGGAATGACAGGGCCATTTATGACCTGCCTCAGATGCCATTCTGCTTGCAAACACACACTACCCTCCATATCATTCGACAAAATAATTGCACTGGAAAGCCTGAAGGCAAATGACTAATGTTAAAAGTGGCCCATGCATCATTTCAGTGATGACTCCACAGGCGTCAATTAAACATGGAAAAGACGTGTTCTGAGGCATGACCGTCTGACATTTTCTAACGAGCTGTGTGTAGTCAAATGTTAGTAAATCAGAAGTGATCCTAAGTATAAAGAAAGACAGCAGCCCTCTCCTTGCTCAAAAGCAGGAAGGACCCATGAAGACATCGAACCTGGAAGACCTCCAGAAAACGAGGTGTGCAAAGAGCCTGGATGTGAAGTTAGCACTGTTCTTCCTCATGCATAGAAAGCACAAATTGGGGTTGCATGAGGTCATGTTTTCAGCCACCAAAAAGGCAGACTGCTCCAGAGAATGCTTGATAGTCTGCCTGGTAGTCTAGAGGTGAACTTTAATTGTTATGACTCCAAGTGGGAGAAAAACATGGCAGTAGTCCACCCTTTGCTCCTTGAATGTTTTCCACTGTTGGACTTTGCTCAGCACACTAGGCCAAGTTCACTGTGGTCTAAACATCTGTCCCTAGAAACCATGTTTAATATCCTCTTCAGTGGAAGGAAAAGAACACATTTAACAAGTCTAATGAGACTAATGTCAAGGTATAAAACCCCCAGCAGAGGCACAGTGGCTGGAGCAGAAGTGCTTTTCAAGACTGCAGTTCTTGATCAGTCAGGCAGACACTTGTGTATATATAGACAAAGCTTCAAACACCACCACCTCATCACACCTAATGACTACCTGTGATGATAGCTTGCAGTCCCTATTTCTGGCCTTTCCAAAAACAACAAGAACACAAATATGTGTCTTTATACTCAGTCCTGATTCTAAAGCTATTCTGTAATGTTTATCTGTTGTTTTTTTTTTGTTGTTGTTGTTGTTATTTGCTTCTCTAATATGAGAAAGGAAATATTTTTCAGTTTTAATTTTGATCCAGATCTAAAATTGTTGATGACTTTTTAATCGTTACCCTTGATTTCTCCTTTTTTCTTTTAGTGATTCAAGTAAGTGCACCCCACACATCCCCTGGCCCCAACATTAAGGTTAATATTCATAGAATGAGGCTATCAAAAACAAAACCAACAAAAACAACAGTGCCTCCTTTCTCATGAGTCCTCTTTGCCAATGATGCAGTGTTCTTAAATCTCTTTACAGCAGCTGCTTCAGTGTTAAGTTTTGGGTTTGGAATAAAAGGGGTCACTGACAATTATTTTCTCAGCACAATGGAAAAGCAACCCAACCCATTAACACTAAAATGGCAGAATTCAACACAGTGTGAACAAGTAGGAATAGAAGAATACCTGGGATTGCCAGATTGGAAAGGGGGACGTTGTGGAGGCGAGGGGGGAGCGAGGCCATCCAGTCGGCATTGCAGATGTCTGAAGCGGTCTTTGTCCCGCTGGGGTTGGGGGAACAGATGGTCCCCATCCTGAGTTTCCTCCTTGCCTTTCTAACTGCTAGCATCCCTTTGGATCACAAATTGGCCAGGTTCAGCCCAGTGACACTTACTCACTGTTCCAGCTCTCTAGACATTTCAGGGCCACTTTTGTCACGCCAGTCTTTCCAAAATGCCTTTCTGGCTGGGAGAGGGGTCAAAGAACCGGTTCTCTACCCCCAGCGCCCACAGTCCCCACCCTTTAGGCCCTTTCTCTGTTCCACTCCTTTAATCTTCTCAGTCCCAGCTCCGTTAAACTTCTTACGTTCCCCTCTGGAGAGAGGGGCGGTAGGCCCCTAGAAATAAATCTTATAGAAAAGGAAGGTCCCAGGAGCAGCCACGCCCGGAGCTACTCACACGACAGGTGCCCACACGGCATGCTGACATGCCTAGGGGTCTGCACACATGTGCGCCCCCGGGCGCTCCATCTCTAGCCGGATTTATGCTTCTGTGTATGTCACTGGGCTGTGCATAAACGGGGCCTGCCTGCTACTCGCTCCCGGGTCCTCAGCGCGGACGCCGCCCGCCCTGTGGCTTCCTGAAAGGCACTCACAAGAGTAACCGGCGGCACCCCGACTCCCGGCAGCCCCGCCCGCACAGCCGGGCAGATTTGCCAAGCTACGCGGCCCGTGATTGGCCGCTGGCGCAGCGCGCTCCGATTGGCCGGCGCCCTCTGGGCTGCCCCTCCCTCCGGCTTCCACACCTCCCTTGCTGTCAGGTCTCCGCCCTCTGCTACTCCTGCTTTCCTGAGTGTAGACCGCTGCCTCCGCAGCTACTGCGGACGTGGAGATTTGCAGGCTTTGGGCAGTGGGTCCTCAGGTCTTCTTCAGCCTTTCACACCGCCAGCACTCAGGTGTTCAGCGAGACCACAAATGTTTCTCTACATCCTATCTCCCCCGCCCTGCACACATTCGAGTTGGTGACAATTACCCACAAAGTATTACATTTCTGTAAATCACAGTAGCAGCAGAAGTAGGAGAGGCTCAGAGGCCCAAGAAGCCGAGAAAGATGCTGTATCTCATATTTAGATGAAAATATCAAGGATGGTTTGTGTTTCAAGCATTACATTATTAAGATTCTCCTACACAATACTTAGCAGCCGATCTGCACTAGGATTCCCACTTTATGGATGAAGAAATAAATGATATTTCACATTTGTATTGCTCGGTTGTTTGAACCTTCTTTTAAATTATTTGTCCCATTTTCTCCTCACAGTACCCCAAGGCAAGGAGGATTGCTGGTATGCTTCCCTTAACAGATTAAATAGTCCGGGATCAGGTCATGCACTAGAACTATTTGCAAATTTCATTTTGGAATGGGGCCCTGTAGCCGGGAGGTCTGTAGACATACAAATGCGTTCCCCTGCTTTCTGCAGTATCCCTATTACTTCAAACTTATTTATGATGGGGTCTTTAGAGTCTCTACCGATATGAGAACTTTGCACACCGAAAGTCACAGAGACATTTTGGCAAACAAGCAAATTAAGAAAAGCATCCTGGTCTTGATAGTAGGGCTTTGGAGAGCCTTGGTCAGGCAGATTCTCAGTGACTCAGGAGAACCTTGAGGGAAGAGAAAACAAAGGCCTGAAATCACCCAAAGGGAAGACTGCAGTCTCTTGTAACAGATCTGTAGATATATTATATCTGACTCTCTCTCTCTCTCTCTCTCTCTCTCTCTCTCTCTCTCTCTATATATATATATATATATATATATATATATATATAATTTCTGATATATTATATGTAAATATGTATTTTTATATAGATACAAAATTCCCAAACACAAAATATATGGAAGCCACATAAGGCAAACAAAATGTGCTATTTAACCTCAACTGTGAAATGCTCATCTTAAAGCCTTTATTCCCTTGCATTTTTCAGCTGTTAATGGAAGGAGGGAGCATATAAGATAGCATCAAACTTTAGAGACTTAAAAGGCATTACTGAGTGAAAACTAGAAAAGAAGAGAAGTGGAACTCCTTCAGAATGAGTTGCTTTGCACCTCTCTGAAATTAGGAGCTAACCTATTTGATTTGACCAAGAAACAGTTCAAAAGGAGGCCAACACTCTTCCTGAGTCAGTCCTGGAAAGAATCTTGAAGATGAAAAGAGCATCTAGTATAATAGTTGGCATATAGAGGTGCTCAAAAAATATTTATTGGAAGGAGAGAGATGCTCTTGAGACATGCTCTGCTGGGCTTTAGGTATTACCTAAAAGCAGTGTTTTTCAAAATTAAAGGTCCAAATTAATCACATTTTTCTTAAATAGGCATGAAATGCCCTGGATAGTCTGCATTTCTAACAAGATTCCAGCTGATGCTGATGTGGCTGGATCAGACTATACTTTGAGAATGAACTCAATTTGATAGATGAGGGTATGCAAAGCTTCTTCTCCCTTTTCCAAGGTTTCAAATATATATATATATATCTTTTGTAATTAAAAATAGATGTACATTAAAAATTCAGACTAATGAGCAGAGGCTGGGGCTCAGCGGTAGGTACTTGCCTGGCATGTGTGAAGCACTGGGTTCAATTCTCAGCACTGCATGCAAATAAATAAGTAAATAAATGACTACCAACAACAAAAAATATATATTAAAAAATCCAGACTAACAATCTCTAAGAGAATAATTTCTCTGTCACATTATATAATAAAAATTAACATATTAATGGGATTTTACTACTGTACCACAGATGTTCCAAGAAAATATTTTAAAATAAAATTAGTATTTAGAATTTGAATAGTTAATATTTTTGTATACTATACCATAAACATTGTCAATGAGAGAAGAAATATATTAATAAGAGGAGTGAAATTTTAAAGCAATTTGATGTTAATGAATAATTGCAACAAAATGGAGTGTTTGGCATGTACATGTTATGCTGGTTGGTGCTAAGAATGGAAGGAAAGTTAAATTATCCTCAGATCTATAAGCCAATAGAAATGGGAGTCAAATATGTGAATTTCCAATTGCAATGTACAGCAAAATAAATAGAGAACAAGACATATGAAGATAATGCAGAGGTGTACATTTTGATGGGGGAAGAGCTAGAGGAAAAGGCATTCCAGCTAGGTCTTGAATTCTGAGAAAAGCTTCTGCTCATGGAAAAATAGGTGGTGCACTATGCTGAGGGAAAGGGAGATGCAGCTGAGAAAACCAAGGCAAAGCTAGGACAATCAGCAGCAGATGCAAGAAACAGAGAGCATGCTAGAGCAGCACATGGGATAACACTTCTACTCTCATTTCGCCTTCACAAGAGCCCTGGGAGTTAAGCACTGGTGCTATTCCAGGGCTTACAGGCCACATAACCCTGCCCAAGATTTCACAGCTAGTTCATGGGAGAACCATGACTCCAAGTGTCTCCCCTGCTGTGCCAAGGACTTGTGAGTGTATGTTACCTGTTATTACTATAAACCACACAGAGGGTGTTTATGACCGAATTGATTAAAGAGTTTGGCCTTTTTCCTTTTCTATGACAAAAGGGACCATTGTAAAGGGGAGTAAAAGGATTCACATTTTACTTTAGGTGGTATTGTCCTATAGAATGGGAAATGGTCAAGGAGACAAGAGTCTTTCAGGTAAATCATTGAAATCAATTATCTGTGTGAAAGAAATGTGAAAAAGCATGTGAAGGGCCTGGCACCAGCTGAGTGGTCTTCCTTCACTCTGGTACTTCCCTCTCACATCACTTCCAAGGGCCCACAATTCTAGGACCTGAGTGCAGCCTGAAATGAAGTTTCATCATTTGAAACCCTCATCAAAATGTTCATCCACTTTTTAAAATTAATTTTTAAAATTTTTAATTTGTTATATATGACAGTAGAATGCATTACAATTCATATTATACATATAGAGCACAATTTTTCATATCTCTGGTTGTACACAAAATAGAGTCACATCCTTCATGTCTTCTTACATGTACTTAGGGTAACGATGGCCATCGCATTCCACCGTCTTTCCTACCCCTATGGCCCCTCTTTTCCTCTCCCTCCCTTTTTCCCCTTTGCTCTATCTAGAGTTCATTTAATCCCCACCCCCAGCATATTATGAATCTGCATCCTTAAATCAAAGAAATCGTTTGGCATTTGGTTTGGGGGTATTGGCTCATTTCACTTAGCGTTATATTCTCCAGCTCCATCTATTTACTTGATGCCACGATTTTATTCTCTTTTAATGCTAAGTAATATTCCATTATGTATATATACCACATTTTCTTTATCCTTTCATCTACTGAAGAGCATCTAGGTTGGTTCCACAGTTTAGCTATTGTGAATTGTGCTGCTATAAATATCAATGTGGCTGTGTCCCTATAGTATGCTGTTTTTAAGTCCTTTGGGTATAGATCGAGGAGAGGGATAGCTGGGTCAAATGGTGGCTCTATTCCCAGTTTTCCAAAGATTCTCCATACTGCTTTCCATATTGACTGCACCAATTTGCAGTCCCACCAGTAATGTATGAGAGTGTACCTTTTCCCCCACATCCTTGCCAACACTTTTTGTTGTTTGTATACTTAATAGCTGCCATTCTGACTGGAGTGAGATGAAATCTTAGAGTAGTTTTTATTTGCATTTCTCTAATTGCTAGAGAAGGTGAATATTTTTTCATATATTTGTCACTCATCCACTTGTATTATATACAATCAAATTCATTTCTATAAATGCATTCAAATATTTTGTTTTCTGATTTGTTACCTCTATTGGTTGATGACCTTACTGGATTCCCAAAGAGTTGATTGGAGCATTTACCAACTCCTTAGGGGCTACATTATTCATTGAAGAGTCTATGTTTTAAAACTGGCTTCTTTTGTTTGAATTCATGCCATAAATGAATAATGAGGGTCCTAAAGCAAGTATCCAAACAGTTCACCATTCAGGCAAGTCTGGTTAGCAGGATAAGCTGGCCTGGATTTTACTTGATTGAAGGTCCCAAAGGTCCTCAAAGGAAGTATATTAAGTTAGTGATGCTGAGGTTGGGCTGTCTTTGACCCTAAAGCTGAGACCCTATATAAGTTTTATCTCCTGATTGTGTTCTAGATGGGCAGGAACAGACCCCAAACAGAATCAGGACACAGGCACATTCGGCCCAGGGACATTGGCTGGAACTGAGTGAGGCTTTATGATGCTTTCAATTCCACAGTGATGTCTCATCCACACTATTTTATTCCTGGCTGTGGGGTGAGGTGAGGGTAAGGGATTGAAATGAGGTGCCAGGTTATGAAAGATGAGATGGAATTTTAACTGATTTGTTTTGTGGCTTCATCTCATCAGAGTCTATTCTTAGTTAACCCCAGTTTCCTTCTCCTAGTTCAAATTAAAAAATGGTGATAGGGTAGAATGAAGAAATGGCTCCAACATGGGTGGTGCTTGGGGACATGACAGCAGTAGAATTACCCCCAGGAAGAGTGACATCATTGCATCACTAGGGGACCTTCAGGAACCTCCAAGGTAAAGGTAGTACTAAGGCACACTGTCCTGTGAACACATGATACACTGGAGACCCTGCACACATTCCCATCCAGGAAGCATTCGGGATGCTGGGATCCAGTAATTTTGTTGCTCAGGGCTAGAGCCAGAGACTGTTGTTTTGTCATTGTTACTGTGACACATTCCCTGATTTTATCCAGGTGGAGTGTCCCTGAGAATCTGGGTAAGAGCAGTAGTAGCTTAACAGGAAGTAGTGATGTGGATATTACCTCATGCCCACCTGGTGTTTATGGCTCATAACTGAGATTGCCTAATGACCCAAGGGTGAATGGTGCAGAGGTTGGTCAGAAGATCATTTCTACCATATTTGAAAGCTCAGTGCTCAGGAAGAACCTAAAAACGATCGTGTCTTTTAAATGATTTGTACATGAAGTTTTTCTGCTATACTTTAAAGAAAATTTCCTTTAGCAATACCACCACATTGGTATAACATTTTTGAGCTACTAACAAGTGATGATTATAGAGTTTGTTTTAATGCCCATTTATTCCTTCTCCCACTGCACGCTGCAGCTCTTCCTACCCTACTTCCCACCCCTAGAAAAGATCATTGAGCAGCAAAGTCCCTGATTTAAGATGTTATGGAGCCACCTGCTGGTACTAAGGGCACACTTCAGACACTGAAGATTTTCCTTCAGTTTCAATTACCCCAAAGATGTCAAAATCACCAGCACCAGCAACAATGGGGAGCTTATGCAAAGTAGGGATTCCTGGGGTCAAGTGTCAACTTCTGAATCAGATCTTCTGAGCGTGACATCCTTTCCCCCTGTCTTTTAAATAGGCTCCCCAGGGGATTATTATGTCCCAAATACTTGAGATCAAGGCTTGGAAATGTCAGACAATTTCCCATTTAAAAAAAAAAAAAAGTTAAAATAGGTAGAATGACAGAGTAAGCGATTCTTATCCGTGTTATATATGGATGTATGCCATTTGAGAAGAATATATTTGGCAGATATAGTTGATCTCAACTTCATGGGCAGGAAGGCCAACTGCTCTGCCTCCCTTACCTTTCTAATGTTTTCTTGCCCCCAGCACACCCTACCACAAGGTTCCTGGAATATGATAATTATATCAATTATTAGGAGTCTTTGTGGTACTAATTAATACCAGTTAGGCAGAGGAGGGGGTGAGTCCCTAAGTTTGAAAGGATATGGGCAAGTTTGGCAAGAAGAAGCCAGTAATGAGATAAATGAAAGCCGGAGTGGTTTGAGCTTTCTGGGCTCTCCAATCATATTCTATTTTTTCCTTCTGCTAGCTATAGATACCTTTTGCCTTTATAAGGTGAATTAAGCCTTTTCTTCCACTCCTGTTTATTACCTTTCCTCACACAAATCTTTACCTCTTTTATTAGAACTGGTGCTATTTAAAAGCTTCTTAGACATAAATATAGACCTGAGATTCTAAAACCATGCTGCTAGCAGCCAAAGCTAGAGATTGTGGTTTTAGGAGTATCTTTCCAATAAAGTCCTCATGTTGGTCACAGATTCTAACCTCTGGTGACAGTTTACAATTTTTTCGATCTTCTCCTGTATTTGGCACCCAGGATGAGATGCTCAGACCTTAGGAAGACGATGTCAGAAGACACTTTGTGAAAATCCAGGAGCCTGACTAGGTGCTTCTAGCTTCTTCACAGTGGGAGGACTGGTGTGTGCAGCTCTAGGCAGAGCTGCTCATCTCCTCCACCACAGCTGCCCTAGCCCTGGAGAAGAGTAAATGCAGAGTGACTGGAACGTGAGCACTGATCATGGCATTTATTTCTAGTTGCATATTTTTTTTGTTTTGTTTTTGCAAATCCACTCAAATTCTGTTGCATACACATATGTATATCACTTGAATACAATTGATGCTTCACAGGTACTATGTTTGTCCTGTAGCTTTTTAGTCCTTTGTGAAACACAACAGACCTGTATTTATTATGCCCTTAAATATGAAAATGCCAGTGCTGGGAGAAAGGCACCAAGAAGTCTGTTAGGCATAAGAAAGTATTCTTGGTTCAAGGTAGAAGGTAGATTTGAAACCAAAGCTTGAACTAATGTCCATTTGTACAAACCTTAGACAACGTGGGTCAACAGAAGGTAGAGAATCAGAAATATGGGCCAAATTTCTCTTGCCATCCTAGGCATGACCATGTCTTAGAAGAGAGTAGATGACTAGAGATTATCTGCCCAGGACTTAATTCTCTGCCCTTGGCTTGATCAGGAGGAAGTGTCAGCTGTAGGGCTCAGCCTGTCCTTTAGCACCAGATGTAGAGTAGCAGAGCCAAATCAATTCACTCAACCCAGGTAGAAGAAAAAAGGTGTCTGACCTAGGTTTATGATTTCATGGTTCCTCTGTGGCCTAATGTGATCTGTTTTTGCTCCTAGAGGTTTAGGTCAGGGTTTCTCATTTGACTGGACTGGTTTTTGTCTACTTATTGCAGTCTTGGCTGACTCCTTGGGTTTAATTTTTTTCTCTGCGCCTGTGATATCTGCCTGATTCTACCAATCGGAGCTAACTGAAACCTCATCTAGTGACCTTTTCAATGTAACACATCTACCAAGCCACCCAGATTTAGGCCCTGATCCTTCCTTGCCTGACTGTCCTGCCATAATAACAACAACTAGAAGAAAAATATAGATTTATAGTGGGTTATATCAGTGACATGAATGAGTCAAAAAACAAAACGAACGAACGAAAAATCTCAGCCCACCATATCTGAGTGAGAGATATCACCCACCTTTAGCTAATTATGTTTCACAAGGCATTTGGTTTCTCCTGTTTGATCATTCTCTATCACCTGTCATTCATTCACACAATACTTGGTTGAGCATTAACTTGTCCAAGGCTTACCCTCGTTCTGGGGATGCAGAGGTATACAAAACAGCTTCCTGCTTTAGAGAACTTTTGAGTCCAAGAGAGGAGTTTAGGACTGCATTTCTTCAACTGGCAGTGACTTTGCAACTCTTGATTTAAAAAGCAATAGCAGCAAACTAAAAACTGTCATCTCAGTAAAATATTGAGTATCTGCAAATTATTTATTGACCAAAAAAAAAAAAAAAAAAAAAAAGGAACTGTGTGCTGAAAATTTGGAGTGATGGATACAGTTTCTAGAAGTAAAATGGAAAGTTTTCCCTGAGTCTGCTTCCCTGTCTGGGGACTCCCAGCAGGAATGCTGACCTGGAGCCTATACCCACTGCTGATGTTAGTGGGAATCTTGCTGCAGGGCTGATGTGAACTGTGAACTGTTTCCATAGTTGCTAAGGGGGCAACAGAAAACACTGCCCAGGGTGTTTGGGGGAGGACTAAAGTCTCTGGTAAAGTCTGGGCAGACACTGCTTAGACTCCTTTGATACAAAATGGTTTAATGGTGAGAGGATATGTTTGCCCTGGAGTTCTTCGAAAATCAAAGGACTCTATTCATTTCCTTAAGAAAGAAAAATCGATTGAAGTTTTGGTGGATCTCAGCCAGTACCTAGGGCAGAACAAGATCCAAAAATGAAATAAAAACAGTGAACTTGTATGATGAAACCTCATTTATTTTCTTCTGAACTTTCAGATTAAGCAATGCTCAGAAAAAAAAGGGAAGGAAAACTTTCCCCAAAGAAACAGATCTTTGCATTTTGTCATAGTTATTTAAGGGTTGAAAAAATAGGCTGGTTTTGAATCAAATTCAGCATGTTTTGTTAGTTTCTTGCTTGGGTACATTTTATTTAAACTTTCTACTTGGAAATAATTTCAGACTTAAAAAAAGATTGCAAAAGTAAAAATAGTAAACACACATATACACAAACAAAAATCCCATACATTTTCTTTACTGAGATTTATCTCTCTTAATAATTTACCCTCCTTATTTTATCATTTGGTTCCTTCTCTCTCCATGTATGCATGCATGCATGCATGTATATGTTCATGTAAAGACATATTACACAAGTGCACATACATACACTCACTGGCTGATCACATTGGGTAATTGGCCTTTCACACTAAATATATCACTGTGTATTTTCCAAAGAATATTTTCTTACCAATTGTATCAGAGTTAGCAATACTTTTGTCTAGACTTCAGCCTGTATTCCAATTTTGTCAGCAGTTCTACCAATGTCTTACATTATTTTCCTTCCTTCTAGTACAAGACCCAGTTTAAAATCAGGGATTGCAGTTAATTGTCATGAACCTTTAGCATCTTTCAATCTGAAAGATTTTTATTCTTTGTCTTTTAGACACTGACATTTTAAAAAAATAAAGTCCCCTCCCCATCTTTAGCAGGGTATTTTTATTTCATGTTTATTATGTTAACTCATCATTGGGTTTCGTTTTTTAATTCTCTGTCCTAATACTGCATAACTGATGTGTTCTCTCCAGAATATTGAATAGGGAGAAACATGATGTCCCTCTGCCCCTCATTGGTGATGTTAGTATTAACCAATTGGTCAAGGTGATATCTAATTTCTTTACTATATAATAGTATTTCTCCCCTGCCATAACTAGTAAGCATTTTGTAGAGAGATGATTAGAAACCATGCAAATATCCTGTTCTTCATTGAAATTTTTTCCTTAATGATCCTAGAGTGATATAATATTTATTATGAAGATTATAAAGATTTAGAAAGTTATCTCCCTTCTTTGTTTCCAATCTTCTCTCAGTATGCTGGGGTGGATGAGGTTCTTTTTTTCCTCTCTATATACCTACATACATACATGTGGGCATGCATGTATGTGTATATACACACATACATACATACTGGCGAGGACTCAATTATTCCTAGTCTTTCATAGTGGTTTCACATTCACTCTCATATTTAGTTATATTGGTGCTCAAATTATCCTAGAGCTATCCAGTGGGAGTTCCTTCAAGTTTTTCCAGCATCTTTCTGACATAACCCTCACATTTTGGGACTATGTTCTTATTTTCTGATATGATAAAATAGTCCAAGCTCATTTATATCTACTTTGTCCTTAATCACATATTTTTTCCTGAGAAATTCTAGGTCATTTCAGCAGGAAATTATAGTAGAGACTAAGATTCAGGATGTGTTCATTGGTTCTGAAACATTCTTGCTTCTTAGTTCTTTAAAACAACATATCCTTGAATAATAGGCATATGTGCACACTTACAATACAACACACATGCACATGCAGGCACACACACAGAATTGTGATCAAAACATCACCAATGAGGGACAGGTGGACATTGTGGGCTCCAGATGTGATACCTGGGAAGAACACTTTCATCCGTGTATACATGAGTATATACACACACACACACACACACACACACACACACACATACACACTGAGGAAGTAATGAGTTCACATGGACACCTCTAATTGGAATCTAACCCTGAACCCTGTATTCTTTCTCATCTTCCAGAATTGTAGGCTCTTTCTCCTACAATGAAAACATGGGCTCTGAACCACAACACACTTAGTCAACACTGTAATGTATGCAAAATGTTTTCAAGATTGCTTTGCTCATATCACTAAAAAACAAAACAAAACAAAATACAGATTACAAAGCTTTCCATGTCTGTTATAATTCTCCCACTTGCTCCCCACCTCCACCTTACATCAGACTGAGGATATACAAATTTTGTGTTCACAGCTACCTGGATTAGATTTTTCTCTTTTTCTCTTTCACTGTGATTATGGTATTTATTTGAAATGCAAGTGGGCTCATATGTTTCAGTTTTTGAGTTTTTCCCTGTTCTTTATTTGATTTTATTATTTGAATAGATAGAACATTATACCCTTGTGTCAGACGGAACTATGCAGAGGGGTATATACAGCGAAAGTCACTCCTTCCCCCATCCCTTCGACCCCATCCCAACCTGTTACAGATAACCAATTCCACTGATTCTTGGTTTGTCATTCCTATTTCTTCTTGTAAAAACAGGCACATGTGTACAGATGCTTCTCAACTTATGATGGGGCTACCTCCTGATAAACCCATCATAAGTAGAAAATATTGCAAACAAAAATGCATTCACAGCATCTAACCTACTCAATATTCAGCTTGAAACACAGGACCCAGTAGTATCTGTCATTTACCCTGCAGAGATCACAGAGCTGACTGAGTGCTTTACCTCAGCATTAGAACCAGCATTGGGAGAGAGTATCATGCTTTATTCTACTAGCTCAGGAAAAGATCAAAACTCAAAATATAAGGTATGTATGGTTTCTACCGAATACATATTGCTTTATGTCATCATAAAGTTGAAAAATCTAAGTTAAACCACCATAAGTAGAAAGCCATTTGTATGTATTTTTTTCTTATTTTTCTTCTTTCTTACACAAAAAAATATACAAAATGTTCTTTGCACTTTGCCTTTTTTTTCTATGAATATCTTCTGGAAACCACTCATCAGTTGATAGGAATTTTATCCTTGGCTGTTTTTATAGTTACCCATCTGATCTGGTTTGGACCTTGAATGGCCCCCAGAAGCCCATGTATTAAAGGCTTGCCTCTCAGGATGCTGCTATTGGGAAGTGGTAGAAGCTTTAAGAAGTAGGTATAGAGGGGGTCTTTAGGTCACTGGAGAGGTGTGCTTGACATGGATTGTGCCACCCGGGCCCCTTTCATCTTCCTGTCTTTTGTTCCCTGGCCATGAGGGGAGCAGTTTTTCTCACCACCAGCTCCTACCATGATGTCCTGTGCCCCCAGAGATCCAAAAGTGACAGAGCTAAGAATCATGGACTGAAACCTCCAAAACTGTGAGTCAAAAGAAAATTTTTCCCTTTGTATGTTGATTATCTTAGTTATTTGCTGTAGTAACAAGAAACTGAGTAACACAACATTATTCAAATTTTATGTATTTACCATGGTTTATTCAGCCAACCCACTCTGCTTGGACATTTAGATACTTTACAATAATTTCTTTCACAAATCACAATGCCAAGTGCAAGCTTGTGCATATATAATATAATAGTTTTGGAAGTAGAGCTATAGGATAAATTCTTAGAGAGGAGTTATTAGGTCAAAGGATAAGTTAATATATTTATTTTTTCTAGATATTGTCAAAAATCTCTCTCTAGTAGTCACATTGTTTTGCATTGTTATGGTTTGGACATGAAGCATCCTCCAAGACTCATGTGTTAAAGACTTGGTCCCTGATGCAGTAGTGTTCAGAAGTAGGGTGTTCAGAATCATTAGATCATGTGCCCTAATCTCATGAGTGGATTTAACCATTGAGAATTTTATAGCTGAATGGATTACTGGGAGGTGGTGGAAAATGCAGGAGGTGGATTCTAGTTAGAGGGAGCTTGTCCTTGGGGGTGTGCCCTTGGGGACTCTATGTCTTGTCCCAGCCCCTTCCTCTCTCTGCCCTATATAAATGATTATATAAGTGATTTTCTATCATCAAATTCTTCTTGCATGACTGGTATAATCCTTAGGTAAGGTTTTGAATTCATATCACTATTTCAAATAGGGTTTCTACTATAGTGTCCTTGCCACATGGGTAGTTTCCTCTCTGAAGTCTTCTAAAACATATTTGTCATACCCTGTCCCTGAAATAATACCGTTTTAATTTTATTTATACATATCATACTGTAATATACATATTGTTTAAATACCCTTATTTTCATGCTCTAGATGGTTTTCTTTGCTGTGAAGAAGGCTTTTAGTTTGATGCCATCCCATTTATTGTTTTTTTAATTTTATTTCTTGTGGTTTAAGAGTCTTGTAAATTGGTGAAACATCTCTGGAAAGCAGTCTGGCGATTCCTCAAAAAACTAGGAATGGAACCAGTATTTGATTCAATTATCCCACTCCTCCACATATATCCAAAGGATTTAAAGTCAGCATACTACAGTGGTACAGCCAATCAATGGTTATAGCAGCACAATTCACAATAGCTAAGCTATGGAACCAACAAAGGTGCCCTTCAATAGATGAATGGATAAAGAAATTGTGGTCTATATATACAATGGAATATTATTCATCCATAAATAAGAATGACTTTATGACCTTTTCAGGTAAATTGATGGGTTTGAAGACTACCATACTAAGTGAAATAAGCCAATCCCCCCAAAAACCCAAAGGTTGAATGTTTCCCCTGATATGTCAAAGCTAAACCACAATAAAGGGGGATAAAAGAAGAAGAGAAGTTCATGGGGGTAGACAAAGGGAAATGAGAGGAAGGGAGAGGGGATAGGAATAGGAAAGACAATAGAATAAATCCAACATAATTTCCCTATGAACACATATAAAAATACTAAGTGAATTCCACAATTGTGCCCACCACAAGAATGAGGTTCTAATTAGATATATATATATATAGAGAGAGAGAATAAGATATATTCCACACTTACATAATTTCAGCAAAATTGATTCTACTGTCATTTATAACTAAGAAGAACCAATCAGAGAGAGAGAGAGAGAGAGAGAGAGAGAGAGAGAGAGAGAGAGAGGAAGAGAACAGAGTAGAGAGGTGAACTCTCATACACTGTTCTCAGGCTATCAGGTCCACTATCAAATTGCTCTTCAGAATCCACATACCTATTGTTTCATCCTCTTTACCCTGCCTTGCCGGCACTTTTACGTATTTTTCTGGTAAAATCTGTGTGGTATTATGCCGTATTCAGTTTTATTTGGTGGTATGCCTTCTTTGGACAATAAATGAGGAGTAGTCTGACATAACTCAGTACAAATATGCACAGGCTCCCGGCATTTAGCAAGGCTGGCTGGTTATGGCTCCATCCCTGTCCTGTTCTTTATGGTTTGATATTGGGTTTATTATCCTCAGTGTTCTTCCCCATAATCATGACCTCTCAGAGCTTTTGAACAAACATGAAGTATCTGAGTAAGTACAGGTAAAGAATGTAATAGAGATTGAAGGGTTCAGAGATGCCCTCTTGGGGGAAAAATTAGATTCTGTTGTTCTTTTTCTTAGGTTAATTTGTAACCAACTAATGTCAAGACCTATCAAAGTTGCACCAGATGGGGTTAAAGATTAATTCCAAAACTGTCCCCTGACCCTATTCTTGCCCAAGGTCACATTCTTCTGGATTCTGGTCTTTTCTTCTGGATGCAGCTGGGACTCTTGTTAATGATAATAGAATCTAAGAAGAAAGCCTCTTTGAAGGAGCCGGGCAATAAACCTCACGGCTTCCACCATTTCACCATGTACTTTTGGCTAGAATAATGGCCCTTTTCTGCCAGTTAATGTATTTTTCTCCCATGGTGTTTGCTTTCGCTGTCTGTGCTGGACTTTCAACCTTAGCTGGTTGGCATAGCCAAGATTGCTACTGTTAAGAACTCAGTTACACTACATGTTTCAGCTCTCATCTCAGAACACAGTTTCTCTACTGAGCCTCTTTCTTTACTGGGGACTTCTGGGAAACATCTGGTGTTGGAAAATTTCTCTAAACTTTCTTTTCAACTTCTGATTTTGATTACTTTCTTTTCTCTTTTCATTTCCTAGTTATTTTTTTCATATTTTCTAGGCCATCCACCCCCAGGGATCAATTATTTCTACTTTTTTTTGTTTTGTTTCCTTTCACAATTTTTGGAATTTATTGCCTGGATTTTTTTTTTAAAAGAATCAATATTTACTTTAATGCACACAAAACAGTTCTCGTCTGTAGGTACAAGGAGATAACCAAAGCAATTCCAAATTGATCGCACCCTAGATGGGAGGCAGAACCTGGGTCATTATTGTAGTTTTATGACTTCCAATCATGACCTTGGGTAAGTCAATTACATAGAGGCTTTCACTGCTTATTTGTAAGATCTAGCTTGACCAAATGTTCTATAATTTTAAAGATCTATAATACAAAATTAATTTAGTGAATCCAACTATATTTTCTTCAGTTAAAACTCTTGCTGTATTAAAGAAAAGCCATTTTTTTCTTTCTTTTTTTTTAAACTAAAGCTCACCTTTATCCTTTAACATAGGTGTTTACACATGAGTAAAATATGCCTTCCTCTGGATCTATGTGTACCAACTAACCATTGTCTCAATAGAGCTGTACAGAATGTCCATAATATAGTATATTTAACATATGCACCTATTGAGGTAGATAGACTGGGGCTGGCTGATCTAGACTGATTTTGGCTTTTGAGTGGTCTGCCCTATTTCATGAGTCTCTCTCCTTTTTCAGGGGTACTAGTGTGTTCACCTGAAAATCTTCTCATGGCAATGGCAGAGAACTAGAGAGTAAGTCCACTCATAAAGCACTTTTTTCAGACTTGGTTTAGTCATGCCCATGGTATTCCATTGCTCAAAACAAGTTTCATAGCCAAACCCAAAGTCAAGGTAGGCTCTTGGAGCAAGAGGGAAAAGAAAATTGTTATTTCTGAATAACAATGTGGTGTAGCACAGTGTTTTGGAAATGAGTGATGGAAAACTTACATATGGCTTCTCAGGGAAAACAAAGGTGGCAATAAAGACATGCAGGCATTTGAGGGATTGGAGTCTAGTGTGGTTGCTTCTCCTGTGGCATATTACTATGTCTACTTCTAAAGACAGGAGCTGCAGGTTTATGGCAGGCTATATACATTTATTTGCACATGATTTAAGGAGAACTTGATTTGGTCATTTTGGTCAAATGAAGGATGTCAAGTTCGCAGTACTACCTAAATAGCATCAGAAGCCCCTCTGTTTTGCAGGTTTATGGAAGTTCCTCTGAACTGTGGACTGAGCATCCCTCCATGGAAAAGCAATTTCTTACTTTATATGAATGGCAGATGAATTTATAAGTGCTGATCAGAACTTATTTATGAGAGCAAATGAGACCAAATATGGTACTTTGAAGAAGATCTAGGCCAGGAGTAGGGACACATTTCTGTAGTGACTCAGGAGGCTGAGGCAGAAGGATCACACAAGTTTCTGGTTACGGAACTTAGTGAGACCCTATCGCAAAATTTAAAAAAAAATATATCAAAAGAAAGGACTGGAGATGTAGCTCCATGGTAGAATGCCCCTGGATTCAATCCCCAGTGCAAAAAAAAAAAAAAAAAAAAAAAATCTAATGTAAAAACACTGTGAAGCCAGGTGCGGTGGCATTTTCCATCATTGAAAATAAACAATGGAATTTCAGTCTGAAGACTAATCCCAACAGCTTGGGAGGCTGAGACAGGAGGGTCATGAGTTCAAATCCAGCCTCAACAAAAGAGAGGCATTAAGCAACTTATTGAGATCCTGTCTCTAAACAAAATACAAAATAGGGCTGTGGATGTGGCTCAGTGGTTGAGTGCATCTGAGTTCAATCCCTGGTACCCCCTCAAAACAAGCACACAAACAAAAAACCACTCTGAGACACTTGTCATATGATTGAAAAAATTACAGGGACCTATGTTGTAACATAAAACTCTCTCTCTCTTTAGTGAAACAATTCATATATCCCCAACTCTGCCACTTTTTATCCTTCTTACTTACATTCATTCTACTTGTTCCCTAATGGAACAATAAAGTAAAATCACATGAACATTTACTCAAATTATTAATGACTAAGTTGTACTAAATAAAAATAACTATACACATGAAGCAATGGCTATACTTATGAAGCAAATGTTTGTTAGTTGAGAACAAATGGGGAATTGAGGATAGCTAATGCAAGCAAACATCAGTTTATTTTTCCATTAATTGAGAGGTGTTAGTTATCCATTGCTAAGTAACAAATGACATCCAGACTTGGTCATATTGAACAAGCATTTATTCTCTCATAGTTTGTATGAGTCAGAAATTTAAGGGGAAAAAAGAAAACTTGGATGAATGGTTCTTCCTCTCATGAGTTCACAGACGAGAGATCATGTGAAATTGCAGTTAACTGAAAATGTGAGAGGAGGATCAGCTTCCAAGGTGGCTCATTTCCATGGCTGGCATGTCCACGCTTGTTGTTGGTAAGAGGTCCTACTTCCTCCACAGATGGACCTCAATAGGGCTGCTTGCATGACATTATAGCATGGAAAGGGCTTCCTCCAGATCCAGTGGCCAAAAGTGAGATCGAGGTGGGAACTTCTGTACACTTTATGACCTAACCTTGGAAGTCACGCTCTGGCCTTTCCTGCAGTACTTTATTTGTTATACCAGAGCCAGGCTGGGCAATCGCTATACAAGTGATTGTACAAGTGCATGACCTTCAGTGTGAATATCTCTTTCAATTGTGTACCCTTGATGCCCCACTTGCTTTATATGAATACTGGTCCTGTTTTACACAAGTCAGTTGTATTCAGTGATCAGGGGATTGTACAGGGTATGGATAGCAAAGAGCAATAATCTCTGGAGGTCGGCCAAGTATCTAAGATTCTAATCAATGAGCAGGGATGTCCCTGGGCTCAGCAGTCCTCAATTTTGGCTGAACATGTTTATCATCTAAGAGTGCTTGATGCCTGTACCCTGCTCTTCAGAGACACTAATTAATTGATTAGGAGTGGGATACCCATGGTAGTAAAAAAAAATACAAATTCAAAAAAAAAAGAAAAGAAAAAAGCCAAATCTTAAATTATCTTCCTGTGCAGTCAGGGATAAGAATACTGCAAATGAACAAGAAAGGTTCCTTTTGGGACGAAAGTCCACCTAGAATTTGCCTATCATGGTAACTGTCAACAACATCTGTTCTTCCCTCCTGGGGCAAGAAGTGGGGGAGGTTTTAGAGGGACAAGAGGGATCAGTAATTTATTCACTTGCAAACTGTTGCTGAACACAGAGCACATCTGGCTAATTATATTTCTTTTCCACTACCTCTACCTTCTGCTTGAATTATTTTGTAAAAGATTGGTAGAAGTGGGCTTAATTGATAAGTGCTGGTCTGACTTGCGGCTGTTATTTATTTCAAGACAGATCAAAATAGGCAGGTTGGATGAACAGGAAAGTCCCCAGATGAAAAAGAGAATAATGGGAATTAGATGAGTTAGATTAGGGCTTGATTGCCTGTTTACTTGTGCAACAATTTGGTGGCAGTTTGATACACATACACACACACACACACACACACACACACACACAGGCAAACTGACAATGGAAACCATTTTTTTTTTAGGCTTTCTCTCAATTTATTAATGAATTTTTTTTCTTTTTCCTTTTTTGGTATGGGGATTGAACCCAGGAACACTTTACCACTGAACTACATCCCTAGCTGTTTTCACTTTTGTTTTTTAATTTTTTAATTTATATATGACAGTGGAATGCATTACAATTATTATTACACATATAGAGCACAATTTTTCAAATCTCTGTTTGTATGTAAAGTATATTCACACCAACTTGTGTCTTCATATATGTACTTTGGATAATAATAACCATCACCATCATTATAATCCCATGTCCCTTCCCTTTCTCTCCAACCCCTCTGCCCTATCCTGATCCATGTGGCAGGAGCCTGGGCAAAACAGGATGAGAAGAAGGGTGAGACAGATTCTTGAGCAGGCTATTTTGTTTTCCTTCAGTGAAAATTAACAATGGAATTTCAGCCTGAAGACTAACTGCCCCTCTTCATCCTTTGGAGTGCAGGAACTTTCATATTTTATTCTTGAAATTTTCTTAGGGAATGCAACAAAAGTCAGAGATCAACATGCTTTTGGCAGAGAGTTTGGGATGTTGGAAGATTTCCAGAAAAAGGGAATCTGCTATGAGTATATGCTTGAGATCACTGTTGGCCTCTCAGAGTTAAAATAAAAAATGAAAATACTGTACTTACTTTTTAATGACAGTAGCCTGATGCATATCTCTTACATAAGCAAGAAAATCCCTACAACTTGCACTGGGTATGAATGTGGCCTTATCCTTTCACTCTTGTCTAAATTTCAGGCATACACACAGGGCAAGTTGCTGGGAAAACAGAATATTTGCTTCTAACATCCATTTCAGCTGCAGCAGAGTTTTGGCTGGAGGGCGATTATATTAATGGAGAACAGTATCTACCTTTTCAATAGGATCCCAGCAGAGTTCTGCTGTATGGCAAAGTCTCAAAGGATTAGAGTGTCTCCATCTCATGACAAGGCAGGTCACTTCCAATGGGCTCTTGAATGCATGTGTACTTGATGGGAGGTGGTGGTGGCTTGAAAGGTGGGGGTCTTTCCATGCTAGAAACAAAACATTGTTCTTTCAGTGCTAAGAATGTGAGGTGTTTTTTGTTTTTGTTTTTGTTTTTTAATCAGAAGACCAACTGATTTAAAAAGAAATATCATCTTAGTTTTCTCAGAATTTTTGTTGGTTTAACCCTATGCTTGTGAATTCTATCAGGCACTTGAAAACCATGTTCATACTATTAATTAATATTTATATGGCATTTTATAGTTTGCAAGGCATTTTTTTTATCTTAACATCATTTATTTTGCATTAGGAATTAAGCTTTTTTTTTTTCATCACTCTACTGATAAAACTGAGGCTTAACAGGTTTTAGAAATTTGCTCAACTGAGGTCTTAGAACTAAAACCCATTTTCCTCACAAAACTACCTCTTAATAGGGGAAAATTTTCTCTTACATGGGTTAAACATTCCTCCAGAAACAAAATTTTAAAATTCAGGGACTTGAGACTGAAGTTGTCAAATAGCCCTTTTGCTGACCCCCACCCCCATCCTGTATACACACTGGTATGAACTGTGCAGATCCTTTAGAGGTGGAAAGTAAAACTCTTCTGAATTCTTGAGTTGTTGTGCTGGCTGGATAATGCTCAAGTCCCTTTTGCTTGAATCAGTGAACATTCTTAACATTGTCTTTGTACAAATCACTATTTTGTCCTTCAATTCATCTCTGTCTGAAATGCATCAAGCATCCAGGTTAATGTACAAATGTCCCAATGACAGGATGACAGGAAAAGGAAATACACATGTGAGAATTTTATGTTCATGACTCAAACAACTTCCCAACCCTGGAAATCTATAGTATCTAAATTTGGGGAAAGACACACACACACACACACACACACAGAGAGAGAGAGAGACAGAAAGAGAATGAGATGCTTATCATTTAGATTTTCAAATTTCCATTTGATCATTTTAATATAAAGATCTTCTAATCCTTTTGGATGCTTTAACAGAGACTTAAAATATATTAAAAAGTGGATGCAATTCTAAGAAACTTGTCCTTTTGCTTTTGTTCAGAGGAATGATGGATTCCTGAAGGTCATGGAGTGGCCAAGATGTAGTCCTTGGATAAGAACCCAGAAATTCTAACCACTAGTATCATGTTTTATTTGCTGTGAAACACTCCCTACATTGGTTATAGACTTCAAGGTTGCTCTGAGAAAAGCAGAAAAGTGTATTGCACAACTGTGAATGTTCTATCAGATACACATACAAGCATGTGGAAGAGCAGCTGTATGTCAGGGGCTCTCCTGTGAAGTGGACTAACCCAGACTTATCCAAAATAGCAAAGTCAGAAAAGTGGACTTAACCTTTCATGCCACTTATGAGTGTGATGTGGAGAAGAATTTTGGAAAATGTTTCAATAAGATGAAGAGGGGGAAACCCAAACATCTTTCTTTTCTCCTTAGGGAAAAAGAAAAAGAGCAGTAAAAGCCCACTCTGATGAAAAGCAGCTGGAAATCTCTTAAAATTACCTTTCTCACTCAATTTCACACTTGAGCATCTGGGCCCAGCTGGGCCCAGGCGATTCAAAGATGCATGAAAATGAAAAAATAATGAAGATTAATAGAAAAATCAGTTTTAGTTTTGAGGTGAGGTGAGGCTCAGTTTTCATTTCATGCCCACTAACTTGCTTCATCTGATGAGTGTGACAGTCTGACCAGGCCAACACAGAGAAGGGAACCCAGTCAGGAGTGTGTGCTTAGTCCCTATTGTGCAGTGCTGGCAAAGCTACCTGGCCTCTCTGAGCTTCTGTGAGCCCATTAGCTCATTATGATATGAGCGGAATGCCACATAGCACAAACATCTTGTATGTGTAAATATTTTGTAATAAAAAATTTCCGATTCCTATATATTTTAGCATTATACTCACATTTCTTTTTGGTATTGACACCATTTTCTCACTCCAAGACCAAACAATGCCATGCAGAAAAAGAGCAGAGCTGCTATAATCACGGGCCAGGACATTCCGCCAGTGGGCTTAGTAACTACAATGCCTGAAAAAAGTGTCAAGAGAGATCAACTGTAATGCCAAACTTCAGCATTCAGGGAAAAAAGGACTACACTAGTTCTTCTATCTGGAAAACGTTTTCCTCTAAGGGCCACGGGGGTATTCACTGACTGTGATTATGCTCTGGCAGCATGCCTGTGCCATGTCACACAAAGATGATGAGTGAATAGTTAACTATGAATCCTGCCAGCAATTTTCTATGACTATCTAAGCATATATATGTATCATGAACACATATAATTCTTATTACAGATGGGGGCATACTTACACACTATTCTCTCCCTGATCTGTTTCTTAAAAAAAATTCTTGGAATCCTTTGTAGAGCAGTGCAGAGAGATTTACCTGATTCTATTATATGATAGGTTAATTCCCCAATAGCTTTATTCAATTTAATTTTATTATTTACTACTATTTATACATTTAATCAATTTATTATTCATAAATATAGTGAAATTTAATAAAATTAATAAATATAATATGAATTTACTCATAAATGTATACATTATTAATTTATTTATTTATTTTTTTTTTAAATTTTTTATTGATTATTTAAAGCATTACATAGCTCATGATATATCATCTTTCATACATTAGACTCAAATTGTGTTTTGAACTCCCATTTTCACCCCAAATATAGATTGCAGAATCACATCTGTTACATATTCACATTTTTACATAATGCCATATTAGTGTCTGTTGTATTCTGCTACCTTTCCTAACCCCTACTATCACCCCTCCCCTCCCCTCCCCTCCCATCTTCCCTCTCTATCTCCCCTGCTGTTGTTCAATTCTCTCCCTTTTTTTTCCCTCCCCCTTGCCCCTCATAGCCTCTTGTAATTTTATGTATCCTTGAAGGTCTCCTACCATTTCCATATGCTTTCCCTTCTCTCTCCGTTTCTCTCCCCCCATTCGTCTTTGTTATCTGTAGTCTTTTCCACATGCTCTTCCTTCCTGTTCTGTTCTTAGTTGTTCTCTTTATATCAAAGCAGACATTTGGCATTTGTTTTTTAGGGCTTGGCTAGCTTCACTTAGCATAATCTGCTCTAATGCCATCCATTTCCCTGCAAATTCTATGATTTTGTCATTTCTTAGTGCTGCATAATATTCCATTGTGTATAGATGCCACATTTTCTTTATCCATTCATCTATTGAAGGGCATCTAGGTTGGTTCCACAGTCTAGCTATTGTGAATTGTGCCGCTATAATCATTGATGCAGCCGTATCCCTATAGTGCGCTCTTTTAAGGTCCTCAGGGAATAGTCCGAGAAGTGCAATAGCTGGGTCAAATGGTGGTTCCATTCCCAGCTTTCCCAGGAATCTCCATACTGCTTTCCAAATTGGCCTCACCATTTTGCAGCCCCACCAGCAGTGTACAAGTGTACCTTTTTCCCCACATCCCCGCCAACACTTGTTGTTGTTTGACTTCTTAATGGCTGCCAATCTTACTGGAGTGAGATGGTATCTTAGGGTGGTTTTGATTTGCATTTCTCTGATTGCTAGAGATGGTGAGCATTTTTTCATGAACTTGTTGATTGATTGTATGTCCTCCTCTGAGAAGTGTCTGTTGAGGTCCTTGGCCCATTTGTTAATTGGGTTATTTGTTATCTTATTATTTAATTTTTTGAGTTCTTTGTACATTCTGGATATTAGGGCTCTATCAGAGGTGTGGGGGGTAAAGATTTGTTCCCAGGATGTAGGCTCTCTATTTACCTCTTTTATTGTTTCTCTTGCTGAGAAAAAACTTTTTAGTTTAAGTAAGTCCCATTTGTTTATTCTGGTTGTTAACTCTTGGGCTATGGGTGTCCTATTAAGGAATTTGGAGCCCGACCCCACAATTTGTAGATCGTAGCCAACTTTTTCTTCTATCAGACGCAGTGTCTCTGATTTGATATCTAGCTCCCTGATCCATTTTGAGTTAATTTTTGTGGATGGTGAGAGAAAGGGATTCAATTTCATTTTGTTGCATATGGATTTCCAATTTTCCCAGCACCATTTGTTGAAGATGCTATCCTTCCTCCATTGCATGCTTTTAGCCCCTTTATCAAATATAAGATAGTTGTAACTTTGTGGATTAGTCTCTGTGTCTTCTATTCTGTACCATTGGTCCACCCGCCTGTTTTGGTACCAGTACCATGCTGTTTTTGTTACTATTGCTTTGTAGTACAGTTTGACCTCTGGTATCGCTATACCTCCAGATTCACACTTCCTGCTTAGAATTGCTTTTGCTATTCTGGGTCTTTTGTTTTTCCATATGAATTTCATGATTGCTTTGTCTATTTCTACAAGAAATGCCGTTGGTATTTTGATTGGCATCGCATTAAACCTATAGAGAACTTTGGGTAATATCGCCATTTTGATGATGTTAGTTCTGCCTATCCATGAACAGGGTACATTTTTCCATCTTCTGAGATCTTCTTCTATCTCTCTCTTTAGGGTTCTGTAGTTTTCATTGTATAAATCTTTCACCTCTTTTGTTAGGTTGATACCCAAGTATCTTATTTTCTTTGAGGATATTGTGAATGGAGTGGTTTTCCTTATTTCCATTTCAGAAGTTTTGTTGCTGATATATAGGAATGCCTTTGATTTATGCGTGTTGATTTTATAACCTGCCACTTTGCTGAATTCATTTATTAACTCTAGCAGCTTCTTTGTAGACTCTTTTGGGTCTGTTAAGTATATTATCATGTCATCCGCAAATAGCGATAGTTTAATTTCTTCTTTTCCTATTTTTATGCCTTTAATTTCTTTTGTCTGTCTAATTGCTCTGGCTAGTACTTCGAGAACTAAATTGAATAGAAGTGGTGATAGAGGGCATCCCTGTCTTGTTCCAGATTTTAGAGGGAATGCCTTCAATTTTTCTCCATTCAGAATGATGCTAGCCTGAGGCTTAGCATAGATAGCTTTTACAATGTTGAGGTAAGTTCCTGTTATCCCTAGTTTTTCTAGTGTTTTGAACATAAAGGGATGCTGTACTTTGTCAAATGCTTTTTCTGCATCCATCGAGATGATCATGTGGTTCTTGTCTTTAAGTCTATTGATGTGGTGGATAGCATTTATTGATTTCCGTATATTGAACCATCCTTGCATCCCAGGAATGAATCCTACTTGATCATGGTGCACAAGTTTTCTGATATGTTTTTGTATTCGATTCGCCAGAATTTTATTGAGAATTTTTGCATCCAAGTTCATTAGAGATATTGGTCTGTAGTTTTCTTTCTTTGAAGTATCTTTGTCTGGTTTTGGGATCAAAGTGATGTTGGCCTCATAGAATGAATTTGGAAGAGCTCCTTCTTTTTCTATTTCTTGAAATAGCTTGAAAAGTATTGGTATTAATTCTTCTTTGAAGGTTTTGTAGAACTCCGCTGTATACCCATCTGGTCCAGGGCTTTTCTTAGTTGGTAGTCTTTTGATGGCTTCTTCTATTTCTTCTTTTGTTATTGGTCTGTTTAAATTGTGTGTGTCTTCCTGTCTCAATCTGGGCAATTCATATGCCTTAAGAAATTTATCGATATCTTCGTTATCTTCTATTTTATTAGAATATAGGGTTTCAAAATACTTTCTAATTATCTTCTGTATTTCTGTAGTGTCTGTTGTGATATTGCCTTTTTCATCCCGTATGTTAGTAATTTGAGTTCTCTCTCTTCTTCTTTTCGTTAGCGTGGCTAAGGGCTTGTCTATCTTATTTATTTTTTCAAAGAACCAACTTTTAGTTTTATCTATTTTTTCAATGGTTTCTTTTGTTTCAATTTCATTGATTTCTGCTCTAATTTTAATTATTTCTTGTCTTCTACTACATTTACTGTTGTTTTGCTCTTCCTTTTCTAGATTTTTGAGGTGTTGTGTGAGTTCATTTATTTGTTGGTTTTTTCTTTTTTTGAGGTAAGAACTCCAAGAAATGAATTTCCCTCTTAAAACTGCTTTCATTGTGTCCCATAAATTCCGGTATGTTGTGTCTGTGTTATCATTTGACTCTAAGAATTTTTTCATCTCCTCCTTTATGTCTTCTATAACCCATTGATCATTCAATAACATATTGTTCATTTTCCATGTGATGTAGGATTTTTCCTTTCTTCTCTTATCATTGATTTCCAATTTCATTCCATTATGGTCAGATATGGTGCATGGTATTATCTCCACGCCTTTATATTTACTAAGAGTTGTCTTATGGCATAATATATGGTCTATCTTTGAGTAGGATCCATGTGCTGCTGAGAAGAACGTGTATCCACTTGATGATGGTTGATATATTCTATATATGTCGGTTAAGTCTAGATTATTGATTGCGCTGTTGAGTTTTATAGTTTCTTTATTCAGTTTTTGTCTAGAGGATCTGTCTAATGGCGAGAGCGGTGTGTTGAAGTCACCCATAATTATTGTGTTGTGGTCTATTTGACTCTTGAACTTGAGGAGAGTTTGTTTTATGAACGTTGCAGCTCCATTGTTGGGTGCATACAAATTGATGATTGTTATGTCTTGTTGGTGGATGGTTCCTTTTAACAGTATATAGTGACCTTCTTTGTCCTTCTTGATTAACTTAGGTTTGAAGTTGATTTTATTCGATATGAGTATGGCCACTCCTGCTTGCTTCCGAGGGCCATGTGAGTGGTATGATTTTTCCCAACCTTTTACCTTCAGCCTGTGTATGTCTTTTCCTATCATATGAGTCTCTTGAAGGCAGCATATTGTTGGATTTGTTTTTTTGATCCAGTTTACTAGCCTATGTCTCTTGATTGGTGAGTTTAGGCCATTAACATTTAAGGTTACAATTGAGATATGATTTGTATTTCCAGTCATGCTTCTTTATTTATTTATTTTAGTTTGGTTAGTTTTGCTTTTTGGTTATTTTCCTCCCCCTTTACTGAGATACTTCCTGCTGTTAGTTTTGGGCACTATTTTTCACATCCTCTTCTTGTAGTGTTTTGTTCAAAATGCTTTGCAGAGCTGGTTTTCTTGCTGCAAATTCTTTTAGCTTTTGTTTATCGTGAAAGATTTTAATTTCATTGTCAAATTTGAAGCTCAATTTTGCTGGATATAGTATTCTTGGTTGGAATCCATTATTTTTCAGCGTTTGAAATACGTTATTCCAGGATCTTCTCGCTTTCAAAGTTTGTGATGAGAAATCTGTCGTTAACCTAATTGGTTTACCCCTGAAAGTAATCTGCCTCTTTTCTCTCGTAGCTTTTAATATTCTCTCCTTGTTCTGTACGTTGGCTATCTTCATAATTATATGTCTTGGGGTTGGTCTATTATGGTTTTGAATGTTTGGGGTCCTGTAGGCTTCCAGGATTTGGCAATCCATTCCATCTTTCATCTCTGGGAAGTTTTCTAGAATTATTTCATTTAATATGCTGTCCATTCCTTTGGTTTGAATCTCTGTGCCTTCTTCTATCCCTATGACTCTCAGATTTGGTTTTTTTATGACATCCCATATCTCTTGAATAGATTGCTCGTGGGAATTAAGCATCTTTTCTGTGTTGACTATATTCTTTTCAAGTTGATAAACTTTGTCTTCATTATCTGATGTTCTGACTTCTACTTGATCAAGTCTATTTGTAATATTCTCGTTTGAGTTTTTAATTTGGTTTATAGTTTCCTGGAATTCTAGGATTATTGTTTGATTTTTTTTTAATATCTCTATCTCCTGGTAGAGCTCGTTCTTTGCCATTTGAATTTGTTTGTTTAATTCATTTTCAAAATATATTTTTACTTCTTGGACTTGCTGTCTCATGTCTTCTCTAATATTCCTTTCCATTCGAGTTAGGTATGCCTTGAGTTCTTTCCCTATACCTGTTTCTGAAGTTTCTATGTCCTCCTGTAGAATTGAGTAGTCTTGCATTGTTTGTAATCCTTTTTTCCCTTGTTTTCTCATGTTGTCCACGTTACTTTCCAGCTCTTTTTGATTGTCGTGTTTCTGCTCTCCTCTATAGATTTGTTTTGTTTCTGTATTACTCTGATGTCTCTCCTTTGTGTTGTTGAAGTATGACTGCTAACGTGGATTCCGCTGGGAAGGAATTCCGACGTTCGAGCTCCAGTGACGACACTACTCTGCTATGACGGGCCCCAGTCTCCTTGCTGGGGTGCCCTAATGGGGGGGGTGTGACTGGACTGTCTCTGTGTGGTTTCAGCTCCCGGTCGTGGCAGGCGGGTAGACTCCAGCCGCCCAGTATCACAGGCCGCGGGCAGGTGATCCGTCACCAACGGGAGGGCGTTCTCCTACCGCCAAGTTACGCGGGCAGTGGGTGAACTGTCGCCGGTGGGCCTGCAGTTTACAGCTGCCCAGTCGCGAGGGCCTTGCCTCTAGGCTCCTGGTTTCTCCTGCTAGCCTTGGTTTCTCCTGCTAGACCAGATTTCCCCTCAGTGATGATTCTCGGCAGTTCAAACTGTACTCTGTGCCTGTTTTGTTGTTGCAATCTGTCGGA
Organism: Spermophilus citellus; assembly: GCF_964194105.1. Taxonomy (NCBI): domain Eukaryota; kingdom Metazoa; phylum Chordata; class Mammalia; order Rodentia; family Sciuridae; genus Spermophilus; species Spermophilus citellus. The sequence continues at coordinate 96,842,134 of NC_138188.1, read as the reverse complement.
CAGTGGCGGTGGATACTTCAGCTGTCCAAGATGGTGGCCGCTGGTTACCTTAGTGGAGTGTCCCTTGTGGGGGGTGGGGCTGTACCGCTTCCGTCCCCGCCAACAATCCCGAACTCAGCCCGGGGGTCAGTGCGGGCTTGGGTTTAGCTGGTGGGATACCACCGTGTCGCAGCCACTTAATTCCCTGCTGACTATTTAACCCGTTCTCTGGGGCACCACGCCTTCTGTAGCCTCGGGGCAGGCCGCGCGAATCAGACAGCCTGGATCTCCGGGGTCACACCGTTGGCTTTTGGGATCCCCAGCACTCTATGGTTTTGATTTTTTCTGCTTGCCCCTCCCCAGCGCTGGCTAGACAGGTTTTGTTTTGGCCGCTGATGGGAGGGGGGGCGGGTTGAGGGTCAGGTGCCTCTAGCTCTCCTTTAGTCTTTATGCAGGCTCACTCTGATAGTCCCTCCCCCTGAAAGTCTAGGAGAGATTTTAAGCGAAATCCCCCTATGTATGGGGGCTGAGCTGGGTGACACACACCTGTTTGTTGTTGCAATCTGTCGGCGAGTGGCGGTGTTTACTTCCGCTGTCCAAGATGGTGGCCGCTGGTTACCTTAGTGGAGTGTCCCTTGTGGGGGGTGGGGCTGTACCGCTTCCGTCCCCGCCAACAATCCCGAACTCAGCCCGGGGGTCAGTGCGGGCTTGGGTTTAGCTGGTGGGATACCACCGTGTCGCAGCCACTTAATTCCCTGCTGACTATTTAACCCCTTCTCTGGGGCGCCACGCCTTCTGTAGCCTCGGGGCAGGCCGCGCGAATCAGACAGCCTGGATCTCCGGGGTCACACCGTTGGCTTTTGGGATCCCCAGCACTCTATGGTTTTGATTTTTTCTGCTTGCCCCTCCCCAGCGCTGGCTAGACAGGTTTTGTTTTGGCCGCTGATGGGAGGGGGGGGGGTTGAGGGTCAGGTGCCTCTAGCTCTCCTTTAGTCTTTATGCAGGCTCACTCTGATAGTCCCTCCCCCTGAAAGTCTAGGAGAGATTTTAAGCGAAATCCCCCTATGTATGGGGGCTGAGCTGGGTGACACACACCTGTTTGTTGTTGCAATCTGTCGGCGAGTGGCGGTGTTTACTTCCGCTGTCCAAGATGGTGGCCGCTGGTTACCTTAGTGGAGTGTCCCTTGTGGGGGGTGGGGCTGTACCGCTTCCGTCCCCGCCAACAATCTCGAACTCAGCCCGGGGGTCAGTGCGGGCTTGGGTTTAGCTGGTGGGATACCACCGTGTCGCAGCCACTTAATTCCCTGCTGACTATTTAACCCGTTCTCTGGGGCACCACGCCTTCTGTAGCCTCGGGGCAGGCCGCGCGAATCAGACAGCCTGGATCTCCGGGGTCACACCGTTGGCTTTTGGGATCCCCAGCACTCTATGGTTTTGATTTTTTCTGCTTGCCCCTCCCCAGCGCTGGCTAGACAGGTTTTGTTTTGGCCGCTGATGGGAGGGGGGGGGTTGAGGGTCAGGTGCCTCTAGCTCTCCTTTAGTCTTTATGCAGGCTCACTCTGATAGTCCCTCCCCCTGAAAGTCTAGGAGAGATTTTAAGCGAAATCCCCCTATGTATGGGGGCTGAGCTGGGTGACACACACCTGTTTGTTGTTGCAATCTGTCGGCGAGTGGCGGTGTTTACTTCCGCTGTCCAAGATGGTGGCCGCTGGTTACCTTAGTGGAGTGTCCCTTGTGGGGGGTGGGGCTGTACCGCTTCCGTCCCCGCCAACAATCCCGAACTCAGCCCGGGGGTCAGTGCGGGCTTGGGTTTAGCTGGTGGGATACCACCGTGTCGCAGCCACTTAATTCCCTGCTGACTAGTTAACCCGTTCTCTGGGGCACCACGCCTTCTGTAGCCTCGGGGCAGGCCGCGCGAATCAGACAGCCTGGATCTCCGGGGTCACACCGTTGGCTTTTGGGATCCCCAGCACTCTATACATTATTAATTTATTAATTATTTTATTTAAGTCTCTTAATGTTAGATGGTCAAATTATTTTCATGCTTTTATATTTCTAACAACAGTAACGTACAAGGAATGAAATTTTTTATACGTTATAGATAGATCTTTATACTTGAATTACATAGATCATTTGGCCAAAAAGTTATCTGAATTAGTTTTTCTCACTGTTTAAACTAGATGGTAAATTTCTTAGCACATGTTATCAGTGTTGAAAGTTTTTTCCCCTCCATATAACATACATGCAGGGATTCAAGGTCCTCCTGATGCTTACTCTATCTACTGCAGCCTTGTCAAAGGAGGCACTGAGAGTTCCCTGGAAGCTCTTGTAATCCTATAATGCTTAATGACATGGCACACTGCACAGGTGGCTAGAGACATCAGGGTGCAAACTGCTCCAGGAGCATGACTTATCACAAATAAGTTTACTTATGTGTCTATTTACTATGTATCATCTCTAATAGATTATAAGCTTTAGGAGGACAATATCATCACTGTATACCCAACACCTGGCATAGTGCCTGGCAAGTTACTAAATACATATTTGCTTAGTGAACAAAATATAAAGTTAAAAATATAAATGGCAAATAACTCACTGGTGATATGGATGTGACTATTGTTAGTAGATCCATTGGCTGATGTGGGGGCTTCTGAAAATTCTCCGGTTGTGCTGGTGTTGGTGAAGACATCATCTAGGGATGTAAAGAGAATATCTGAATTGATCCTCAGAGTCACCTCAACTTGATCAAGTGGTATAAAATCATGATTGTGTTCATGTATTATTGGGAAATATCTCAATTTGGGTGGCCTGAATGTCCCTAAAATATTATAATAAAGTTTTTAAAGAAACAATTTACAGCAAGGCTGGGATCCTAGGGTTTATCTAACAGATATCAAATGAGTAAAATTCCTACTGGTTTAAAAAAAAAGAAAAAAATTTCACACTTCAAATAACAAAACACTATCTGCTAAAGATTCTCAAAAAAAAAAAAAATTTAAGAGGTATGGCAAAAGAGCATTAAGTGGCATCATGGAAAGATGAAGTCCTATCCCAATTTCCCAGTGTTACAGATTAAGCCGATCAAAATACTGATTCTTCCCACCCCAATGTGTTTAATAAGGTCAATAAAGATTCCTTTGCAACATTATATTAGACAAATCTATGTTATCTAATCATTCCATTGTCCAAGAAATATTAAAAAATTAAAAGCATTTTTTTATGAATGTAAGTGGCCAAAAATTGTATTGCATAGATTTCATTTGGAAACAAAACAGATAAAAATCTAAGACTAGGTCTCTTTTGTCTTCTTTGAGTGGGAAAAATTTTGGTTTTATTCATTGTCATTGTCATTACCAACATGCACTTTTAAATACCTGAAATTGGCTTCTTACCAGTTTTTATTTCTCCTCCTGTGCTCAGATAAATCCAGCTACCTTCCATGCTACTAAATCTTTCCCATGTACTCACCATGAAGAGTTGAGCCTGCCCCTGAGGGGGATGAACTGTATGTTTCACTGGGTATCCATGAAACCGCTAAAGGAAGAAGATTTTGGAAGAGTCAATCTATATGAGTAATCAATCCATTCTCTTTTCTTAACCATTAATTGAAAAAAATAATTATGAAAAAGTATACTGAAACTACTTAAAGCAATATCATTGGATAGTTCTGCAGCATATGTTAGATTCAGCCAAAATAAAGTGAGTTGAGGGATTGATTGTGATTCAGATGTCTCTAACTGGGAAGGTTTTGATCATGGCCACTGCTATGCTTTGAAGTCTCTAAAATCCAGATGTTGCCAATGTGACAGCATTAAGAGGAGGGGGCTTTAAGAGGTGATTAAGCCAGGAGGGTTCCTCCCTTCACACATGGGATTAAGGCCCTTATAAAAGAAGTTTCACGCAGCATTCAGCCTTGCCATTCCACCTTCTGCCATATGAGGACACAACAAGAACATCCTCACCAGATGCTGATGCCTTGATCTTGTACTTCCTGGTCTCCAGAACTATGAGAAAATACATTGCTCTTCTTTACAAATTAGCCTGTGGTACTCTGTTATAGCCACACAAATAGACCAAAGTAGTCACTTAAAACAGTAAGAATGCAAGCAATACTAGCAGAAGTTTCTCCAGCTGCAGAGGATATATTCTCACATTCTCATGCTTACCCCATAGATGAGACAAAAGAATAGGAGATAATAAAAGCCCAGGAATGTTATGGTGGCCTTTACTAAAAAAATAAATAAATAAATAAATAAAATAAGATGCCAATAGGACTTTTCAGGCCTTGGTAGAACATGCATGAGGGAAGGAAGTAGCTTGGACTTATGGGCTGGCTAACATGTTTGATCAACTCTGCAAACTGAATTGTGAATGACCCCTGTGGTTACAGGCCTTGATTCTTAGCTGTGGGTTAGTACCTTTGAGGCCCTCAGAGGCAAACCTTTCCCTGGAGTGGATAGCAGCAAACTCAGCACACAGGGCTTTTGAAATGGATCTATCAACTCATTTTGTTTATTACTCTATCCTGGGAAAGAAAGATCTACTTCTTGGTACACACCTGGATTTGATAACAGGCCTCCAATATAATGTAAAATAAAATTACTACAGTAGTATACAGTTGCAATCAGTAGTAACATACTCATTTATTTAAAACACTAACATATATTCTGTTCCCAGTTAAGTGTGTTCTTCTATGTCAAGACCAAAACAAATAAACAAAACAAAAATAAAACATTTGAAAAACCTTGTCCTACCACTTCTTGGTTTCTCTCTTTATGTCAAACAATAGCTGCAGCTAATGACCAAAGTATGTCAATGTTTTCAGGGATTGCTCACAGGACATTTGTCATACATGATTATATTGAGTCTGAGTAGGTCAAGGACATGCTCCTTTCTTCAATGTAATTCTCTGAACTTGCTCCAAGTGCCCTTGACTATTTTGTGGTTCTAGCTAGAGCTCCAAGATCTATAGATGATAGTGAAATGAGAATTTTATAATGTTCATTTTAAACAATGAAGCAATTAGCCAGGAAATTGACTGACAAAGAACAAGAGCTAATTCAAATACAATTGTGCCCAGGCCTGGATTTAGGCAAAATAATGAAGAAGGCAGTTCATTCTGGATACCCTTATAGATAACCTTTGACTCAACTTGGTGTTTCTTTAACTAACCTTCAAAGCTTGAGGTCTTTATTTAGTACCTCTTCAAAGTATGTTTGAAAGAAAGGATGTGATTAATTTATGCTAAAGTAAAAAGAGCAAAATAAGTGCTATCTCTTTGAGGGACATAGCCATTTAAAATAAAAAAGATCTTCCCCTTCATGTTTATTATCTGTGGATCAATATAAAACATTTTGAAACAATTACTAACATGTAGACACCACATAGGTTTTTCAACAAATACAAAGTCCATTTTTTTTCTGATCAGTCTTTCCCAGTCAACCTTTGTTTTCCCTGAACAAAATAATCTAATGTAGTGAAATTTCAGGAGATGCTGATATCATCAGCATGAAGCAACCCAATTATAAAAATAGCCATACTTAAAACTGTGCAAAGTATTTGACCATTTCATAAAACTTCTTTTTAGACTTCTGCAAACTTTCCCAGCATAAAAGACTTCTCAATATGATATACAATAACATTGAACTACAAAATCCCTTTGGAAAAGTAAAGAGTTATTTTTAAAATTTTGGTTTTAAGAGCTGTTATTTTATATCTGATTAAAAAATATTTAGTGGAGACTGGGGATGGGGTGAGGGAAGTGAAGAAAAAAGAGATTCCATTTGATGGATTCAACGTGTCTGAAAGTATTTAAGTAATGTAAAAGAGAAACTTCAAGACTAAAAATATATTATAAATAACAGTCTTCCAGCAAGATGAAGTGAGTAGTTCTTGTATCGATTGTTCCCACAGGAGATAGGTCTTTCTAAAGAATGTTGTTTATAGAATCCTCTGTAAGATAGAGTTGGCTACCTTCAATGATTCATCTCTCACTAAAACAATACTTTTCTGAAAATTCATTCACAACCATCATTTAGATACCTCTCACAATGTATTAAACATTGGTTACTCTATCTGTCATTCATACATCTTTTAGTTAGTGATTGTCTTTTAGTTGATTGAAATATTCCATGTTCCCGAAGGCACCATCATATTTGTTAACTACATGAGTTAATTACCCTTTAAGTCTTTTGAGCATTCATTTTCCTCCAAGTCAATGACTGAATGTCACTTTGACATTTGTATAGTAAACACCAGCTTGATCAATAACCTTGTTTTGTATATCATCAATATGACCCCAAAATGTGAACACAGGATTACTATGTTGTTAGAGTTTCTCAAGTAATTAATATAGCCTTCCTAGAATGTAATGTTAGAATCTTCAATTTCTTTATATTCAGCACTCAGTAAAGTTTGTTCAACAAGGATGGTGCTTCTTATCTATGGTAAGAATCATATAAACTTCAATAGTATAGTATTTTTCCTTTAATTGCATAACTCTTGACTTCCACTTATGACCAGTTCACAGTTGTTAATAACATTATGACTCATTAGTAATCCTTCCCCTTTGTAGGAGAATCTACTTGGAGTCCTATCAAAGTCCAATCCTGGCTGAAGCTTGGCAGTTCTTTAACAGATAATTTCTGCTATCTTCATAGGGTTCTTGATGTGAACTGAACATTTGTGGAATTCTGGCATCCTTTTTACACATGCAGTGGACTACTGATGAGACATTTCTTGGCTGTCCAATCTTCCTTAAGGCATTCTTTATTTTAAGTCATTAACTTTGTTCTAGAACAATGGAAGAGGGAGCAAACAACATCCAGAGATGGAGGACCTGGGTACAGGGATTTGGTGGATGCTGGAATTTTGTTCCACCTTCCTCTTCAAGGGGCATATGCACACAGACAGCAGTACCCCTGCCACCAGGATACATATGCTGATGCTAGCCACTGTGTCCACTCTTGTCATGACCACCCAGTCCACAGACAAGGCCCTCACACTCTTCCCAACCACAATCAGAAGATGACACTCACAGGCTTCAAAGTGTGGAGCTATGCCTCAGAAATGGAGAAATCTATGAACCCCCATGGGATTTTAGCAGAGGATAGAATTTTAAATCAGAAAAATAAATCTTTGAGACTGACATAAGAGGAATTAGATGAAAGAATTGGAGAATAGTGTCTTGGAAGTGAGCAAAATAGAATGTGAGTCAAGGCACATGAAATTTTAGAATTTGAGAACAAAAGTGATGAGTGTAAAGAATTAATATCACAGGGAACATAAGAACTGTAAGAATTATCATGCAGCCTAAAAACAGAAGCCAGGCCAAACTTTGCTATATGCTCCTCTTACTGGTCTGCTCCTGCCACTGATATCAGTCTCTCAATTTTGGCCTTTCAACATCCTTTTGCCTAAGAAAAATACAAGATGTACTATGAAATCATGAGGCTCAACTACCAAGAGCTGGAAAAGAACCAGATGGACCAGAGACAGATTAAGAAATACATTTGTAAGATTTAAAATGAAGGGAATATAAATTTTGAGGCATAAGGAATTCATAGTGGAAGAACAGAATAAAATCCCATTTTGAGACCAGTAAGAGGCGATCTCAAGGGTCCAGGTGTGTGTGTGTGTGTGTGTGTGTGTGTGTGTGTGTGTGTGTGTGTTTTGATGGTGAGCTTGAGCTTGTTGATTTTGGTAATGAGATGAGTTGGAGGTTTGGAGGCTTAAGGGGCCATGGAGGCTCACATCATTTCTTTGTTTGTCTAACTTAGATATTCAGACTGATTTCAAAGTAACTTTGAGCTCCATTGGACCAGGTGAGTGGCAAGGGAAATCCAAAAGAAAAAGTAATTAGGATTCAAATTTCTATTCCATTACTTGATCACCTGAATGTGTCTTAAGATGAGTATGTGTTCTAAGGTATCTTTAACCTTGTACATTTCAGGTATTAAGATGGTCAGATTGAGTATTCCCATTTTATTGGTGGTTAAAGTAAAACATGCATTTTTTTGTTTGTTTGTTTCAGCTTGTAGAAAACATGGAAGTTGAACTAGGATTAGATTCCAGGATTCTTGAATCCCAATGTAGCCCTCTTCAGGTTGAGAAACAGAATGGCAGCAAAAAAAATAGATTAGAATATATTCTTATAAATGTAGATAAATGCAATGTGCTCAGAACAGTGTAGTGACATTCAAAATGTATGAACACCACAAAATCCATGCAGGATCCAAATATCTCAGAAAGCATGTTCACAAACAGCAAAGTGCCTAGAAGCACTAATAGTGGGTTTATTTTGCCATAAATCTATCCATTATCATTCCTTTTTGCCTCTAAACATTTTACAAATCTATTGAAATAAACATACCAGGAGGGGAAAAATCCCATTACTAATGCCTGTCATGAATCTTGCCAAATGCATCATCCAATATTGGATGTCACATTACAGTCCAATCTAACGAGTAGAAACATGATTCAAAAACAAGTTTGGGAGTGAGCAATCAATTTTAACTTGTTGGATCCTAATGTGGTTTTTGAATTATTATAAATAGAGCAAGTTACTATAGGGGATTATTTTTTCTCTTTGGATCCTAATGTGTTTTTTGAATTATTATAAATAGAGCAAGTTACTATAGGGGATTATTTTTTCTCTAAGTTTATGGATAAAAAAATGGTTACTAGTTAAGAAGCTCATCTTCTTGCCAAAGTGACAATGCGAGTCCACACCTCTGGAGACAAATCCTTTAATGGACTTTAGAGTTCCTTCCTGAATTTCACCATTGCCAGGGTCATTTTAATGATAAGAATGATAAAGAGATGTCTAAGGATAAATGAAGTTTCCAAATGGGAAAGGACAGAAAATGTGAAGGAGCATGGTAATTCATTTCATTATGAAACCTATTAAAAAGACTAAGAATATACTGTAAAAATTATAAAATAAGACTTTGAAGCAACATTTTTTTTCAGTTTCCTAGTTTCTGGGACAGAAAGTACCTTGGATGACCTTATGCTTCATACTGATGTAGAGAATAGCAAAGTTCTCTCATTCTTTTTTCTAGCACACATATTATAATAACAATTGAAAGAAAACAAAATGTTCAAAACTTCCAATTAAACAGATCATTTATTTTCACTGTGAATATGCCTATGCTTTCTTTCTCTTTGCCCATCTATATTCATCCTTTCAATCATTCAACAAATGTCTACTGAGCACTGATGGAATGCTTGTCATTGTGACAAATATTAGGATATTGCAGTGAATAGGAGATAAAAAAGGTTTAGGTCTCTGTTTTTGTGTACACTACATTCTAGCATAATTGCAATAAAAATCAAATGAATAAAATAAAGGAAAACATTAGACATTGATAAATAACATATTGATAATTGAAATATGGGATAATTTATGTATGATCATAGCATGAATTAAACCTGGACTTCATCTTTTGCCTATAACATTGTCTGATAAAAATTTTTCCCCCTCTCTCCATAATTTTTACCATCTACTCAACACATTTTCATTCATTTATTTATTGATCATCTATAGTTAGTGTGCCAGGCTTTACTTTAGAAACCGAGTTTGAAGGTAAACAAAAAAAGATATGGGTATTTCTTATACTATAACCTCAAAAATAAAGAATGACAAACAACTAGTGTCGGTAAAGTTAGGATTTTCAGTATAGTTCATTACACACAACTCAAGTTAATATTAGCACCATGTAGCACAAATGCAAATCTGTCAAGTGTCCCTGATGTCTTCATTGTCAATTTATATCTGATTGGTAAAGACTTTTTAGTTCATACCTTTGTCTATATGACAAGATACATTATCTAGCTAAACACATTATGGCTATTGTTTTGTCTGGCTTTATAATATTTCATCAAGCTAAGATTTCATTCTATTGATATTTTCCTATTATTGGTCATATTTTCCCTTACCATTCCCTCACTGCTATTCACACACACAGATTTGGATCTATTATAAATAACACCATCAATGTCTTCTCCCTGTCCCATTCCTTATATCAAAACAAAATGCTGCCTGAATGTTGTGCTTATTATTCATTTATACAGTTTAAAATTTTTTATCATATATTATGCCTAAGACATATGGTCCCTGGTTATACTTACATTTTACATTTTATTTTTTAAAAACCAAACCATATATTGTTACCTGGTTTTTACTTTTTTTGCCTCAACACACTATTATTAAGACTCATTCATGCTAGAAAAAGAAAAAGAAATGGGGAGGGCCAGGGATCTCATGAAAATCAAAAAGAGCTCAGTAGGGGCCCAAGGGGTAAGAGGAGGGAAGTGGTGGGAAGTGCTGGGGAGTGATATTAGCCAAATTATATTGTTATATTGTGTGCATGTATGAATATGTAACAATGAATCCCACATTCCGAACAACTATAACACATCAGTATAAAAATGTGGAAAGGGGAAATAAAGAAAAAAGAAAGATTCACTCATGTTGTTATATATGGCTGTCATTCACTCATTTTTTATTGCTCTATAATATTTTATTATGTGAGTGTGTTATAATTGATTCATTTGTTCTAGTATGGTATTTAGATTATTTACAGCTTTTGCTATATTAACAGTGTTTTTCCCCAACATTTGTGTTCATATTGCCCATTTGCATATACTAATCAGGGAGTGAGGTGTATATTTAGAAATAGAATTGTTGGATTGTAGGGTGTGCACATACTTAGTTTGAAAACATAATGCCAAAGTGGTGGAAAGTGATGGCACAGATTTTTATTCCCACCAGCAATGGATGAAAAAGTCATATTTATAAAACAGCAGTTGGCAATCCAGACTCCATTTTTTGTCATTGGATTATGTGTAAAATGTTTTTGGTTGTTGTTGTTCCAGTTTTTATTTGTTTCTTAATTTCTAGAGAGGTTGAGCATTTAGGTAAATGTTTCTAGCCACTTGTGTTTCATGTTTGGGATAAAACTTTTTGTTCATTTTATATTAACTTTTGTCTTTTTGAGTTATTGATTTCTAAATATTGACATAAAGATTTGTGGCGAATATTTTCTCTCAGATTAGAGCTTGCTTTTTTTCTTTTTGTACTGGAGATTGAACCACTGAGCCACATTCCCAGCCCTTTTTAATATTTTATTTAGAGAGGGTCTTGCTGAGTTGCTTAGGGCCTTGCTAAGTTGGTGAGGTTGGCTTTGAACTCATGATCAGGACGTCCTGCCTCAGCCTTTTGAGCTGCTGGGATTATAGGCATGCACTACCCAGCTAGAGCTTAATTTTGCTTTTTAAAGTTTAAGATAACTTTTGATAAAGCTGGGCATAGTGGTGCACATTTACAATCCTAGCTAGTTGGGAGACAGGGGCATGAAGATTGCCAAATTAGAGGCCAGTTTGAGGCCAGCCTGGGCAACTAATGAGATTCTGTCTCAAAACAAAATTTTTAAAAAATGGTCTGTGTATGGAGCTCAGTGACAAAGCACTTGCTACACCAGCAAGGCGCTGGTTTCAATCCTTAGTGCTAAAAAAAAAAGATACATTTTGATAAACCTGGGTTTCTTAATGCTATTCTAACTTTTCAGGCTTTTATGTGGTTAGTCCTTTGTGTCTCTTCATTAAGCCCTTCTGTACAGAAGAAGTTGATCTTTATTTTATTACATATTTTAATGTTTTTCTTTAGACATAAATATCTTTAACTCCACGCAGTTCATTTTTGTATAGTGTGCATTTTAATGCCTTTTAGCGTCCTTTGGCTGGACAATGCCTTCTTTTGCACAGTTAATTTGTTGTGCCATCTTTGACACAACATCTAAATTCTGTTTATTTATGAATCTCTTTCTGTGCTCTCCCTTCTGAATGCTGCCTTCTCGTTTCTTGTAGTTGGGCACTTAGTTCATAGATATCTATTATCTTATTAATATATTTTAAAAAAGAAATATATTAAATTATAAAGGGTCCTGCACTGACTAAGTGTTTCATGAATTAAAGATTGTGATTAACCCAAATCTATGATGAGCCCAGGGTCCATCAAAGAGATAAACAAAGCTACAAAGAGCAGTATTATACATGTTCCTTTGCTCTTCTTATTTCCTAAGAGCAAATTCCCAACAGTGAAATGACTGAGCCAGTGAGTCTGAAAGACTTCTGAAGGTTTCAGATGTACAGCTTAAGTGCTCTCCAAGAGGACACACACACCTACGCTCCATGTAAGTAAATTCTGCACCTGAGGCATCTGGTGTCCTATCTCCTCTGCTCCAGTCACCATTCTTTCCACTTCCCCACTATATGAACTTTGTGTTACACCACCAAGAGGCAGTCTATTTCCTTTGCATCAATACCCGCTCAAGTAGCTCCTGCAGACCTCCTGCTCGTTGGCTTGGTTAATGGTACCAAGGACTGGGCTCCCTCCTTTCATTTTAATTGATGATGTGCACATTTTGAACAGTTTGCTCTTTCTTCACAAACACACAGAGCTTGCTCTGTTGGCCTCACTGGTCATGTCTTTGCTCAGATATCAACTTCCTCTGTAAGATCTCCCCTTTCATAAGGGACGCCTCCCCTCACCTAGTATCACTGCACAGCTTGGTCTTCTCCGTATCATTTACTACTCTTTGCCTCTCCCCAACAGAACGTGGCACTTAGCTCTGTTTTGTTCACTGGTATATTCCCAGCAGCTACAACAATGCTTTAAATATGGTAGATGCTTTGTAAATATTTACGAATATGATTACGAACAAAGCCTACAGTAGTTGTTTAATATATGTGTCGGGTGAATGGAAGAGGTCTAGAGGATTCCAAGGGACTTATGGTTATACTCAACATTTTTCGGCGTCTATCCCGCTGGAGGTTGAGGAGGACTTGAAGCCTTGGGTAGTCATACTGGAATTTCTGGCTGAAAGACAAAGTTATTTTCAGAAATCAACTTTTTAATAAAGCTGTAATCTAATTTTTCTTTGATGTGCTGAATTTTTAATCTATGGGACTTTGGGGAAATATAAAATTGAGAATGTGCCTCTCTATGTAGAAATACTAGCTGTTATTAAGTAGAAGCACTGTACTTTATGTTTAATGCCAACTTGTTACTGATTTGCTTTCTTTTTCTGTTCCTGTCACCAACTCCGATCACTGGGAGTATTGTGAAGATTACTTTAATATTGCCTTAAAATCCTCATGGAATAAAAGCACAACACAATAACAAATTGTTAACTCTTATTTTTTTAACATTACAGAATTGTCGTATCAATTGACAGTCACTGCTGAGTAACTCAAAATCAGCCAAAATATCAACATCAAATGAAAAAGCCTTTTGCCAGGTGCAGTGGTACACACCTGTAATCCCAGCAGTTTGGGAGGCTGAGGCAGGAAGATTGTGAATACAAAGCCAGCTTCAGCAATGGCAAGGTGCTAAGCAATTCAGTGGGACCCTGTCTCTAAATAAAATACAAAATAGGACTGGGGATGTGGCTCAGTGGTTGAAAATCCCTGAGTTCAATCCCTGGTACCAAATATATGTATATATAAAGTATACAAACTCAGCACTATAGAAGCTTTAATGAATCCTGTGTATTGTCTGGGAGGCGTAGAAGACAGCCTTGCTGTACTCACTTTGAGGGGTGGCACGTGATGTCAATGTACTCCCATCCACGAGGATCACTGAAAATGTAGCTGGATATCCTATTTTGAAAACAAAATCCCCAAATTGTTACAGGTATTTGCATCCACATGTTTAATTATGCCAGTAGATTTAACAGGAGTATGAAGTATTGAAATCGGAAAGAATCTTATTAGATACAGTCTAATTGCCTCATTTTATAAATGATGAAACAGAATCCCAAAGAGTGGGTGCTTGTGGTTATATATATCATTTCTTTGCTATTGACCCAGTTATCCTAAGCACAAATGTATTATGTTCAGACTTCAAAAATATATTGCTTCAGCCTGGGGATCTGGCAATAAAAATGAAGCTAAGGGGCTGGGGGTGTGGATCAGAGGAGAGTGCTTGCCTAGCATGCAAGTTGCCTAGTTCAATCCTCAGCACCACATAAAGTAAAATAAAGACATTGTGTCCACCTATAACTAAAAAATAAATATTAAAAAAATAAAGCTAAGGTTCCTGTCCTCATGAAACTTCCTTATAGTGAATTTTCATAATAAATATGAAACCATATTTAGTATGTGAACATATTTATTTCAATTTTTGGTTTGAAAATTCACCTCCCATCTTTAAAATCTATCATTTTCATTCTATTCCTTCTTATTTCCCCTGAGAAATGAGAATGGTTCATATTTACTTTAAAAAATCTCTGGAAGTGAAGAAGCAAGGTAGATTAAAGAGAAAGAAAAGTACCCCACCACACCACATGCTGTTGAACTCATGTTTATGTCTGCTTAGAAGACAAGTTTTTAAATATGTTTTATATGTATTTCTCTTTTGTTCCAAAACATTAAGATGGTTTACATAAATATGCATTATAAATAGATAAAACAGTAAATAAAAAGGAAAGACAACAGAAATATGGCTAGAAAAATATGTTGATCCCTGTTGAAACCTGACTGTGGAAAGTACATAAAATGTGATTCCTTTATTTGGAGCGAGCAGGTGGGGATTACTGGGGATTGAATCCAAGGGCACCCCACCACTGAGCTACATTCCAGCCTTGTTCATTTTTTTTTAAATTTTGAGACAGGATTTTGCTAATTTCCTGAGGGTCTAAGTTTCAGAGATGGGCCTCAAACTTTCAATCCTCTCACTTCAGCCTCCCAAGTTGCTGGGAATAAAGGTGTGCACCACCATACCCAGCCAAATTGCAATTCTTTTAAAAAAATATTTAATTGATTTTATTTTTTGAATACATGACAGCAAAATGCATTACAATTCTTATTACATATATAGAACAATTTTTCATATCTCTGTTTGTATATAAAGTATGTTCACACCAATTCATGTCTTCATACATTTACTTTGGATAATGATGTCTATCACATTCCACCATCATTGCTAATACCCTGTCCCCTCCCTTCCCCTCACACCTCTCTGCCCTATCTAGAGTTCATCTATTCCTCCCATGCTCCCCTTTCCTACCCCATTATTTGTCAGTCACCTTATATCAGAGAAAACATTCGGCATTTGTTTTTTTGGGGATTGGCTAACTTCCTTTAGCAAATCTTTTTTTTAAAAATACATTTATTTATTTTAATTAGGTATATATGATAGCAGAATGCATTTTGATTCATACAATTTCAGCACAACTTTTTGTTTCTCTGATTGTACACAATGTAGCATCATACCATATATGCAGTCATACATGTACCTAGAGTAATAATGTCCACATTGCAATTCTTGATGTCTTTACTTTTGGTTGATATACTCTCATATTTGGTCTGAATTTTCTAGTAGAAAATGCTAAGAAATAAAAGTGTATGTTATATAATTGATGGACATCATAGAGAAAGTAAATTGTTCAGGAAAAATAATTATTTTTCTATTATAATTAATAATTTCCCCTGTGTACTTATAAAAACGCTGCATAACATGTATAATATCTGTAATAATACCTTTACAGTGCCATTAGCATTCTAGCTTCTCAAGTTCCTCAATTTTGGGTAAGTATATGTTTTATAAGAACATAGGCAATGAAACCTCTGGAAACAATATGTGATAAATAAACTTACATTGCAGTCTTTGCATCTAAAAGTAATTCATAGCCAGAGATGATCACAATAATCACTTCTGCAATGCAGCCTGCCAATAGACTTCAAAGAGAGATGTCCTGCACCATGGCTTCAGGAAGACAGTCAAACATGGGGAGATGTGTTAGAAATTGCCTCAGAAGATGCCACATGGGCAATTGAAATGGGCCAGTCAACATAAGGATGGGACACAAAAAAAAATTAGGCAAGATATGCATAGTGATATGCATAACTTCATTTATCCATCAAATACTTACTGAATGCCTATTTTGTACCAGCAGCACTGGGGAAAAAGTGAAGAGCAAGAGAAACTTCACCTGACTTCATGGAGTTTATATTTTAGTGAGAATAAAGGTGAATGCAGTAGACCACTGTTGAACATCAAGCCTATTTCTCCTCCTGTTGACACAAACTATCTCCTACCCTACCATGCAGTTACAGGTTGCCATGTGCCAAGTCCTAATCAATGGAATGGGATGGAGTGATGGCTGTCATTTCAAGACCTGGCCTATGAAATCTGCAAACGATCCTTCTCGATCTTTCCTTGTGTATTATGCAGATATTATAAGGGTGGCTGAGAAGTTACAAGTTAAGGGTGACAGAGCCATCAGCAGCCTGGGTTTCTGAATGACTGTGGAACTGAGCATGACCAAGCTGCTGGCTTGACCCCTCATTGGCTATTGCCTCAAGGATAAATGAACTCATATTAGGAATAAATGAACAAAGTGAAATGGCACTTCAGTCTGTTTCCCTTTTCTTACTAATAGTAAAAACAATTGCAGTACAAGGTGATAAGTTCTATGATAGAGAAATTCAGTGCATTGTGGGAATACAGAGAAGCAGAACAACCATAATGTGGAGCTTTATGGTGATGTAACACCTAGGCCTGATGGATGATAGGAATTAGATAAGCTGGGATGGGGAAGGGAGAAGGACAGAATGCAAGAAGCAAGAAACAGTGGGAACAAAAGAGGTAACAGAATACTGAGGTTGTAAAAAATGTTGGAGGTACTCCATATGAAATAAAAGGATAAGTGAGGATGAGAGGGAAGAAGCAGCTCTATTCCCCACTCTGATAGAGGAAATTATATTCAGCTGGTCCTCACCATTTGCTCTAATTCGAGGGTGAGTCAAAGGTGGCCTCATTGAAGGCCAGAGGGATAAAGAAAGTGGGTAGGTTTAAGGGGCATTTAAAATGTAGACTCTCTAGTGTGGTGGCACATGCCTGTAATCCCAGTGGCTCTGGAGACTGAGGCAGAAAGATCACAAGTTCAAAGTTATTGTCAGCAACTTAGCGAGGCCTAAACAACCTAGCAAGATAAAAAATTAAAAAAAGGTCTCAGATGTGGTTCAGTGGTTAAGCACCCCTAGGTTCAATCCCTGATACCAAAAATATAAATAAATAAATACAAATGTAGACTCAATGGGACTTTGTGAATGATTGGGTAA
This sequence comes from Spermophilus citellus, assembly GCF_964194105.1. Classification (NCBI taxonomy): domain Eukaryota; kingdom Metazoa; phylum Chordata; class Mammalia; order Rodentia; family Sciuridae; genus Spermophilus; species Spermophilus citellus. The sequence goes on along the minus strand of NC_138188.1, from coordinate 96,825,028 downwards.
AGGAAATAAGGGTGAGATACATCAAAATGAATCTCAGTTCCCTAGCTTGGATAGCATTTCAGATCATGGTATCACTAGCTGGGAAAATAAGCAGAGGTGATGAAGTAGTACCCCTTCCTCCTCAGAGAATCTTCACTAAGCTTCTCCAGAAATCTTCACCATAATTGATTTTAAGATTATCAGCAAAACAGTCTCTACAAAAGAGTTCAATGTAAGTAAACTCCCTATTTTCCTGTTGCTTTATTTTACTTGGACACTAGCCTGGAAGAAATCAGCACTCTAGATGCTAAATGCCCCTTTACTAGTTTTTCACAAACATTTATCCAGTACAGTAGCTTGTAGAACATGTTTGCAAATGTAAAATGTGATTTAAAAAAAAAAAGACAAATCCTTTAACCAGGCCTCTAGCCTTGAGCTGAGGCTTCACAGAGATGTCTACATAAGTGTAAGATAAGAGAAGTTACCAACTGGGCTCCATGCTAACAGCTGGCAGGGGGAGGAAAGAAAGGGAAGAAGAAGCTTTCCCCTTCTCAGGTGCTGTCCTTGAAGGGTGAACTTACCCTGAACAGTGAAAGAAAAAGCTGCTTTTGGGTGAACTTCTGCACACTGTGTACTTCTCAGCACCTCCCATTACACACTGAGTATAAAGTGCTGAAACTACCTGAACTCGGGGTTCAGGGGAATTGATGGATTACAGCGAAAGCTTTGTCCTCTGAGCTGGCAATAGCCAAATAAAAATCTGCTTCCAGTTCCTATTTGGTATCTTGCCTCATCTGTCCCCTGTAACAGAGAGACAGTTTTGGAAGTGGCCAGAGGGCACAAAGATAAATTCAATTTTGGATTGATTGATTTTGAGTGCATTTGAAACATTCGATTCTAGCAGAAGTTTGACCTCGTGAGTTGGAATCTTAGGAGTAAAATATGCAAATCCACATTTGTGAAACATCAGCATGTAGGTGATCACTGACGTAGCTGAACACTATGGAGGGGGTTCTAGAAAGACATTCCATGTAAGTGATTGGCAGAGGAAAGGAGTGTTCAAGAGAAGCCAGAGATGTAGGAAGAAAGCTAGAAATACGTAATGTTATAGAAGCCAAAGTGACTGGGGGTTTCCAGATGCAGGATAAGTCAGTCTAATTTAACAAATATTTGTCAATGAACTCTGATGCTGGAAATTGGGTCTGTGGAGTCAAAGAGAGATTTTCTCCTGCCACGAAGAGATTTTTCAGACAGTTCTTGGCTGCTAGGAATCATTGCATTAGACCCATCAATCTGCACAGAGCCTAAGAGACAGATATGCAAACCACTTGAAGGTTTACGTAAACAATGTAGCTTTGCCATTCAAAGCATGAATTCTAACCAGGCTCCCTGGATTGAATCCTGGCCTGGTGGGTTGAATTTTACTTAGAAATATGATTCTGGTAAAGTTATTAACCTTTTTCTCTTCCTCAAGATCCTCCCTTGTGAAATAGTAGCACTTTTCTAGTAGGGTGATGGTGATGATTAAAAGAGACATGCTTTAAAAGTACTTAGAAGAGCGCCTGGAATGAGACAAATGAGAAAAGGTGCATGTTGGAAGCAGATCATCTTCAGTTTAGTTCAAGTGTGGAACCAGCATTAGGATAGCAGTGTATCTTAACAGTTGAAATCTCTTGAACCTGTCCCTCAGTTGTTCCATTTCCCCGGTGTTTCTGCAAGGGGGTTAGTTTAAGATACTGAATGCCTCCTTGCTTAGGCTGTGCCAAGTCAACAGCCTCATTTCAAAATTCTGTGCCAGAAAAGGGCTAATAGTCAGGAGTGAAAAGAGTAACACTTTGCTGAGACATTAGCTTTATGATGGGGTAGTAGCCTCTCACTGACAGAGTCACCTACAGTTCTTCTCTTTCACCTCACTGAGCCACCAGTACCAGATTATTTTTCAGTAATTGCAACTTTAGGTCACATCCTCCCACTACTCACCAAAGGCTCGATTGATAGAATATGTGAACGAGACTACCTGCCGAAAGGCTATGTGATGTATTTGCAGATTAAATCCACTCTGCCTTAAAATGAGCATTGGACACACCTTCCTGTTCACTACAGAATTGCTTTTACAGCATAGGCAATAGTATTTTTTCATCGCCCACACAGAATAACAGTCAATGGGCCAGATGCTGCAAGGGGTGGGCATTGCTCACCTGCTGTGAGAATGTTGCTGGGGCTGTGCTCAGCCCCGCCCTCTAGAGGAAGATCTAGGTAGTCTCAGACTTAAAAGCAGCTATGCTTATGGAAGAAGGCTGATTTGCTATAAATTTAAGAAATATGGAGTGATTTTGAATTTCATTTCTCTCATCGAGATGGTTTCAATTTTGTTCCTCTCTGCAGCAATTTCTTTAGTTACCTCTTTTTAAAATTTTGTATTGATATTGTATTTTTAAAGACACCCCCTATCCCTTTTGGGATAAGACAAGGTTTAAAAATACACGGAAGACAAAGAAGGACTAGCCATAAATAATCTTTGGATACTGTGATGTGCGCTTTCTTTTTTCTTTTTCTTTTGGTACTGGGGATTGAACTCAGAGGCATTTAACACCGAGCCACATTCCCAGCCCTATTTTATATTTTATTTAGAGACAGAGTCTTCCTGAGTTGCTAAGCACCTTGCCATTGCTGAGGCTGGCTTTGAACTTGCAATCCTTCTATCTCAGCCTCCCAAGCCGCTGAGATTACAGGAATGCACCACCATGCCCAGCCCATGATGTGCTCTTTCTAACTAGTGGGCAAATGTAGTTCTTTCTTCCTCCCTCCTTTTCTCTCTCCCTTGCTGTGCCCCACCCAGCATGGATCTCCAAAAGTATTTATTGAGAGACTTAGTCAATGAAAAAGGAATGTTTTTATCAGTGGTGATGTGATCACAATGGTCATAGGAGGATGAAGAAAAAGAATGAGGAAACAATCATTAGAGAGCTTTGCATTTGTTTGTGAACTACACTTCCATTCCTAGAAATCTCGGTCTAATATGTAACTATAATATGAGACTATATGTCTTACCCGCCAGCAGTGACAGTTTCTGGCACCAGTCTCATTGGCCACACTGAGTGCTGGAATAGACTAGTGCCATGTGATTTGCCTCTGGCAAGAATCACTGGAATCCTGAGGAATTTCAACTGGGAATTTCACTTGTGTTAAAATTATTCAATGTTCTATTCTGGAGGTTAGAAAACAATGTGACCTAAATCCTCTGAGAGGTTTATAGTGCAGCGTGGGGTGGGCTCATTGATTATTTCATGTAATGGGTTATTTAGGCACCACACTGGGAAGGAGCATGGGGACCACCACAGCTTAGGCATGTACACTGCCTGTGTCTGACCAGACTCCTACATCTGTGCCCTGACCTTTCCTCTAACAGGTACGGCTATGGAGTTGGTTGAGGGCTGAGAACATGTCAGCTGCTGAGAAGAAAAGAATCAATAATACCTAATCTCTATTCCCAGGGAGCACATGGTTATTTCAGTCTTATTGGTCTTCTGGTGAATGTTTTCTAGCCTTGGCCTGAGGATCTGTATTAACTTGCATAGGTTATTGGAAGAATGATCTTTTCCCTACTAGTCCCCATTCATCATGTAAAAATCAGAGCTGAAACCATTTAGGAAAAACTATCTGGTTTCCAGATAGATTAAGTCCATTCCCCTTCCTGCCATTTTTCAAGGTTAAGGTCCCTGTACAATCTGTGACCAGACCTCTATCAATCCACACATGGTCATTCATCCATTTGTTCAACCAACACTTGGAGCCAGTATTTTCCAGGCATTGGGCTTGGCCCTGTGAATAATGGTCCCCTGCACTTTAAGTTCATGGAGGAGATAGACATCAATTAGAGAAGCAAATAAACACATTCAAATATGAGAACATGTGAATCCCTAAGGAATGTGGTGGCAGAATGGGGCCAGGGACGGGCAGTGGAAGCACCTGCGCAGAGGGTACAGCAAGTTCGAGGCCCTGCAATTCTCACACACTGTGGATTACTATCAGTACTGGCTGGGATGTGCCCCTTCTAGGACTGCACATCTACAAGCTCCCAGGAGTGGGTTTTTCTGTGTATTGAGCTGAACTGGGTGTGACTATATGGTGATACCTGTCATTCTGCCCATCTACAACATCTGCAGAAACAGGAGAGCAGGGGTCACTCTGGCACACTGGTGACAACAACACTACTTATTTCTTAGGGTTTTCTGTTTGGTTTATTTTGTAAAAAAGAAAAAAAAACACATCATAAAACTGAACCTCTAAGAGATTATCTAACCATGTCTTGCTATTAAGTGGAACATTTTAAAATAATTTTATTTGTATTCCTCTGAGCTAAATTTTTGCAAGTTTCATATTGGTCGTATTTCTCAGCATGCAAATGAGACAGCTTACTTTGTGTTTGTCCAATTCAAGGCTAAGTTTATACTTCACAATAAAGGGAAGCCTCTTCAATATTCAGTAGATTCTACATTATGATGTACTATGTGGGCAAAAAATACACCAAACCCAGTGATCAAAAGTTGCTTGCTTTGTTTTCTGGTTGTTTATGTCTTCTTCAATGTGAATGTTTATTGCCATTAAATCTTGTAAGTAACCAGACATACACCATAATGACCCTTGTTTCCACGAAAGAAGGGGTTTAGAAATAAACACTACTTCACATAAAATGTCTTGTTTATATGAGTTCAGAAACTGCCATGAGGTTATGTGAGGTTTGAGACCTTCCTAGTCTGTCTCTATCTTAACCCTTTAAAACATTTCTCACTAAAATTAACAACCATTTCTCCATATGTCATCAGAAATTCAATTAAGTCAGAAGACAGCTCCACTCAGTCTGAGTTAAATGGAGAAGACAGGAGCACGTTCTTCAAGAGCTAATTCTGGGTGGTGCCCTGCTATATCTCAAGCAGAGTCAAGCTTCCTGATCCATATCCTCCCCACATGCACATCTTCCCAGTAACCAGCCACCTAATACTGGACTAGGGAGAAGTAAGGAAATGCTGAAAATCTCATGGTTGACTAACTCTTTAGAAATTCTAAAGTGTTCTCCAAGCAACTTGGATTTTAAGGATAATTTAATAAGACACTATTTTGTGCCGAATAAGTGATAGGTGAGCAGTTATTAAAAGGGATAAGTGGAGGATAGGGATAAATTTTTGAAAAAAAAAAACATTTGCTTTGGTTATTGTCCCCTCCAAGTTATTAAGACATACAAACATTCCTTCTCAGACTAGACCCAGTGGGTCTGAGCCTCGTGGTTGCTCACTCTGCATTTTCACATTTAACACAACAACTATGTGGACTAGATAATATTGCTTCCATTCTATAAAATTAAGAAGCCATATTAGAGGGGGTAATGGCCCTAGGTAACAGAGGTTGTAGGAGGCAGAGACAGTACTGATGCTAAATACTACATTCATTCCACTGTGGTAGCCTTGGAAAGCAGAGTCGGCCTCGCCTCAGCAGGTATTGTCAGAACCCCAGCTTAGCCAGAGAAGGCTCACTCATGGTTCCTGGGTATGACACCCAGAACAGAGGGTTTCTGATGCCTTGGTTCCTGCCTTTTCCTCCTCATCATTTCTGGCTTCTGTCATAAGAACACCAGCCTTCAAGCCTGGACCACATGCAGTTTTCTTAGGGGGCCTTCCTCCACTCTTGCCATATCCTTCCTTTGTGAATATCTTCCTCCTTCTTACTTAATGAGATCCTTCATTCAAAACACATTTATTGAGTTATCAATACTTATGGATAACCAAGTGTTATCAGTAGAGAGTGACCCCTGCTCTCCTGTTGCTGCAGATGTTGCAGACGGGCAGAATGACAGGTATCACCCTATAGTTACACCCAGTTCAGCTCAATACAAAGAAAACACCACTCCTGGGAGCTTGTAGAGGTCCAGTCCTAGAAGGGGCAAGTCCCAGACAGTACTGTTCCAGGTCACTGAGGTACATTCATAGACAAATCAGAAAAAAAAAAATCTTGCTCTCACTGGATTTACCTTCTCATGTGAGGGACAAAACAAGTAATTATAAAGTTATTCAACAAGTAAATTATAAAGAATGTTAAAAGGTGCTTTGAAGAAAAACACAGACAGGGATAGGGAAAGTGAGAGTAGGGAATGGATGCAATTTTAAATAGAGTGGCCATGGAAGGCCTCACTCAGAAGGTGACATTTGAACAAAAATTTGGGGGAAGAATTTTCTAGGTTTAGGGAGCAAATGAAAAGACCCTAAGGTGGGAGCAACTTGGCATGTTGGAAGAATAGTAGCAAGGAGACTGATTTGGCTGCAGCGAAGTGAGTCCAGGGGAAACTTCCATTATATCATGTTTGCTTCATTTTCACTTAAATTTCTTTTTATTCTGCATTTTAATGCATAATACTGAACAGAATTTTCAAATGGAATTCCCTGCATCTTCATTTCAGATGTGGTCTCAAAGGTTAAGAACCACAGAACAGGGCAAGTTCAGCTCCACGTTGAAAGCAGAGCTCTAGCCACCACCAAGGCCATTGTGAGACAGGTTGCAGTGCATTCTCTCTGGTCCACCATCAACCTCAAAGCTGTATAAGGGGTGGAAGCAGATTGGGTGAGGATGTTATCAGAATCCTGTGCATCTGGCTTCCACCATCAGAGAGGGAAGAGGAATCTGTTCCCTTAGTTGAGACCAAGTAGAATGTAATTTCACTCAGAACTCTTGGCTTGTGTGTCCTGGGTTTTTTTGGACAGAGGACATTGGTCTTTGACTCAGATGGCAGAGGTTATGTTAGGAGTACATGGCTAGCAGCTCTGATGGACAAAGAGAAGAGACAGGGCCATCCTAGGGAAGAGCACTTCTCCCAAACAGGAGGAAAAGACACATATTTTTGCAGACAATACAGAAGGCCAAGAAAAGACTCTCCTGCAGGAAGAACATCTATAGGAACAAAGAAGTTCCCAAGAGGAACTGCAGGGGGCAGTAGAGAGTTCCGAGGCTGCAGGAAAGAAGCAGAAGACTAGAAGAGATGTGTGGCCTGTACCAAAAAGACAACAGCCATCACCACAGTGACAGTCAAGAATTTCTGAGAAATCTGCCAGAGTGTTTGTTACTGTGAAGATTATCGCTTTCCTTCAGAGTCACCTACATCCGATTATAGCCAGCCTGTCAAGGGAGGTCTTTTCTCACTTACCTCACTGCTCTTCTCCCTGTCCTATCTGGTCCTCACCCCCCCAAAGTGGCCCAAGCCAATAACCAAGAGTGGAGGGGAGGTTGGAGGCAGGCCAGGGCATCATTAAGATGTCCCCACCTTGCCTAGACAGAAAACACACAACCTGGCACATGCCAGCCTTCTGAAGCTGAGGCACACCCACACTTGGGAATGGGGAGAGGAGGGAAGTTCTGGTCTGAATTAACTTTTGCAAGTTTTGACACTGCATTTGACGAGACTTTTTAATTATTGACATAAGTCTGTTCTTGTAGCTGAAATGGGCCAGACGACATTTATTATATAAAAATCACCCAAAAAAGCCAAGTAATGTGTCTGAAATTTCCTTCAGAGGCCAAAAAGAAATTATTCAAGAGAGCTCATTTGGACAGGGAGTGATGAAGAAAAATAAAATTAGTTTTGCTCTCTAGTCCAGCTTATGTAATCAACCAAGTACAAAGATAAAAGTGATTTATAAGTTCAGTTTGAGTGACCTGATGAATTAGTCTCAATTATCGATGGCTCTGTCAGATTCCTATGTAAAACTGAAACTGGAAATCTAATTATTTTCAAATAGCTTCTTTTCTTGGCCTTCGACTTTATCACTGCAGCACTGATCAGCAGCACATAGCCTGAGACCTCCTACCTAGTCTCCATGATACACGTGAATTACTCTCCAGTGGTTCCCCTGTTGCACAAAGGGCCTTTACATGCGGTGGTGGCATTAACTAAGGAATTGCACTTAGAGATGCAGGCCAGTAACTACATTGAAGCAAATGCAAATCAGCCCCATCAATCGTGGTGGTCAGGATGAGGTGGGTGCTGAGCACAGCCCAGGGTGAAGGAGACCCGTGATATGAAGTTCTAATCTCAGCACAAGACCATTTATATGTAGGAAGCTGATTAGGTGGACACATAGTGGACACATACTGACCAAATAGGTAAGAGGAACACATATTGGCAGATTACTGGTCTATGAGGGGTTTCAAGACAGTAAGCAGGAAGTGGTGCATTTGCAGATACTCAGTAATTATTGAATAAACTGAAAAAGTGATCACCTGATAGTTTCTCCCAGAGGTACCTAACTCCCAATGGGGAAAACAGTCTAAGTAAACCAGTCATCAAGAAGTTTCTCCTTGATTTAAGAGTGACTGGTATAAAAAAAAATGAGAAGCTTTGTAACAAATAGTGATGTGCACTCAGGTTAAGCGTGGTGAGAGGCATAAAGAGCAAAATCTCCTAGGATTGAAGAGAGAGCTGGAGTTGTGTACAAATTCTGTAGATCTGCATTTACATTAAAAATCACACGAGCATTGATAGGGGAAGGGTGAGTGAGGGGAGGAGAATTTCTTTCCTCTGATTTATTTCCAGCTGAAGAAATGTTAGCTCCACCCTCAGAGGCTGCATTTCTTGGGAAACATTGTTCTAGAGAAGGCCAAGATCAATATAGGCATAGCTGTCAAGTTTGACCAATTTACAGGAGCTAGGACAGCTTCAAACAAGAGGGGCTACCCTCATTGTCTAAAGACATTTATTGAGTTCCCTCTGTGTACTCCCAGAGGCAGACACCTGAAGCTGAGTGTCTAGGTTCCATGCTGACTTGTCCACTATTTATATGACTTTGGGTAATTTATTTGACCTCACTTGTAAGGTAGGGATATTAGTTGTATTGTTGAGAGGGTTAAAAGAGACAATATATTTATTAGTTTAGAATAATTCCAGGCACATTGGAGGACTTCAGCAAATATTCATATTATTGCTTAGCACTCTAATATAGTCATGGCCGTGGGTAAAATTTTTAAGATAATTTCTAGGAAATAAATGGAAGGCACTTTTGTGATAGTATTCTAAAACCCTTTTTATTTGTTGCCATATTTAGGCAGACAATCCTGGTGAGTCTTCTGTGGAAGTATTCTCCGTTTCTATACATGCCCATTCTATCTGAAGCTATCATTAATTTAAGTTGATTTTGATCAAGATCATTTGGCCTTCTTGCTCCTTGCTCTTACACTCTTACTTCTCATATACACACCTTCTGTTTTCCTTTTTCCCCTCATACTAAAAAAAGTCATGTGATGTTCTGATCACAGCCCAAATCCACAGTCCATTAAGCTCACCTACACCTGGCTCCATCTCACCTATTCCACCTTACAGCCTTCTCCCCAAGCACCATCAGCACTCCTCCTGCTTGTCTTCTCATGTCCTACATTCATTTAATTTTATGTCTTTGCTTAAAATGATAATTTGAAGAGACACTTGCTATCTGTATTCCATCGGAGTCCATGTCTCCTTCCAGACCCCCCAATGCAGACTTCCCTGATTGCACTTCCCTGCCCAGCACTCTGCTGCCCCCACAACCCCAACACTCCTGCTGGGGATACAGGGGACTGTGAGGACCAGATAAGTTAATGAATAAAAGCTTTAGTGTCCAAATCTGTCTCATCAGGTCCGAGGGTCATGTAAAGATATAAAAATAAAATACAGAGCGAAAGGATCTGTGACTTGGTGGGCAGAGAAATGGAAAGCAAGGTGAGAGTCCTCTGGGATTGTAAATTCTGTGCAGTAAGGGATCTGCCTGTCTTGTTTACCGCTGTAACCCAGCACCTTAAGAATCCCTGGTTGTAGGCACTCCATATTTATTCATTGGATGAATAAAGATCTTGAATGATTACCACATCAGGGTTGGCATTCGTGTGTCCTATGGTCTTAGGTAAGATGACTAGTAGACAATTCATAGCCAGTATATTGGAAGGGAGAAGGATATCTCCTCAGGCCAAGGAAAGCGATTTTGTCCCACCCTGAATTTACCTGGTATCTCAGATTGCTCCATGTGGGGCTTGTCTCACTCACCACTGAGCTTGTCAGCCTCTCATCTTTTCCTAGAACAGAACTGAGAGTTCGTCTGGGACTCAACAAACACTAATTAGCTCTGGTTGAATTGAGCTAAGTTTCCCTGGGTGATTCTTACAGTTTGTAATGAGTTAGAAAGTTCTCCTCCTGTAGTTAAAAAATATTGCTTCCATGACCTTCTATATTTGTTCAAAAAAACATCCATTCACTGAGTAAAAAAGAATAAGAGTTCTATGCTTGCAGCCAGATTCATAAGCTTGGTAATTATGACTGAATTATATTATAGTCCATCGCATCTTAGAATTTAGAGTGAATCTGTCGCCTCTTGAAGTTGATTTTCCATGACATGCTCCATCTTGCTTCCTTTCCTAAAAGAACATGCAAAGATAACTCCTAACAGCTTCGCAGGCAGCAAGTCATCAAGCTGTCGTGTGATTTCACGTTTTCCTCCAGGTTGCCAAGATTAAATACAGATTTTTTCAAAAGTAATTCAGTGATTATTCCAGAAGATAAGTTTTATCTAGATATAATCAACTACTAATGTAACTTGTTTTTTTTTTCTTTGACATATAAAAATCAGGCAGAATCATTCCAAACATAATTTGTTGCCACCGCCTTGACAGAGGTTTAGATTTGATTTGTAAACTGAAAGATAGCTGACCTAATTACACTTGAGCCTGGATGTAAGGGTTTCTCAACCTTGGCATCACTGACATTTTGGCCCCGATAACTTTGTTATGAGGGCTGTCCTATCCTGTACGATGTTTAACAAATCCTTGGCCTCTACCCACTAGATGCTAGTAATACCTTCCATGCTCATCCTGGGAACCAAAAATGTCTCTTGACACTGCCAAAAATTCTTCTGAGGAGGGGCAAAATTGCCCTGGTTGAAAACTCCTGATCCTAAACATTGTCAGGTCCATGGGGGTAGTACCTTGCTTTCAAAAGGTTTAACTCTCCAGAAACTTTCCAGTTGCATCATATTAGGGTTACAGTAGATTGGGTAGCATTTTCCCCTGTTTTTTTCTTTTAACCACTGTATTTATATTTTGTGCTTTATTCCCTTTCTAATACTGGACCTGTATTAACTTGTGAGCTCCTTAAGCACAGCTGTGCTTTATCTTGCTTTGAATGTCTTCACAGAAGTAAGCATGGTGTTTTGTCTGCTGTAAGTACTTAACATGTACTGACAAATCCCATAGAAAATTCAACTGGAAGAAATTCATGCCTGCATTCAACTAGCAGAATGTAAATACCATTAGGGCATATTTTTTGTGTGTCTGCATACTTTATTCACTGCTGTATCCCCAGCACCTAGAAAACTACCTGAATATAGGAGGTGCTCAATGAGTATTTGGTAAATGAATTAGATCATGTTATGGATCTGGAGTGTCCCCCAAAGGCTCTTGTGTTGAAGGTTTGGCATGGACAACTAAAGTCTATTTCTTTAAGTAATCCAATAAGAGATAGAAAAACCTAGATGACATTTGGGAAGATTGTGCATCCCATACTCAGCCAATGAAGAACCAGGGAAAGGACCTTGTGTTCTAGGGAATGAAATGCTGATTATAAATGCTCTGGATTGTGCCTGCTCACCCAGACACTCAATCTTGCAAGATTGTCATTCAAAAGTCTTTTTATTATAACTTGTGTTTCTGAGCCCATTCTTTGGCTTTGGGCAGGTGAGTGTGTTTCTCAGGCTGGCTATCATGATCTGAGCTGCTTCCTTTGCTATGCCCTTCAGCCATGATGCTTTGCTTCACCTCACACCCAAAGCAATGAAGGTAGATAATCATGGACTGGAACCTCTGAAACTGGAGCCAAGATAAACTTTTCCTTCTTTAAGTTGTTTATGTCAAGTATTCTTGGTCACAGTAATGAAAAAAACATATTGCTTTCTAAAAATAATGTTTAATGAGTTTCCATCCCATTTCCTAAAGGATAATATTTAGAATTCTTGGCTGGGGTTCAAAGTTCTCTTTATTCTGCATTTTCCAATCTTCATCCTTGCTTCCTTGATACACAGTCCCACCTCTTTGACCCAAGCTCATCTACTGCTATTTACTCAAATGACCATGAATGTTTTTGTCAATGCACAAGAGCTAACTTCATTTTCACTGTTTAAATGTTCTTTCAAGCTCTTCATCAAGTCAAGTAAATACAATACACACTGCAAAGGTCAATTTACTTCATTTCTTTTAGGGAACATTTTCTGACACAAACCCACAAGGACCTTTCCTAATGTAAAATCTGACACTTTCTGATCTGCACCTCTCCATGGATGTTTTAATTTTATAAGGTATGCCACCTTTCACTGTACTACAAACAAATATGCAAAATAAACAGAGTCCCTGTCTTTATGATGGCAGAGGAAAAAAAGTGGTATATAATGTGATAAGGACTACCTTATCAGAAGACTTTGGTGAATCTTGACTCTGTTGAATAGGTATTGAACATATATGTTCCCAAAGTCTTAATGTTCATATCTGAAAATTGGGAAAGAATGATTGCTCTTTTCATTGTTCATAAGAGTGAAAAATCAAACAACATTGCATTTAATGTGCAAACATTTCAAGTGACACCAAATCACCATTTAATTTGTCCTCAAACCCTTTAATACTCCTTCAAGACAGGAAACCCAAATCTCCTTTCCTGATTAGAGGCTGGACTTGGTGACTTTCTTATAATGAACAAAATAAGACAAAAGTGATGGGAGACTAAGTCAAAGAAAGGCACCATAACTTAGTCTTTGTCTTAGTCACTTGGTTTCTTGAATTACTTGATCTTGGGGAAATCAGCTGCCTTACAGGATATAGTTCTAGGGAGAGGCCCCTGTGGTGAAGACAACATGCTAAAGCAAAGCTTTGGCTCCATCAATTTCCTAAGATGACTGATGTCCCAGCAAACAGCTTGATGATACCTCAGAAAGGATCCTGATTTAGTTTTATCCAGCTAAGCTACTCCTGGGTTCTTTTGGTACTGGGGATTGAATGCAGAGGTACTTAACCACTGAGCCACACCCTCAGCCCATTTTTTAATATTTTATTTAGAGACAGGGACTTGCTGAGGACTTGCTTGGGTAAGTTGCTGAGGCTGGTTTCAAACACACAATCCTCCTGCCTCAGCCTCCCAAGCTGCGGGGATTACAGGCGAGTGTCACAGCACCCAGCTACTTCTGGGTTCTTGAACTCCAGAAACCATGTGAGACATGTTTTATAATTTATTAAGTTTCACGTAGCAATGGATAGCTATTCAGGATACTGTAGAGATTTAAGGTATCATTAAATATGCTAATATGTGCCGAATGAAGAATGCCATAATCTATTACAATTTATCACTAAATGATGAGCTGGAAAAGAGAAGATTCAAAAATTAAAAGCAAGGAGGAGAAGGGGGAAGAAAAAAATTAAAATTATAAAACAGTAAGAACAAGAAATAATCCTCTAGACCTAAAGCAGCATCCCTCACCTGCTATCTACATCATTTTCTGAGCAGTTTCTTCCTCTCACAGTGACTGCAGGCTAGATGCAAAAGGCTACTGGCTAAAGGAATTGTTCATTCCTACAGTCTGCTTTTATTTTGTCCCATTTTCAGTTCTCATTTTCAGCTAAAATTGATAGTTTTAATTAAATAAGAAATGAAAGCCATATATCCTCTCTCTATAGAATACAACTTCTTTTTTTTGTGTTGGAGAAAGTCACCATGGTTCTTTGTTAAGCACAAGGGCCTTGGACATGGGAATTTATGATTTGTTTGCATCAATGCCAACCTTTGGGAGTCACTGTCATTCCTTTACCATAGCAACACAGACCCAGTGGCCTATATCATTAATGATACCACAGATGGGACAGCTGAATCCATGGTCTTCACCAGTCAGCTTGGGAAATTAATTTGAACCCAAACAAATTTAAATTTAAAATGGGGCCACCATTTATGACCATTTTTTTTTAACTCCCGAGTGAGAACACAGTTGTGGAGAAGGACTGTCAATTTATTAACCTGTTTAGCAATAAACACTGAATTTAAATTCTTCACTGAATATTTATTGGTCCTGGTTTTTCAAAGACTCCAAGTGAAGGACTTTGCAAACTGTTAACTCTTCAAAGCCTTGAGAATGGTACTTAATATGTTTATCTAAAACGTCATAGCAGAAAAGGGCATGCATTTTTACTGAATTCTTTTTTCTTTAACCATCTTCTTGATTAACTGTTTAATAGCTCATGGAAAGTAAAGCAGCATGAACACATTCTTACTGGTAGGAGATACACTGTTGGCTGGAGATGGCAGGGTGCTCAGGGGAGAGTCTGTGACACTGGGTAGAGGCTCCGTGGTTGGGGCATTCACAGAACCTGTAAGGATCAGACATTCAAAATGAACAAAATATTATAACAGTTGCTAAGGATATTTACCTTTACTTGTTCATCACCTAACAAGTCAATCTGAAGAGCAGGTTATGGGCAAGGCAGATAGATGTGACAGGGAATAAGAAAGGCACAGGACTGTCCTTAAAGAGAGTACAGCCTAGAGAAGAGGTGGCCAACTCTGTGTCGAGTGCCGTGACAGTGCAGGGACAACGTGCCAAGGGAATGCAGTGTTATACACTGATCAAGAAAGAGAGGTCTGGGAAAGCTTCCTAGAGAAAGGGACGTTCAACCAAGACATGAGAAAACAATTAATATTTTGAAATATTTTAATATTTTGTAAACCCAGAGTTTATAAAATCCATAGACTCACAATTTTTTTTAACCAGTAGTACAAATAATGATACTTAATTGGATGTAGCATCAGTGAATTTAAGATGTATGGTATTATTTTGCTCTTTCTAAAATTATAGCTTGTGTCATAACATTTTTGACTACAACTTTTTTCTCTCTCTCTGTGTGTATGTATAAATACAGGCTAGTATATGTTGTTTCACTTATATTTTACCTTCATTTAAATTCTTTCATCTTCCATTGTCCTTACTTGAGGTATGAAATAATTTGCAAATGCTGGGAGGATCTGTTGACTTCAGGAACATATAGATTAAAAGCAGCTAGATAAGTTTTGAGGCTTGAGGATTTTCGTTATTTTTCTAGGAACAATATCATTGGATATATGGTCACACCTGATGAGTTATGCCAATTTTATGGATATTTAGTTACATAGTATACAATTGGTTCTATCCTGCAATTTGCTCTAAGGGTCAGTGTATATATTTACATGCATCTATGTTTTGTTCTTATGATTCTTAATGTTTTTATTACTGTAGGCTATGGGCAGGGCTCACAGTTGGCTCTGACAGTTACTAGTAAGTTTATGCTATTATTCTGAGGAGGCAGGATTACATGTAGAGTGTATTAAGTTAACAAAATGGGCATACTTTTTCTCTATGCTATCCAAAATAAGTTGGAACTTTGAGCATTCCATCTTGGGTAAATTGCTGAGGCTGGTTTCAAACCTTTATCATAATTTGTTTCCTCTTTACACTACCAACATTATTTCCTGACATCAACTTTTACCTATTCTCTCTTAAATCACACGTGGTTTCCAACAGGCAAATATTTCAACCTAGTTTCTCCAACACAAGACCCTCTTTCTTGTTTTTGTTCATGCTGTTTCCTGATATTTTTCTTTTACTTCCAAACTTCCCTAAATGTACCTCCTCAAATTCCAGGAAGCCTCATCACTCTGTTTCATTGGTATGCCCCTCAAGAGAAATAATTGTTTTGTTTCTCACTGTGTTTATGGATCCTGGCAAATGCAAGTGATAATACATATAAATACATTCTTAACACTGGAAGACAAAAGACCAGTTTGAAGTTGTATCTGACTGCTGATAGACCATAAACACCATCTTCCAAAAATAATATCTTAATAAGATGGAGCATGGGTCTGGAAAATAAATACCTCAATGTTTTTCACTGTAGATTGGTTGGAGCAGAGGTTGGTAAACGATGCCTACAGTCAATTCCGCCACTGGCTTTGTTTGTAAACAAAGTTTTATGGGAACACAGTGGTGTCCTTTGGTTTACATGTTGTCTACATCTGCTTCTGTGCTATGGTGACAGAGTTCAGTAGTCATGATGGAGACCACAAACCTAATGTATTTACTATCTGACAGAATGTTGGCTCCCTGAATGGAAAGTGTTGATATGTTATGCCCAATCCCAGACTTCCACAATGGGAAGCATTTATGTTTCATTGCTGGAAGATTTCTGTTTTAGGACACTATTCTGCTGTATTTGATTACTAAGTCTTTGAAAGCTGAGGG
This sequence comes from Spermophilus citellus, assembly GCF_964194105.1. Lineage (NCBI taxonomy): Eukaryota > Metazoa > Chordata > Mammalia > Rodentia > Sciuridae > Spermophilus > Spermophilus citellus. The sequence continues at coordinate 96,808,739 of NC_138188.1, read as the reverse complement.
ATTCAGGCTCTCTCTACATTAGGAAGACATTAGTACAAAATTTGCATTTTGAGAAGAACTCTTTGCCCTGGGACAAAGATGGTGCATAGCTTTCAAGATGAAACCCGAGGCCAAAAAACTTCTCTCTGGTTTCAGATTGGACTTTGAAGTAGAATATCTGCTATTGTCAAAACAATAATTCAGAGTGTGGAAAAGGAATAATTACAACCTACCAGGGGAAGTGACTTTCCAAAACTCAAGTGCAGAATTTAGCAGAAACACCTCACCCAGCTTTCAGATCATCCCATTTATCACAGTACTGGTACTGAGCTGTTGGCCTAAAGCAACCTGATCTTTTTTTCTGAGTGGTCTACCCTGGAAAAGGTCAGGCATGGCTCTCAGAATCATTTTGTGGATGTCCCACAAGGGCAGATGGGCTGATTCTGGGGCAATACTAGGTGGCTTATCTGGTCCAACTAGAAATAAATCAAACTCCAGGGCTTGCTAGATCCTTTTGCTCAAAATGTTGAATGGGCTTCTCTTAGGCTCTTGTTGGAAAAGTAGAATTTCATCTGCTACCCAGACCTACTGATTCAGAACCCGAATTTTAACAAGATCCCTGGTGATTTATACACATACTGAAATTCTCTATTGATACTCTCAGGACCCCAGGTTCAGTGTTGGGTAGAAGAATGGCTGCAAACTGGGGAGTCAGAAAACAAGAATATCTGGCAACTTCCATCTTGATATTCAGTGTTCCTCTCATCCTACTATGGAGCTATTCCTTTTCACTCCAAATACATCAATATTCCATACTCCAAAATACACACACACAGTTATACACACACACATACACACACACACACAGTTGTCCACCCTCAACTCTCTATTTCAAAGGTCTTGATTTCAACTGGAAATCATTTAATAGACAAATCTCTATCAAAGTTGATGACAGCCAGGATATTAACAACCCCAGGGGGAATTTGTGCTTCACTTTTGAATTAAAACATTAAAACAAAACAAAATCTCTGCCCTTCACTTTGCTACCCCCCCAAAAAAACTATTTTTTTTTTTTGTGTGTGTGTGTGTGTGTGTGTGTGGTATTAGGTATTAAAACCAGTATCTTCTGCATGCTAGGCAAATGCTCTACCATTAAGCCATAATCCCAGCCTTTTATAATTTTATTTTGAGACAGGGTCTCACTAATTGCTGAAGCTGGCCTCAAACTTGTGATTCTCTTGTTTCAGCCTCCTAAGTACCTGGAATTATAGGCGTATGCCACTATACCTGGACCAATTGTATTAATATGAAAAAAAAATAGACTACAGTGCTACAATTTTAGATATTCTGATAGGTGTCACGGCAGGATATCTTTGGAAAAGTTACTGTTAAATCATGGGAATTCTGCAGGTCTTGTGCACAAATAGTTACCTGAAGAGCCACTGATTGCTTCACCTGGACCCCTTCTCCTTTATGACTTCTCTAGAGTAAGCACCATTGAGCACTTGAACTTCCTGGGATCCTGGGTGTGTGTGGGGAAGGGAGCACCTCCGCTTCCAACATTATGACCCTCTCTGAAATCAAAAGGGAGAAAAATTCCTTCCCTTCTCTCCCTAAATCCCTTTATTCCTCTAATAGTCTCAGAATTTCTTTCCAGCACTGAGATGATAGATTTTTCTTCTGTGTTTTCATCTCCGTATCTTGTCAACAAAAATAGCTTGGTAAAGCAATGACTCTTGCAGAAGTCGATTGCAGAGTTCATAAAGCTTCCAGAGAGTATGTTTGGAAGTAACAGAGCCTCAAGTGTACCTTCTAACACTTTCAAAATAATTGTGTTACCATGGGACCAGAATGGGAGCTAGAATTTTTGGAAACTGAATTCTCCAAGATTTATTGTCTTTAATATTTGATCATGGAGGCTGAAGATCCATTTGACAATTTAAAATTAACCCCCTGTTTAGAGTCTAGAATTATACTAGATTGATGGTTCCCTTATAAAATTAGAATTATGGTGTGTTTTGGGTTATCAGAATTAGTGTTCCTCCTGATTACCTTAAAAGTGATCATAATTTTTGATCTTGAAATCAAGCACAGTTTTCACATTACAAAATATTGATTTTGTTTTTCAAGCACAGGAATAGGTTTCTCTTTAGGAATTTGAGGTTTTACAGTAGCCAAAGCTACCGGCAAATGTAAGTGACAAACAACTAACTTCATACTGTTCCAAAGCTGAAGCCATGTCCAGCCTTCTGGAAAAGTGGCATCCATATTCCCAAGGGAGTTAGGAAGAGCCAAGAAAGGCTATGTTCATGTAAATCCATCAAAACTTCTGAATGATTGACGAAAAGATCATTGACCACTTTGTTCATACTTATACCTATACACACTGGGAGGGCTCTGGGGACGATGTCACCTTCCCAGCATCAGAGGATGCCTGCTTCTGGGTAGTGAGGATGGATTTGGTGGAGATGTACATTATTCTTCATCCCTAGATCCCAGTAATAACCAACCATTATATTCGCAAAGGAACTTAGCAGGACCCGAGATACAAAACGTGTCCTTGGGACAAAGAAAACCCCTTTCCCTCATAAGTTATACTGTGTTTTTATGACTATGTCAGAGACTACATTATTTCTGAAAATAGGATAATGATTAAAAATGTTCTTTGTCCTACAGAGTGGTAATAATGATTTGCAAATCTGTTTAGTTTTATAAGATTATTATTAAATATACATCTTTCAGATGCCATTAGAGATGTTTTATAGGCATATCTATTGTCACTGCATTTGTCGAGACATTTGTTCTCATCTTTTATGTAGTAAAATATTCATTATTTGATCTGGCTCAGAGTAGTAAATATTCTGGTTAGTTAAATTTTGTAATAACTAGAATGATGGTATATATCAATATTCAGGTCATAAAAGTCTTCTACATCCCAGATACTGTGCTTCAAACTAGAGCACTAAAATCATTAGGCTATAGTCCTTTTCCTGATGGTATTTATATTGCAAATATGGTTTACCCATTTCTAAGTATTCAAATTATATATGCTGTAAACAATTGGATATTTTTTATGAGTTAGAAGAAATTTTAGGATCATTTTAATCTCTATTAATCCTCAGTATTTATATTAATCTTTGTTATGTGGCAAATTAACAAAAAATGCTAATTAAGAGTTATGATTGATAGAATTTGAACAAAAATTACTGTATTCAACAGAAATTCTTTATGGAAACAGGAATCATCTACTTTCCTTTTCATTTGAAGAAATTCTTGTAATTTTATTTTCAAATTTTACTTGTGAAAATGCTTGATAATTTGAAAGTAAAGCATTAGGGAGAGGGTTTTCTGAGATCAAAGTATTATGGAAATGGTGAGTACTTTTTTGGTTCTGATTAGATATGTTCTGAATTTTTGGCAGTATTGTCAAGCCCTTACTGACTTTATTAAATAAACTACTCACCTATGGAAAAAGTGATCTTTTCAGATGAAGTATTCCACATTTTATTTCCAGGGACTGGAGACAGAGCCATACACCAAATGGTCAGGTTATTTGATTGGGTTGGTTCATTACCATGCATCCTTGTTAAAATAGACTTGAGCTCCAGAAATCCATTTTTGCCTTTTCTCTCTTCATTGGTAATGTTTATTCCTACAAAATAGATTCAAACATGGTTATCACTAACATTTTTTTTTGCATCAGCCATATAATGATACCAAGACATGGCCTTATAATTTGAAGTTGCTTTTATGTGGTTTGATGGAGCCAACTGTGTTTCCTTCATTCTGGGAAATGTTACCTTCCACCCCATGGGAGAGTCAGATGAAGCATGAGAAAATGGCATCTGATGGGTAAGACAATGTTTTTCCTTTAGTGAAAATTAATTTTAAATGCCAAGATAACTTGGGCAATGAAAATTTCTAATGTTTTATTTTTTTCTTTTTAAAACCCATTTCCATTGATTTCCTTTTTTTTTAAAGAGAGAGAGAGGAGAGAGAGAATTTTTAATATTTATTTTTTAGTTCTCGGCGGACACAACATCTTTGTTGGTATGTGGTGCTGAGGATCGAACCCGGGCCGCACGCATGCCAGGCGAGTGCGCTACCGCTTGAGCCACATCCCCAGCCCTCCATTGATTTCCTTCTTTACCTTCTTCTTCACCTTGAAGAAACCTTCCATCTATAAACCATGTCAGGCTTGCTTTGGGAAACACATTCTTTAGTGAGCAGGTAAATGTTCTCTAGGACAGACATAAAGAAGATTATTTGCAAATTCAGAAGAAATTGGTATTCCTTACACATTCACCAATGTTCACACAAGACAAATTGGCAAAACACAAAGTAGGTGGGCAACCTACTTCTGAGATAGATTGTATTAAAATGTTTACTATACATATTGCTGTACTTCATTGCCTACAGAGATGTTATACATTTAGGGCTAGGACCCTAGGTTCAATTTAAGTATCTAGGACTATACTAATGTTACCTGTCTGGTTTAAGGGATTTAGAAAAGGGAAATCATAACTTTGTATGGGCAGAGTGATCCAGTACTAAATAAAAACTACAGAATAGAAGGAATAAAGGTATATCAGGCAAAGGCCAGAAAAGAATATTGTTAGATTACAAGTGGGGAGAGATGCACATGTTCTGGTTTCCAAGCAATGTAAAAGATTATTTGCAGCAACAACTATAGCAACCATTAATATAATTATACCTCTTTTGACTTGTAAAGAATTTTTCTAATTATTGTTATTTTTTACTTTTTGTCTTGATTCTTTGCCTTATTATTGCCATTTGACAGATGGGAAAAATCAAGTCATCAAGAGGCTAAAGGAAGTGGAAAACAGTTAATGGGCACTATTGAGGAACTATGTCACCTCGATATCAGTCCAAGGTGTTTCCTGGTAAAACATGTCATATCCAAATAAGAAAAAAAAGGGGAAGAACAGATAGTTATGTTACAAAAGCATGGAACTTAGATGCTAGGTTAGTTGATTTTATTTTTAACACTATTCTTTGTGGATAATACTTTTTCTATATCCTGGTGAAAATATTCAGTGATGTTTATTGAATCCCTGTTGTTTTATCTGATTCCCTAAAAAATTATAATTCCATTTATAATTAACCTTGAAGGATATGGAAAACAACAACCCCCAGGGAGAAAAGGAGGACAGTGGGTCCCAGGGAGAGAAGAAAAATAGTGGACTCTGAACTTTTACAATTTCCTGCTCTACAACTATTTGCCTGACTGCCCAACTGACACATTCTACTATGATTAAGTCTCTAATCATTAAGTCACACTGAACATTCTGCTATGATTAACTCTCACTAAACTCTATAAAAATCAGACCTCTACCATAACCAGTTGCCATTTTCTCCCCTGAAAATGTGCCATTCTGCTGCTTAATAAAGAAAGATTTGCTGATCCATAAAGGTCTGTCCCCATTTCAGTTATTTTTGCTTTCAAACCTGTTTTCTAAACAAGAGATGTGTATATTTTGTATATGCCTGGCCCAGGTTCTTAGTGCCCAAATATTCACAATTGAAAAATATAATAGTTAACCAGTAAAGAACAATTAACTGTGGGTGATGTTTGCTGTGCCATTCTATAAACTGGTGACTCCCAAAGAATTGGAAACTACAGAGCTGAGAAACTGTACTGAAGGGTGCTAGGGAACATTTTCCTGGTGGGGTTCCATTGAGGTGCAGCTTACCATCCCTCAGTTTATCACCATCGAATCCCCAGGAAACAAGCAAACTTTCAAAGAGGGTTACATATCACCTAGACGACAGTGGTTGGCAACTGCTGTGACTTCCAATATTTTCACTCATTCAACACGTGTTTTTTCAAGGCAATGGGGACAGTCATGTATGTGGCAATTATGTAGAAAATATAAAATTTTATCTTCTAAAAAATAAAAAGTAAAACCGGATCTCTGAAAATACACTCATTATCAAGTAAAGAAAATTCAGTTCATTTCATCCAATAAAATGCCAAAAATGGATTTTTATTTCCAGTTAGTCCATAAAGGAGTAGAGAGACATAGGAAATGAAATTCTAAAAAAAAATGTTGTAAAGGTTTATATCAGGTTCAATGTGTTAACCATTCTCATGATTCATTTCTTCCACCTTCAGTTAACCCACAAAAAGATGATGATACAGTAATATCAGAAACAAGTGGGGGTTTCATTATTTTACAAAGGCAGTGGGCTCACTGAACAGATCTCTTATCAACTTCCAAAAACAGTTGAAAAGATCTGACTCTTACAGGGGCTTGGGTTGTGGCTCAGTTGTAGAGCACTTGCCTTTCACATGTGAGGCACTGGATTTGATCCTCAGCACCACATAAAAATAAATAAATGAAATAAAGATATTGTGTCCATCTACAACTAAAATTTTTTTTTGTTTTGATTCATGTTTCTGAAACTACTGAGATTTCAGATATTCTATATGACCTCCAGACTCTGTGTTCCAAGATTTAGTTTAGGTTCTTGTCCTAAAACTCTTCCTGATCTCTAAAACTGAAAATTCAGAGACCAAAATGGTTCAACCAGAGGCCAAATGCCCTAGGAAATTTCAAATATATGTGTTTGTAGAGCAAGCAGAACTGTCTTTAATAGGGAACTTCCATTTGGCTTCAACGAGTAAGAACATGCTAAATCTGAAAATATATGAAGGAAATACGCATAAGAATGTACATGCACACAAATACTCATACAAACATGTATTCTGTGGCTGAGAAGTAAAAATCCCTTCACTAACTTATTGTGTACCTATTGCATTGAGAGATGAGTCATATAATTTTTTTCAATGCATTATTCTAACTATATATGGAATAAGTAAGCACTAGTACAAAGAATTATGTAGCAAATTCCCAGCAAGTATTTGGACAGTTATACAGGAATACAGAAGAGTAAAATCTGAGAATTACTTAGAAAACAAAGTCACATTATGTGGACAGGGAAAGTATGGGCGTGGATTCTGTTGGTGGTCTTTGTTGGAAAGTAGTGGGGAATTCCCCCACATAGACAGGTAGAGTGGGCTCCCTAGTAGAACATCTTGAGGACCATATGTGAGTCAGGGGTGTTGCCCCAGAAGCTGGAAGGAGCTGGTATATGATTAGAGGACCATGAGATTGAGATGCCAAAAAAAAAAGCGAGTCCACATCTGACTAAGTTCAAAGGAAAATTAGCTCCACCTCCTCCATGTTGTATTTACCCCAGCTTTGTGGTTTTTCATTAGAAAACACCTCCACTTCCTTGAGTGTGCAGCCCTCATTAATTATGTAAGGAATGCTTGTTTAAAACTAATAATATAAAGTTTATTTAACTGAAACTTCCCTAAATGTTCTACCATCCTTCCTCAAGACTGACCAGGCCAAGAAAGGAATAACAAAGATATTTTCATGATTTGTAGGGTCATCATGAACTTGTGACTACTTGTAAAATCAACAGATTGCCAACCACCAGATTTTACAACTTCCCCTTCAAGGCTACCATAAAAGGCCTAGGCATCTGCAACCATCAATCACTTCCTACTTTAAATTACCCTTCTGAAGATGAAAGGATCCTGAAATGCAAGCTGAGTTAGGACACCAGTTCACCATCTTCATGGATTGGCTGGTTTATGGAATCAAACTTCTTCCTTGCTCCAACTGTTATGGTCTGATTTAAAAATGCTGATATCAGTTAATCAATAATTAATGTTATATATTATAGATTAAAAACATAGATCAATAAAATAGTAAATATAGCCATATTGACTCCATCTTTATGGTTCCCATATGAAACTATCATATGAACTGTTTCTGAGAAATGAAAATGAAAGCTGTCTTCTGCTGCAAGTTATTTTTCTGAACTGTGTACTCCACAAAATGTGCTCAATCCAGGATACGGTAGTCTTGGTGGTCTGCATGGCTTTGAAGTAGACTCTCACCCCTGCTAAACACCTGCTTGAACCCAGGATGTGGTTGTCTGAGTTGTTTTGCTAACTGATTTTTCAGCTTCTGGAGTCTGCTTGCTTGCTACCTGGAAAATTCTATAAGATGTGGTTTTCTTCCTTAAATATTGGAACCACAGATAGCTTGGCACGCTTCTGTTAGAAGTCCATTTGGGCATGGCAGAAGCATCCCTGGTCAAATAATAGAGCTCTCTAATTTGTTTTAAATTTGGACTTGGAGTGTTTTCTGAGTGTCTCCGTGCAACATGACAACTGGTTCTTGATTCTCTAAGCACCTTTCAAGCAGTGAGTAAAAGGACTTGGATTTGTAACATTTCCTCATTTCCACAGATTAAATACTGTGACTATTTAAATTAACCCCATTTACCTTACCAATATTTGGACAGCACCTTTCCCAAAGATCTTTTCATCAGATCACTTTGAAAACATTTAGCTTTTTAATATAAAAAGAGATTATTTTTGTCTCTTCAAGTTTTCCTATTTGTTTACCAATTCTTCACTTCAATTTGGAATCTTTCCTCCACCCCTTTTTCCCCACTGGAAATTTAATTTGTAGTCCTTACATGTTTTGGGCTATACTTTTTCTATCTTTTCTTCTACAATGCAAATTTTATTTTATTTTTTATGGACATCCTAAACATATTCCTATCTCCTCTTGGTAGATCTTCCTTCCCAAATTTAAAATAAATGTGTATTTTTGCTTAAGTGGTAACTATCCCTTTATTTCTGAGAGTAGAAGCCAGAAGCATTTTAGTTTTTCCAAGTCTAGTTACATAATACAATAAAAAACATTCCAAACTCTATTTCCCAACTTGCCATACTTCTTTGAATTTTAGGTTTTTTTTTTCACTTAATCTTCCCTGTTCAGCAAGTTCTTTAACTTTTCTACTGACTGCATTTATAACAGCCATAGATGTCAAACCCAAAGTCAAAACTCATGATCTGAAAATTGGACAAAATATTTGGAATCACAGATTCTTGAGGTATGTGGGTTTTGGCCCAAATTTCACCCCCACTCTTTTGCCTTAAATCTCTTTCTTTGCTTGAGAGGTCACATAATCTCCTCATGGGGAAATTGAACTAAAAGTTGTAGGTGCCTGACAATCTGTTTTGCTGCATGGCATTTGCTGGATACAGCTTTTGTGGTGGTGGAGGGGAGGAGAAAGGTTTGCCTTTGTGTCTAATTGCTGCAGAGAAACCTTATGAACAGAGACACACCCACTTGAAAACAAAACTCTCCTGGAAGTGGGAGGAAACCAGAATTGGAGGTGTCTTCCTCCTGGGGTTAAGAGCCAGCTAACAACCACCCAGGTGTGCAGGAGCACATTCACTGGGCACCAAAGAGATCAGGGGCAAGTTCAGAGCTTCCTGGCTTGTAAGTACCCACTGTGTCTTGGGGTGTGTGTGTGGGGGGGATTTCCTAACTCTTCAGGGTTGTAAAGCTTGATGAAAAAAAAAAAACAAAACAAAAAACAAAACAAAACAAACGCTCTCATTAATTTAAGAAATAACACATGAAAGAAGAGAGAAATCAAACTTTTTTAAAAAATGCAATATAACTGTTTTTAAAATGCAAGGTAATTTCCATGTATTTATTTATCTCTAAAATGTGGTAGATAAACCAAGCATCTGGAGGAAGGTGCTTCAGGAAGGTTTTATTAGCTGTTGACTTGGAAGGTGATCATGGTAGGGAAAGGGGAGTATGGTGAGCTGCCTGCTGAGGAAAACCAGGCAACACCAGGTTTGTGAGGATGTGCTCCACCCTTTCTCTGTGAGTGCCAGCCCCTCTTGCTAAAAGCAGGGAGGCCTACTGGTAAGATTTCTTAGAATCTCAGCCTCAGAGGAACCTCTCTAGGGACAACTGACCTCACTCTGGGAACTTGATTATACAGATCCTGGCAGGCCTTGCAGCATCTGGACTACTTACTGAAACAGCTTAGAAAGGGAGTCTCTCTCTTTCATGATCATCTGTGTTTGCTTTTCACTACCAAGGAAGAGCCAGTGAGGCCCCAGCCCTGGAAGTCCTGAACAGACTGAATCCTGAGGCTATTCCTCCTCCCTCCAAAACACATTCTGTAACTAACAAGGAGCACAGAAACAGCACGGAGAAGAATAAAGAGAAAAACCTAAAATTTTCAATATGCAAAAATGCCTGTTTTGATGGGTGATGTGGTGAACACTGAGTTCACTTAAAAGCCTTATAATGGTTGGGCAGTGAATGTCTTTGCTACAGGAAATAATATGTTTTGTCTTCCTGGCCTATTCAAGGAGGGATCAGCAAGTATTTGGGGCGTGGAAGAAATGTACTCATAGACCCTTTTGCCTGAATCTGACTCAATTTTTCCAGTGAAGCAGAAAGGAGGAAACATCACATCCCCAGGTGTGCCTAGCCTTTGACCATTATTGTGAGTCCCCAAGAGTTACCCTAGTCCCTTCCCCAATACACATTCAGCTTTTAGCTTGACTAAAGACCTTTTGTACACGTCTAGGGACATCCCAAGACAGTGGAAGGAGACAGGATGAGTCGAGAAGAGGTGGAAGAGGAGGCAACCAGGATTCAGGCAAAAGAAGACTTGGAGATGAAGGAGGAGGAGGAGATCTGTGAGGCCGGAGAGCTTGGTCCGTTTGTGAGTACTGTGCCCACCCCGATACCCCACAACAAGGGGATCCAGATTTCTGAGGCATGGGAGTATTTCCACCTGGCCCCTGCTCGTGCTAGTCACCATCCCAACAAGCACGCCACCTGCCGCCTGTGTGGCAGGCAGGTGAGCCGTGGTCCTGGGGTTAATGTGGGCACCACCGCTCTTTGGAAGCATCTGAAAAGCATGCACAGGGAGGAGCTGGAGAAGGGTGGCCACTGCCAGGTGCGCATCGAGGGAGACTGGGGCAGGTTCCTGGAGCAGGCCAGCACCCTGGCTTTGTGGGCCAGCCAGAGGGAAAAGGAGGTGCTTAGGAGGGAGAGGGCAGTGGAGTGGCGGGAGAGGGCTGTGGATAGACGAGAGCATGCCTTGGAGGAGGTGGAAAGGGCCATCCTGGAGATGAAGTTGTTGTGGTGTGACCTAATCAATATAAAACATAGACAAACAATTTAAAGATGTTTGTAGCATGATAATAAGTATGTGTAAAAACCTATAGGTTAACTATAGTCATAAAGAAGCATTAATATAGGTTAAGTTACAGGACAAAGATAGCTGCATAAGACAATTATAAGGTTAAGAATTGTTATAGGATTGCGTAAGTAAAGCATAACCAAAGTGACTCTATTTTACTGCTTCTGTTAAAAAAAAAAGTCAAAAACCATTACAAGGACTGTTTCTGAGAAGTCGAAACAAAAGCTGTCTTCTTGAAAAAGTTATTTTTCTGTACTTTGTACCCCACAAAATGTGCTCCCTGAAAGGTATGGTGGTCTTAGTGACCTTTGTGGCTTTGAAGTAGATTCTCGCCCCCTGCTCAAACCCAAGATGTGGTTGTCCTACTCTGCTCTGCTAACTGCTTTTTATCCAGCTCTGTAGTCTGATTGCTTGCTACCAGGAAAATTCCATGAGATATAATCTTCCCCCTTAAATATTCAAGCCACAGGCCAGTCGGGTGCTTTTCTCCCACAGAGGTTGAGTCTCTTAGGGGAATCAGTCCCTGGCTAGGTAATAAAGCTCCCTTTTGCTTGAATTCAGACTTTGAGTGGTTTCTTTTTTTTTTTTTTTTAAAGAGAGAGTGAGAGAGGGAGAGAGAGAGAGAATTTTAATATTTATTTTTTAGTTATCGGCGGACACAACAACATCTTTGTTTTGTATGTGGTGCTGGGGATCGAACCCGGGCCGAACGCATGCCAGGTGAGCGCGCTACCGCTTGAGCCACATCCCCAGCCCTTTGAGTGGTTTCTGAGCGTCTCCCTATAACAAAGTGCAAGGTGAAGGCTGAGAAGGAGGCATGCCAGCGTGGAGAGAAGGACCTGCGATGGCTGCACATCCTTTCCATTTTGTTTAAATCGTGCTTAGGGGAATCTCTTCTGAAAATACTGACTTCTCCATTTTAGTTCCAGCTCAAACATGAAGCATGGTTTAGTGGCATTTCTGTTTTTAAGAAAAACAGTACATAGTGTTATTCATCTCAACAGGTCTGAGTGGACCAAATGCCTATCTACGGGGTTCCTAGTGTTTGCTGACCCTTGGCAAAAACCTCAAAATGTATTAACTAAAGACAAAAGTAGTTTTGGGACCATGTACTTGTGAGTTGTTTCAGGGCAGGATGTAGTAGACTGTCAGTATTTTTTTTTTTTTTTATTTTTTAGTTCTCGGCGGACACAACATCTTTGTTGGTGTGTGGTGCTGAGGCTCGAACCTGGGCCGCACGCATGCCAGACGAGCGCGCTACGGCTTGAGCCACATCCCCAGCCCTGTCAGTATTGTTTAGTAAAAATAACTGGACTTATGCCCTGCACTTGTTTTCAGTGGAGCAAAGTTGGGGCAGTTGAGGCTGGGCAGGGAGCTGGAAAGTCCACCTGAGCAGCTCACCTCAGAGACTGTAGGAGAGCAAAGCCAGACTCCCTGGAAGGGGGCTGTTTGCACACATCCTATTGGTGACTTCAAAGCTGATTCTGTGTGATCCCCAGTGGAAGGCTCCAGCCCAAGCCCTCTCGACACTTGCAGTGCATCTCTTTCTCCAGTAGTTATGTGTTTTGCCATCTGCTTAGATTAAAGCTGCTTCATTAGTATTACCTGTCAGCTTCCTGTGAGTTTTTTCCCAACAATTTGACACTTCAACTAATTAATCTGTAATTAGCACAGAGAAAAGCAAACGCTTTTCAATTCAATTGGTTGAAGCATAATAAAGAATATAAAAGTTTACTCCCAAATATTTTTTAAAAATAATCTAAAGTCATATTAAGACCTATTAATGGAGGAGGGGTTACTGAAGAAGAGACAAAAGAACCTCAGAAAGAAGATGGAGTAAGAAAGGAGACATAAAGAACAGTCATAAGAAAAGAAAAGGGACCCAGAAGAAATGTGAAGATGGGAAAGACAGACCTTACCATATAAAGAGAAAAGAAATCACAATTGTCTCGTCCAGTGAAGGACAGAGAATATTTTCTTAAATCCCAAGGTCAACTTTAGTAAGTTGCTTTTGTTCTGTGCCCACAGATCAGTCATTCATTCAGTAAGTAGGTTTTAGATTTTATTTGTGTCTCTGAAATACCAACTACAGGGCAATCTATTGTTCTCTGATTTTTAAAATGACTATCCATCTTTGAATGTTCAGAGATACTTTTTTAAAAGGGAGCCTGACAGTCCATAGGGAGAGAAAAATCTCCTGCATTCTTAAGGATATTAAATGTTAACTGAATAAAATCAAACTGGAGACCACTCTGGGCTTTGCGCTGGAGTTGACTTTTGTTTTGGAAAATTCCTCTAGCACTTTTTCTTTTAAATGTGTGGGAGTGGAGACTGAGAGAACCAGACAAGACGAGATGAAGACAGGGTCCCACTATCTCACTGATACACCAAGTATCTAATGGGCACCAAACTCCTTGAAAGTTAATGAGATGCTGGTATAAAAATGGGCTGTTCCTCCCGCAGTCCTCACCTACGAGGCTCACTCTTCCTGCTTTCTAGACTTGTTGGAAGTCTAGCAGTGAGACCTGTCTCCCCTGTGAGCTCTTTGTGGAACAAACAGAAGTCCAAACACCAGACTTGAGAAAAACCAAGGCTATACTGCAGTCCTATGATTATCTTTCTAGAAAACTGCTGTGATTAAGGATTTCACTTCCCCTGTGCTTTCCCCACGAGGGCACAGTGCCCCCTTTAAGGCCCTCCTCTTCTGTGCTCAAAGTTTCCGTGCTCACCAAGGCAAATGGTGATGGCTTCTGGGAGTCATGACCCTGACATTTGAAGTCAGAGCATTTTTAGTGCCACAAAATATGCCCAACAAAAAGAGGCTGTCATACTTAACCTCTTAAAAACAAAATCCAAAATCATACATTTGGAATGAGATTTAAGAAAATCAAGGCATCTACAGGGGTTCAAGCTTTGCAAAACCAAACACACACAAAATGCTAGCTAGTCATGTTAATGTCTTCTTCTAACCACAGCACAGTTTTTAAATTTGTGGTGTTGATAGGCAAGTGGCATGAGGTTAAGGGGATACTATATACTGAGTGCATTGTGTTGACCCCTACAAAAGCAATTTACCTGAAGCCCTACCCAGCTTAGGTCAATGGGCTCTGTTATATTCCTCAGTAAATAACCTGTCATCTGCAGGAGGAATGCAACCCTTAAAATGCTGATAAGAAGAACCTAAGTTACCCTGGATGTGTGTGTATGGGGGGCGGGTGGCGCTTTTATGACCCTTACACAGAACAGATCCCAGAACTCAGGGAGATATGATAATTAGTACTGGCCAGCATGGTCCAAAGTGACCTTGAGTTGCCTTGGACCTTAACTGTGCACAGAGTAGACTTAAAAGTGTGCTGTCATCCTGCTATCAGTCAAAAGGGCAAGGGGTGAATCTAGGAAACTTCCCGAGGACCCAAAAAGACTGGAAGGCAAGAGGAGTGTGTCTTTCTTCTCTCTGAGAAGAGCCACTCTCTTCTTTGAGAGAGTCCTCTTTTCCCTTTTCTTATCCCTTCTGATAAACTCATGTCTGTTACTCTGAATGACATGTCTGAAATCTTCCTGGCATGATCACAAGAACTAGTGAGAAAGGATCCCTGTGGCTGCCTCAGCTTTGACAGGCCCAGCCCTGCAACAGCGTCTGTTTTTCATGGTTCTTATTATTGTAGATTTTTTTCCTCTTTAGGCAACATAACTTCAGACTGTTTTTGTCTCCTATGTTTCATGCTAGATAGCTTTCTTTTAGATGTTTTTCCCTAAATTTTGTCAAGCAAAATAAATGTAGGGAGTGACAAGGACAGGACCTAGGGAGATGATTGGATTAGAGCATAAAGCAAGAGATGCATTGTGGTTTTGGAAAGCCTGAACTGTTAAATAAAGTGGGGTTTTATGTGTTTCTTGTGTCTTCTTATGCTCCATCAGCAGCTGTGTGCTGTGGGGCTCTTTGGCCCAGCATCTTTTGCTCTAATGCAAAAATCTGCTACATGGGGTTTGCAGAGGCTGAGGTTTGGATAAGAGATTCCCTTCTCATTGCAGCTGCAGGAGCATAGCTGTGTGTTGTGTGGGAGTCCTGGTGAGAGAGTGGCCTCAGGAATGCACCAGGACAACCTGTC
This sequence comes from Spermophilus citellus, assembly GCF_964194105.1. Taxonomy (NCBI): domain Eukaryota; kingdom Metazoa; phylum Chordata; class Mammalia; order Rodentia; family Sciuridae; genus Spermophilus; species Spermophilus citellus. The sequence goes on along the minus strand of NC_138188.1, from coordinate 96,793,581 downwards.
CTCAGGTGTGACACTTTCCTGGGATGTTGCTGGCATGTCCCTGTCTGAGAAAGTGTCTTTGTTAGGCTAATTTTGTGTTTTATCTATTTTAAAAGAAAAATTAAATTATTCATAAACTTTATAAGTTTAACTAAAACCATTGGAACTCAGCTCACAACTGATCAAGTCCCCAGCCTAGTCTGAAACTGGTCAGCATGGTCCAAAATGACCTTGAAGTTTCCTAGATTCACCCCGTGTCCTTTTGACTGATAGCAGGATGACAGCATACTTTTAAGTCTCCATTGTGCACAAATGTTGCTTGAGCAATGAAGATGTAAGACAGACTACACATCTTCATGCGTGTGGATGTGATTAATTTCCAGAGAATGTAAGGGTTAGGAGATTACCAATACTGAATACTTGTGCTCTCCAGATGTAGATGCTTTGCCTACGTTCTTTCGTTTGATCCTTCTATCACCCTTGTGAGGTTGGACTCATTGCCCCATTCACTGATGAGGAAGCTAAGGAACCCAGGTCCCAGGGACCCAAGTTAATAAGTGATAAAAGAGAATTCAGGCTTAGTTCTACCAGATCCCACAATCTATGTTCTGTTTCATTATTATTATTATCATCCCACACCATATCCTACATTCAGTCACATAATGGATTTATGAATCAATATTTACAAATGCAGAGGAAGGAATTGATGAAAGTGTGGGTGAATGATAATAGGCAAAAACATATTCCTGAGACATCTATGTGCCATGTACTCCAGAACTGTGCATGAGTTTAATTATACTAAGAACCCTATGAAGTATTTATTATTATTTCAATTTAGAGATTAGTAAACTGAGGCTCATGGAGGTTATCTAGTAGGTGATTGAATTAGGACTTGACCTTAGTGCTATTTGACCACATGATCTCCTCTTATCAGCCTCCCTAGATGTGGATAGCTCTGCTCCTTATGAATGACTTAGCTAGATGTTAGGCTTTCCGGGCCCTAATTTCTCATCTGTGAAATGATAGATGCTCAACCTACATCAGAGCACATGGAAAGCATCACGAGATAAAAGTATGTGAAAGGGCTTTAAAGAGTTAATAAGTTATTAAGGACACAGCAGTGATTATAAGAATATTAGCGTGAGGAATTACTAATGTTTGGCAAGACCTTAAAAGAGCCACAGACAAGCCATGTCCTGCAGCTGGTTATACGGAATTGGAGAGAGATTATTCACTAATTCCCCAGGAAAGAAATTTCTCTAGTTTTCCTAGATTTAAGTGAAGCAAAGGTATAGAAGAGGAAATTTTATAACATGTGGCCTGTAAGCCATAGTCATTTTTTTATAATGGATTCTTGGATTCAATTTATGGTTTTATATCTTGAGCTTATATTACTTGTAAACATTGACACCAAGAATCTATATCAGATCCTTGTAAGAAAGATACCTACCAAAATCTGTAATCATTAGATTATTTGCTGTATTTAAACTACTGAAATGAAGTCCACTAATAAATTTGGGAATTAATTAAAGCAGAAAATGATTAAACCCTTTTCAATATACTCAGGATTACAGAAGAAGTTATTTCAGAGGTTAATACATGAAATTGGCGAGAGACTTAGATACTTAGGTAATACATTATGTATGGTCATCCAAAAACATCCTACAAAGTCAGTTATGACTTGTATGTAGCTGTCAAATTAAATGACTGATATTCAGCAGGACCACAAATCATGTTATTTAATGTTCTCAGGGTGAGAAGAAATTAGAATATCAGTAGAATTTTCTCTCACACCATGTAACAGCAGGTGTTTGAGAATTAATAAGAGCACTTATTTTACCTGAGGATTTGAAAAGCATGGTTGAAATCATAAGGTCACAAGACAGCTACTTAAAGCAGATATTACTAATAACAATAAAAACGACAGTTTTTTTACTGAATGTTTATTATATGACACAAATTATACTACGAATTTTTCACATTAATTTTATATTTTAATTTTATGATGTTCTTAAAAAATAATAGTGAGCAGATACCATTATGAGTTACTTCATATGAATGATGAAACTGACTAAAAGATGTGAATTAATTTGCTCAAGGATACAACCAATAGCTGGGAAGTGGGTCCAGATCCCAGTGACTGGAGACTGGGAGCTACCCAGTCTTTCCTTTTTCTCCTGCCCTTCTTATTTCTAAAGAAGTAGCTATGATTTGGAGGAGGTACAGGAGGCACATTTCTTCTTATGACTGAAATGAAAGCAGTGGGAAAGCTGGTACAGAAAAATGGATTGCAACAAATTAAATGTCAGCTGAGTGAAATTCTCACTCTTAAACCAGGGTTCACAATGCTCCCCACCCCCTCTCTTTGGTGCTGGGGATTGAACCAGGGCTTGTGCATGCAAGGTAAGTACTCTACCAACTGAGCGATATCTCCATCCCTCCCTCAATTTTTATTAAGGAGAAGTTTAAACAATTGGGACAATTTTCCAGGAAATTTAAGGACTAAGGAAAAGAGGTCACACCTTCTGAGAGCCCCAACTCAAAGTAAGGATCCCCATTCAGTTTGCAGAATCAGCTCAGCTTCCCTTTGTGCCCAGCAGCAGTTACTTGGCTAAGGACCCAGGAGTAAGGTCCTCTGAGGGAACGTTCCTGGCAGCTGTGCAACCCAAACACCTTGGCATGTAATACTATAGATTTTCAAAGGCTTTAATGTGACTCACCTCTCCCAGGACATTCATGGTGCTGTTTTCCACAATCATGGGGATTTCTGGCTTAGCTTAAAAGCAAATAAAACATAGTTAGCGGCATTGAATGAAATCCTACCTGGCCACCAATGTGTGTGTGTGTGTGTGTGTGTGTGTGTGTGTGTGTGTGTTGTGAGAAAGATTTGTCATCCATGAAACAATTATTAAACACCTACTGTGTGCCTGGCAAGATACTAGTTTCTAGGAAATAGACACATTATTTACATTTTTATGAAAAATATAGAAATTAGAATACACTGAGATAAGTGCAATGATTGAGAACATGTAGAACTTGAAGAAAACTTTTAAGAAAAACTTCTTCTTCTTTTTTTTTTTTTTTTTTTTTTGGTGCTGGGGATTGAACCCAGGGCTTTGTGAATGTGAGGCAAGCATTCTACCAACTGAGTTATATCCCCAGCTCCTAAGAAAAGCTTCTCACCCAGCCTTTGGTGGTTAAGAGTTTTTTGGAAGATGCACCATGTAACTGATACTTGAGTGATGATCAGTGTTGGATTACATGAGACTGGGAATGTGCAGGAGTGGAAGCATAGCCAGTGGGGGAGAGAGAGGAATTCTACAAGTCCAAAGGCCAAGGGGTAAAGGGTAGAGTATCATTTTCAGGACCAAGAAGGGAGCCAGAAAAGCACTTGATACTTGTTTTGTTGCTTGGCACTAGGACATATCTGACAATAGTTAGTGATTCTTCTGTCCTGCTGGGTTGTAAGTGCCTCAAAGCCAGAGCATTTTATCTGTCTCTTCATCTCCAGTACTTTGCACCCAGCACAGAGTAGACACTTTTTTAACATCAGGTTTAACTGAAGTGACTTCAAGTAAGTTCTTCAGTCTAACAGACAGAGCTTTCTGTGAACCTAAGATCCTAAGACCTGCTACCCCAGATGCTGTGGGCTTGGCTTTTACCTGCACACACTTGGCTCTTGCTGGTCACACCTATGACTCTCTGCCCAAGGATTCATTGGGATTGTGAGAGCACACTCAGTACAACAAAAGGGAAAATTGGAAGGAAGGAGTTAGTGGTGATAGCAGATGGGAAGTTTGTGGATAAATACCTCAACTTTCTTGCTCTCATTTGAGATAATCATTGTGTTCATGCTATTGCCCAGAGTTCCCAGTGAGACTGGCCTCTAAATCCACAATGGTAACTGGCTGAATCATGCATCATGCACATTTTATTATTTTACTTTCCTTCCTAGACTCACTTCCCTATGCCTCCTATTTCCCAACATGACCTCTCAAATAAATTATTTCAAATCCTGTCTCCATGTTTTCTTTCATGGGAACCCACACCAAGACACACCCTTAAACTCTCTTGGAAGGGAAGATATTTCTGACCTCTTGCCAGCAGAGAAAAAACATGTAGAATGAATGGCCTGAAAAAGAACAATTACTAAAAGATACAGGGGATTCTCTCTGAGGTGCAGGAAATGAAGTTTTCAGCTAAGAAGTGGGGAAGAGCCAACTTGTGATGATGAAAAGTAACTCCCGGCCAAGGGACATCAAGCAAAGGGGGAAGGAAAGGAGTTGGCCAGCTTCTGGCCTTTGGTCTATTGAGAATGCAAAGTTGGAAGATGAGGCACCATTTGGGAAGAAGAAATGAGTAATTTAGGGCATGATGAACGGGTGGCGATACATTAAGTATTTATTTCAAGGTTTTCATGTTTTGTGTTTAGCTTATTCAATATGGGGAATCACCAAAGGATGGAGAGTAGGTTTTCAGTAAGATTTATGATATAACTCTGGGCTTGGATACTATAATACATATGCAAGGGATACCCACAAATAGATCAAAGGCTGGATAAGACTGTCCTTACACAGTCTAGCCAGCCCACTTACTAAATGGAAATCCATTAAGCAGGAAAGATGCTCATATTTCTAAGCATCTCCTGACAGCAGTTTAAAGAAGAAGCAAGAGAAAAGTAGAGACAGAAAAAGTGGAACCAGATAGGGTGATAGAGTAAGATGTTAAGGAATGAAACTATTCAAGACCAACATGAAAGTATTTTAACGCAACAAAGAGATACAGTACACGGTTTAAATGTTGACAAGGTAATTAGAATATGTTACGGTACAAAAAAAAAATTGTTAAATGGGGACACAGCTTGCCTAACTTAAAAATTGGTGTTCTTGTCACATCCTGGATGGCTGCCTTCATTGTCTTGCCAACAGTCAGGCCAGATGAGGCTGTTTCTTGTTTGTGCTAAAGCAGTCACACCCTGGTATGTGAACAAATAGTGAGAAGGATAGATAAGAGAGATGAGCAGTTTGTTTCCAACTCTTCCCTGGGCACTGCTTAGACTTCTTAAGGAGGCTGATCATGAGGTGGTAGCTGCCTAGCCCACCCAGGTGGAAACCTGGAGAGAGAGGGAAGGGAGTGGCAGGAGGAAAGAGAGGGAAATTCTTTAAGCCAGGAATTTAATCAAACTAAATAAGTCTTGGCTGCTGCTACTCCCGTCTTTGCAGACTGTTTTGTGCTTTCTTCAAAAATGCTCTTTTCTTTTTGATATCCCATAATAATATGGTAAGATTCTAAATAAAAACAAGTGTATGCAGAGAGCTGAGCAATAGTCTAACAGTCAATGTCCTTCGGTTTTATAAACTCATTTTCTCTTTGTTTACTTCATGTTTGAAAACAACTAATTGTCCATCCACATGACTGATTTTCTTGCTGTCTTTCTTTAAGAATGACTTTTTAAACAAACACAGGTTTTGGGCTGGGGTTGTGGCTCAGTGGTAGAGGGCTTGCCTAGCCTATGTGAGGCACTGGGTTTGATTCACATCACCACCATCAATAAATAAATAAATAAATAGATAGATAGATAGATAGATAGATAGATAAATAAAGGTTCATTGATAACTAAATTTTTTTTTTTAAAAAAATCACAGGTCTTGATTACAAAACTGAAAAAATATATAGAGCCAAGTGCCTCTGTTTTTTAATATTTCCTTTCACCACAGGACAAATTAGAATGTTCACATTTTTCTGTTAAAACTGCACCCTGCAGAGTCTCTGCATTTTGAGTGAGGCCATAGTAGATTTCATAGCTCAAATGTCTTCTTCTGAGAACTCAGGGTCAGAGGGCTAAGCCTGAAGGATCATTTACTGGAAGCACTGACCCTGGCAGGATGGGGTGGGGAATGCTCCTGCTGATTTTGTCCAGAGCTTTGTTTAGTACCTTCTTTTTTCTCATGGTGGCCTTATCTGCAGCAAGCAACTGAGATAATTAGATAACTAAGCAATTAGAGATGTCCAGTATCCTTAGGAAACATTAAGATGTTAAATCAGCAGAAAACTGACCCATATATGGTTTTCTGTATTTTATTCTATTAACTGAATACTTATTTTTTAGCCTTCTACCCTTGTTCCCACCCCCAGCAAGAATGGTAAAGATCAAGGCAAACAGAGCTTCAGAGGTCACCCCTGGAATGGCTGCAATCCAACATAAGAGAGAACTTCCTATTTAGGGGAAGAGTGATGCAGGGTGGCAGGGAGTAGTCCAGACAGCACAAACCCTTACCAAAAACCTTGACTGTGGTGGAACTCCTCAAGATTTTGCCAGGCCTGAGTCGAACTTGGCAAGAGAACTTCCGACCTTCGTCATGGATTTGGACCGGGGAGAGGCAGAGTCTGTGGTCAGCACAGAGCTTCACTCTGTCTTTAAAAGATGTGGAACTGCTGATGTGGTGATCTTGGATGAGAGTTTCCTGAGCTCCATTATCTTCCTGGTGAGAAAAATGGTTACCAGTTATTGTGTTGGCTCCAAATTAGGGGTTTCACAAGCATTAATTAATTTATTTGCTGTAAAATAGATAGGAAAAATGAAGAATTAAAAATGTCAGGTATTTAGTAGGTTGTAAGAGAAAATACTATTACACTTAACTTTCAATTGAAACTACTGTCGCCCTCTCCTAACATGAATTGAGACTGCTTTTCTAGTGAGAACTTCCCCTTCACAACCTTCCATAAACTGCACATCTGGAGTAAGATTTGAGGAGGTGAAAAGTGGGAACTCAGATTCTAATTCTCATTTATGAAGCTTGGAAATATTAATGCAAAAATGTGTTGTGATAATTCTATCAGTTTTGTTTATTAAGTCAAACATGAATTGGGTGATTACAATCACCCTCTCTTTCCAAAGTTCCTTTAGGAAAGGCATCATTTAACTTAGATCCAGGACTAGCACCAGGAAAAGAGAAAAAACAAGGCACAGAATTAAGGAGGCATTCACTTGCAAGACCCTGAGACCAGGACCAGTGAGGGGTATCTCCTTAAATTCATTCTCTAGCCATTCTTCACTTATTTTCCTCATTCCAGTCATGGTCCTAGTCCAGTTGCCCTTATTTCTCTACTTGTGCTAGCTTTGAAGAGGATACAGGACGAGCGGCTATATAGATAGGAGAGGTCAGAGTCTTTTTGGAGTACTTGATTCCTCTATTCCATATCCTGTCTTGGATCTGTGCAGAAAAACTCCCATTACGGTTTCCCTACACAGAATGTCTTTGAACAAACTTCCAGGGGAATCACAGGTTTGGCCAATGTCAGTAAATGGGCCTACTAACTGTCCTGTCTCTTGAGGGGAACAAGGAGAGAGGAAGGGTTAAGTGCTCAGACCTTATTAGTGTAATTCAGCCTCCTCAAGCAGCTTTGAAATCTCTGAAGCACAAGCTCCTCCTCTAGAGATTCTAATTCAATCTGCACAGTCTCAGGCTGGGGCATATTTTTAGGATGCTCAGGGGAGTTCGGGCTGAGAACCACTGGCCTAACTCTAAACAACACATGAATCCTAGTTAACAGGGGAAATGGAAGGAGGAAAAATGGAGAAAGGTCAACAGGAATGCATTTGATGGGGAAATGCTGCAAAGATCTCTGATTTGGAACCTCTAGTTTAAAAATGATATAGAAACTGGGTGTGATGGTCTGTGCCTGTAGTTCCAGCTACTTGTAAGTCTGAGGCAGGAGGGTCACCTGAGCAAAAGAGGCCCTGTTTCAGATTTTTAAAAAAGGAGAGGAGAGGAGAGGAGAGGAGAGGAGAGGAGAGGAGAGGAGAGGAGAGGAGAGGAGAGGAGAGGAGAGGAGAGGAGAGGAGAGGGAGAGAGAGAGAGAGAGAGAGAGAGAGAGAGATTTAGAGTAGAAATAATATAAGCCAAATGAATGAGTAAATTAAAGAATGGGCAGACATCTTAGTTTTTATGTGGGTCCAGAATATATCTAGTAGAACCTCTTATATAAGACAGTTCTTTAGCTGAATTTGGCTAGGGTTTTTATCAACCTTGCATTGCCTGCAAAGACTCACACCCTGCTAAAGCTCACCGCTAAAGCAAATGCGCATACCTTTGGATCTACATAAAGAAGATCCTACAAGACAGTGCCGCTGTCTTTCTAATGAAGAAAGCCACCAGAAGATCAAAAGGAGCAAGAGTGTAGCCCTGCCAACAAAGGAGAACAAAGGTATTTCCTTCAGCATGACTGATCTGGAGCCAATAGTTAAGGAAGCCGGCTCCCTCTGCAGGCCTTCAGCTTGAGACACGTTTTTACAACCTATCTATGCATAGGACCAGTTTTGTAAGGATTTTAGTTTAAAATGTTCTTGGTTATTTAATATATGGCTTGTCATTTGAAACATTTCTGTCTGTCACTCTGTTGGAGGAAGAAGGGTTGTGACAGGCTGAGGTTGGAGACCGGTGAGAGAAACTACTTTTGCCTTTATTATGTAGCAGGGTGTTTTTCTTATGTTCCAGTGATTTAATTTATAGAGAAGATATGAAAAGTAAATAAAACCCAACATATCCAAAGGTTTTGTTTCCTATTGTTTTTTTTTTCCCCCTGGGAAGCTGACTGTTGCAGAGAAAGAATTTGTTCCTTCACTGGAAAAGATGGAGTTCAGTTGCAAAGAGCATTCTGTAACCTACAACATAAGGAAATCCTGAGAGATTCTAAAATTTTTAGATATAAAGGGACCATGGCAAGAACCTGCATTTGAGTGGCCACCTTCACATAGCAAATAGGAGGAGGAGTGGAAAAAAATACTGAGGCAAATAGTGAAATGCATAAAGCTGGGAAATAAAGAAATAATACTACTATGCTATGACCACTGCCAAAATTTTATATTCTCATTAGTTTGAGCTTGAATTTATTTAGTACTTACTGTGTCTAGGCACCATGCAAAGCTTTTCCCTAATTTTATCTGTACTTTTTAAATAACCTGGAATAAATTGAGGTTATATAACTTAATTAAATAACACATAGGTTACTTAAGTCATAGCATTTCAAAGCAGGGATGCTTAGAATCAGGGACAAATAAGCTTCAAAGAAACATGTATTAGTAAAATCTAAATCATGAAAATAATTTAAAAAAACAACCTTTTCTATCTAGAAGGAGAAATTAAAAAAAAATTCCAGAAAACCAGACTCCTTTATATAAGTTATAGATTATAGGAGTGGGGTGGTTTGCTGATTGAAAGAGGCCTTCTTTAATCACCTTTGGTGTTAGGCATCACACAGCATCCCTCAACCGTTCTCAGGTAACCTGGTCTGCAGAAAACAGGCTGGTAGGGCTCCTAGTAGGGAGTCTTTACATCTACCTGTTTTTTCTTTTCTTTTTCCATTCTTCAAGGAAAATTTTGCCCACTTTAAAAAATATTAATAAATATTTCTAAAAATTTATGGGTTTATCCCTTGGCAGATCTTTACAGTTTAGGTGGCAATACAGATTTCACTTGTTAATGCACAGAATACACCTATTCTAGTCCTGCCACTTAATAGATCATAAATAATACAAGCTCACTGCTCTCTAGTTTCACCTGTGATCAATTATGATTTCATGAACATGCAGCCCAGGTCTGGCTATATGGAGGAATTTTGGAGAGTCAGTGCTATGGTTTGAATGCTCATGCCAAAAGTTAATCCCCAATGCACTAGTGTTAAGAGGTGACTCCTAATGAAAGGTAAGGAGGTCTCTGTTCTCACAAATGAGTTATTGTTGCTACATCAAGGGCTTGCAGTGGGCTGCGGATGTAGTTCAGTAGTAGAAAGCTTACCTATCAGGCAAAAGCGTTTCGGTTTGACCACCAACACTGCAGGATGGGGAGGAGAAAAAAGAAAAGGGCTTGAGAGAGCAGGTTCTCTGTCTTCTACTCTTCTGCCATGTGAGGATGCAATGTTCCTCTTTCCAGGAGAATGCAGCCATTCAAGGTGCCATCTTGGAAACAGAGACCAGTTCCTAACCAATGGCACTTTTAGACATCCTAGTCTTCAGAACTCTGAGAGGATAAATTCTGGTTCTTTATAAATTAACCTATATCGGGTTTTCTGTTATAGTTGAAGAAAAAAAATAAGACAATCATAAAGTCCTGCATTGCTCAATCTGTTATCCTACCACTGTCAACTCTTATACACCTGTCACTGGGGGACATGATGGCCATGAAGACCCAGATACCACAGGTAGATAGGAAAATACTATTCCTTGATCAGTGTACATATAGCAAGATCTCAAAATAAATAAGTGTGACTTTAAAATTTTTTTGATATTTTATTCAGCATGAATTTTCCCTGATTTTCATTTAAAAACATTATATTAAAATATTTATCTTGATTAACTAGGTTAAAATTTTAATTATTTATTTTTAAAATATATTTTTAGTGATCCCTTAAATTTTGGCATCAAAATTGAGCGCCTTACTCATCTTACCCTAAATCTAGTCCTTAGGTTATACAGCGAGTAAGTGGTGAGCCAGGGCTTAAAGACGACTATTCTCCTCCAAAAGTCATGCTTTTAATGACTTTGATATATAGAGCCTCACAAAAGTGTAGAGCGAAGTCTTTGCCTTTTCTGCTTGTAGTGAGAAGATGAATAAATTCACAAGAAACAGACAACAAAAATCATGACCCAAAGAAGAGGAATGAATACATGTTATGGTTTAGACATTAAGGGTCCCCCAAAAGCTCATGTGTGAGACAACAGATAGGTTTAGAGGTGAAATTATTAAGTTATGACAGCCTTAACCCAATCTGTTCATTAATCTCCTAATGGGGATTAACCAGGTGGTGACTGTAGGCAGGTAGGGTGTGGTTGGAGGAGATGGATCATTGAGGGGCATTACTTGGGAGTATATATTTATGAGCTGAGCTTAGTCTCTCTCTTGGCTTCCTGGCACCATATCCCCAGCTACTTTTCTCCTCCACATCAACCTCACCTAAAGCCCCAAAGAATGGAGCTGGCTATCTATGGATTGAGACCTCTGAAACTGTGCGACCCCAAATAAACTTTATTTCCTCTAATTGTTCTTGTCAGAGTATTTTAGTCACAGCACCAAAAAAGCTGACTAAAGCAACACATAACTAAATTATGTACAGGAATTTGAAAAAATAATTAGCACAACGAGGACAGGTTAGAGTCATATTGAGTCATGGAAAGCTGCTGTTACCTGTTTCTTAAAGATCTGACAAATCCTAAAATCGTTCACTGAAGCTTTTCAAATTTTGTTCTAGGATCAGAATTTTTAGTCCAGAAGTGGATGTTGGTACTATTTGATTTGGTGATGCTATCTGGTCTCGGGGCTGGCCTGAGCTGCCTGGAGCCAGCTCCCTGTTGGAGCCAGCTGTGTTGACCACAGCATATGGCAGGCGCTGGGTGCTCAGAGCTCACTCCATAACTGCTGTTAAGACTCCATTGATTGCTGCTTCTTTATCTCCAATCTCTTTCCTATCTTCACATTTCCTCCATTTATTGCCCATCGGGTCAGTGCTGACAAAAGGCTGCCTGCAAAATTCTCCACGTCCATTTTCCAGAGCACCAGAAAGATATTTTTTAATCATCTTATTGGTTGTTAACACTTTGTAGTTTGGCTGCCACACTGTATTTTGATTGTGGCAAAGACAAACAGGGTCAGCTGCCATCAGCTAATGAGTTCTGTTTTGTTTCTGAATAACGAGGCTTCCCATAGCATGAGAAACCATTGTCTATAATTTCATTTTGCTTTTTGTTTAATTAAAAATAATACAAATATTAAAGAGGAGCATGATGAAAAGATGCATTTGCAGATAAAATTATAAATATATGTAAGCATCTAGGATTTAGTTAGGTGCCTTTATTGCTAATATTGAACTCACTGAATTTCAAACAACCTGTCTTTCTTTTCATGATTTCAAAGAAATTTCAAGATTTCAAAGAAATACACTGACTTTGGGTACACATCTGCCCTCAACATCTTCCCCAGGTGTACCACCAACTTGTACCAACAGGTCCCAGGATTTTGGGTCAGTATATGCCTATCTTTTGCCACTCAACTGTTCTTTAATTATCCAGCTCAAACATGACCTTTTCTAACAAGCTTTCACAGGTTCTTCTAGGCAGAATCAAACTCTCTTCTCCCGATACAGATATGTTTTACATTTTATTAAAGGTGTGTGTCATGGTAGAGAATATGTCCAATATAATTTTGTTATCCCTGCAGGATCTAACATTCAAAATAGGTTCACATATGTTTACTGGATTAAATTAAAATTTATACTGTGGGAAATCAGGATGACAGTTTGGAAGGAAATTGGAATATTATAGTGTATTAAGAAACTCTGAGATTCAGCCTGAAGAATTTCCCTTGTGCCCAGTACAAAAAGTGGAAAAGATATCTACCAGCTGCAACCCATCTAAACATGCATATTCTATATTTTCTTATAGATCACCCCACCATTCACATAGGTCCCCAGTTTCTACTGAAGCCTCACCCTTTGGGGTTTAATCAAGTAACTAAAGCATCCCATGATAGTTTAGTGTTAGATACACTATGATGCCTGTTTATTTCAGTGTAGTCACCATCCTGAAATTTTAGCTTTCCAAAATGCAAAGAAGTTGCTCCATTTAGCACAGACCTAGCAGGGGATCAGGTACATATAGCAAATAGGTTTTCTTAATGATGTTGAGAATTCGAATAATAACTTGTCCCATGAGGGTCATAATTGAGTTAATTAGATTTTATAAAATTCAATGTGCAAGAAGACACAACACTTTTCTTCTAGTGACCTACATAATTTGAATTTGTAGAATTGTTCCAGAATTTAACCAAGCATGTGCGGACAGCTTCCCAGAGCAATACCGCATTCAGAGCAGCAGATTTCTGCCCTCCTGACCTCATCTTCATCATTTCTACTTTTGACCCTTAATTCAAAGCCATATTCTTTTGTTTATAAGAACCATTGGCTTATCAATATGATCATTATTTCTAGTTTAGGAAAAGATCAAAGATCTAAAGTATGGAGTAGAGGGACTATTTGTGCTCTCGGAAGACATACAACAGTTATGACACAAGAGCTGCAGGTTTTCCCTAATATAAGGACACTAGGTGTTTTCATATCAGACTTGCTAAATCCCACAGTCATCCACAGTTGGGGCACTGATGTCAATCAGAGGAGCAAATAGATTCTGACATTTAAAAAGGGAATGCACAGTAGGAATTTAATCAGCACATTAGCCGGCCCAATGTTTTCTTTGAAAAAAAAAAGTTTCTTTCAAAAACCCTCTTCTAGTTGTCTATGCAGTCTTTAAAGTGACAGCGTGTTTAGGATTCACCTTCTCACTATGTGAACTTCTGGGCACTTTCTCTGGCCCTCATTTATTCTGAATGTCCTGACAGGATTCAAAGATAAAGTCTATATAGTCTTCTTAGTTTCTTTGAAGGAAATTACCAGATAAAGAATGCCTTATCAATGATCTAGTTTTTGATACTGAATGACTTGCCACTGATTAACGAACCAAATAGTGTGAATTCCATCCATTTAATATGAGGACAATGAATACAGCTGTAGGGAAAGAGGACTGATAGTTATGTCTTGTATATCTGTTAGGCACCTTTGCTCTGGGCACTAGATGTCAAGGATTTTTGAAGTGAGCCATGCAGCTTTCACCCTGGAGAAACTGAGTCACAGGAAAGTGACAGGCTGGTAGAAGCCATTGCGTTTGCTTTAGGAAAACAGGCTACACGTCCATGAGATATGTCCAGAACCCTACGGTTCAACTTACCGGCCAGCAAAAATCTTTATGATACAATTTAAACAGACCCCATTGAGAGCAAATTTGTGATAATTAGGTGAGGAATGTTTTGCTGTACTGGTGGAAAATATTAATAATGTAATCAAGGTACAAACAATGCATTTCCATTACTATCATGTTCAGTGTAGCAGGTGTCTATCCTCATGAGATCATCTCCACCTTTAATCTTTTCCTAACAACTGCATGGTGACATGTTTATAAAGAACAATTCACTGCTACTGATGATAAGGCATAAAGTCTGAGTAGCCTCACCTTTAGGAAATCAAATCCTGTAAAGTAGAAAACTTGGTTTTTGACAGATGACAAAGGTATTATAAATTTTAGGATTTTATGGGAAAATTATTTTAGAATATATTTTTATTGTCAGATTACTGACTATCCAAACTATTTGGATAGGGCAAACTATTGGTAGTTAGTACTTTGAGATCTTTGTGCTGAACAAGTTCATTAATTTGGATTTAGTAGGTCTTTAGAGAAATCTTTTTATACAGAGGGCCTTGTTTCCAAGGAAGTTCACAAAAATGTAGGTAACTTGTACTGTGAATAATCAATCATGTGAATCATAGTATTTTTCAAAAACTGTGCCAGCTTCTACCGTCATGGAAACCTATGTGTTTTATAGAATTTTTAAATTTTGTTTTCATTTTGATGATGATCTAAAAAATTAATGTTAAGTCAGTAAACTTTAATAAAGCTTAACATTCTGTATCATCTAAATGAATATCTCATTATATGATTCTTTTCTTTTTTCTTTTTTTGGTATCAGAGATTGAATCCAAGGGTGCTTAACCACTAAGCCACATCGCCACCCCTTTTTTATTTTTTGAGACAGGATCTCACTAGATTGCTTACAGCCTCACTAAGTTGCTGAGGCTGGCTTTTAACTCACCTTCCTGTTGCCTCAGCCTTCTGAGCTTCAGGGATCATAGATAGGTGTGTGCCACCTCATCCAGCATTATGTGAGTCTTGATATCATGGTTATGTCATCTTTATAAGTGTGTTATTCCCTTGTTATTTGATTAACAGTTGCATATTGATTAATAACTGGCTACTAACCAAGTATTGGTTGTACTAATTTGGTTAGCTTAAAGTTAGAATGACTGATTCTTTCATATTTATTACTATCGTCATGCTGATTTTGTTTACTTATTTTGAGATAAAACTATGGTAATTTCCATTTGAAACTAGAATTTTAGTTTCAAAATTGCATTGTAATTTTTAAAACAAAATATCATGGTGTTGCAGAATAATGTTGCAATCTAGTGATAAAATAACAAAAGCAGACAAAATGTATAAACAGCACATTCATGGGAAGGGTCAGGACCAATTGAATTATGGATCTTTAAGGATAGATATCTGTACACAGGAATTTTATAATATTTCAAGTAGAGAAAAATAGTGGGAGAATTTAGACATCACACAGGATATAATAAGAACCTTAACAAATAACTACCCATGACTACTAATATGATAACTCAGTAAAATTTTTTAATTGATGATTTCAAAATAATTTTTTAAAATATCAATTTACGTTTTAGGATATTCTAATAAATTGCTTCATCAAAGTCACATTCTGGTACTTATTTTCACTCCACACACTTTTTTTTAGTGTGAAGCAATTTATTAAATAATTTTTATTTGATACATAAAATATTATTAAATTATTCAGGGAGTGGAATGACATAGTACAAGGTTACTAGATCATTGAGTATCTCTTCCCCAAAAAAATACATAGAAAAAAATGAGGTGAAAGAGTAAAAATGAGTTAACTGTTAACTCATCTTCCAGTTTTGCCAGTCTACACACTATTTTTTTTAATTATAAAAATAAAGATTTTTTGTTTTAAATTAGAAGACTTGGTAATTAAAAGACTTGTAGGACCCTGTGACATTTATAGAGCTGACCACTAACAATTTTGTACATGTGGCCTGTTTCTCTCAGGTACACATTCTACTTACATTTTATAAGCATTAGATTTTGTGTTCCCTGATCTGAAGCAATGCTGTACATTTTCCAGGACATGGTACTACAGGTTCTGGGGAAAGGGAGTCTATATCTCTACATATGTTATTTGTAAAATAAATATTTGTGAGTAGCAGCTCCTGCTGGTTGTGGCTCCTCTTCAGGGCACCGTAACACTCTGTTCTCTCTGTAACCATGGTCTGGTATATGGTTTGAAATAGAAATTAACATTTAGAAGTAAATTTCTAAATCCGCTGCATTCATAGACCGGACGCTCACCTAGTTAGAGGAAGTCTTAGCATCCTTCCCTCCCTTTGCCAGCCCTCCCCAACTGCTGGCATAATGAATGTCTTTCATACAGTATTTCTCTATTATTACTTGCTATTCATTTTACTTCATTAATATTTAAACATCACTGTAGTTATTCACTGAAAAGGGCAACTTACCACCAACCAGGTAAAGGTGAACTCAGGCGAAATTTCCGAGGAGTTATTTTGAAAGCATGGTATTTCCAGAGTCTGATTTATCTCTATTTCTATTGTGTGATTGCTGCTCCATTCATCCTGTGTAACTGCAACAAAACACAAGGTGGAAAACACGTGGATCTTTGGCATATAACGTGCTTTTTACTGATGAGACAAAAACAGTCTTAGCATTGAGATTCATCTACCTCTGGGTACACCTGTGCAGTGAAGAGGCAGCCACCATGGTCTTCACTGCATAAAGTGGCAAGACTGAGGAATGAGAAGCACAGAGTTGCTTATCTGCCTCAACTTACTATGGATTCTGTTAGGATAGTTTCACTGAGAAACTCCTAATTTGATATGCTCTTCTGCCTTAGCCCCAAATTGGTGCATTAGTCTTCAGGTTACATTTCCTTAATTAGATAGAATATAAAAACTTTATAACCTAGCTTCAAATTCATATTGTAATTTCTTTTTGAAAATGTTAATAGACATTATTTTTAGAGCAGTTTCAGGTTCAGAGCAAACTTGAGCAGAAAGCACAGAGAGTTCCCATGTACCTTTACCTTGCTGCCACACATCTGCAGCCTCCCCCCCCCCATCAGCAGGGTGCCACAGTGGTATACGTGTTATTAATGAACATACAAGGATACATCGTTATCACTCAAAGTCCAGAGTTTACATTAAGGTTCACTCTTGGTGTTGTATATTCTATGGATTTTAACAAATATATAATGACATGTATCTTCCATTTTAGTATCATACAGGGTGGTTTCACTATCTTAAGAATCCTTTGTGCTCTGCCTATTCATCCTTCTCTGTTCCCTAATCCCTGGAAACCACTGATGTTTTTACTATCTTTATATCCAACTATCTTTTTAGAGTCTATAAATATTCCTTCAACAATCGGATGATACAGAAAAGTATATAAGAAAACTCTGAGAGGGTTTGTCATGAATTATTTTCATTTTAGAAGGTATTATGAGACACATATATTCTATAGTCTCTCCTTTCAGGAAAGTTTTATACAAAAGCATGTACCCTTATGATTAAGATAGAATAACATCAAAGAATAATTTACAAATGAAAATAACTTATTATCCTAATAACCTAAAAGTCTTATACTTTTATATCTATATGAGCCTTATTTGATGATTTAGCTGCCTAATATAAATTTTTAGAAGTATAATTGATAGGTAAATGAGTATGAGCATACTCAAGGTCACCAAGTGTATATTTAAAAAGTGAATATTTCTCAGTTTAAGAACATTATATTGTAACATATTATTCCACATAGAACTTCCAAGAATTATTCCATAATTCTTGAAGTTCATCTCATTCTATTCAGAATGGCAATTATCAAGAATACAAATAACAACAAATGTTGGTAAGGATGTGAGGAAAAATGTACATTCATGCATTGCTGGTAGAACTGCAAATTGGTGCAACCATTATGAAAAGCAGTATGGAGAGTCCTCAGAAAACTTGAAATGGAATCTGCATTTGACTCAGATATCCCACTCCTTGGTTTATACCCTAAGGACTTAAAATCAGCATAGTATAGTGAAGCAGCCACATCAATGTTTATAGCAGCTCAATTCGTAATAGCCAAGCTATGGAACCAACCTAGGTGTCCCTCAACAGATGAAACGGATAAAGAAAATGTGGTATATGTACACAATGAAATATTACTCATCCTTAAAGAAGAATGAAATCATGACATCTGCTTGTAAATGGATGGTGCTGGAGAATATCATGCTAAGCAAAATAAGCCAATCCCCCAAACCCAAAGGCTGATTGTTCTGTCTGATACAAATTGAGAATAAGGTGGGGGGCTAGGGAAAATAGAGGTATTTTGAATTAGGCAGAGGGGAGTGAAGAGAAGGGAGGGGATGTGGGGGTAGGAAAGATAGTAGAATGAATCAGACATTGATATCCTATATGCATACATGATTATATGACCAGTGTGATTCTACATCATGTACAACCAGAAGAATGAGAAGTTACTCCGTTTATGTATGATATGTCAAAAAGGAATTCTAATTAGTATAACTAATTAGAACAAATTAAAAAAATCTATGTCCTAAAAAAAGAATATTATATCTAGCTTTTAGATCTTTGCTATATTTCAATCTTTCACCAAGCTAGCTATTCTTTTTACCAATATTTCTTTCCTCTGTTTGTTAATTGAAACTAGGTCTTTGTAATAATTATGCACATCTTCCGTACAGTATTCTAAAATAGTTTTTTTTTTTAATTCCTGAAGTTCAAGAGATAGGATCAGTGCTCTATTCTCCATAGCTAATTCTAAATGTAATAATTCCTTGACATCTAATTGGGATTGGATTCAGTTTTGGAGTTCCCAGGGGACACCAAAACTCATGGATGCTCAAGTCCCTTATATAAAATGTGTGGGTTTTTTTTTTTTTCGTAAATAACCTATGTGCATCCTACCATACACTTTAAATCATCTCTAGATTACTTGCAGTACCTAATACAACATAAATAATGTGTAAATAGTTAGTATAGGATATTTTTAGAGAATAATGACAAGAGGAAAGATATCTATACATAATATGGATGCAATTTTTTTTTCTGAATACTTTTTGACCAGTGGTTGGTTGAATGTAAAGATGCAAAATCCATGGACTCTAATTTTATATTTTTTAAAAAAGATGCCTCTCCCTTATTGTTCAAAGAATTTATCTATATTAGTATTTCCAGATGAAATTATTTGTATATGACATCACTATTTTTGACATATTTCGTACCACCATTATTACTGTTAAATTTTATCCTTGAAGTTATTGTAATCGTTTTGCCTAAACTTATTTTAAACAGGTACCAATCTAGACACTAATATCTGTGAAGTCCATGAGACATACTCAATATGTTAATTATTTTTAATTTAAATTTTTCAAATAACCAAGTATTAAATTTTTGAACTTTGGATTCTGAAAATTGGACAATACACACAGCATAACCTTTTAAATATAATTGAAAACCCCCCTAAAAACAGAAAAAGTAAACTTAAGTCACACAGAAAATATCTACAAGAAACTAAATAACAACATATCCCCCTTTAATGGTTGAGGACAAAGCACTAGACCAATATGGCACTAGCAACTTTGCAGAAAGAAACAGGAAAATCAACTATGCCTCTGAAGGTCTCTGGAACTAGATAACCATGCCCCCAATCGCCAAGTAGCAGATAATCCCTGGAAAGAGAGTCAGACTAATATGAAAATCATAGTAGAAAAGGAGAAGGGAATTTGGAGGCTCCCCATCATCAGTGTCTTCCAGGGAAACAGGAAAAGGGTTCCCAGTGCTGGAGCAAATGAGGCTTCTCAGGATGCAACTTGTGCTGACAAGACATCCTTAGGAATTGACTCAAACTTAAATCCATCAGGGCTGGGGTTGTGGCTTAGAGGAACAGCGCTTGCCTAGTATGTGTGAGGCACTGAGTTCAATCCTCAGCACCACATAAAAGAAAAATAAAGGAATTGTGTTCACCTACAACTGAAAAATAAAGTTTAACAAAAATTAAAAGGATCAGATCCAATAGAAGAGTTCAAAGGGGCCATTTAGATTAAAGTGTGAGGGGTATAAGCAAAGGAAGTACAGTCAGAAAGTCCAGTGGCATAGTATTTGTCTTGAAAATATCAGAAAAGGAGGCTCTAGACACACAGAAGATCCTAGAAAAGCTAGCTTGGCCTACATTTCCATGATAATAGTGAAAATGCACTTAAATTAAACATGAACAATAGAAAGGAATGAAGTAGAATCATCTATAAAACTACTGTAAGATGCCAGAAGCAGTGATAATCCTAATTGTAATCCTAGTTACTTGGGAGGCTGAGCCAGGAGGATTGCAAATTTGTAGCTGGCCTGGTAATTTAGGTAGACCTTATCCGAAAATAAAAAGGGCAGGTAAAGTAGCTCAGTGATAGAGTACCACAATCAATCCATCAATGGATCTCCTATAAGAAAAAAAAAAAAGGTAGAGAACAAAATAACATTCGGAAAACAAGATAAAAGTAGAGCAAAATAATAATATTAGCAGACAAGATCACAAAATAAAGTTATAGCCTTGCCATTCAAAATGAACTAAAATTTAAAAACTGATATGTACTATGCAAAATCTTTGGAAAGGTCAATTAGTGAGTCCACTGCAAAAAGAATATTTGCAACAGATAGCCATGTTAGTCAGCTTTCCATTGCTGTGACAAAATAACTGAGAAAAACATAGAGGAGGGAAGAGTTATTTTGGATCCCTGTTTCAGTTCATAGTCCCTTGACCCCATCTTTGTCGGCTTGTGGTGAGGCAGAACTTCATGGCAGGGAAGGTGTGGTGGAGAAAAGTCGCTCATCTCATAGAAGCCAGGACCAGAGAAAACAAGCAAGGAAGAGTCCAGGGACTAGATATATCTTCCATGGTACACCTCCAGTGATCCACTTCTTCCAGCTAGGCCCACCTCCTCTAGATTCCACCACCTCCTAATAGTCAATTGAGTTATGAAACTATCAACGGATTAACCCTTTGATGAGATCTGAGCTCTCATTACCCATCACTTTCCTAAAGTCCCATTTCGGAGCATTGCACTGGGGAACCAATCCTTCAAAACAAGTGTCTTTGTGGGACATTCCAGACCTAAACCACAACTGCCTATCCAACTCAGAAAATAATTGGAAATAGTAATTTTTTTTAAAGAAATTCCTTTATTTAAAACAATCCAAATTGCTGAATGTTCAATGCTAAATGGGATTAATACAAAAGATAAGAGACTATGGAAGATGACTGTATTTCATATACTAAGGGTCTTATTTCTTTTACTCTTGGCCCCTGTTCATCTGAGGGCACATGGAAATAGTAATTTTTAAAAATCACTCCAGAAAGGAAGATAAAAGTAGAGCAAAATAAAAACCATAAACACAAAAGTTAATGCATTAGTATAAATGAAAAGACAGAATAAGGGAAATGTCTAAATTAATTAATGATGACTAATTTTTAAAGAAATGAAAAAGAGATTTGAAGAAAATTTTATGCAAAGATAAATCATATGTATATAGAAGGCACTGAAGGAAAACATTAAAGCACAGAACAACAAATGATTTCAAAGAATTTTAAATAAGAAATGACTAAAAAATACATATTAAAAGATTTTTATCTCAAAAGAAAGAAACAGAATAAAAAACATTAACCATATTCTTTTGAAAGAATTGAATGAAGTCAACCATGGGGAAAAAACTGGATAGTTGTTAGTTTTTGACTAACAATTCTATGTCAGAAAATAACAGAGTAACATTTAATACACTCAAGGAAAGAAAATGTGAGTGAAAGATTTTAAATTTAGCAAAATTAACCTCTTAATGTATTGACTACAGAAAAATGTGAGGATTATACAAGACTCAGGGAAGTATTGCTTCGGTGGGTACTTCCTAAGGATTCTTTAATAGAATACACTTTCTATTGAAGAGGCTTTACATAAAGGCTGGTGATAAGTGTTGATCATGCATTTATGTTTAACACTAAGAAAAAATGTTATAAGAAGGGTTGCTTTGTCTATTCTAGGCCTCTTATTTTTCCAAATGAATTTAATGACTGCTTTTTCTATTTCTATGAAGAACATCATTGGAATTTTAAATAGGAACTGCATTAAATCTGTATAGCACCTTTATAGTAAGGCCATTTTGACAATATTAATTCTGCCTATCCAAGAACATGGGTGATATTTCCATTTTCTTCTTCAATTTCTTTCTTTAGTGTTCTGTGGTTCTCATTATAGAGGTCTTTCACCTATTTTGTTAGGTTGATTTCCAAGTATTTTATTTTATTTATTTTTTTGAGGCTATTGTAAATGGGGTAGTTTTCCTTATTTCTCTTTCAGATGATATGTCATTTATATAGTGGTGCCAGGAAAACTGGAAATCTATATGCAGCAGAATCAATTGAACCCCTATCTCTCACCCTGCACAAAACTCAATTCAAAGTGGATCAAGGACCTAGGTATTAGAACAGAGACCCTGTGTTTACTAGAAGAAAATGTAGGCCCAACTCTCTATTATGTTGGCGTAAGAACTGACTTCCTCAATAAGACTCCTAAAGTGCAAGAAGTAAAATCAAGAATCAGTAAATGGGATGGTATAAAACTAAAATGCTTCTTCACAGCAAAGGAAACAATTAAGAACATGAACAGAACATACAGAATGAGAGAAAATCTTTACTACCTGCACCTCAGATAAAGCATTAATCTCCAGAATATACAAAGAACTGAAAAAACTTAACACCAAAAAAGAAAATAACCCAATCAATAAATGGGCAAAGGAACTTACCTGGCACTTCACAGAAGACATATGAATGGCTAACAAATATGTGAAAAAATGTTCAACGTCTCTAGCAATTAGACAAACACAAATTAAAACTGTACTGCGATTCCATCTCACTTCAGTCAGAATGGCAATTATCAAGAATATAAGCAACAATAAATGTTGGTGAGGATGTGGGGAAAAAGGTACACTCAGACATTACTTGTGGGACTGCAAATTGGTGCAACCACGGTTGAAAGTAATATGGAGATTCTTCAGAAACTTGGAATGGAACCATCACTTGACACAGCTATCCCACTCCTAGGTCTATAACCAAAGGACTAAAAATCAGCATACTCCAGTGACATGGCCACATCAATGTTTACAGCAGTTCAATTCACAATAGCCAAGCTATGGAACCAACTTAGTTTTTCTTCAACAGATGAATGGATAAAGAAAATGTGGCATATATACACAATGTAATATTACTTGACCATAAAGAAGAATGAAATTATGGCATTTGCTGGTAAATGAATGGAAGTAGAGAACATCATGATAAGTGAAAAAAGCCAATCCCCAAAAACCAAAGGCCAATGTTCTCTCTGATATGTGGATACTAACCCATAACAAGGAAGGGCAGGGAAGGGAAGAATAGAAATCCACTGGATTGGACAAAGGAGAATGAAGGGAAGGGAGGGGGAGGGCAATAGGAAGGACAGAAGAATTAATCAGACATAACTTTCATATCCTTATATTTGGGTACATGACTGGGGTAACTCTGTTTCATGTACAACCACAAGAACAGGATCTTAATTAGAATAAATTATACTTTATGTATGTATAAATGCCAAAATACATTCTACTGTCAAGAACATCTAAAAAGAATAAAAATATTATATGGAGGGGAATAGTAATTAACATTTTTTAAAATAAAGATATGATGTAAGTATCAAAATGAAGAGGGAATTTTTGGTAATGGGGGAATAAAGAGGTTAGTGAGAATAAGTACAAAACTGGGCAAAGGTGTTGAAGCAACCATTTCACAGTTCTGAAATTGACCAAAGACAACATCAAATTCAGATGAATTTCTTCTTGAAAAAATTATAGGGATTTGATAAAAACAGTAGGACCCTTCAGTCTTCTAGTCAATGGCTCCTTTATTTACTTCCACAGATTGGTCATTGAGAAATACAGTTTGACCAGCGTGGGACTGTGTGGAAATCCAGGTCTTCTTCCAAAAGGGGCAGACTCCTCTCTAGAGGTACAACCAAAGAGCCCTGGCCAGATGCCAGTGACTTTTTCTGGACTTCACAGCCTCCAGAACTGTGAGATGATCAATTTCTGTTCTTTATAAACCACTCAGTCCCTGCACAAAATGAACTATGCAGTAGAAAACCAGGTAGCTATTTAGCAGGGAGATCCTGTAAATTAGATAGTGATAGGATGGCTGAAATAAGTTCTTCACACATTCTGAAAGACTGGAAAAACACAACCTGAGTAGGGAAGACCTGCGAGAGCCTAGCAAAATGGAGAAGCCAGAGGAGTAGGGATAAATGAGTGCAAATTTAAAGTACCCTGCAACCCCCCCCCCAACACACACCTACCGTCCTAATCTATGTGCAGAGGATAGAAGCCTAATGGGCTTAAAATTTTGGAGAACAAATTTTGCCAAAATCATTAGTGGATAACAAAGGTGCTTTGGCAATGAAGGGAGAACTCCTCAGAGCCCAAAGTAAAAAATTAGAGTTAGTATGAAAAGCTAAGCAGAGATGTCAGTGGCCACACACTGAAAAGGAGACAGATACACAGTTCAATTCACGTAAGTTACTAAAATTGAAAAAACAAAAACTAGTATCTCTCTAATATTGTAAATATATTGTATGCATACTCAACATATGTATTATATGATTCATATATTGTATGTATTGTGTATTACAGTATATATAAATATGTTATTATATATAATTATATATTATATGTATTATATATTACATATAATTTTATTTATATATGTGTGTTATTATATAGCTCTGTATGTATATGTATGTATATCTATATATATACCCACAATTTCCAGTTTTCAACCAAAAATTTATTAGACATGAAATAAATAGGAAATTGTGACCCATACTCAGGAAAAAAGCAGCTAATTGCAACTGAATCAGTGTTCCCAGACATTGGATTTAACAGACTTCAAAACACTTATTCTAAGTATGTTCAAAGAATTAAAGAAGGACTAAAGAAAAACATAATGACTATGACTCAGTAAATAGGTCATCTTAGGGAAGAAATAGAAAGCTATAAAATGAACCAAATATTCTAGAGTTGGAAAAGTCAATAACAAAAATGAAAAATTCCCTAGAAGTGCTCAACAGCAAATCTGAAGAAGAATCAGTGTATGTGAAAACTGACTGATGTAAATGATCTAATATGAAGAATAGGGAGGAAAAAATGACTGAAGGAAAATGAATAGTTTCAAAGTAATATAGGACATTACCAGTTAGACTAACACACACACACACACACACACACACACACACACACATATATATATATATATATATATATATATATATAACAGGAATAATAGAAAAAAGAGGTGAAAGAGTGAGGGAAAAGAACAAATTCTTGAGGAAGCAAAAACCGAAAGTTTCACACATTTTATTACTTTAAAAAAGCTTCCCCACCGTTAATCTTCACAATCAAAATCTCATCAAACCTGAATAGGATATACATAAAGAGACACCCACCTAGACACATCACAATCATACTGTGGAAAGCCAAAGACAAAAAAAAAATTATGAAAGCTGCAATTAAGCAAGTAAAACAAAGTGAAATAAAAATAAACAGAAAATAGCAACTCATCCCATGTAGGAGACCAATAATATAATTAACGTCCTACACCTAATCAGAAACAATAGAGATCAGAAGACATTCAAAATACTAAAAGAAGGGCTAGGGATATAGTTCAATTGGTAGAGTGCTTGCCTCTCATGCACAAAGCCCCAACACCACAAACACCCCACTCCCCAATACTAAAAGAAAACACAGCCCACCAAGAATTCTACACACAGTGAAATTATTCATCAAATTAAAAAAAAACTGAGAGAATCCATTTTAAGCAGATTTGCTCTACATGAATACCATGGTTTGAATATCCCTTCTGAAACTCATGTTGAAACTTAATTCCCCAGTTCATATGTTGATGGTACATGGATGTGTGGCCTTTTAGAGGCAACTGAAATTAGATGAGATCATCAGAGTGTGATCCTAATGATAGGTGTTGGTGGCTTTGTAAAAAGAGGAAGAGAAACCTGAGCTGACATGTTTGCTCTGTCTCACCACGTGTTACCCTCTGCCATGTTATGATGCAACAAGAAGACCTTCACCAGATCCCAGTCAGAGACTGGTGCAATGATCTTGAACTTCTCAGTCTCTAGAACCATGAGCCAAATAACCCCCCCCCCTTTTTAAAAATAAATTATCCAGTCTGAGGTATCCAGTTATAGCAACAGAACATAGACTAAGACAACAAACACTCAACTAAGTTCTTCAGGCTGAAAGGAAATGATACCGAATAGTGACTCCAGTTTATGAGGTGAAATGGAGAGAATAGGAAGTAGGAAATATGTGAGTAAATATAAAAGACTATTCACAAATACATTTCTTTTTTTTTTTTTTAAAGAGAGAGTGAGAGAGGGGAGAGAGAGAGAGAGAGAGAGAAATTTTAATATTTATTTTTAGTTCTCTGCGGACACAACATCTTTGTTGGTATGTGGTGCTGAGGATCGAACCCAGGCTGCACGCATGCCAGGCGAGCGCGCTACCGCTTGAGCCACATCCCCAGCCCCATTTCTTTTTTCTTAATTTGCTTAAAGTTCATGAAATTCTATTTGTCGCACTCTACTATTTGGATTATTATACATATTATAATATGTAAGTGCAGTTTACTGTTACATGTTATATGTAATATGCTTTGAAAAAATTAAGTAATTCCTCTCTCTCTCCCAATTTATCCTCTAATCCAAAAGTTCTAAAACTATGGCCTGTGGGCTAAATCTGACTTTTTGCCTGATTTTTTAAATAAAGGTTTATTGTAACCATCAAGCCCACTCATTTCCATATGGTCTAGAGATGCTTTCATAAAACAATGGTCGACCTGAGTAGTTGTGGAAGAGACTGTATGGACCCAAAGCCTAAAACACTTAATATGGGGTTTTTCAGAGAAAAAGATTATTGACTCTAGCTCTAATCTCCCAATCATCCTTCATTATTCTTTGAAAATGTTGTCATCACAACTGCAATATTTTTTTTAAGCTCAAACCCTGATACAATCCTGGATGATTTCAGTTGTATCTTGATGACTTACCCATACCTGACTTCTCAGTTGTTCCATCATAATCTCCATTAATGGTCTCCATCCCATTTCAGCCATCTATTCTTATAATCACATCTTGGATTATGTCACCACACATAACTGCTCTCTCTTCCTACAAAATCATGCATTTGAACCTACAAACATTCCCCCGCCTCACCACCTCCAGTTTGTGCAACTAGAGTTATCTCCACTGTTCTCTGAGCTCTTGGGATCTTTTAATAAGTTGATCTCTCTACTGTCTCCCAATCATCAACTATATTTTTTCTTTGCTCTCCTCACTATCCAGCTAAGATTCATAGTTCATCATTTCAGCAATATTCTTGTTAATATCCCAGATCTCATGTCTTTTTGTCAGTAATCTAAAAAGGCTGACCAATATATGCATTTTTGTGTGTGTGTTTGTGTGTGCTGGGGATTGAACTCAGGACCTCACACACACTGGGTAAGTGCTATGTCAATGTACCAGTTAGCTACACCCCAGCCCCCACCTATGCACTTTTGTTGTTGTTGTTGTTGTTGTTGTTACTGGGGATTAAGCCCCAGGATGATGAACCACTGAACCACATCCCTGGCCCTTTTTGTATTTCATTTTAAGACAGGGTCTCACTAAATTGCTGAGGCTGGCTTTGAACTCTTGATCCTCAGCCTTCCAAGTTGCTGAGATTATAGACTAGAGCCCCTATGCCTGGCCAACTATGTACTTTTTAATACCCAGTTCCAAGAAGCCAGGTACTGCTGGAGAAAGCCACAGTACAAATTGTTTCACTACAGTTTCAATACCATACTCCAATTGTTTTTTCACTACTGTGACTAAAAGATCTGACCAGTACAATTACAGAGGAGGAAAAGATTATTTGAAGGCTCACAGTTTCAGAGGTCCCTAGAAGGCTGGGTCCATTCCTTGGGGCTTGAGGTGAGGCAGAACATCATGGCAGAGGAATGTGGCAGAGGGAAGCAGCTCACACAATAATCAGAAAGCAGCGGGGGGGGGGGGACTCCCCTGGCCAGATACAAAATATATACCCAATAGCCACACCCCCAATGAACCACTTCCTCCATCCATACCCCACGTGTGTCCAGTCACCCCTCAGTTAATCCCACCAGGGATTAATTCACTGATTAGGCTAAGGCTATAACCCAATCATTTCTCCTCCAAACCTTCATGCACTGTCTCACACATGAGCTTTTGGGAGACACTTCACATCCACAATATTGACTGAAAAATGCAAATATAGTTACCAAGTAAACTCATTTTCCCTCTATTCATATTAACTATCTAAAACTCTCTCCAATTTCTTTTTGTGAAATCCCCTTCCTCTCTCTAACTAAAGATTCTTTTGTTTCCTATATTAGAGAAAATAAGACAACACCTCCCTCGTCATATGCACAATTCTTATTTTCCTTTCCTCCTGTTATAATTTTTAAAGACTAGTTTTTTTTTTCTGTTTCAGAATAGTCCTACTATCTATGCTGTAGGTCTCATTGCCTCCCTCTTCTCAGACACCTCAGGTTTTTTACTTTATCTTCTGTATGATGTAAACTTCTTTTCAATTGGATCCTGCCCACTGGCTTTGACATAAAATCAAGTGTCTTGCATTAATTCAAACCATCACCATCACAGCACCAACAAGGTCCCTCATTTGAACATGCATACTCCTTCTATCACTGCTGACCAGTTTCTTAAAAGTCATGTCAATAATTGCTTTCCATATTTTCTTGTCTCTTACTCACTTCTCTTCTTCCTCCAGTCTGAATTCTTTCTGTTCCATAAAGCCACCCATCACTGTTCCTATTAGGTGATTAATACCTTTCATGATCCTAAATACAGCCTAATGTCCATTTATCTTCTCAGAAACACCAGAGACGATAGCTATAGCTTTTGTGCAATCACCTTCCTAGGTTTCTGAGACCCGATTCTCTGATTTTATTCCTTCTTCTTAGTTATTCTTCTCCAGCATTTGAAGACACCTTTTCCCACTTATTACCATGGACTGTTGAAATCCCACATTGCTTTTTTCACTTGATTTTTCTCTTCCCAGATGATTTCTTTCTCTGTCAGAACATTAGTTAACACTCATACTCAGATGACTCACCACTTGTGCCTTCAACCTAAGCCTCTCTGCCAGATCACAAGATGTACATCCAGCTGCTTACCTGCCATCACCTGTATGCCTCAACTTCACACCTAGTTCAACATGTACAAATTTAAACTCAAAATTAATCTTGGCACAATCTGAGTGTGTGTGTGTGTGTGTGTGTGTGTGTGTGTGTATGTATGTATATATGTATATGTATATATATATATATATATATATATATATATATATATATATATATATATCTCAGCATTCCCTAATGCAATGACCAATTCGCTCATTGTGAATCCTTGCCTCTTCTTTTTATTTCTCATTCCATATATGCAAGTCACCACCAAATCCTGTAGGGTGAATCTTCTAAACATAAGGACATTCCTCTCCATCTATCTATTGCCACTGTACTAAATGTTAACAGCATTCCTCCTGGAGATTTCTGCTATTGTCTTTTCATTTGGTCATAAATACACTCTTTTGTGTATTTGACTACAAATACACATTGTCAAATTGCAAGATAAAAAAAGAAATTAAATAAAACAACAGCCTTTCAATTAATTCCCACTTTTCTTGGGATAAAGACAAATATCCTCACCTGGACCAATCAGGCTCTCCAGCTTCATGTTCAGTTGCCTCCCCCATCATTCTCTTTGCTCCAGCTATAATATTTTTAAAAATCCCCCACAGCTGACATAACTCCTTACTACCACAGTCTTTGCACAGACTATTCTGTTTACTACCATAAAGGTCTGTGTTCTCTACTCTCACCTGGTTAGCTCTTTTCTCCAGGAAATCTTCCTAATCTCCTGATATACCCTCTCATACACTATACACTGCCTACATCCTCACTATGAGAATACTCCTCACTGTTGCAATTTGATATTTGTTCACTTAATTGATTGATGTCTTCCTTTTCCTATTGGACTTTGTGATTATTAAAGACAGGGTCATCCTAGTTCTTTTGCTAATGCTACTGCTTCCAATAACAAGATTAACAATCCCTAAAATATTTCATCATAATTATGTAAATTAAAGTCACTTTTTATTCTTATAATTCACCTGATTACTACACATTTTCAAATATTTCTGTGTTATATTTTTGCAACTGTGACCAAAATACTGACAGGAACAACTTTGGGGGTAAAGATTTATGTGGGCTCATAGTTTCAGGGGATTTAACCAAGGTCGGCTGGTTCTGAAGCAGAAATATAATGGCAGAAGAAGGCGGCTCAGCTCATGGCATCCTAGAAGGGGGAGGGAGGGAAGGAGGGAGAGAGAGAGAGAAAGAGAGGGAGAGAAAAGAAGAAGGAGGAGGAGGAGGAGGAGGAGGAGGAGGAAGAGGGGGAGGAAGAAGAGGGGGAGGAAGAGGAGGGGGAGGAAGAGGAAGGGGAGAAAGAGGAGATGAAGAAGATGCCTATGACCAGAGGACTATGACGGCAGAGAGGAGGAGGGAGGAAGGGAGGGGAAAGGGGAAGGTGCTGGATGAAGAAAAATCCTTTAAGAGTTCACCCCCAGTAACCTATTTCCTCTAACTAGATCCAACTGCCTAGTAGTCCATCCAGCTATCAATTGCTTAATCCATCAACTGGATTAATCCACTGGTGAGGTCAGAGTCTCGTGATCCATCATTGCCTAAAAGCCCCATGTCTGGATTTTGCTGCATTGGGAATATGATTTCCACACATGAAATTCTGTGGGACATTTCACACCCAAAACACAAAAGCATCAAAATCTTACATTCTGTAGTACTCTAGGATCCAATAGCATTCAAATTCAGGAAATGGGGATTACAACAATCCACGACTTAACTCGGAGTACTGTGTTTCTTGGAATAACCCAAAACTTCTAGCCTAGGAAGAAACCCTGTCAAATGAAAATGAAAAAGAGCCAAAGGCCACACTGTTTATTTCCATACCCATTTGCAGTCTCAGCCAACTGAGACACACATAGGGAAAAAATATTGTGAAAAGAGAAGGGAATCCCTTCCCAGCTAACCCCTCAGGGGACATGAGAACTGGATGTAGGTGCACACTGCTTTGTGAGCAGACAAGGAAGGATGACTCAGATGAGGAGAGGAGGGAAACAAGAAGAGGCAATTAATCCAATCACCTCTGGTACCTCAACATTTTCATATTTAGATTCTTCTACACCACTTCAATTTGCATTTGTTTATGCACTTCCAAAGAGTTCGCACTTCATGAGCACTCTGCTTTCCCAACTAGCTTATAGACATGCATATCTCAGAGGAGAATGGGAAGAAAATGGTACAAGTGACAGGAGGAGAAGCAAGAGAACATAAAAGAATAAAGGGGGAGGATGATGGCTAATGGGTGGTGACTCAGTGGGGCTCTCATGTGGCGGCTGCCTCCTGTGTTAGGTGCCTTTTTAAGGATAGTTCCATATAAAGCTTGTCGCTCTATGGTGAAAGCTTTTTTCCCCCCCTTATAGTTTCTATTCTGAACTTTTGGTACTCAAATACACCATACCAGAACCATTTCTGTAACACTGAGAACACTGCTTTTCATTTAATCCAGTGGATCAACAGCAAAGCTGTAATAAGATTGGAAATTTTCCAATCACAGAGTGTGTAGATACGGCTCTGACTCTCCAATGACTTGCAATCTTTGGTAGCTCTAAGTTTAACTCCCTGGGTTGCCCTTTATTTTTAAAACTATGCTTTCCTTAAAGGTAATACCACCCTCCTTTCTGGATACTGCCTTTTCCCCAATGCTATTTTCACTTAGGTCATCCCATATCCTATTTTATATAGAGTATACCTATCCTTGTTGCTACTTCTCAAAGGAGTTCAGATCAGGAACTCAGATATGAAGTAGTATAGTCTACTGGGATAGGCAAAATGTGCACAGTCCAAGTCCGAAGCCAAGGTCAATGTGTATTCTTGCTAATGTGTGATTAATGTCCTGTTGGAATCCAAGTAGACCAGTATAAAAAGAGAAGGAGAAGGCTCCATTCTAATTAGAATTAAGAAAGAAATTTCACTCAGAATTATTATTCCTCTTAATAAAATCTACCATTTACCAAACTCTCACTTCTAGGCAGCAACTGTGATAAGAGCTTTTCATAGATTATTTTACTTAATCTTAAAACAATGGTACCCATGAATGAGGAACTATGATTGCCTGTACTTGTGATGTAAGAAAACAAAAAACTGAGAGACATGAAATAACTTGGCAATGATGATCTGAATAGTAAGTGACACAGCCAATGTTCAAATATAGTCTCCTGACTTCAATGTGTGTGTAGATAAATGTTGCTCTGTACAGGTCTTCTGTTTTTCTCTATTTCAACCCCACTCACCCACCTACCTGGGTACTAATTAAACTGAGGTTTTGCTTTGTTTTTTTTCTCTCAGAAAACAGCAAGAGAACAAGGCATTGTAAAGCAGTAGTTGGTGGAAGCCTGGCCTACAGGTGATCTCTTTCAATATCATGGTCTTGGAGCAGCTAAGAGACAAGGGATGGAGAGGAGATGATAGAGCCTTAACAGTTACTTGTCCTGGAAAGCCCCATGCCTCCTTCAGCATGGTCTTCATGAGTTAATTTTATAGATTTTTTTTTCTTATATTACCAGGTTATTTTATTCCCGAGTTTAAAGCCTTACATTTCCAGTACATTTTCCATTTGTTGGCTTTTATTTTCATTCTTTTCCATTAGTAGAAATGGAAATCATTTACTTTAGGACTAGGTAATTTAGGGCAGGTGTTATCATAATTTTCCAAATAGGCTCAGAGAATCTACATGACAGACCCTCAGTCAAATTCATTACTAGCCAGAAAGGAGGTAGAACTTAAACCTAGGATTTCCATTTCCAAATGCAGACCCCTGAAGCATGTACGATGTGAAGGAATGCTTTAGGTCCAGTAGCATCCTTAGGCCCTATGCCTGCCCGATAGTAAATATATCGAAAGTCATTTTTACAAATTCTCTTCTAAACTGAGTCTACTTCCTTTGTCTTCCATCCCAGTGACTGGCCCCACCATGTGGGTATGCATGCCACTCATGTTGCCTTTGTCTTTTATCCACTCTATGACCTAGTCATATCTGTTCTGTGCCCAATACATAAAATGTGTAATTTTATTTATATCTACCAAACCACCACTATCTGAGACTAGGACGGTCTCCTAACTTGTTCCCATTTTTTCACTTTTGTCCCCTTTTATATCATTCTCATACCGAAGCTAGCATCATCTTTTGATAATACAAATACAATCAAGCCATAAATTCATACCACCCTTTCATTAATACTTCAATGTACTTCCATGAACAAAACCTTGAACATGGCTAACAAAGTCCAACATGATCTGGTCTTTACATTATCTCCAGCCTCATCCATTAATCTCTGCACTGTAGTCTCTCTGGCATTGTTCCATGTCCTCCAACAACACAAAGCCCTTCACACAGCTGTGTCCTTTCTCAGGATCACTCATAACTCTTGCCCTTCTTAAACTGTTAGAGCCTACTCCTTCTTCAGACTTCAGCTCAGGGGCAAATTCCCTGGCCTCTATCACAGACTCTTCCAAAGAACTGTTGCAGCTCTTATTATTAACACATCACTGTTGCAATTTTACCTTCATTTATGGAATTATTTGATCCATTTCTGTCTTCCTTGCCAGCCAGTACCTCTTTCTGCTCAACTTTTGCACACTCAGCACTATGCCTAGCATGTGGACAAAATATAATTCCCAAGGGCACACCCCCAGAAACCCACCCCCTCAAGCCAATGCCTCTTTGTTGAATGAACACGAGCTGAATATAAGTATAAGCTTCCTTCCCTCTACCAGTTACACTTACCAGGTGTCTGAATGAGAAGGTTATAGGTTTTAGTCCAAATGCCTTCTGGAAAGAGAATAAAGCTACACTCATACTTTCCACTGAGTGAGGAAGATACATTTCTTAAGAGCAGAGTCCATATCGTTATGTTCTCCGGAATTTGTCTGAAATCCACTGCTGACCTGCAGGAATGCCCGTGGGCCCAGTGGATGCCATATTCGGAATGACGAAGGGCAATGAGGTTCATCTTATCGGTGACCTTTGACCACTGCGTCTGTACCAACAAGCTTTTCAGCTGTTTTTGGCAAGTCATGTTGACATCAGAGCCAGGAACAGCATAAACATCTTCTCCTGCATTAAGTCCTTTTCCCCATACTCCTGAAAAGAAGACATGAGCCATCAGTTTGCATGATTCACATGGAGTGACTCTTAATTAAAACCCCAGCAACTTCAGTAAGGTTGGGCAATAATTCAGGAATTTTCTCCCTGGCTAACTGTGTGTGTTAGTTTTTCATCAATGTGATCAAAATTCTGGACAAGAATAACCTAGAAGAGTTAAAGTTTATTTTGGCTCATGGTTTCAGAGCATCCGTCTATGGTCAGCTGACTCCATTGCTCTGGGCTCTAGGTGAAGCCAAACGTTGTGGCAGAAGAACATGGTGAAGGAAAGCTCATGGCAGCCAGAAAGCAGAGAGGGAGAGAGAAGCTAGGGACAAAATATAATTCCCAAGGGCACACCCCCACAGACCCACCCCCTCAAGCCATGCCATGTCACCACTCAGTAATAACATTCAAATTATTAATTCATCAAATGGGTGAATCCACTGATTATCTTACAGCTCTCATAATCTAATCATTTCACCTCTGAACATTTCTGCATCGCCAGCTTTTTAGGGGACATCTCATATCTAAACCATAATACTGTCTTAGAGACAGAAAACAGCCACAGAGAGAGAAGCACAGAACTCAATGTGAATTAAGAGTCATTTACTTAAGAAACTATTGATTTATGACTATTTATTTGTTTGTCCCAAAATAAATTTAAGTTCTCTGATGACTTGTTGATAAAATTAAGCCTATCTAAAAACTAAAGTGCATCAGCAAATTTAGTGTACACATATTCTTACATTTAGTAAAATTGACCTTTTGTGGTTATAGCCACATATAACACAGTAGCGAAGCTCTACAAAACTGCAAAAATAACTAATATATGTAGAGCATTTAAAAATATGCATCTACAACAGACATTTAATGCTTTCACATTATAAGGGTGATATGATCAACCCCTTTTTTGAGGAGGAAATGGAAGCACTGAGAGATTAAGTGGTTTTCTCAAAGCCACACACACTAGAAAAAGAACATGAATTCGGTTAGTCTTCTTATAACCTTCATAACCCCCAAACTGCCTCCCAAATTCAATATGACTGGGTAGGCTAAGAAATTTGATTTTCCATATATGAGGATGGAAAAAAACCTTCATCTTCATGTAGTTAGGTCTCCTGAAGAGAGATGGGGAGAAGACGCCTCAGATTCCACACAGCATAATGTCTAATCAATTCCCTGAAATGCTAGTCATGAAAGAAGAATTTCTCTCCCATCAGTAACCTGACCAAATGGTACAGGGTACTTAAAATGTATTAATATTGGGTCTTTGATTTGACTTGTCTTCAAATCAAAAACGTTCAGAAACGTTCGCCTCAGTTTTAAAATTAGCTTGGTATATTATCACAGAAATAATATATTATTATGGCAAGTCCCACTGAAGCTCACAAAGGGAAATGATAAAACGACGACAAGCAGATGAGAAGAAACAAGACTCTCAAAGATAATTGACAAACAGGAATTACTACACTTTTGTGGATACAAAAATTTGGGCAGACAGAGATTAGTACTGTTCAATGTAACTCCTTATGAATAGCATTTAATAGGAGTATGCCTCCATCCAATCTGCAGCATTATATTCCAAAGCATCCTTTGATTTAGAAACTCTTAAAATATTCATAGCTATACCTAAAAAGCACAGTTAATTTGTAAGACACTCAGAGTAACTATAATACCCTCACACTGTGGAATGCAAAACCAATCTTCCTTTCCTCCACTTTTGAATTGGCTTGTTAGTTTCTGGCTGTCACTGTCCTAAGGACTCTGCTTTGCCTCCTAGGGCCATATCTATGACTCAGTAAAATTCAACATGTGTCCATGTCCAACTCCAAAGACCTTAGTCTTAGACCTAAAAGAAAAGAGGTACTTGAGAGATTAAAAAGTAATTGAGCAAAGGTCTCTGAGCATGGATCAGTTCATGACTTGTCTCTTTTCTTCTTTTCTTTTTTAGCTTTCTGGCATTGTTCTATCATTCAGAGAGCATTTCGTTTCCAAGAAGCACAATTTCCCAATTACTCCAGCAATCCTCTTCAGAGGGAAATGGGAGAAATTGCACCACAGCCCTGGCACCACAAACCACCTGTTCCCTTCATGTTTTCAGTTTTCATGAGGAGTCCTTTCTAGACTCTGCATCTCCCTGATAACTGTCACTTAAATACATAACTGAAAACTTCAGTAACAATTTGCCCTTTGAGATGATCAATTTCAGCAACAGTCACAAGGCATTTTAAATGAATAGAAGCCCCTAAAGCAGCCGATCTGACAAAAAAGGACAAGCAAAAGTCTTACCCCTGACAAACTGTATCTGGATGATGGAGTAGACAGCACAGTATGTCCATTTCTTCTCCATTGTCTCCTGAAGAGCTTACACCAGCATTTCCTTAACGATCACAGAATCAATTGATGTCTTTAACTAAGCACACTCCAGCCACCCTGTTCGTGCTCACAAACCCCAAATCTACCACAGGCCTGAGTCTGTTTATCACTTGGCAAAACTCCAGGAAATGAAACGTAGACAGGAAAGTAGTGCGGTTCAGGGCCAGGTTTAACCTTCAACAGAACAATGCTGAAATTGTTCCCTGAAATCACCTTCTTCAGAAGACTTTTCATATCCAAAAGATTGTCTCCTTTAGGATCCCTGTCAGTCAAGCTGCTTCTAAAATCCAAACAAAGGAAACCATGCAGAGCAATTCCCAATGCTCTTTTTATACATTTCTTTTCAAGAACACAAAGCCATTAAAAAAAAATGTGAGCTTGGTGTCTTTCATGAAAGGTTTTCTGATTCATCTTAAGGTATATTTTCTTTCTAGAATAGGTATATTTTCTTTCTAGAATTAACATGTTTAATTTTAATAAAATCTGAAAAGTAACAGGGTTTTGTGTCAGCTGTAAAAATTTTACTTTTCCTCTTCTGGCAGGGAAATCCGCATTTCCTGGGAGGGGAGAAGTGAGGCCTCCTTGTCCACCCCTTTTCTGGAATATGCTGCAGGTGCTATAGGGAAGCTAACCACTATGGCTGGAAGCCTTTATTGTTGATGGCAGAAGAGCTTATCTGTGCCTAAACTAGAAGCTACACAGAGCAAGACTGTTATAATCAGAATCCACAGGCAGAGACTCTATCGCTTCAACCAGCTACCAGGCCTGTTCCATCCCCCCAATTACTTCCATTCACAAAGGATCCCAGTGGGGTTACAGGGAAGTGACCCCTTGGTAAAATTCTTTGCTTATTCATGAAAGAAAATGAAGGCTAGTCCTTGCCAGATATGGTTGAATTTGTTTAATATCTTGGGATCAAATTGACTGTCTTCACTTTCCAACATTAAGCCCAGGGAGTGGGCTTACATGGACAGTGTAAGTTTAATGAACAAAGAAAAATAATAAACAAATTATGCATCTCTGTCTAGCCATATGATTGGTGCAATGTTTGGTGACCCCAATCTCATTACTGGAATATAGGCACCACCTAGCAAAACTGAAAACAGATTAGATGGCTTATTATGTTCCTCAAATAGAGGTCAAATGGACATAGTTTTGGCCAGGCTGTCACCACTGTGTATATATAATCTCTCACAAAGGCTTTCGGGGAATATGGATGATGCTGACATGAAGAATCACCCTGATCATCAGACGTTAGACTTTAGGTAGGAGAAGATAATTTGCATGTCAAAAATCATAACCCACTTCAATCTAATGTATGAAATATGATATGTCAAGAGCTTTGTAATGTTGTGAACAACCAATAAAAAAAAAATATGAGAACAACAAAAAAAAATCAATGGCGACAATCTTTTTTGGATATCCCAGCTGTCAATGCTGCCACTGCCAAAACTTGCCCCAAGAAATGTCCTACTCATTACTACTCAGCTAATGTTACCCACAAAAACCAGGAGACAGAATTATTTATTTCCTATCATTTTTAGGGATACCCTAACCTGTGTTCTCAATACCTCCCATCTTCCTACAAGATTCTGATCAATGGGGATATTGGGTTAGGCTGTGGTCACAGTGATTTTTTCCAAGGAGGGTTAGAGAGTTCAGAGTCTTTGAATGAAGAGCAAGGAAAAAACATAACTCCTCTGGGTGCCATTATCTCTTCCTTTTTTTCCTCTGGGAAAAACAAACAAACAAACAAACAAAAAAACAGGAACTCAAAGTGAACATAGCAGCAAAAACAGGCCAGGAGGTGCACTAGAAGATCCTAATCTTTAAATTGGTATTTCTATTAGATTAGAACACGTGAAGGCCTGGAGAAGGGATTCTGTTACCTCACTCAATTTGCAACAGTAAGCAGGAATTTACCTAACTAGAAACCCAATAAAAATCTAAATTTAATGAATTCTCTCAGGACACCCTTTGCAGTATTTAAAAGTTTTCTATCTCTTATTGCATTACAGTGAAGCACCTCTTCAAAAGAAAAAAGACCAAAAAAAATTTTTTTTAAATACTCATGAAAAGGAAATTGTCATTTATTTTCCATAGCTACAGACTCACTTTTAATAGAATCCTGGCCTCTCATTAATGTAGGGTTACTGGACGTACTCTTTCAGAAGCTACTGAGCAAATCTGCTCTCCCTAACTGTTTTCAATCTCCTGATTCTGGTTGTTATGTCTAGAAATTTTTCTAGCCTGAATACATCAGATTTGGCTAATTTTCCTTTGGGATCCACCTAGCCTCTCAAAGAAGAACTATTTCAGATGTCCACAGAATCTTAATTGACTGGCATTTTACAGCTGCAAGACCCATGTGGCGGCCCCTCCATAGCCGTTCACATGCAGCAGGTGGCAGCAACGCCCTGCAGACCAGCCCTGCTACCCCAGGTGAAGGGAAGCGCCCCCACTGCTTTTTAATCCTGGCAAAACCTCCTAAGGGCCCTTTCAGCATGGGACAGGCATTCTCTATACTTAAAAATAACTCTTCTATGGAAGTCATGTCAATCTTTTCTATTATCCTCCCTACGCACCAAATCCCAATTGTGCAGCATTTCTTCTGCCTTATATTATAGTCTGCTGCATATAAAAAGAAAACAGAGCAGCCAGTTTCATACACAAAAAGAAATCTTGAACTTCTTGAACTTCAGAGGCAAATTCAATTATTTACAAAGGGAAGCAAGAACACACATTATTTCTGCTAGAGGCAAGACATGATTGTGTGTTTTGGACAAACTTTTTAAATGCTCTAGCTAAACACACTCAATGAGAAAAGGACATTTTCAGAAATAAGAAGTTGAATAATAGTTAAACTTATTTTTGCAGTTTCCATAGTGGTTAACTCAGATATTACTGACGTGGCTTGGATTTTATTCTTTAACTACTTACATAAAAAAAAATGAAAATATGGAATGTTATACTTCTATACATGTTTTCCAGAATGCTTAGAAAGCACAATTCTTGAGGTTTAAGATGTTTTAAAAATATTTTTGAGTGTCAACTTTTAAGGGATTATTGAAAAGGCAGAGCTCTAGGTGATTCGAACATACACATGATAAAAGATGGCCGGCCCTTGCTCCTAAGGCACTTGTCATTGAGCTGTGGGGAGAGTATCTATGTGCTGAAGTCAAGCAGCAAAAAGCACCACCCAAGTGAATAGATGGCACAGGACTTTAGAAGAGGAGATATCATAAGGATAGAGTGGGCCAAGAACATCTGAAGTTTCAAATCTGAACTTGACCTTATTTTATAAGTCAGCCTGGTAGAAACCACAAGCTAAGTCATTACAGGCAGAGGAAACTGGAAGAGCCAACACTTGGGAAGGTTAAAGTTCAAGGCTGATTCAATGTGTAGGTTGCTCTGGTGGAGTGGAAGCTGTATATAAAAAGTCCAAGAGGCAAGCTTAGATTATGGAGGTTTTTTTGTTTCATGTTGGAGAGTTACTATAGAGTTTTCAGCATCAGAGTAACTAACGTAACATTGCTTTAGCACAAAGAAACATTTTAAAAGTATGAACTGGGTAAACGTGTGTAAGAAGAATGAAAGAAAATAATAGAGGAAGGCAGAAGATTGGTTAGGAGTTTTATGTTTCCCTAGGCAGTTGAGAAAGAAAGCCCCTTATTGGCAGTCATTATGGGAAAGTGTCATGGCAGGATGGGAACGAGGATGTAAGGCATTGTTTTAGTTAGCTTCTTCACTGTGACCAAGAGACCTGACAAGAACAATTTTAGAGGAGGAAAAGTGTATTTGGTGCTTAAAAGTTTCAGGTTGTAGACAGGTAGCTCCTTTGCTCTGTGCCCAAGATGAAGCAGAACCCTCCTGGCAGAAGGGTGTGGAGGAGGAAAGCAGCTCATAACAAGGAACCAGGAGAGAGAGAGGGAGAGGGAGAGGGAGAGGGAGAGGGAGAGGGAGAGGGAGAGGGAGAGGGAGAGGGAGAGGGAGAGGGAGAGGGAGAGGGAGAGGGAGAGGGAGAGGGAGAGGGAGAGGGAGAGGGAGAGGGAGAGGGAGAGGGAGAGGGAGAGGGAGAGGGAGAGGGAGAGGGAGAGGGAGAGGGAGAGGGAGAGGGAGATTGCAGACACAATATGTATCCCAAAGGTTCACCCCCTAATAACCCACCTGCTCTAGCCACACTCTGCCTGCCTACAGTTACCACCCAATTAATTCTTATCAGGGGATCAATGCAACAATTAGGCTAAGGTTATCATAACCCAGTCATTCCTTTTGAACACTTTCTTGCATTGTCTCCCACATGAACTTTTGTGGGACACTTCATATGTAAATCATAACAGGTATGGTGTACACCTTGATATGGAATGGAAATCTGCTTTCCAGTTCACAAATCAGAATTAGACGAAGAAAAACCAACAAGTTGGACTTCTTGGTTCTTCTGGTGGAAGAACTGTCCTTCTTGGGTAGCAATTGTCAATTGACTTTGGGTGGAAGTGAAAGATAATGTATTATAATCAACCTAGAGTTTTGATTTTTCTTTTGATGTTCACTCAATTTTTATAAGTTCTATGAATTGCTATGTAATGAAAAAATAATAATTTTGTGAGACTTAGCAGAGTAATCTGTTTTATTACTACTATTTCTGCCAGGCTTAATTCCATCCACAAAAGACTAATTTTAGTTTAATGCATGTTTTCAGTTACTTCAATATCTGCTCATTACAAGAAAACATTTTAAAGGGATAACAAAGAAAATAAAAAACAGAATTCGAACTACTTAAAGACTATCACAACTTATACGAGGTATATTTTTCTAGACTTTTATGTCATCATGTATATATGTAGAAAACTGATTTTTACTGAATGCACACTAACCTGAACTTTGTTCCTTTATAACATATTATAGATGCTTTACATGTTATAAAACAAAGATTTATTTCTTCCTTTAAAAATAATCATATAATATTTTATTGTATGGATGTATAGAAACTATTTATAAGTAAGATAAATATAAAATTTCATCCTATTCTACTTTGAGAAATAGAATTGTAAAATCCTGTCGAACAATTATAGTGAGTAATCTCTGAATGTTTCTTGAGGGAAAAGAGCTATAAATAGAGCTAGAGAGTGCCCAAGAGAGCAAAGGGGAAGAGAGAAAGAGATTTTGATTTAGTCAAAGTCCTGGTAATCTAATGCTTACTTAACACTAACTTAATAATGTTGAATTTTTCATAAATATACTTAAGAAAACATTAATATTTCCAGAATTAAGATAATATAGCCATAATTAAAAGAAACATTAAAAATTGTAAATTCTACCTGGTTTCCAAGCACTGATATTTATTTAGAATGTCTCTTCATATCCAATGGAGAAAGAACACTTTGGAAAACTGAGACATGTTTCAGTTTATTTTATGGGTTACATAGTATGAAGCAAAATCACACAGTGTGGTCCTTTCGTAGACTGCTACCACAATATTCTTAACTACATTACATATTCACAACTTTAATCCACATAGACTATGATTCTATACTATATATATAAGAAATGTAACCTTTTTGAGATTTGCCTCTTTTGTGAAAGAGTCAAAAACAGAGGCATGAATGTGTTTGCAAAGAGATTGTCTATTTCCTGCCATGACCTACAGCATACTGAAGTGAGAAGAAACTGTGTGTATCATTGAGAATAGACAGAGCCTGTCATTTTACAGATGAAGAAACTAAGACCCTGAAAGGTAAGAGCGTCTTGCTCATGATGACAGTTCCTTATGAAGAATTCTGTACTACTGCTCAGTCTCCTCTTACAGGATGAGGCAATTTATTGAGCTACATAAGATTCAACAATCACAACTGACCATTCTCCAAATTAAATGCAAATGGCCTTTGTTTTTTAGGGATTGTATTTGGGGTAAAAATGGGAGTTCATAACCCACTTGATTCTAATGTATGAAATATGATTTGTCAAGAGCTTTGTAATGTTGTGAACATCCAATAAAAAAAATAAAAAAGAAATAAATATTTAAAAAAAATAAAAAAAAATAAATGCAAATGGCCTCTAGTATCTTTTTTTACACCTTTATTTTATTTACTTATTTTTATGTGGTGCTGAGGATCAAACCCAGTGTCTCACATGTGCTAAGTAAGCACTACACCACTAAGCCACAACCCCAGCGCCCCCCTCTGCCCCCCCACCTCCAGTATCTTGACAAGTAAGAAACAATCTAGAAAGCGTATGTGCTTTGTATTTCTATGACATTTGGCT
The DNA here is from genome assembly GCF_964194105.1 of Spermophilus citellus. Classification (NCBI taxonomy): domain Eukaryota; kingdom Metazoa; phylum Chordata; class Mammalia; order Rodentia; family Sciuridae; genus Spermophilus; species Spermophilus citellus. The sequence goes on along the minus strand of NC_138188.1, from coordinate 96,750,790 downwards.
CAACTAGTCTGAACCTCTGTTTCACTGAGGAAACAATAGTAACTTATACATACATTTATATATGTTAACATATATAATACATATTTATTATATGTATAAACATATATACAATAAACATGCTATATATTTTGGGAAATTTATGTTTGTCTATTTGTCTGATCTCTTGCTTCCTTTTAAATTTAGTTGCCTGGAGGAATTATGACCAACTTTTAGTGGAACCAGGCATGCTATTTTTTTTTAATTAAAAGTATTGAATTAGCTCTATCTCATGTTATATAACTTGGCACCAATTTTATTTTATTTTCCCTGTTATTTGTTATGTATTATTTCCTTCAGTTTTGCTCAGAAAAGACAAGGTAGGAATCCAACTTATTCTTCCAAACAGTTCTCTTCTCTTCTTGACTCTTCTCTATTCCCATTTACCACCACTGCTGGCTTAATGGAAAGTTGCTCTATTTACCCGGCACCTCATTGGGATTCTAGGGGAGCTAGGCGATGATGGAAATACGGGGCACGTAGCCGAAGATTCTCAAATTTGTGTTTTACTTTTTTTAAAAAAACAAGATCATGCCTATTGCTTCTGAGAGAGTAGAATCTACATGGCATTGGGAATACCTGTATCAGTTTCATGCTTTAACCAAATTATGGAACCAGAGAATTTTAGGAGAATCAATTCCCTTATTTTATCAATGAGAAATCTGTTGCTCAGTGAAGGGAAATGATCCTGAGGGCAGAGTTATTTATACAAATAAATAAATAAATAAATAAATAAATAAAAAGAAGTAAAAAGAAAAAGAACCTGAGATGTTTGGCCATTAACCAATCTCCCTCCCCAGTGGAGCCATTCACTGGTATTCACAATTCAAATGTGTAACTTGGTGAAATAAAATGTAAAAGAACATGTATCAAGACCCTGAAAGTTACATTTGGATGTGCAGATCTCAAATGTCAACTCTGCAAATTTTCAAAATGTGCCTCCTTTGTCACATCTTTAAAGCATATCCAGTTGAAGAGGACCTGTCTGCCCTATGGACCCTGGCCACCTCTCCTTGCTCTCCGTGGACCTGCACCCTCTTTGCTCTCTGTCAGTTGTCCCTTTTCATCTAATACCAGGACCTTTACACTTTCTCTACTTGGAATGCTCATTTACAGACTTACGTGTTCTGGGGTCTTTCAAATGTCATCATTTCCTGATTGCTGACTGTCTAAAGGAGCCCTGTCATGAGTATTGGTAACACCAACAACTCCATTTTCTTCCTGGTGCTTATCATTAAAAGAAGGTAAGTTTCTTGTGTTCTTATTGCTACAGTGTCACTTTCCTTTAGGATGTAAGCTTGTAAAGAATAGAAGATTTGTGTAAAATTCACCTCTTTTGCCTTTCGATTCTTACTCTCAACCCACAAAGACAGGGAAAAAAAACCCCACGTTTTACTCTTGCACATTCAACATTTCACACATTTCCCCACACACCAAGCAATTCTTCAGTTCTTCAGTGGACAATCACTGGGTGTCTTGTAATTTAATGCAGTTCTACACTGTTCACCTGGAGACAGCATCAGATCCCACAATACTGCACCTTCCCTTCAGAAGCCATTCATAAGCCTCAGGTTGTGACCTGTGTTTCTAAGCAACTGGCTTTAATTGGAGTTCCCATGAACCCCTCTTCATACAAGAGTGGCTCATAGAATTCAGGTAATTAGTTTACTTGTATTTACTCATTTATTATAAAGGATAATAACATGGATACAAATGAAGAGCCAGATGGAGGAGATGCATAGGGCAACATAACTGGGAAGGAGCTCAGAGCTTTCATACCCTCTCTAGGAATGTCACCCTCTAGGAACCTGGAGGTTAGCAATCCAGAATTTCCATGAACCCGGCCATTTGGGGTTTTAATGGAGACTTTTATTAAATACGCACAATTGGTTGAATCATTGGCTTCATTTCACTCCTTCAGTTCTACACATGCACTTAAGAGCTAACACCCTGTTGTGCGATCTTTGACCCATGGGGAGCAGGATTTTCAGTTTCTGTGACCCAGATGGAGATTCTAGGGTGCATTCTACATGGCTCCTTAAGGAAGTACCCAGAGGATCAAGACCCAGTTGGCCTTAGTGTAAGCTGCTTGATGTGCCCTAAGCATAAGCTGCTTTGCTCCCCCTCTTTCCCTGTTTTGCTCTTTTCAGTCCCTTACACCTGTTTCTAGGGACTGTATCTCAAAGTAACCATATGAAAGCCCTGATCTTGGCTGTGCTGTCACAGGGAATGCATGCTAAGGCTGTTTTCTTACTGCTTTATCTCCAATTCCCAGAATGGTATTAGGCACATAATAGGTATTATCTGAATAATTGATGGTGAAACTCTAACATTGTTTTCTATTAATCGAATCATACTGATTGTACAAGGTTTGCAAAATTGAAATAAAACAGAAAGAGTCCTAAGAATAAGTCCTTCATTCCACTGCTCATATGAATGAATACAGGTACCCTCCTACATGTCAGTCTTTAGGATTGCATAGAGGAGAGACAAAGATAAAGAACCTCTCTTCTCCTGATATTATTTTAGCATTATCAAGAAGAAAACTGCCCATGGTAAGTATGATCAGTTTAAGGACCCTCATTGGATCTGCCACTAATTATGACCTTCAGTTCTCCTGTAGATATGTAAGACTAAGGGAATTAGCAGCTCATGGAAGAGCAGATAATATGTACCTGTACACAGTGAATATAAATTTTAAGGTATTTTATAACTGGTTTTCCAAATACTCAAACAACTGCAGAAAATAAGAACCCTTGTTGCATGAGCCATGGAATTCAATACCAATTAAAATAGACAGAAATAAGGACAACAAACCTATCTCTACCAAAAACAAGATACTTTTCTCAGAAAACAGAGTTTAGGGCCTAATGATATACTATCAGAAAATGCACATTGTAAAATCTAGATCTCTTACATCTAGGCACATGATATTAACATAAGACTAAACACGATATGAATTTTGTGATCATTAGTGGCTTAGAATTTACTGAAGATATCACTTCTTGGAAGCCAAATTATCCCAGGATTGAGATGCCAATAGAGTCGTAGAAGGAAAAAGAAGGCATACTCAAAAGTGATAATTGTGTTGAGTTTAATGTGGGGCTTATTGATAAAGATGTTGGGTTTAGGAGAAACAACCAAGGATGGCATAGTTCTTAAGGGGTATCCACCCTGAGAATCTGTCTCCTCCCTAGGACTTAGAGACCTGGGAGAGGGCCACCAAAGACAATAGCTGCAAGGAGAAAGCCCCCTGACAGGAGATATAGAAGTAACTGCCAAGCCCTGAAAACCCCTCAGAGAGGCAGTCGGGGTCATAAATATCTTGATGTCACTCTCCTTTTTACTAAGGTTTTAAAATTCCTTATGTAAAGATTAAATGGTTGTATGAGCTTTCTAGGGTTCCATCATAACTTACCACCAATTTTGGTGACTTTACACATGGAGATTTACTTTCCCACAATTATGGACATAAGAAGTCCCAAATCAATGTGTTGACAGGACAATTCTGTCTTGCACTCCTCTCTCTCTCTCTCTCTCTCCCTTCTCTCTCTGAAAACTCCAGAAGACAATCTGTTCCCAGGCTCTATGGGTTTCTGGGTACAATCAGTATGACTCCAATCTCTACTTCAGCCTTCAATGGCCTCCTCCTCTCCCTGTGTCCTCTCTCCTGTCTCTAATAAGGATATTAGTCATTGGATTTTGGGCCCTCCTTGTTTTTCTAGGGTGATCCCATCTGAATATTCTTTACTTATTTATACTTTCAAATATCCATTTTCCAAATTAGATTCAATTTCCAGGTATTGGGACTTGCATATATCTTTGAAGGACCACCATTCAACCCACTAAAAATATGAAGAAAGGTCATTTTAATAAACAAAGCATATTTTCATCCTGAGAAAACTGAAGCCTTGTGGTGGATTCTGTCGGGTGTTGCCCAGCTCCCTGCATCAGGCCCAGCTCCCTGCATCAGGCCGGAAGTGTTCATTTCTGTGGCTCTTCTGCAGCTGCAGCAGCCCTGAGTTGCCCTTTGATGTCCCATAGCTGAGTCATTCTACAAAAATTTCCTTCATCTGAAGAGAACTGCCTTCTAAAATTTGATTCCTCCCTGCAAGCAGCCTGCAAGTAGTAGGTGCATGAGGACAGGAGAACAAGGGCCTGACTCTTTGCCTCAATTTTGGATAATTTTGAAGGACTTTCCTAGCTCCTAAGTTTGTGGGATGGGACTAGGTCTTTGTTACAACCCCATGACAATTAAATTTTTCCTTCTGTGCCATCCCACACTCCCTTGAAAGAAGGCTTCCCAAGAACAGCCTCTAGTATGCCCCCCTAGTCTCACCAGGGACCCCAAGACCTACCTTGGCCTGAGACAAATGGAGATATTGTGAGTAACTCAAGGGGAGACTTTAGGAGAACTGCTCTCTAAATGGACTGGGAGAAAAGTAAAAGAAGTCCTTAACCTTTATTGTAGGGGTCCTCTGCCCTATTATTGTCCTTGTCATTAGGAACATGAGATGAAAAACAGAAATATGAGAAGGATGAAAAACTTTTCAAAATAGAGTTAATATTTTTCAAAAGTTGGACAGAAGTTAAGTAGATGATGAGAAGATACTATCAGAGTTTTAAACCCAAATCTTATCTAATAAAATATTAACAAATATGTTTTTAAATATAGTTTTAATTGACATATAGTACCCGTACGTATTTATGGTGTTCAGTGTGACATTTACGTATATGTATACAATGTATAGTGATCAGGTTAGGTAATTGGCATAGCTATCATCTTAGGCATATATCATTTCTTTGTGTTTGGAGCATTCAAAATCTCCTCTGCAAGCTCTTTTGAAATATTCAATTAGTTACTCTCATCCATAGTTGTCCTAATGTGCTTTAGAACACGAGCAGTTATTTTCCTTAATCCAAATTCACCCCTGTTCCTGTTAACCATCCTCTATCCACCCACTTCAGGAATATATTTTTAAATAGAAAATGAAAGTAAAAGGCCCTGGATATTGAAGGCAGAACATAAGAAAAACAAAACCAAGCCAGCAACAGCAACAAAAGTAAATGGGGATAAAGGAAAAGGAGAAAGGGCTAAGCAAAGAAGTAATGAGTTCACAACGACTTTGAGATGGACCGAGTTTCCCAGTCCTGTGTTGTGACAGGGTGGGGTCCTGTTCCTCTCTGTCGACACCGTCCACAGTCAGCCTTTCACAATGGCTGGTTTCCCAGGGCTGACCACTGAGGAGGGGAAGCCAAGCTACGTCCTGCTCTCAAGAGAAGTATGTGGCAGAATTGCATCAGAAAATTTTCAACCAGAGATCATTTTAAATGTTAAACTCTTAAGCTATTTATGAAAACTACACCTACCCCTGTGTGCAGATATCAAGAAAAATACCTGTACTGTATTCATTTGGCTGTTAATATAGAGTGGAACAATGTGGTGTAGAACATAGGCTCTTAGCTGAATCAGAGCTGCTTCAGTCAGTTCTTGGCTCTGCCGTTTTATGATCTAGCCTTAAACAGATGCTTAACTTCTCTTATCCACTGTGCTCTTCCTTCTGTACATTGAGGCACATGAAAAGATTGAAGACACAGAAAGTACCAGGTACTAACCTAAGTCAGTTGCAAAACCCACTACTACCAACATGAAATACATGGGACATTTTTGCTTTCCTAATGTGTGTGTGTGTATTTTTGCAGAAGATGTAAGTTCATAATTATTGCTTGATTCTTTCTTCAATGAAAGCAAATAAGCATCTACTGTTGTCTCCTATGTCAACTGTATAGATAAAAAAAAAAAGAGAGAGAGAAAGAGATGGTTGGTGCCATCCTTTATTAACTAATGTTCTCAGCTCTGTTTTGGATCCCTAAACACAGACAGTGATATATGGTGGTCAAAGAGACTGATTTTCAGAAAAGGGCATGAGTTTGGGGCATGAACAATTTAGGAAATCACCATCTGCCCTAAGAAAGACATTGAGGAAATGGGAAAAGTGAGAGACAACATTTCAAAGGCATCTTTCTAAGCAATGTTTTGCCTAAGGCATGGTGTAGAGCCTAGAGTTTGAAGTGAAACAAGCTAGTTCAAAATCTGGGCCTCACCGAGCTATTAGTTGAATGACCTTGGTCCAGTAACTTGTTTGAGCTTTAATTTTCTTACATATAGTAGGAGGATCAGGACCATGCTTATCCTTCAAGGTTGCTGACAATATTCAATGAGATCACGTGTGGAGAGCAGTAAGTGCAGAGTCTGGCCTGTGGTGTAGCTAATGATACCACAAGGATGCTCATAAAAGTAAGAAGCAAAGAGCAGGAGCAAAGAGAAGGAAGAGGGCTTCTCGACATATCTCTTCCCCAGATCAGTGCTGTCAGACAGAGAGCTCATTTAACTTTTCTGGGCTTGCATTTCCTCATTAATAAAATAGTAAACTGCTAAAGATGACACAAATGAAAATAGCTTTCTAGTTCATTGATTCAAGACAGGTTTCATGGTTATCACTAAATAACTTGGCCTTCCATGAAGATCTAAAATACAAGATTTCCATGAAATATACAGAAGATGATAGGCTATGTAAATCATAGGAAATTACAATAAATTATATGGGTGAGTATCTTAGTTCTGGAAGATGCAGCCTGTAATCCCTGACTGTGTTTTTTCCTCCTGAATGAAGACCTTTTCTCTGATCCTTAAAAATCAATGCTACAGTACATTAATCATAGCCTGCTGTAGTGATTGGATTAAAGAAAAGATCTTGCTAGGGCTTACATAAAAACCTAAAGTAAACAGTCACCCAATATACAGGCCTACTGGTTTGGACACGGGGACACTATAAAGACATTTAAAATTGAATGAATAAATCCATCTGCTTTAAAAGAACCTGTCTTAAATAAAAGAAACTTGAGATGCCAGATTCTCTCTCTCTCTCTCTCTCTCTCTCTCTCTCTCTCTCTCTCTCTCTCTTTCTCCTCTTAGCCATTTTGCTCAATCAAACGTGTCTTATCAAAAACTGTAGATTCCTTTGGAATTATAAGCAAGTTAGCCAATATACCTGTCCAATGGCTACCTGGAATAGGATTGGTTTGGGATTCTAATGTGGATCAAAATAATGTCTACGTTTCCATCAACTTCACTTCCTTCACTTGTGAATCTAAATTAGCCCCAGATCCTTCTTCAACAATCAAATCATTTTGGCTAAACTCAAGAAAGTCTTTGAAGCTTCCACTGTGATAGAAAGCAGGTATATCTAAGAACTGAGTTTTTCTAATTTAGAATGTTTGGCATAAATGTTCATGGAGTGATGAGTCCATATGTACTCAGAGGTTGCCATAATGTTCTGATTGATCATGTTTCACTTTCCTCACAAAGCAGGTGACAAAATGGGAATAAACCAAAATGAATCTATTCTTATTAGATTGGGCCCACAATCTCATATTGGGTTTAGAGATTGGATTTCCTGCCAGCTTCCTGTATTGTCTGCTTATTGCTTTCAAGGGGAGCCAGCAGTGGCCTGGGATAACTGTGTCTGTGGCATGAGACATCGTAAATGGATGACACAATTTCCCTGGGCTTTGCTGCCCGTGAAGTTCCCTAAGCAAGTTAGTGTTTATGTGGCAGTGATGCTTGGGGGCTTCAGGGAGACCAGACAGGAATGGTCCTTACCTAGAATGATGATATCATAAAAGAAAGTGGGAACACCAAGATGAATATTCTTATGGGTGATATTTACTCAGGGACAGTATTGTCTTTCTGAGTAAAGAACTGTTTCCTTTTGGCTGAGAGAAAGGCTCAAGGATTCATTTTGCAGTGATTTCATCTCTCATTTCCTCTTAGATTGTTACTGAGTACAGTTGCCTCTTACATTTCCCTTATTTTCAATTGTGGGATATTCCTCTTTCCCATATCAAATTTGACATATAACCCCCACCACCACCACCACCACTACACACACTCACACACACAAGTCCAAATGTTGTAGAGTGGTTTTTTTAATATTTTCTGACATAAACTTGCACTGTCTGCAGTGTGAAACAATAAAGCAACTTTCTCTCATTTGAATTATCCTTGAGACTTAGTCTGGCTTTTCTTCTTATAACTGTAAGTTTAATGAGAAGTCTTGAAGTTTGCTGATGGAGTGAAGACTCAGAATATTTTCTGTTACTTGAAACAAAAAAAATGCAATATCTGACACAGGTGCTGAGAGAAGTTCAGAGAGTCTCAAAAAAAAAAAAAAAAAAAAAAGAACAAAAGCTTGAAATCAGGCAAGATTTGTTAAAACCGAAGTTCCCGGGACTAGAAGATTGGGTGGGGGAAAGGTAACAGGGCAACCCGCCACTTAAACATTCAGTGAAGAGGAAGAGGCACATCATTCCAGAAAGAAAGCAAAGTTCACAGGAAAGTAGCTGGAAGATTGAGAGTGTTGAGAGCCAGAGCACAGATGGAATGATCAGACTAGACACAAGACAAGTGTTTCCTCGATGACAGGGAGGTTATAAGACAAATTATAGTAAAATTGGAATGTGGAGAGTGAGAAATTAAAAAAAAAAGAAGAGTTCTGACATGAGCCCCCAATCTGGTCTGTGAGTAGAAAAGAAGATGGATTATTTAGGAACATGGGTGAGGGAGGAGCCCTGAGGAAAGTGTTAAGAGGGAGCTTTGGGTTATTAACTGACAGGATGCTGATAAGAGGTCCAAATATACAAAAGACAGACAAGGTGCCTGAGCATCAGTGAGAATGTGGGCACAGTGGTGGGAAGGCTCCAGAGAGGAATCAACCATTTTTGGTGTCAGGATGCAGGAGAGGAGAATGCTTCCTGGCAGCGGCAAGCGAACCTGTAGGCTGAGGGATGGAGGGAAACAGATTTCCTGACTGTGGAGTATACAGGGAAAAGGAAAACTGAAAAATTGGCTAAAGACTGGGAAGAATAGGAGGACCAGAGCAGGCAAGAGAGATAAGCAAGGGGGTGGTAGCAGTTCTCCCTTGATGCTTGGGTATTGTTCTCCATACCCTTAATTAAAAATTTCAGCTTCAACTTCACTCGTAGGTTAAATATATGTGAGTAGCATTCAATTTAAAATTCAGCTACTCCTCATCCCAACAGGACATCATTGTCCTAACTAACCCCAACATATATGAGAAATGAACTTATAAAAGGGGAACCATATATGCTATAGTCTTCCTAAGTGGAGTGAACAGGAGGAAAAAGAGCAGTCCTGAAAGCCTAAAACAGTAAACTAGGAACCACAGGTCTTATATTCAGGGTCCAGAGAACAAGGGAGCAGAACACCAAAGAATAACTTGGTCTGAGCTATTTCTTTGCCATGTTGTGTTTTACAAAATTATCTGACATTTCAGGTAAAGAAATGATCAGGAAATTCTGTCTCACCCCTGACCCAGGATCATGCCAGAGTTCAATTAGGAACTAAGAACCTGTGAGAGGGAAATCAACTACAATCCTCCTCCCCCAAGTAAAAATGGTGCCAGCCCTCAATTGCCTCTTTGTCTTTGGACAGCTGCCAAGTTTCATCTCAGGAGGTCTTTATTTTCTTTCAAGAGACCAAAAATCAATCACTTAATTCTTGGTGAGGTTAAGGTAGAAGATTAGAATGGATTAGAGTTGATTATAAACACAATCTCTCTTGTCATGCTTCCTGGGGACCCACAGAGCCTGTCAGACCCCTCATTAAAACAATTACTCTCACAAGCCAGTGATATGATACCTGCTTTATTGACCAGCCCTGAGTCCACACTGAAACCAAACCAGAGAAATTAAGAGAACAAATATAGGTATTAATATTAGACCCACACATTCCAAACTAGAAGAAATGAAAAAACAATGATGGTGGTGGACGGTGAAAGGGAACTGAAAGTTAAGGAATTGGCCAAGGACAGACCCAAGGCTAGAAAACACTGTTGGTGCCTCTGCACACCACAAGAAAAGGCTTGGCCTTGGACTTGACCTTTGCACGATGCCTGACTGCCTCCTCTGCCACAGATTTCATGAGGCATTTCTATTACCCAAAAGGATGGCTTAAGTGGTTCACAGATGTGCTGTTGAAGTATTGGCCAGATGCCAAGTATGAGTTACAACAAACAAAACTTGACAAACTAAAGTCCCTACTGTGTGACCCCACTGTCATTTTCAGGTGTTTTTACATCTTTTATGAATGTTAATTGAGCCAGTAAAAACGTGGAGTAATTCTTTTTAACGTTTTAAGTTTTTGTATTCATGCTTCCTTTTTAAAGAACTTTTTATAAAATAGGAGTGAAATGGTTGAAATTCGTGTAGTGTCAAAGTTGGTATTTTAATCACACTGAAAAGAAGAAAACGTAAAGTCATGACTCCCTGTGCAATGAGAATCTAATGTCCTAGAAAATATTTAATTTTTTTCATTAGCATGTGTAGTATTAATTCCTTCTCTGCTGGTACAGTGAGTTCTGCTATGTTTGCCTTGGGATTTTAAACTTGGGATTTCTCCTGACATTTACATGATTAAAAACATGGCATACATTTTGCCTTACTATTTAGCTGTGCTTTATTTTTGCTTTTTTGTATTTAAGAAACAGGAGTTCGTGAGAACAGAAAGGGGACAGGGACATTCATTTGGTAACTCACAAGAGACTGAGTTGTTGATGTAAGACTTGCAGTCCCTGAAGGAAAGTATGAAATTAAGAACAAAAAATGTTCTTCTGTGTTTACCACAGTCATTCTCCACTGAAGTGGACCGACCAACCTGATAATTTTCAGAGAAGTCCCCACCCCACAGAACTATAACTGAATTTGAGCTGGCAAGAACACTGGTTTGAGAGTCACAAAACCTAACATGAGCCCTAACTCTACTAGTTCTGCGAACTTCAGGCAAGTTATTTTACTCTTCAAGTCTTCTGTCTTATCAAATTTCCAGGGTCTTTTTAACTGGAACAAGAACTTTCTTGTTTTTTTTAATATATAATTTTATTTTTGGTACCTAGGGGCACTTAACTACTAAGACACATTCCCAGTCATTTTATTTTTTTATTTTGAGACAAGGTCTTGATAAAGTTTTGGGCCTCACTAAGTTGTTGAGGCTGGCTTTGAATTTGCAACCCTCCTGCCTCAGCCTCCTAGACTGCTGTGATTACAGGCATGTGCCACCATGCCCAGGTTGCCTGGCTTTTATACGAATTAAATTGACTCACAAAAGTAGACACGCTCAACACAATGCTTGGTACTGTGGGCACCAAATAAATATTTGACTATTTTCTCCTTCCCCATTTTAATTCATGAAGAATGACTTGTAAAAGCTGTCTAGAAGTCACATTTCTAACACTCCAGACATAGGCAGAGACATCTGTGTAAATCATTTTATAACAATTGTATGATCAGTCATACAGTATTCCAGTGAAAAGGGATCTGACTTTGAAAATCTCCTTGCTCACTTCCTTCATTTTTTAGATAAGGAAATTGAATTACAGAGGTTAAATGAAACACCCAAGGTCACACAGATGCATTGTGGCCCTGTCAGGACTTGAAACTAGCTCTCTTGCCTTGAGTCCATAGATCCCCTCCCTTACCATGCAGGTGCCATTGCTGCTGTGCCTATTAAGGGCATCTGGAAAGTCTGAAAGTCTGGGGACTTTTGTGAGATTACAGTGAGCCCATTGGTTTGAGAAAGTGGCTGAACCTGGCATGTACTCAAAATCACTACAAAGAAAAGAACACTCAATGTGATTGACAGATAAATGCTTCCAGGAATGTGTGGAGGAGCAGAAAGCTTAGCTAACCCAGTTCCGGCCTCACATGCTTACCCACATGGCCCATAGTGGTTTGTCTGACTGTGTCCTAAATAGCTCTCCCGGATGGTGGCAAGTGAGAGTCTAGACATAATGGATGGGATCAAAATAGACTTGGGGAACTTCCAAGTATCACATACGCCACCTTTGTTGCAGGCATTTCTTCTTCAGATTGGGCTCACAGCCCAAATCTTTAAAATAGATAATGTCATGTGGTGCACTCAGGGAATACTTGCCCAGACCCATTGATGGGGTTTTGTTTGAGGTCATGTGGAGCAATGGTTCCCAGAGGCCAGTATGAAAGATCTTGCTATGCTGGCTTACTGTACATCTAGGAAGTTCTCTGTGTTTTAAGAGAGTGTTTTAGAGACTCCCTGATGGGCTCTGGGGATCCTCTTTCAATCAGCCTGTGGTGAGGCTTAAACATCTCTATATTTCCAAAATGTCTCAAATGCTTTGATTCCCAACCAACACACTAATTCAAGGAGGGAAGGGTCAGGGGAGGATAGAAGGGACTGGTACAAATGGTGTCAACCCTCCATATGGCATGGATGTTGGGATGTGGAAGAGAGTGGTTAAGTGTCCTCACCTGTTTTTCTCTTCCGCAATCTATTCCTCCCTCCACAGTCAAACTGAATTGTCCTTCCATCAGAAGCCAAGCATATACCTTGAGTACATCTCTCTTTAGTTTTTTTATTCTGCCTGGTATGGGTACCTGTCTATCCTCTTTACTAGGAGTGGGCATCTTGAGTCAAGGACAGGAGACTGCACATATTGTTCAGTGACTCTTGTACCTAGTACTGTGCCTGCTGGAGTAGGAATACAACGAACACTAGAAACACAAACATAGGTTCCTTATTGTCAAACTGGCAGCATCTCTGCTTTGGCGTTAAGAGGATGTTGACGTACCTGGGGAGAAAGAAGCTCATATCACAGAGAACTCAGATTTTGTTTTGTTTTTTTGAAAGAACTGCTAGACTCAATCTTTGAGCTCAGTTTCCATGAGATAAAAATCCCAACTTGAAGAGCAATATAAACACTCACAGTGTCACTTCAGGAGATGATTCATGTGGCCCCTGGGCCTTCTAAATGGCTTTGGTGAATCTCAGAGTGATTCAGGCAGTGGCTGTTAAACAAACACAGATGCTAATCTGGGAAGCAAAAATGAGGGTAAAAGCTGTGAGCCCATAAGTCTTCAATAAATCAGCGCCTAAATCAATTGGGATACTTTGGGAAGCCCATGTAATCTTTTGAAACAGATTCGTCTTCAACTGCTTTAAATTAATTTTGGGACTTATAACCCTGGGGTGTGGGAATGAGGGAGCAATGAAAGTGTCAACTTATCCTGGAACCCAAAGAACTCAATGCATGAGTAGGAGTTGCAGATCATGATACATGAGACAATCCCAATTTTTGTTGAAAATGAGGAAAGAGAGGATCCCAGTCAAGGATAAATTCTGTTCCCTCTTAATTGTTGCTCAACAAGACTGCACAACTCTAGCACACCTAGGAGTGGGTCTACAAGAAGATTATGGGGCTAAGAAGTAGTCTTGGGGAAAATTCATCCTGGGGAAGGAGAGAGAAAATCAGGCTTGAATTTTTAGTGAAGTCTCAGCTGTAGGAGGCCATGGAGATTCTCTACATCTTGTTGTCTCTCCATCATATTTTTCTCCTGACCTAGTCCTTACAAACTCCCGTCTTGGCCTGTGGGAGTGGGGGAGATGAATATGGTAGGGATAGGGTGCTGTTCAGAATATAACTCCTGAAATATGTAAGTAGTGCATATGAAGTTGTACCTAGTCCAGACCAAAATATAAGATTTGACTTCTTTTATCTCTCAAGCATTATGCAAGTAGAGAGACTTGTAGTTCATAGCTACTCTAATGAAAACCTTCTGTTCTCTCCAAATTTTTAACATTCTCATATTCTCATAAGTCCTTTATTCCTTCATAATAACAGAATTATCCCATCTGTTTCAGTCTGCTTTTTCACTGCTGGGACAGAAAGACCCAACCAGAACAAATGTAGAGAAGGAAAGGTTTATTAAGGGGCTCAGGTTTCAGAGCCATCCATAAGAGGATAGCTCCACTCCTCAGGGCTCAAGGAAAGGCGGGACATCATGGCAGAAGAGTGTGGCAGAGGGAAGTGGCTTACATGACAATTAGTCAACACAGAGATACTCCACTTGCCAGATGCAAATATATACCCCAAAGCTATGCCTTCAATGAACCACTTCCTCCAGCCACACCAAGCCTTAAGTTGCCACTCAGTTAATCCCTATCAGGTGACAAATTCACTGATTGGGGTAAGGCTCTCGCAACCCAATCATTTCTTCTCTGAACCTTCTTGCATTTTCTCACACATGAGCTTTTGGGGAACACATCACATCCAAACCATAACACCATCTATGTAGCTTTGTCTTCACCATTCTGGTCTTTCAGGTCCCCTCTGCTCCACTCAGAATAGACAGAACATGCATTATGCATGCATAGTCTGCGTTACCCTGGAAGACCCCATGCCTCCTTCTCCTTCATTCAGAAAAGTGAGTCTTTTTCCTTAATTGCTTTACTCAAATGAATCCATCCACTTAAACTTTGTCCACTAGCTCTTTTGATGAGAGGGTAACAAAGAAGCTAAATGGTCTTGGTGGGGAGGAACAAAGGAACAAAGCTATGAACACTATATGTTAATAATTTTATCACAGCCGTTTCAATAAGAACTCTATACAGCATGGGACCCAAACATCCTTTTCAGATATCTCAGTAAAGAGAAGAACACAAGACCGAGAAAAGGGATATTTACAGTTTTCACAGAGCCTCATACAACTTTGGAAAAGGTTTCCTTACTAAAACAGCCCCGATGCAAGTGACAATAGTGAACGTAAGTGGCAGGGGAACATTGAGATGAGAGTAGTATATTTTTGCAGAGGCACCTGACAGCAGTCTCTGAGGGAAGCAGTGCCATGGAGAAGCAGAAGTCATGCTGAGGGGCAGCATTAGTGCCTTGTGGAGGTCATGGTGATATACATGAAAACATGACAGAGAGAATCTCTGTGGGCTATGCCAGCTGAAGCAGGACTCCTTCATATGGTCCACACGTGCTGGAGGCCTGGGAAAGAGACATACGGGAATGGATGTGGAACAGAAATACAAGAAAATGGCTTGTTCTCTATGATCAATAAAAGAATTACTTGAAGTATATGAGATTGAGATTCCCTAAAGAGCTAGGTGATGAGTGTGGGAGCTGGTGATACTCTAAAACGAACCGCAGGAAGAGCCCATATATAGCATTTTATTAAAAGTCACTGTGTGTAACCCAGTCAATAAATGGGCTAAGGAAATAAACAGACACTTCTCAGAAGAAGATATACAATTGATCAACAAATCTATGAAAAAATGTTCAACTTCACTAGTAATTAGAGGAATGCTAATCAAAACTACTCAAAGATTCCATCTCCAATCAGAATGGCAATTATCAAGAATACAAGCACCAATTGTTGGTGAGGATGTGGGAAAAAGGTACACTCATACATTGCTGGTGGTACTGCAAATTGATGCAGCCAATATAGAAAGAAGTATGGAGATTCCTTAGAAAACTTGAAATGGAACCACCATTTGACCCAGCTATCCCACTCCTCAGTCTATACCCAAAGGACTTAAAAATCAGCATACTAAAGTGATGCAGCCACATCAATGTTTATAGTAGTTCAATTCACAATATCTAAGTTGTGGAAATACCCTAGATGCCCTTCAATAGAAGAATGGAAACTGTGATACACATACACACACACAGTGGAATATTACTTAGTCTTAAAGAAGAATGAAATTATGGCATTTAAGGGTAAATGGACAGAGTTGGAGAATATCATGCTAAAGCAGAGTAAGCCAATATCCAAAAAACCAATGGCCAAATGTTTTCTCTGGTAAGTAGATGCTGAACCATAACTGGGGGATGGGGGACAAGGTAAGAATGGAGGAACTTTGGATTGAGCAGTGGGGAGGAAGGGAAGAAGAGAGTGTGGGGGGAGAAGGAAGGTGGACATTATTACCCCTATGTATGGGTATGATTGTATGAATAGTGTGATTCTATATCATGTACAATCAGAGAAATGAAAAGTTGTGTTCCATTTGTGTAAAAAATTAAATTAAATTAATTAAATAAAAACTATATAATCACAAATAGGCATCTAGCATTAGCCTATAGTTCGTTGGCTAAAGATGGATGAACATATGGAGTAATGAATGTATACTTGTATGTTCTAATACTCTATAACATCTATAAATTACCTGATAACCTAGACTTAGCCTTTGGAAAGATAGTTTCTCAGTCTTCATTCTTCGAGTATTGCTGACATCGTAGAACAAAAAGGAAGCATATTGTAACATAAATCACTAAGTCTTTATTTGCAATTCACCATGTGCCCTTAGATGTGTCTCTTCATTTCTCCCCAGCTCAACTTTCTCCTCCATATAACCAGAGAATTGGATTACCTTGTTCCTTAAATCTATTTTAGCTCTAAATTTTAGTGTTTTGCTTTTGTGCTGTTGCTCTAAACAGGGTAGAGCAATGGGTTTCCAACTTCTCCAGGCTGTGGTGTTATTAATTCCTAACCTATAGACTAACCCTAACATATAAACCAAACAAAGGCAGAAATTCTGTTGATGAAATTTGGGTGTCAGTTGGATTTTACAATTCCTCCGTACTCTCCTGAACATTTCTGGCCCCGTGAATCTTCCACGCCAAATCTTGAATGCAGCCTGAGACGGGGGTGCCAGTGAGTCTGGTTAGGGTAGGAGTCAACTGAGAAGAACATCAGAGTTTCAGAGAAGTACCTGATAGGAGAGAGGAGAGGACCAAATCCACAAAAAAACAATTTTATTTTCTCTATGATTTCAGGAACAAATTGTGTAAAACATTTATGTCAACTTCACACTCCTTAAAAGATGAGGACTCCAGGCAGAGTATCCCTGGAGGAGTTTTGGACAGACAACCTTAAATCAGACTCAGGGAAACAAAACTGCATTTTAAATCATATCATGTCGAGTGATGCAATGTCACATCAATAACAAGTGCCTGTGGCCACGTTTTTAAGTGGTGACTTGGAGTTTATCCCTTGTGCCCTCTTCCATCCCTTTCAAAATAATTGGCAAATAAGGTTGAGTGAGAGGTGTCTTCTATGTTTTTTTCCCACTCTTCTTCCATTCAATTCAGACATTGAAATGATGATGTCTTGTTTTGGTCACCTTTTGTTAGGATCCTTTTGTTAGGATCCTAACTGCAATCTGTCATGTCCTCTAAAAATATTAACAATTCCTTTTGACCTAGTAGAAGACAGTGAGTTTTCAATTGACTCTCACTTTTCAGCTATTTTAGGTAAAACCTGTTCTTGACATAACTCTGATGGATGGTAGCAAAAGACACAATGGACACAAGGAAAGAGGAGTCAATGAGAAAAAGTAGTCATGATAGTTCTCCCACCTTCCTCTCCACATACCTCCCCACAAGAGGTATGTATGTCAGAGAGACCTTCACCATGAAATTTATAATTATTCTTTTATTTAGCGCAGCTCAAGGCTGTTTTATCAAGGGCTGTTCAGGGAAACTTGTTGAAATAGACATTGAAAGCAAAAGACAAAGAACATTTAAAAAACTCCACTTCTCTAGGGTGATTTCATTTCCTGCAAATGAGTTACCATCTATTTATTCCTTAACTATCTTTAGTTTATCCTATCTTCTCTTCAACACGATCAGGTTGTATTAATTTATATTTCAAATAAAAATTTCTCCTTAATGAAAAATAAAAACTCAAAGATTTCTGTGAATAACATTTTTGTTTGTTCATCCCAAATCAATTCTTCTGATTTATTAACAGTTTATGAGGTTCCTCATTCTAAGCACTGTTAAATGCTAGAGAGAAAACATGAGTAAGACATTAAAATCACAGCATGAGTATAGATAGAGAAGTTTCTAAATCAACTTGTTCTTAACAGGAAACTAAAAGTCAAATCGAGATTTTTAGTTAAGGACTTATAAGCAGGAATACAGGGAGAAAAAAAATCAGCTAATTCTTAGTTTCCTATTTTAGCTCAGATACTTATCTTCATGCTCCCCCATTCACTCCTAGCTCATCTGAATTGGAGATGAAATGCTATTGTAGCAGAACAGAGTTTCTCTTGTCATAATAATAGCAGACACAAATAGCAATTTGAATACAAACAGCTCACCAGTCTTTTTTCTCTTGACCTAAAGTTGTATAAGATCTCAACCTGCAATGTGAAATAAAACAAATTATGTAATATGGGAATTAGGAGGAAAGATGGCAGAAGAGAGGCCTTTTCCAGCCACCCTATGGCATAGGATTTGGGAGGTAAGAGTACAGCCTTCCAGTCACAGGGGGGAACAGAGGAAATTCACAGAAGTACATTATTAGACAATAAGACAAAGAAAAGTGAGAGCAAAAGAAAAGTAGAGAAAAAAAAAAAGAAAAGTAGGGCAAAGAAAGTGATGTATTTGAACACTGGACAAGAAAGAGGACTTTGGAGCCAGGCTGGTGGCATAGGCAGCTTCATTTTACCAGAGAGAGGTGGGTGACACAGACAGAAAGAGAAACACTGCAAACACATATGGCACAGAAGAACCTGTGGAACAGAGAGGTGGTCTGATCCTAACTGAGCCAGAGGTTATGCTGTGAGCTGGTGTTTGAATCCTGCATGTTTCCTGGCTGGTGAATAGACAGTTGAGGCAGGAAGTCATTTTGAAGGGCCACATTGCAGCTTTCTGCTGCAGGAGACTGGGGTATCTTGAAAGTAGTGCCAGACTGCCTGAAAACACTTGCCCTGGGCCCTAGAGAGTCCCTGGTGGGGCATGATGGTAATGGTGCAGAAGATAGTGCCCCAGATAATTCATCTTGGGGATACACAGGGGAGCATGGGGTGCCAGTGAAGGAGTGAAGCTCATGGGACCTGTGTGTGTGTGTGTGTGTGTGTGTGTGTGTGTGTGTATGTGTGTGTTTGTTGGTGGTTGTGTTCTTGTTGAGCTGATTCATTCATGACTGTCTTTGTAACTATCTACGTAGAGAGAAAGACACATTTTAATTTTCACCTGTTTGTTATTTTGCCTTGTTTTGTCTTTAGAGAGTTAGGGTTATTTGTTTGGGTTGGATATTTTGTCTGTTTTTACTTTTAATTCTGTTTCTCTTTTTCCCCCTTTCCCCCTCTATAATAGCCAAATTCTCTTGTTCTCTCTTTATTTCATTTGCCTTTTTCAGTTATTTTTTTTCCTCCTCACTTGCTGCTTTCTGCCTGTCTACATTTTGAATATCTTTAACTTTCTTTTACCATCCTTCCCTGTTTTCTTTTTCCTTAATGAACTGTAAGCATATTATCTTTGGGGATTATTTAGTTATAAATCTCTTCCTACTCCATTCATGTTATTAGTGGTGGTTATTAGTATTGTGGATGGCATCATTGATACCTGCTCTTGACTTTGATGCCAGATCTAGTTTGAAGCAGTTCAATGTTGCTGTTGTTAATTTCTGACCCTGAAACTTCTCTTTTTGTGGCCATTAGTGTTGTAGATGTCATAGTAGGCAGTGGCATTTGTTTAACTTGGGAATCAACAAAAGAGATGAAAGATCTATACAATGAAAACTACAGAACCCTAAAGAAAGAAGTCAAAGAAGACCTTAGAAGATGGAAAGATCTACCTTTCTCTTGGCTAGGCAAAATTAATATTATCAAAATGACAATACTACCAAAAGCAGTATATAGATTCAATGCAATTCCGATCAAAATCCCAATGGCATTCTTCATAGAAATAGAAAAAGCAATTATGAAACTCATCTGGAAAAATAAAAGACCAAGAATAGCTAAAGCAATCCTTAGCAGGAAGAGTGAAACAGGTAGCACCACTACACCAGACCTTAAACTATACTACAGAGCAATAGTAACAAAAACAGCATGGTATTGGCACCAAACAGACTGGTAGACCAATGGTACAGAATAGAGGACACAGAGACTAACCCAGAAAGTAACAATTATCTTATATTAGACAAAGGTGCCAAGAACAAGCACTGGAGAAAGATAGCCTCTTCAACAAATGGTGCTGGGAAAATTGGAAATCCATATGCAACAAAATGAAATTAAACCCCTATCTCTCACCATGCACAAAACTCAACTTAAAGTGGATCAAGGACCTAGGAATTAAACCAGAGACTCTCCGTCTAACAGAAGAAAAAGTAGGCCCTAATCTTCATCATGTGGGATTAGGCCCCAACTTTTTTAATATGACTCCTATAGCACAAGAATTAAAACTAAGAATCAATAAATGGGATGGATTCAAACTAAAAAGTTTCTTATCAGCAAAGGAAACAATCTGTGAGGTGAATAGAGAGCTTACATCTTGGGAGCAAATTTTTACCCCTCACACATCAGATAGAGCACTAATCTCCAAGGTATGTAAAGAACTCAAAAAGCTAAAACCAATAATAATAATAATAATAATAACCCAATCAATAAATGGGCCAAGGACATGAACAGAAACTTCTCAGAAGAGAATATACAATCAATCAACAAATATATGAAAAAAATATTCATCATCTCTAGCAATTAGAGAAATGAAAATAAAAACTACTCTAAGATGCCCTCTCACTCCAGTCAGAATGGCAGCTATTATGAAGACAAACAATAATAAGTGTTGGTGAGGATGTGGATAAAAAGGTACAATTATACACTGCTGGTGGGACTGAAAATTGCTTCAGCCAGTATGGAAAGCAGTATGGAGATTTCTTGGAAAACTTGGAATGGAACCACCATTTGACTCAGCTATCCCTCTCCTTGGTCTATACCCAAAGGACTTAAAAACAGCACACTACAGGGACAAAGCCATATCAATGTTTACAGCAGCACAATTCACAATAGCTAAACTGTGGAACCAACCTAGATGCCCTTCAGTAGATGAATGGATTAAAACAATGTGGCATATATACACAATGGAATATTACTCAGCAATAAAAGAGAATAAAAACATGGCATTTGCAGGTAAATAGATGCAGTTGGAGAAGATAATGCTAAGTGAACTTAGCCAATCCCACAAAAACAAATGGTGAATGTTTTCTCTGATATAAGGTGACTGACTCATAGCTGGGTAGGGAGAGGAAGCATGGGAGGAATTGACGAACTCTAGATAGGGCAAAGGGGTGGGAGAAGAAGGGAGGTGGCAGGGCATTAGCAATGATGTTGGAATGTGATGGTCATCATTATCCAAAGTACATGTACGAAGACACAACTTGGTGTGAACATACTTTATATATAGATATGAAAAATTGTATTCTATATGTGTAGTAAAAATTGTTATGCATTCCACTGTCATGTATTTAAAAAATAAAAGCAATTTTTTAAAAAAGAAACCAGTATCAGTCTAATGCTAAACCTTTTGAAAAAGACACATCAGGAAAATTACAGACCAATATCCCTGATGAACACAGATACAAAACATATTTTATAAAATAGTAGAAAGCCACATTCAAAACATTAAGAAGATAGTGTATCATGTTTAAATGTGTTTCATCACAGGGACACAAGATTGTTTCAACATATGCAAACCAATAAATTCACCATATAGAATTCAGAACATAAAACATATGATCATTTAAATAGATGAACAAAAATGCTTTTGACAAAATACAGCACCTTTTCATATTAAAAATGCTGGAAACTAGAGATTAAAGAAATTTATATTGACATTGTAAAGGCTATTGATGACAAACCCAAAGCCAACATCATATTGAATGGAGAAAAACTGAAAGCATTTCCTCAATCATCAGAAGGAAGACCAGAATGTCCACTCTTATTACTCTTTTGTTTTTAGAGCCATACACTATTATTATTATTTTAATTAGATATATATGACAGCAGAATGGACTCCTAAAGAGGATGAAATAAAATAAAGAATTAATAAATGGGATGGACTCAAAAAGCTTCTCCTCAGCAAACAAAATGATCAATGAGGTGAATAGAGAGCCTACATTTTGGGAGCAAATTTTTGCTACACACATTATCAGATAGAGAACTAATCTCCAGTATATAGGAAGAACTCAAAAAACGTAACACTCTTATTACTCTTATTCATAATAGTTCTTGAGACTCTAGCCAGAACCATTAGACAAGAGAAAGGAATTAAAGGGATACGAATAGGGAAAGAAGCCAACTGTATGTTTTTTTGATGAATTGATCCTTTACTTAAAGGCCCAAATATCCCACTTGGGAATTTATAAATCTGAAAAAAAAATTAGCAAAGTTGCAAGATACAAGATCAACATATAAAAGTTAATACCTTTCCTGAAATCCAATAACAAATTTTATGAGAAATAAATCAAGAAAACAGTTTCATACTTTGCATGAGAATTATCTGTCCTGATGCCTATTTTTTGTTGTTGTTTTGTTTTCCTGTAGACAATGAATTGTTTCATAAAACATCATCATCAACAACAGTCTTATTGAGGTACAATTTGCATGCTATAAAACTCATGCATTTTAAGTGTATAATTAAATTATGCTTGAGTAATTAATTGAGTTGTATAATCTCCAGCACAATTGTTTCAGAACATTTTTAACTCCTCATAAGGACCTTCCATGCTCATTTGAAGTTGAACCCATTCACATCCATACTTTCAGGCAAATCACTAGTATAATTTTTGTCTCTATATATTTGCCTATTCTTGATATTTATATAAATGAATCAAATAATATTTGGTCTCTTGTGACTGACTTTTTTCATTTAGCATAATATTTTCAATGTTCATCCATGTTGTAGAGTGTATCTATTTTTCATTGATTTTAACTGCCCAATAATATTCTAATATATGCATATACACATTTGCTTATTCATTAATCAGTTGGTGGACATGTAGGGTGTTTCTTTCTTTGAGGCTATTATGAATATTCACAAGGTAGATGTGTTTCTATTTCCATTTGGTTGATATTTAGCAGTGAAACTCCTGGGATATATGGTAAGTTTACGTTTAAATTTTTAAGAAACTACCAAATTATTTCCCAAAGATTCTTTAACACTTCAGATTATCAGCAATTATGAGGGTTTAAATTATCCCACATAAATGCCAACATTTGTTTATTCATGCCTTTTTTTAATTAGAGTCATGCTCTGTTGGTAAAGTATTACCTCTTTGTGATCCAGTACTTGATTCTGTACACAAAGTTTTATTGGAACACAACAAGACTAATTTGTTTAAGTTTTGCCTGTGGTTGCTTTCATTCTACAATGGCATACTTGAGTAGTTGTAATAAAGAACATATCGTCTACAGAGCTTAACATTTAACATTTGGCCTTCTGCAGAAAGTTTGCTGATTCCTGGAAATAGGACAAGAAAATTGACAAACTTCTAACTAGAACAATGAAGAACAAAAACAAACAAACAAACAAAAAGAAAATACATGAATAATTATTGTAATGAGTGAAAAGGAGCTTATCAAATCAGCACTGAAAAGATCATAACATGAAATTGATAAATATCCTTAAATATGAACTTCCCAAAGTTGGTACAATAAGAAAGTTTGAAAAGCCCTATATGTAATTTTAAAAATTAAATGTATTTAAAAAACATTTACAGATTGAAAATTTCAGACCCAAGAAGTTTTATTAATGAGTCTTTTAAAATCTTCAAGAAAGAAACAACATGAATCTCATACAAGTTTTGCAGAACTTCTAAATTTATGTGTAACAATAAATGAGAAATAATAAGAGAACACTAAACAAAGCAATAAGGCATGACTAGCCCTATCAGAAATTAAAGCATATCCCCAAATCCTCTGTAATGAAAACAGATGGCACTCACATATGGCTAGCCAACCAGCCTATTGGAACAGAATACAGAATCCAGAAATAGATTCAAACACATCTGAAAACAGTATAGGAATAGGTGGCATCTCAATTCACTTAAAGATGAACTATTTAATAAACTGTGAGAACAACTGAACAGCCCTTTTGAAAACAGATGAAAAATGACTCCATATCTCAAAGCACACACCAAGATAAGCCTCAAATGGTTCGCATCTCTGAAATAAACCATTTAAATTTTTAATATAGTAGATTTATGAGTTACTTTTTAATTTGGGTGTGATTAAAATTTTCTCAATATGATTGAAAAACTAAATATGAGATACAATAAGATTCAAGTTTATGAATTTAATTACATAAAACTATTATTAAAGCCTCAAAATAAAGCTAAAATGTAAATGATAAACAGTTAAGAATCAATATATACCTCAGATAAAAACTGATAGATTAATTAAAGAAAAAGGAAATTTGGGAAACTTCTGGTTTCTGATCTAACATGTTAAAATTTGGAAGCCACTACTTAATTCTCAGAATAAGGAAGAAACAAACAAACTAAAAATCAGTAATTTTTCATAGATTCCTTGTAGATATAAAGTCACAAAATGAACCATGTCCCTAAAAAGTGGAAGGAAAAATGGAAGAATAGATAGGTAATCACAATTTACTGGAATCTGAGGTCATTGCTTGACCCTGTTAGAATCAATTAAATGATACTTGATTAACTTCTGGACACTGCATGGAAGTAGCATGAAAGACAAAAATTTCAGAAGGTACAAAATATCAGGTCCTCAACATAAAGTTTAGAGAAAAGTTCCCTCATGCTACTGGCAAAAGAAGAAGATAAGTTACCATTATTAAATAATTTCAATTATGTAAATGTTTTTTTAAATACATTTAATTTTTGAAATTACATATAGGGCTTTTCAAGCTTTCTTATTGTACCAGCTTTGGGAAGTTCATATTTAAGGATATTTATCAATTTCATGTTATGATCTTTTCAATGCTTATTTGATAGCCTCCTTTTCACTCCTTACAGTGATCTCTTTTGAACAATGGTCTGCCCTCAAGGAAAACTATTTTATCAGAGCCTAAAGTAATCGGTTTCCCACGAAGCTCAAATGACCTGGGGACAAGAAATACACAATTTCTGCCTTGTGTTAGTCAGCTTTTCAGTTGCTGTGACAATAATACCTGATAAGAACAACTTAGAGGAAGAAAAGCTTATTTTAGGCTCAGGTTTTAAAGATCTTACTCCATAATCAACTGACTCCATTGCTCTGGGCCTGAGGTGAGCCAAGACATCATGGTTGAGAGGTATTGCAGCTGGAAATCAAAGTAAGAGAAAAAGGAGCCAGGGACAAGATATAGTCCAAGACCACACCCACAGTGATGTACTTTCTCCAGCCATGCTCCATCTGCTTACAGTTACCATCCGGTAGTTCATTGAAATTATTAATCCATAATATGGATTAATCCATTGATGAGGTTAGGGCTCTCATAATTATATATTTTCACCTCTAAACATTGTTACATTGTTTTATACATGAATTCCTAGAGGTCATTTTTAGATGTAAAGCATAACAAGTTTCCTATCACTTAATGGTCTCATCTTAGGGGGAGAAAGTGGAGTTCTGAGAAGCCCTTGTGAAGGCCTAGACCATGGGCAAAACTTACCAAAGTTTAGACCTAATTATGAGATTATAGAATGCTTCATCTTCCTCATATAATACATTGTATCACAAGGGCTCCTACATAATAATGAAATTACAGCTCAAAGAGCTGCAAACCTCACATCTTATCTGATAAAGAGTCTAGAAAAGTTCAAGAAAAGAAAAGACAAAAAATGAAGACAGTAGAGAAAATTTTAGTTACTGGCACCTATGATTACAACAGACAGTAAACACAGTCTTAACTTCTGAAACAAACATAGATCTTCATACTATTACTAGCAGTTACTCTCTGCTATGCATCATATCCAGCTTTAAAAAAAGTTTTACAAGGAATGCTAAAAGACAAAATAGAGTCTAGAGAGACAAAACGAATTTCAGAATAAGACTCAAATATGGCAGAGATTTTAGAATTATCAGACTAGAAAACTAAAATACCTATGATATTCTTAGAGCTTAACGGAAAAAGTGCAAAACATGCAAGAATACATAGGTAATGGAAATAGATATGTGGAAAGTATAAGAAAGAAGCAAAAGGAAATGCTAAAAATAAAAGCACTAATAGCAAAAAGTCTTTGTCTGCTCATTAGAGGATGAACAAAGTGGAGAAAAAATATGAAATTTAAAATATGTCAAATGGAAAAACACAAAGAAAAAAGGATGAGAAGAAATGAAATAGAATTTCCAATAATTATTTGGCAATTACAAAAATGTAGACAGAATAAATTACAAAGTAAATATATAAAAATTATTATTAAAAATAAAAAAAACATGCAATGAAGAAGAGAAAGGAATTTTTATTTATAGTATTAAATTATAAATATTTTCATGTTTAAGTTGTTAATATGAAATAAGTTTTTCTCTCATTATGTTTGTGTTTTCTAATTACTTCTATATCTGAAGGATCTTTATTTGCACATTAACTTTGATTTTCCTTATTAT
The DNA here is from genome assembly GCF_964194105.1 of Spermophilus citellus. Classification (NCBI taxonomy): domain Eukaryota; kingdom Metazoa; phylum Chordata; class Mammalia; order Rodentia; family Sciuridae; genus Spermophilus; species Spermophilus citellus. Next base: position 96,724,518 of record NC_138188.1, on the reverse strand, counting down.
TTTATTTATTTTAATTTTTATCATTGGTTCCTTTGAGCTATGTAGTTATTTAATAACTGAAAAGATGTTGTTTTGCTTCTTTTTAAAATTTTCATGTCTCATAATTTTTCTTGCCTAAAATTTTCATGTCTCATAATTTTTCTTGCCTAATTATACTAATATCTATAACATGTTGTTATATAAGAGAAGGGATAATGGGTATCTTTTTCCTTTTTTTTCTTTTGGTACCATTTTTTAATACTTTATTTTGAGACAGGGTCTCACTAAGTTGCTTAGGGCCTTGCTAAGTTGCTAGGGCTGGCTTTTTACTTGCAATCCTCCTGCCTCAGCCTCCCAAGCTGCTGGGATTACAGGCATGTGCCACCACACCTGGATCTTTAATTTATTTACAACTTCAATTGGACCATCTCTAGTTTCCCTATGGTTCTACAACTATTTTTGTCTGAGTTATAAATATTCACTGTTAACAAATCTTTTTGAGTATATATTTTTTAATAGGAATGTGTGTTAAATTTTGTCACAAGCCTTTTTAGATCTATAGAAATATATCATTTCTCCTTAGATATTAGTAAGTGGTATTAATAGATTTCCTAATAGTCATGTCAGCTAAATGATGGAGAACTGTATTCTAAGTATTGTGTCAGTGGGCGATTTCATCACCATGTGAACCTCTTCGACTGTATATTTACATAATCCCAGATGATATGTAGGTTGATCACTCATGGTGGCTTCTTAATGCAATCAAGAGACACCGTAAATTTGATAACATATATGAGGCAACTGCTGGCATAACACAGGAAGCTGTTTTACTGTAAACTTTTTCTTGAGTATAAATAACAATGAAAGTATAGTATAGTATTTTCAAATATTATGTGCTGCACATAATCACATATACTGTAATATAACTGGCAATACAGTAAGTTTCTTCACACCAGCATCACCACAAACACAAGAATAAGATGGGTTGTACCATGACATGATGATCAAAATGTTATGTATGCTATGCATCACACACACACACACATACACACACACACACACACACACACACATTTACCACTTACATATTGGTTTTGGTGGTAATGATAATCTCCTTATACCATAATTTTTCTCATTCCTTAATTCTTTATTTTATATTTTGCTTACTAAAGATATCTTTAAATAGATTTCTCAGGCACAGTGAATAGGTCATATATTTTGTGAACCTTTTCATATCTAAAAGATTTTTTTCTGTTGCCTTCACAAATAAATGAAAACATTTTCTGATTCAAAATTTTGGATCACAACATTATTTACTATTTTCTATTTGTAAGGTGTGCAGTGTCAAAGAAGTTTAAATTTTGTCTGGTTATTTTCTTTTATAAATAATTTGATATTTGTTTTTGTTTTGTTGCCTTACCTTTAAATATCAATGTCATACTCACTTTGTTTAAAATCATTTAGTAGATTTCCTTTTTATTCTCTCTTCATGAACATTTAAAACAGTAATGAAGTCTTAGAGCTTTAGTATAATTTCTCTATGATATAACCTGGGGACTGGTGCATTTTTTTTAAAGATTGGCTCTTTATTTTCTCTTATTTAGATCAGTGTTGGCTATTTATAATTTACTAGAAAATAATTAATTTCATCTAAGTCCTAAAATCATGCTTGCAGTTATTATAATTATTTAAAAAATGTCTCCAGTTTCAAATTTTCTTAATTAATTTATTTATTATGTTATTGCTATTTTTGTTATTATTAGAGGATCAACTCTTGAGTTTATTTCACCACTTTCTTATTTCTAATTCATGCTCTTCTTGTTCCTTACTTGGGATTAGGTTTTTGCTTTTTAAAAATTTTTTAGCAATGACTATTACTAATTTGTTGATTATATTCTTAATTTCTACACTGCCAAGGTTTATGCTCTGTATTAAGTTTTGTAACTATTTTTCCTGCATTTCCTTTAGGTTTAGATTTATAGAACAAATAAATTAAATACTCATTGCTAGATCTTCTGCTGTAGAATCTGAATTTACATCTTGGTTAGCCAAAGGTTTCTTTGTGTCTTCAAGAATTCTCAAAAAAAGGCTCAAGAGATCTCAGACCTTGAAAGTTCAAAAGTATTTGTTGCCCTTATATTTCAATGACAGATTAGCTAGGAATAAGATCCTTGGCTCAAATTTTCTTCCTGTAAGGATCTTATAACAACTGTTGGAGTTAATAGTTGCTGAGAGAAAGTGTGAAATAACTTTCTTTCCTAAAAGATAATGGACTTTAAATGTTCAAAGTTTTCTTGTATTTTTGAAGATGATAATTTTACCAGAATATATTTCCTTAGTGTTGATAAGTGTGTAAATGTTTTTTCTATAGCAGTATTGTCCCTTTATAGTCTATAGATTGGAAGATTGTTTTTGAAATTGGCAAAGTCACACATATATTTATTTTCTGTCCTGTTATTTTATATATATTTTTGTCAGAGGAAAGTGACACAGGATGAACATCAATTATACTTATGTTGAATTTTCTTTGTTTTCCATACAGATAACATTTTTCCTAATATATTTTATTTGTGTTTATTTCATTTTGCTCCTTTCCCTCAAGTCTATAACTTATGTCCTTTGTTAAAATTTTAAATTCTATTTCTAATATATTCTTTACTGTTTTAATTAGTTTTGATTTACTGAGTGAAAATTCAAATACTATCCTCTTTTTTTGCCTTATCATGTCTTCTCTCTTATTTTGGAGAACAATTATCTGATGTCAATTAAGGTTTGGGGAGTATATTTACCCATAATTTCTACTTGCTCACTCAAAAATTTTTAGAATGAGTATATTTTCTCTGTCAATTTTGTTCATGTTTCTTTCTTTTGATAATGTGTAGCACCTTTGTAATCATCCTGGGTTAATACTTTTTATTTATTACTATTCATATTTGAGTAATGTTAGGATTTCCTGGAACTTTGATTTAATTTGAAGTTTTCTATGGATTAAGAACAAATACTATGTTTCAAGCTTATGAAAATTCTCCTTATGACCAAGCATTATGTATGTGTGTGTGTGTGTGTGTGTGTGTGTGTGTGTGTTATTTTTGCCCTAACAAAATAATAACCAAAAAAATGTTATTTTCCCTAACAACAGAGCACCTTGGCAGTGTGGTTCCCAATGTGCAGTCTCTCATTCTTTGCATTATTATTATTTTTTAAAATATTTTTTTAGTTGTAGGTGGGCACAATACCTTTATTTTATCCATTTATATGTGGTGCTGAGGATCGAACCCAGGGCCTCACACATGCTAGGCAAGGGCTCTACCACTGAGTTACAACCCCCAACCCATTCTTTGCATTATTGCAAAGCATCTTCCACCAAGTGTGGTTTCTCTGTGCTATTTCTTACGTATCCTTGATTTTTTGTTGCTTAAGATATTGAGGCAAAATGAGTCCAGAGAAGTAATTGCTACCAGACAATACTCTCATTCCCATTAATCCAAACCAGAAATCATTAGTTAGGGGTACCATTTAGTTTGGAGATCTAGGCTCTGATAGGTTTGTCTGACTGACATTTATAGACACAAGCATATGTTCTACATTTCTTCTGTAAAGCTATTAGACCTTTATTCTGTAGCTCTTTCTTTTGAAAAATGAAGATAGTATTCTTGTTACTCATTTTATTTGGGTTTTGCATACTATTGAGAAATGAAAATGAGAATTTTGAAAATTGAAAGCAGAGGCTTCTTGATTTTTTTCATTAGTTTATTATAGAAAATCATATCGAGAGCTTCTTCCTTGTGAATTTTCACAGTACTCTTTATTCCCCCATTTGTATGGGCCTGATGTTGCTCTTTTTATCTGCCTGCTGACAGGGGAGAGATTAATTGAATTTTAGAATTTCCCCTCAAAAAAGACTGGTGGCATGTTCTAGTTCTCCACCAGCAACCCCTCAAAATCTGGAAAATTATTTTTGTAAATATATATGTTTAGTCCTTATCATAATTGATTATTGTAAGGAGGCCCTGTTTGATTTTTCTTGTTCTGTCAGATTCTCCCACTAAACAAGGGAGTATCATTCAACTTTAGAATTTTTAAAAAATGGAATTACTTGAAAAATTACAGTTACCAACCTGCATTTCTAATACTCTCATCTCTGCATAAGTTTAGGGGACAAGATATCCTACATATGAATGAGGGTGTTCTGATGCTTATGTCCTTTGCTCTGTGCCATGTTCTATGAATTACCATTTTTAAATGATTGCAATAAAAGGAGTTTAACAAGGACAACTTAGAGGGAAAAAGACTTTGGATCTGTTTGGCTATAAAATTATTTCTTTATGAGTTGGATAATAGCCACCTATTTTTCTAGTTCATTTTTGCTGTTTTAGAGTTAACCACTCATGGATAAGGTGACTTAAAGTCTTTTTAAACTTTACTGGGTTCATCTATCTTGTTCTGGTTCAGAGATTAGAGCATGTCTTTTGCAGTTCAAGAATGTACTTCTTGAATCTGTCCTTACAGCTAATGAATGAAATTACTTGAAATTCCACCCAGGTTTGGCATATGGTCCTCCCTTATCTTGGGTTACAGTCTTATTGCCAGATTTTTAAAAAGGACTTTTCTTAATTTTTAAGAATATTTTAATAAGAAGTTGGGAGAACTACCATAAACATGTCAAGCCTGCCGTCGTATTAACTTTCATATTCACCCAGTGAAGTCACACCTTAAGCCTCAAGAGTAAGGACTCATATGTTAGCTCCAGGGCTCTACTAAGTTTTTAATAAGCATTTTTGTTATTCACAATGAGACAAAATAAAAGTCAAACTTTTAAAATTTTTACCTTAATTTGCTAATTATGAACCTTATATTAGCTTAGTTTTTCATACAATAAGTACATTAAGTGATAAAATTAGCATGTACATGTTACTTCTTTTATATTTTATATTTTTTCACTTATACAAATCTTACCCTAGTTGAAACTCAAGGAAGTTGTAATCCTGTTCACTATAGATTGTCTCCTTTTAGTTCAATATAACCCATTGTTCAGAACATATGGTGAAATATTCATCTTGGTCATATTACTACATAGCAAATTAATTTTAATGTACCCAATACTACCAAGAGCAGGGGTTAATAAAACCCCCAACTCATATAATGTATTCCAGGAATTATTTACTTTATTCATCAGTCTTTGCTATTTTACTCTTAATATTTAATTTACTTACCAGTATCATATCTGTCTATTGTTAAGTGACAATTAATATTTCAGGATCTACAGTAGACTGTCAGAGACATTCTGTAACCTCATTGAAGATGTCATGCCTATCCCAGTTGTAAATCCTCCTCCATAACTACCTTAAGGTAAGAGCTATCTTTTTTTTTTCTTATCTCCTTTCACAGTGACTACTGGGCACAAAGGATCACTGTAAATCTCAGCCTAGAAGCATGCTTTAATGGATATAATGTGGACTTTAGATTCAGAGTACCTTAACTTGAGTTCTTACCTCTAACCTTTATGAGCTGTTTTTTTTTTTTTTTTTTTTTAAAAGAGAGAGTGAGAGAGGAGAGAGAGAGAGAGAGAGAGAGAGAGAGAGAATTTTTAATATTTATTTTTTTTTAGTTATCGGCAGACACAACATCTTTGTTGGTATGTGGTGCTGAGGATCGAACCCGGGCCGCACGCATGCCAGGCGAGCGCGCTACCGCTTGAGCCACATCCCCAGCCCCTTTACGAGCTGTTTGACTTTACATGCACTTACCTTTTCTCTTATGATCAGAAGGTGTAAACTGAATAGACTTTTTGAGTAAATTTGGTAAACATAAATATAGTGTAAAGCAGTAAGCTCCATTGACTGTGTACAGCTGTTCTTCAGATAGATAATATCCGTCTATCACAAAAGCTAGATCAACTGGGCAGTTGACCAGAGCACTAAAATATCACATAGAATATAGAAAGTTTATTTTTTCTCTATAGGGAGAGATGGGAAAGGGGTCTGTTGTGTTTGGAAGCAGTATTTTGATAAACCACTTAGAGTAGAGAGACAGACCATCAAAGGACATGCTCAAATATCAACAGGTGGTAGCTAAACTGTTCTAAGGAGGTCAAACAAACTAAATCCAGCTCTGTTTTGCTGAGTACAGAATCCAGAGCTACCAACAGGGCCTTCTTTTCCTGTCCTTTCTTCATGCACCTGAGTCACGAATATAAATAAATGGTGAACCGTGGTTCAGAAAACATAGGTGTTGGGCTGGGGATGTGGCTCAAGCGGTAGCGCGCTCGCCTGGCATGCGTGCGGCCCAGGTTCGATCCTCAGCACCACATACCAACAAAGATGTTGTGTCTGCTGAGAACTAAAAAATAAATATATATATAAAAAAAAGAAAACATAGGTGTTAAGGGTTATTATATTAGAAGCCTGTCTGAGAGAAGCACAGGGTGTGAGCCCGTATTCATCGTGCTATTCATCGATGCAGTGATGGAGATGTTGCAGTAAATGAGAGCCTAGCATTTTCAGTGCTGGATTCTTTAACACTCCAACGCAGTGTATTACTTATTCAAAGGTACCTTTGTTTCTGAAATACATATCAAACTCTATTATTCAGGTTTCATATGAAGATGCAGCTCATTTAAAAAAAATCTTATTTTTTAGTTGTCAACGGATCTTTATTTTATTTATTTATATATGGTGCTGGGAATTGAACACCAGTGCCTCACACATGCTAAGCAAGTGCTCAACCACTAAGCCACAATGCCAGACCAAGATGCAGCTCTTGAAATATCTATGAGGGGCTTCCTGATCAATTATACATGAAGGCAGTTTCCACAGCCCTTAGATACAAGGGTCAGCTGCCTGTGTTTGTGGACTTGGACAGCACCTAGGAATTACCCATCTCTCTTTGGTTACATAGAATGCTGATTATTTTGCCTTCTGTGTCACCACAGCACCTATAGATAAGAAGAACAAACCACTGTAAATGCCACAGCTTGGGTGTAAGTATTGTTTTTTTACAATCCAAGAGATAATTTATAAAACCTGATAATATTCTTTTAGATTCTCTGAAAGTTGTTTTGATTCTCTGGGACTCAGAGAAAGCCCTTTTTAGAGCAGAAACTATTTGTTTATACAGTCAGGCTTTGAGGATGATTTATTATATATTCATCTGAGAAACCTGCAACTCAGGCAATTCAAGACTTTTAACTTTTAGAAACCTCCAACAGCCATGGGATATGTTTCCAGACAAAAGCAATGTCACTTGATGAACAATCTACTTGTTATTTATCTCTCTGCTTTCAGGAGACAATGCTAAGTCAGCCAAGGACACCTACGAAAGGCTACAATTATTAATAGAAATCAAATGGTGTACCATACAGAATGCACTTTCTTCAATTATGTTCTTAAATGAGATGGAAAATGGTTCAATAACCCTGGAGCTGATATCTGATTTGAAATATTTTTTAGCATATAATTTAATTTAATCTTGGTCTTGTATAAAATTTATAAATTTTCATGAAGATTAAAACATAGATGCTGGTTTTCATTTGTTTAATGAAAGATGATCCTTTTGGCATGGCTTCTGGTTTGATAAGCTCCTCAAGATGTTGACCTTTATTCGTCCATGTTGAGAGTGTTGAGAGTGTATGGGAGAAAATGGAAGGGTGAAGTCATAACCATCATGTAAGCTAACTGCAATTCCACAACTCTCTCCCTTGGGTCACTCTGACGCCCATTCTAGTCTTTAAGATAAAATCTATATTCCTTAATATGTTATACACACCCATCATGACCAGAAGAACTGCTCACTTCTTAAATTTTAACCACGGACCATCCCTTCACACACACCCCTCCAAGATACCCATGTTTGCACAAGCACATACCAAATTGCAGTTCCTCAGGAATATTTTGTTTTGCCTTGCTCTGTACCTTTGCCAGGCCATTTCTACTGTCCAAAATAGCCTTTTTCCCTTTATTCACAATCTGTTCCAGTGCCACTTGCAAAGTGTGGCCCTCCCCTGTGCTACCTTACTACTCTATTATCTTCATCATAACACTCATCATCCTTCTTATAGTTATTGATTTACTCATCTGTATCCTCCACCAAAGTGGAAATCCTTATTGGGGTAGAGCCATTCAATTTTATTCCTGTATCATGAAATCTAACACAGTATCTGTACTGTGGGAAACATTCAGTATCTGTCTGATGAGTAAATGAATGAATCAGTCAATTTATTCATTAATGAAGAGGGACTAAGTAAAGTCAGTAACGAGTCCTCAAACATCCTCTGATCCATAAGATGGAGTGAGAATAGAAAAAAAAAATAGTAAAATCAGAACCTGTAGCAATTATAGGTAAGGAACTTTAAGTTAAGAAAATCATTGCCTTTCTTTCAATAGCTCTGCAGTTGTTTCTAAATTTCCAAAGAGAATACTTTCTAATAAAGAAGAACATCAATCTTTTCCCTGGCCCAGAAGTTTATCACTCTGTGAAGTCAAAGAGAAGCAAACATGGGTATCCTGGAGGGGCGTGTGTGAAGAGATGGTCAGTGGTTAAAATTTAAGAAGTGAACATTTAAAACTTTAGAGCTGGTAATGGACTGAGGGTAAAGTTCAAGGACTGATACAGACAGCATTCCAATGATTAGATTGATTTTGGTTAACAAAGTCAGTAGACAGATTACCATTAATGTGGAGTGGTAACATGCCTTGGTGACCATTTCCATTATATTTAGAGAACATAAGTCCAGGATTGCAATTAAATTGACAATGATCTATCTCTCTCTCTCTCTCTCTCTCTCTCTCTCTCTCTCTCTCTCTCCATATTTGCTATTCTACAAAGGTACAGTTTTACATACACAATCATATACACATAAGTACACACATGTATACATAATGTAGAAGAAATAATTGAATATCACTTATTCCTATGGAAGATAAAAAGCCTCTAATTTGTAAAGAATTATTTTTTTACAGGAATAAAATGTAAATCAGTACACACACCATCATTGAAAATCCCCACATTGCATGGAGCACCAGTAACAGATGTGTTGATCAAAATCATGTTTAGTCTCATGATTAGGCAGAGTGTTCACATTTGGGGCAAGAGAAAGTCCCATTGCTCTAACCATCTGCCTTAATGTTTGAAATTCCAGTCACTAGAGATTAAGCTATTTTATTCAAGATCTCATACTTTATAAATTTCCCTTGAAATGCTTGTTCCCTACAAAAGACATCACATGATGAACTTAAGACCCTTAAATGAATCAATCAGTTTAACATCACCTAGTAGAGAGCCAAAGAAAATAGGACAATAGAAAATTTCTTTCTGATTTTTGGGTGAGGAGTGATAAATCCAGCATTTGGAATACTACCCAAGGTAAATGAATATCACCAAGAAGGCCCATTGCAGGTTTGACTGCATGAGGAAGATGACCACCTAGGGAACTGGGACAAAGGCAGATGAGAGCAAGGAACTGATTCTAAAATCAAATACATTTAGAATTTTGTCAGTACTGAAAAAAAGTATTTAATAGAAAAAGTAGCTTCTACAAGTACCTAATAAAAAAGGAAAGTGAAATAAAAATTGAATCCATTTAAGTCTGTGATCCATTTTAAGTTGATTTTTGTGCAGGCTGAGAGGTGGGGTCAAGTTTCAGTCTTCTGCATATGGATTCCAGCTTTCCAAGTATCATTTATTGAAAAGACAGTCCTTTTTTTCAGTGCATGTTTTTGTTATATCTGTCAAGAATCAGTTGGTTGTAACTGGTCATGGTGGTACATGCCTGAAATCCCATAAGCTCAGAAGGCTGAGGCAGGAGGATTGTGAGTTCAAAGCCAGTACTCAGCAATTTAGCAAGACCCTAAGTAATTTAGTAAGACCCTGTCTCAAAATAAAAAAATAAAAAGGGCTGGGGAAGCGACTCAGTGGCTAAGTATCCCTGGGTTCAATCCCCTATACAAAAAAAAAAAAAAAAAAAAATCAGTTGGCTAGGGTATCTATTTTGTTCCTTTGGTTTTTATGTCTTCTTATACTAGTATGGATAAAAGACTCAAGTGTAAGACCTGAAACTATGAAACTACCAGAAGAAAATATAGGAATAAAACTTCAAGAAATTGATATAGGTACTTTTTTATATGAGCATAAAAGCACAGGAAACAAAAGCAAAAATAGAAATAGATGAATGGAATTAGATCAACGTAAAAAAAAACTTCTTAACAGCAACAGAAATAATCAACATAGTGAAGCAACAACCTACAGAATGGGAGAAAAATACTTGCTGAGTCTTCATTGGACAAAGGATTAATATATGTAACACATAGGAACTAAAAAAAACTTAACAAAAAAGTAATCCTATTTAAAAATGGACACATGATCTGAATAGACACTTTACAAAAAAAAAAAAAGAAATACAAATGACCAACAAATATATGAAAAATGCTTAGTATTATTATCCATCATGAAACTGCAAATCAAAACTGTACAGAGATTCCATCTCACTCCTGTTAGTATGGTTACTATAAAACATTTTAAAATAATAAATGATGGAAAGGTTGTGGAGAAAAAGGAACTCTTATGCACTGTTGATGGGAATGTAAAATAGTACAGCTCTTATGAAGAACAGTATGAAATATGTGCACACTGAATGCACATATTGAAATATCACACTGGACTCCATTAACATATGAAGTTAATGTGTATTAATAAGATAAAATTCAAAAAGATAAATTCAGTGTATCTTATAGACTACAGCATGGACCCAGGTTTTCAACAACACTCAAGATTTTCAGAGGGTCAGTCATGCCTAATTTAAACAATATTGACTGTATCTATTCTTAGCATTACATTTAATTGTCATTGATGAAATCTCCATTGCAGTATGTTCTCCTAAGTGTATGTGGAAGACCTTAAAAGCCAGGGTTGTAGTTGGTTCTCTGGAATCATTTTGGAGAATTTGTCCAAACTCAGAGTATAGTTACACCATGTTTATGGTATTACTATGTAATCTTATCTGGATTTTTGCATTACTTATACCAAACTAAAATAACCTAGCCCATGGCCCTATCTCCCTGAACCTACAGAATAACCCAGTGTATGGCATTTCTAGTTCTAGAAACCTTAGATGATAGATAGTAAGTTCACATTGAAATTGCATTTGTTATTGAGTGATAAGTAATGGTTGGGTGTTAAAATGTGGTTAATTGATAGCCCATTTAAGATTGGCAATAGCCTAAATTTGTATTGCAATTCAACCATTTATGATGTATCTTGCCCAATGAAACTTTTCTCACCTTCAGTTTCCTTATCTAAAATATGAGCCCAGATAGAAAATTAGGGAAATAGTAAGGTTTATTTCCAAGCCAAGAGAAGGGTTAAAGAGAATTTTCCAGGATAAGAGTGTGAAAAGTATAAAGAACTAGATAGCTGACTTGAAGTCCTTGGAGGAAGTGGAGTGTCTGTATACTCACGAGCATTTTAAAAAGTTCCAAGAGCAGAGGCAGATCAGAAAATAGAAGTTAGAGGCAAGGGTCAGATACTAAGCCAGGCCTTAGCTGTCAGGAGGGTATAGGGTCAGGATCACATGGAAGCAAGGGATGGCTGGGGACAAAGTGGTAGTGATTGTGACTTGCTGCAGATCAGCTCAGGTGATAAAAATGCATTAACTCATATAGGGCAATGGTGAGTGTAGGCTATTAAAAGCTATGTAATCTGAAGCATTTCGAACACTGTAAAGCCCTAACAGATATTACTATTTTTATCTTATGGTGCAGTAAAGATGAGATGAAACAACTGCAAAAAAAAAAAAAAAAATTGGGCAAGATAACCCCATCAGGGAATGACCCAACAGCTGTCCTTCCCTTACACAGCGGAACATGCACTTGGCATTCACAGAAAACTTGCCTTTGCTTCTCTTCATATGTCTGACATTCTATCAAACTCAGGGCATTCACCTTCTGCTTTGATCTCTGGGTGCTTTTAGTGAATCCTTCAATTCCCAACCATAAAGGCTAATGCAATAGCAGGACTTCAGGCGTTTTTCATCAAGAAATCTCTCAACTTCTGCTACCTAAAGTTAAAAAATGTATTTCTGAAGGGCACATTACTTTTTTTTTTCTGCTCTCCTATTTGTTGAGTGCTTTGTCCTGGTGTGCTGGTGTGCTTACATTCCATTAACATAAATTCAATTGTTGGAGATTTTTTTTTTCAATTTTTGCCCTCTGGATACAAAGAGCTACATTTAGAATGGGCTCTCTTCATGGAGTTGCTTGCTTTCCTTTTGTTGATGAGTTCTCTGAACTTCTTACTGCCGGTTTGATGCTCTTATTCCTTTTTAATAGCTTTTCATTTTCTCAAATACTACTGGTCACTTTACTGTTCACTGTATAGTTTTCTACCAACAGGTAACTCTCAATTGCCAGTGATAGAAGAACTGGTGTGCTAAAGATCCTTCCTTTCTGTCTTAATTCAAAAGATCATAGTGTCATTGTTTCCTTATGCAATGATCTTGGTCCTCATTGGCCCTTTCCTCTTTTCCCTCATTCCTTGAAGCTGCACATTTCTTAGGCAAGCAAGTTACACTGGTCCTTTTTGATGTTATTAATCCAGCATTCAATCTACTCTGTAATATGCCTCAGTTCAGAAACACAGAATGAAATGTTCATTTAAACTTTGTTTTCAAAAGCAGTTATTTCTGTATGCACTGTAATCACAAGTGGTTGTTGCATCTCTTCTGCATAGGTTGTTAAACTCATAACTTAATATAGCCACAATCAGGTTGATGAAGACAGCGTTAGATCTGAACCAGGGAAATCGATCCTCATTTTTATTCTGCATCTAAAAGTCTTTATTCATTGGTCATCTTACTGCTCCTGTATTTCTTGAATCCCTTAATCTGTTTTTGGGTAATTGATCTCTACTGTTCTTAAACTTTAGAACTCTATATTTTCACAATTATTTTCTTCCCTTACAAATAAAACTTTGCAGCAGTGGAAAGGAACAGAGTGATTGAAGAAGTCGTAACAAAGCAGAAGTTCAAAGTGAGGCATGCAGGATGAGTAGAATAAATGTTTCCAGAAAAATAAAGTGGGGAAAAGTATTCTAAAGAGAGAAAATAGTAGATGCAAAGTCACAGTAGCATGGAGTATTATGAGAACTTTAGTAAAATAGCTGTTTTGATTCAAGGGAACTAACCTTAGAATGACAGCTCCTAGGCTAATAAAATCTGCAGTGAAATCACATACCATCACTAATTTTGAATAGCCAGAGAATTTCGTAGTTTAAGAACTGAACTGAAATTGCAACACACCTATACAAGAGGCCAGTGGAGGAAATGTGTTTTCTAGCTACCAGGAAGGAGGAGATTCACCGTAGAGCCTCTGATTCCAAGGCCAGCAGCTACTATTTCCAGGATGTACCTCCAACTTTCAGTTTAGTCTGGAAGCCAGACTAGAGAAGCATTTCCAGAGTTTGAGGGGTAGACAGAATTGGAGATATTTGTCTCTAGTCCAGTTTTCCATTTTGCAGTCTGAGTGAAGAGCCAAACACAGTGTAGCTGCTGAACCACGAGGCAAAAACTAGATATGAGACTCTGGGAAGGCCAACTCCAAAATGAAGGTTGGAGGTACAGCCTGGGTCTAATAGCCAAGACAACACGTTCCAAATGGAAATTTTGTGATGTTCAATCCAACAAGGCAATTAAAGAGTTCAATGTAGTTTCTGACATATAAACACTCAATCATAGGGTTTTACTGTTGTTCAAGGTACTGAAATTTAAACACTAATGACCTTATTTGAGGATTTATTAACTTCTAATATAAAGAAACCATATTTGTTTTTAAAAAAGGAGAAGTACACAAATTCTTCAAGACTGGAGCTTGTTCTATTTTTCTCCTGCCCCTGTCTCTGTGGGATCTGCCAGGCTGTGTCCTGGTGCTTTTCCACTTGTTCATTACAGGACCCAGGCCCTACTCCACCCCTTCAGTGTTGTGGGTGCAGCACATTGAGTTTCACATGATGCAACTATGACTTTGAACTAGTAGTTCCCCCACCTCTTTTTTGGAGTCATCCCAAGAATAAGAGTCAAAAGTCCTGCATTTTGTTTGACACTCCACCATTAACAAGTTGGGTGTTCTGAGTCAGTAACTCAGTCCATCGCTACTGAGTTTTTTATATGAGAAAAGGGCTGATGAATCTGAATAAGATGCAAAGACTTCTGCAACTTCAGCAGAATGAAACCATAGCAGCACCTACATAAGGTAGCTCATTATCAAAGTTGCCCCCAAAAGCTCAATATGTCATTCTGAGTGCTAAATTAGCATCAGCTACATAATTCCATATGCTAAACTTTTACCTGAAGGGATATGACAAAGAGGAAAATAATACAATGCTCCAAGGACATTCTTTGAGCCAAAAAAAATGTTTGTCTCAATAGCCATAAGTTGGGATAACAACAACAAAAAAGGCATCAAAGACAGTATCTGGCCACTTTGGATAATTTAGTAATTTGGTCACTATGAGCTATGTGATTCCTCTAATTCCATGTCAACTATAGGAACACACTTCAGTGGGTATCTACTGCATACAGGTGCCCAAGGCAGGTTCTCCCTGAACTCTATGCCATGCTTAGCAAATATCTAATTTTTACAAAACATATTTTACAACTTTGCAGAATTTGGAATGAAAAACATCTTACTTCCATTCTAAATAACAGATGACCAAATTGCAAACTAATATCTGGATTCATTAGTTTATACTTTCCTGATAAATTTAACTCACACAACTCCAATTTTGTATAGCAATTCTATTACATTGTTATCCACAGATAAATTTTTGCCAAGCATTCTCAGTGCGATGTGGTTTGAAGGAGAACTTCTAAAAATATTCTTTCCTCACAGAATCTGAATTTTCATTGCTCTTTGACATTAATGTTGGCAATTATTTTAGCAATAATTGGTGAAGCTGTGAAAAAAAATTTAAATGTCTTTTTTGAAACATCAGTATAGACATGATTATCAAAAATCTGCATGAACAAAGAGTGATTCATGTTTAACACTTAAAATCAATGATATTGTTGTAGAACAGTTTATTTGTAGGAAGCCATACTTCAGCCTCAGTGAAGGATTGGAAAAAAAGACCTCCTTACAATACAAGGGCTAATGAGATGTGAATAAGATATTTTCTTTCAATTTCAAAACCATGTTTTCCCATGGTACATTTTGTTGAGTTCAAGAATGTTCCCTTGACATAGGAGGATATACAAATAAGAATATGGAATATACCTAATTTTAATCTCTATCTATTTATCTATCAGCATGTGTGTGTGTGCCTGCGTGTGTGCATGTGTGTATACTATTTCTCAAGAGATGGACATAAACTACAGTATGAGTGATTCGAGCTGGACATTAGGTGAACTATCATGATGATGAGAAATTATGCAAGGGGTGACAGAGAAAAGGGTCAGTGTGGAGTCTTTAAAAGAAGGAAGGGCAGGCTGTCTGAATGAGCTGGGTCAAGTTATTAATGCCCAACCTTGTTTTATGATTTGTAAGATGGGGAAATCTCTGAACTACTAAGTTGGAAAACTGATATTTCTCTCATTCTAAAAATGACATACTAAGTATGACTGAAATTGATGTTGTTGGAATGTGGGAATTTAGGTGATCTTGACAATTCTATCTAAACTTTATCTCCTTGGGATTTGCAGCTAATTAATAAAACTGGAAATAATTCTAGTTATAGGATTTTTTAATCCTTATATTTAGGGCACTCTTAATTCTCAGTTCTTCAAGGCAGTTGCTGCCATCCCATCAATCTCCTCTTTGTATTTGTGCACCTTTAATTTTCCAGTACTTCTGACTAAATGCACTTTATGGAGATCAAGGGAAAGCTATCTTCCCTCAAACCTCAGATGGCTAAGATGTGTAAGCAAGACTGAAGATCCACCCTTACTTGCTACTCTGGTGCTGTTGTTAATGAAAGCACTTAAGTGTTTTAAATTACAACCAAGTTCTTCCTGAGTCAGTGTCTGGAAGAATTTGACAGGAGTATGAAAAGAGGTGCCATAAGTGTTGGCAAGGATTTGAGGAAAACAGTACACTCATAGATTGCTAATGGGACTGTAAATTGTTGCAACCACTAATGGAAAGCAGTATGGAGATTCCTCAGAAAACTTGGAATGGAACTACCATTTGACCCAGCTATCCCACTCTTTGGTCTATACCCAAAGGACTTAAAATCAGTATACTACAGTGACACTGTCCTTGCAACGACCCATCGAGGAGTGGGCCAAGGAGCAAGCACAGGGACTGCAACACGTGGCCTCATGCCCAGGACTATGTCTATGAGGTAAGCGATGTGCCTATTACACACCTAGCAGGAGGGAGTGGTTTGCCACTCAGATGTCCTTAACATATTCCATATATGTAGTACTCCATGCATTTGTCCCCACAGATGTTGATCCATAATGTGTGTGTGTGTGTGTGTGTGTATGTGTATGTGTGTGTGTGTATGTGGGGAGAATAAAGGGACTTTGGATTGTGCACAGGGGAGGGGAGAAGATGTGGGGATGGGAAGGACAGTGGAATGAGGACAGACATTATTACCTTATATACATCTGTGATTATGCTACCAGAGTGACTCTGCACCATGTTTAGCCAGAGGAAGGAGAAGTTATGCTCCATTTGTATAGAATGTCTCAAAATGAATTCTTACTGTCATGTATAACTAATTAGAACAAATTAACAAATTAAAAATTGTAAAAAAATGGTATGTGGAGCATAATAAGGCATTTAGCCATAGTGTACCTACTGGTGATATTATCACAATGATTCCTGAGACTCTCCTTTATCCCTTTTCCATCTTGTTCATTTCCATGGAGCTAATAACATCGTGATTGATGAGGTATAATGGAAATTTGACCCATGTGGCCCATTCAGTAGTCTGTGTAGTTACAGGAAATGAGGTTATCAGAAATTTCTTTAAATAATGCAAAAGTAGAAATGTTGAAACAAAAGTTTTGATGAATTACATTTTTAAGGCCAGACTGGTTCTCCATGCTCAAACATAAGCATGAATTAGCTCTTTCCCCAACACATTTTTACTGTTATATGTGTCCAGTTTATGTCTCCTAGTAGTATACAGTTCATTAAGATCAAGAAACATGACAAGGAAATTACTGATTTTTGAGAATTTCCAGAGTAACTTATCATTAAAGAGAACATATTGCAGCACTAAATCAGATACACATTGCATCACAGAGACAACAAGGTTATTAAGAAAAATATTTTTCCTAATTTTTCAATATTAGAATGTTTTACTGTGTAATATTTTGGTGTGGGTGTTAGAGAAGCCAATTCACATAAGTCACTGAGAAAGGTTGTAATAATATTTTAAAGAAAGAAATGGATTCAACAAAGGAACATTTTAGGGAAAATGTGGTCTTTTAGAACACCACTCTAGTTTATCTTTTTCCAACTTGACAAACTACTTTCTGTCCATTTGGTATTCATAAGACCAAAGAAGTGGCAATAAATTATTGCTTCCCCTAGTTATGCCTGGATTATCTGTAGTATATTTTAGAGACACACCTACTTTCCTCCTGATCACAGCAAAGGGTTATAAATCTATCAGCAGAGTGATTCCCAGAGCATATGGCACTCAGGGAAAAATAGCTTGCATTTAGCTCTGGCCAGCTGTCCAGAGCTCAACAATGTTGGCAACATATTTCAGAGCAGATAAACTAAGAAATATATTTAGAAAGTACAAGCTAAGAAATTTTTACTAATCTCCACTAGACTCAAAGACATAAATTGCCATTGCACCATTTCTTAGGGCAGGGCTGAATTAAATGATTCTTAGTCACCAAAATTCTGATTAAGTAGGAAGAATATTCACCATTTCAGATCTTGTATAGATGGAATCCATCTGGTTAAGATGATAACACTAAGCTTTCCAATAACTGAAAAATTCTTCAGTTGCTTGTCAGACATGATTTCTGACACTTAAAAGAGTAAGAGACATCTTTATATATAAAATGGACCATCTGCAAATTTGCACTAGCCTTCAAACACTTAAGTGAAAATAAATCTCATCTTCAGATTCAGAGTTCATGAATTTAAAATTAGTGAGTTAAAAGAGCTCCTTGGAAATATGGCTGATTTGGGGGCTGGAGTAGGGAAGATGTAAGATGATCCTAGCACATACCAGAACAAGATAAAAAGCTTTTAAAAAGATATCAAAAGGATACAAGAGCTGTTAGAGCTTTCAGTGGTCAAAGATGGAAAAAAATGACCAACAAAGTAAATAACAACAGTAGGATTAAAATCCTATGAATCAAACAACCAAAAAAAAAAAAAAAAAACAACCAGAAACACCCAAAATCAAACCCAAGTCCAAACTAATATAAATCAATGACTGAATAAGGAATAAATGTATGAGAAAGAGAAAATTATTTATACCTAAGAATTCAAAGTATTATATGTAGATGCACCATTTTATAGGAAGTAAAGTTTAATTCCCCACTCCCTTGAGAGTGCATTGGGGCTCAACAGTCTCTCCCTGAGAATAACTTAGGAAAAGGTCAAATAGTAACTTAACAGTGAAGAGACAAGACGGGACGCCACCTTAATCAAGTAATCATACTTAACATCATCAAGTAGTAAATCATGTTGATAACATGTCCCCAGATGATATGATACAATGAAAAAGGCATTTCTCCTGCCTGTGGTTTCTCCACAACCTGTAACTTTGTCTAACCATAGAACATCAGATCAGCCCCAATTGAGCAATGTTCTACAAAACATCTGACTGGTATTCTTCAAACTTTCAATACATAAAAGTTAAGGAAAGAACAAGATATTGTCTCAGAGTGAAGGAGACAAAGATGACATGGTGAGTGAAAGAAATGTGGCATCTTTTATTACTTCCTTTCATAGAAAAAGAACATAATGGGAAAACTGGTGAGATGCAAATAAAGTAGTTTAATTACAGTATTGTAACAAGGGCAATTTCTTAGTTTTGACAAATATATCAAGGTTATATAAAATGTTAATATTAGGGGAAGATAGATGAAGATATTGTAATGAGTTGAACTAAGAAAAAAAAAACATATTTAAACACAGTTTTTAAGTCTGCCCATTCAAAATAAAGCCAACCGTCAATGTGAGAGTGTTAAAATAAATCTAAGCTCACTCTGTAAGGAGGGAATTGCTTTTGTTTTTCCCATAGATGTTCCTTCTGATGCCCTCTGAGAGGTGGAATGGCATTTTGTTCATGCACCTGTTCTTGTTAATATTTTTAAGTGTTTATAAAAGGATGTTTAATATTTCACTACTTAATTGATTAAAGAAAACATGTCTATGTATTAACTAAAGTCATCAGATTGTTACATTCTGCCAGGAAGAATAATAATAAATTCATTATTGCTGATTCATTAAAAATTTAAATGAAAGAAACAATATTTATGGATAATTGTTTGAAAGACACTCAGGTTGTACATTCCTCCAGACATTCTAAAATTTAGGTCTGGATTGATCCAGGTCATCACACTTATCAAATGTATTATGAACACTGAAATATCTCCTAGACAATTGCATTATAGTGCATTATTTAACAAAATGCAACTAGTGTAAATTAAGAGATACATAACCCACTCTCAGAAATTCATCACTATGCTATCCAGAGGAATGTTACTAGAGTTATTATTTTTCAGATTTCACAATGCAATTGTGTGGAATATTTATCAAATATTAATAATTGGATTAAATGTGTCTCTCTTGAGAAAAAGAAGAGTTTTTTTTCTTTTTATTGGTTTTATTTTTTAAATACATGACAGTGGAGTACATCACATGTATAGAACAATTTTTCATATCTCTGTTTGTATATAAAGTATGTTCACACCAATTCAAGTCTTCATACATGAACTTTGGATAATGATGTCCATCACATTCCTTCATCATTGCTAACCCCTTGCCCCCTCCCTTCTTCTCCCACCCTTCTGCCCTGTCTAGATTTCGTCAGTTCCTCCCATACTCCCTCTCCCTACCCAACTATGAGTCAATCACCTTATATCAGAGAAAACATTCACCATTTGTTTCTGTGTGATTGGCTAACTTCACTTAGCATTATCTTCTCTAACTCCATCCATTTACCTGCAAATGACATGATTTTATTCTCTTTTATTGCTGAGTAATATCCCATTGTGTATATATGCCACATTGTTTTAATCCATTCATCTACTAAAGGGCATCTAGGTTGGTTCCACAGTTTAGCTATTGTGAATTGTGCTGCTATAAACATAGATGTGGCTGTATCTCTATAGTATGCTGTTTTTAAGTCCTTTGTATATAGACTGAGGAGTAGGATAGCTGGGTCAAATGGTGGTTCCATTCCAAGTTTTCCAAGGAATCTCCATACTGCTTTCCATATTGGCTGTACCAATTTGCAGTCCAACCAGCAATGTATGAATGTGCCTTGCCCCCATATCCTCGCCAACACTTATTATTGTTTGTCTTCATAATAGCTGCTATTCTGACAGGAGTGAGATGAAATCTTAAGAGTGATTTTGATTTGCATTTCTCTAATTGCTAGACATGATGAACATGTTTTTCATATATTTGTTGATTGATTGAATATCCTCTTCTGAGAAGTGTCTGTTCATGTTCTTGGCCCATTTATTGATTGGGTTATTTAGTTTTTTTTTTTTGGTGTTTAACTTTTTGAGTTCTTTATATTCCCTAGAGATTAATGCTCTATCTGATGTGTGAGGATAAAAATTTGCTTCCAAGATGTAGGCTCTCTATTCACCTCCCAGATTGTTTCTTTTGCTGAGAATAAACTTTTTAGTTTGAGACCATCCTATTTATTGATTCTTGGTTTTAATTCTTATGCTATAGGAGTCTTATTAAGGAAGTTGGGGCCTAATCCTACATGATGGAGATTAGGGCCTACTTTTTCTACTATTAGATGCAGGGTTTCTGGTTGCATTCCTAAGTCCTTGATCCATTTTGAGTTGAGTTTTGTGCATGGTGAGAGAGAGGGGTTTAATTTCATTTTGTTGCATATGGATTTCCAATTTTCCCAGCACCATTTGTTGAAGAGGCTATCTTTTCTCCAATGCATGTTTTTGGCGCCTTTATCTAATATAAGATAATTGTAATTTTGTGGCTTAGTCTCTGTGTCCTCTAAGGAAGAGTTTTTAAACTTATACGTCTTTTGAATTATTGAATTGAGGTGTTTTTCTTTTTGGAAAGTAGAAAGCTCATAAAGTTATGGTGCTCATCTAACAAGTATATATATATATCTTCAAAACATGTGTAACACATTATTTTCATTTTGACTTCATTTTAAGTTTTTGCTCCTCTCATTGAACCTTTTTGTGTGGATAATTTATATCATATAGTTGGGATGTGTTCATTGTTAAGAAGTTTAGAAAAAGTGCATAGACAATATTTTTTTGAAAAAATTAAAGGTTTTCCTATCACTCAGATAAACATTAACATATTGCAGCATGACTAAAGACCATCTAGACTTATTTGTCATGCTGTATTTCACTGCCTGTTTTTAGTCTTTTGTTGAGGAGGATAAAGGATACAACATAAGGTATAAGTAAGTATATTGAATTAAAATTAATGAAATACATTTAAGTTCTAAGTCCTGTTTTGGCTGTGTTATTAGATATCATTACTTTGTAGGTGGGCTGAATTCTGTCTATATCTTCATATATTCATTTAGAATCTTAACATTTAGAAATATACTTATGGTCATTAATTTATCTTTAAATAACACTAAAGATAGAGGAACATATTTTGTCTGATGTATTATAATAAAGTGACCAATCCAGGTCCCCTTAGTCCCCTTAAGATGTAGAATATCAACATTCTAATTCTGTTGTTGTTAACTATAACTTGGAAACACCCTCATTTTTTTTCTGTTAATTGATGAATGGTAACCTTCATTGAGTGACTCTTTAAATTTAACTTTCTAATTGATAAACTTGTATATATTAATTTGTATAATATTTGAAATATATACACATTATGGAATGGCTCAGTTGAATTAATTACATATACATTACCTAACATATTCATCATTTATTTTGGTGCATGGGGTGACCCTTTAAGTAGATGATTAACTCCTAGAGTCTCTGAAGAGTTTTAGTATCTTTAGTTTGGATCTGGAATGTCCCACAAAGGTCCCTAACTCATGATGCTGTTGGGTAATGGTGGATACTTTAAGAGGTGGGGTTTTGTGGGAGGAAGTCAGGTAATTGGATCTTTTCCTTTAAGGGGACATTAGAACACTGGCTTTATCCTGTCTTTTTGCTTCCCAGGTGCCATGAGGTGAGAGCTTCCTCCACCATATGCCTCCATTATGATGTGGTACCTCTATAGGCCCAAAGTAACTTGGCCAACTGACCATTGACTGAAGCCTCCAAAACAATGATACAAAATAAAATTTTCCTCTTTTTTAAGTTCATTATTCCAGGTATTTTGTCACAGTGACAGAAAACTAACTAACATAAGCATAAATCTAACTAGATATCAAATGTAATAATACTTTTCATATATAAGGTATTATATCATTATCGATGCTGTTATAAAGCTAGCAATAAAAATATGCCTGTATCTTTGAAAAATAATGAAGAGATAACCATAATAAGAAGAGGGAACAATGGAAGATTGAAGAAATAGATAGGTTAATTTCTATTGGCAAAATCATAGTCTTAGTCCTTTCAATTCTGTGTTGTTAAAGAATATCAAGAGAGAGACCAAGGAGAAAGAGAAGATTTTTTAGAAAAAGAAAATAAATGGTTGAAGAAAAGCTGAACAATTTTCCTGGAAAAAAAGTACATGATGAAGAAAGGAATCTTGTTCAAAAAGGATATTAGAGACATCTGAAGTTTATAGAAAATGATCACTGGTTTATGATTATGGACTGTTTAAAGTGGGAAGGCATATTTATTATACATATCTTTAATCTTTCTCCCCTCTTCACCCTTTCCCTTTAACAGATGAAGGGATTGAAATAAAACAAGTAATATCATTTGTCCCAAATTATACAAAGCTGGGGTAGAGTTAAGGCTAAAGTGCTTGACCTCTTGATTTCTAGCTGAATTTCCCTTTTACTTCAATGAGCAGGGACAATAAAATATAGCAATGCCACACAATGAAATATACTCAAATATAGATCAGGGTCAACTAAGCCCCTGAGAGTGAGAAGCTCAAGAGCCAGACTTTTCAGTGTGTGTCTGAGTTGGGAGTAATTACATCCATTCTGTTAGTTTTCACATAATAAGTCCTAAAAATATATAATCTGTAATAATCAATTGTGGTGCTGTTGAATTTCTAAGCAGGCTTGGCTCTTGGGCCAGCCTTTGATGGTGGAGTCACTGTGACCCTCGACCCCTTAGCTGCCTTGGACTTCTATCGCATTCCCCATGACAGTTACAAACCCAGAGAGCAGCGGGAAATGACCACACACTGGGTACACTTCATTTTCTAATCACCAGCCCTTGATAGATTCAGACAGTTGCTCCCAATTAATGCTCAGAAATTCTTTTTTTCTCCTAATTAATCCTCTGGAAAATTCCACATAAAAGTTGCTATCAACCTTTTTATTTTAATTTTTTACTCCTCTATCTTCATGTCTGATTTCATCTTATAAGCCAATAAGTCCATGTATTATTTCATGGAGAATCTCAGGCTATGTTCCTTTTTGTCTTCCACAGAATATCTATGTACATACTTTAGGTGTGTTTCTATATATGTCTACATATTCATTTTCTTTCCTGGAATAATTGTTTTATATGCATTCTGGTTCTATTTTCCCTTCTCTATTCCCAACTCTCCCATTTTTTCCAACCTTCAGATTATATTTTCTTTGAATAATCCCTTCTATTGAGGGATATATATCCCTTATATTCAAAAATATATTCAGTTACTCTCTCTTCTACCTTTATTTATTTATTTTTAAATATTCTTAGTTGTAAATGGGTACAATACCTTTATTTTATTTATTTATTTTCATGTGGTACTGAGGATTGAACCCAGTGCCTCACATATACTAGGCAAGCACTCTACCACTGAGCTACAACCCCAGCCCTCTTTTCTATCTTTAAACTGTCTCAGTCTTCAACACCTTGAGGAGACAAGCCTTAGACTTGTTGTTCATTTATTTGACACTGGGTCTTGTAAAATATGTCGGTTTTCAGTACTGAAGTTATTGCTATTGTTCACAACCTTTGCAACCTGTACCTTTTTCCTGAGCCACAACTAGATTCTATTCAATTCAGTTGAAGACTTATCCAGTTTAGCTACTCACTCAAAGAAAATCTGATTTTATTTTATTAGCATCTTTCATTTTTCTATTTTTTCACTTGTTATATCTTGATTTCATTTTCCTTGATTCTCTGACCTCCCTTTTGCATTTACAAGTACTCCTGTAATTCTCAGATCTCCTTGTTTCAGTCAAGCACTGTTACAGTTCACGTTGGCATTTCCATATACCAGATACTATTCTTCTATTTCTGCTTTGGCACTACCTGCCAATACATAATCTCCCATGCCCAGGGAATTAGCAGACATGTTTCCTGCTCAGGCTCTTCCTGAGCAGCTTGTACCTGCTTGGCCAGGCCTTCATTACCTCCCATCTCAGTGATTAAACTAACCTTTACTCCAGATCCCACCCCTGTGGATTCTGAACAAAAATGGGAACTTGGTGTTCCAAAAGCACATTTCTTGTTTACATTGTCTCTGTCTCCAGTATTCTCCACACAAGCTCATGTCTCTAATCTCTTCATACCTCTCATCAACCTGAATCTACCTCTTTAATCCTGTACTCAGACTTGCCATGTGAGTCCTCACTCAGCACTTTTTATTTTGCCACTCTTTTCACCCTATTCTATCTCAATCTTACCCATGTGACATTAAAAAAATCCCTTTTCTAAAAAAATATTAATACCCATTATAGCTTTAAACTCTAAATTACCTAGGACTAGATAGATATTTCCTTAACCTAATAAAATATTTTATCATAAACAAAGTCAATAGCCTATGTATTGGTAAAATTCATAAGTGATTTTAATAAAAATCAGAAGAAGATGAGGATGTTAGCTATAAAAAGATCATAATTTGCATATTATATGATTGTTGCCTGCTCAGACAATCCAAAAGAATCAAATGGAAAAAGTAGAACTAACAAGAGTTTTTCAAGCCTGCTGATTATAAACCATAAATAAAAATCAATATATTTGCTCTATACCTGCAATGACCAGTTTAAAAAATACAGTGAAAAATGATACTGGTCACAATAACAAATATAGAAAACCTACATTAATATATAATGAGAAATGTGCATGACTTATATAAAAGAACCTGCAAAATTTTAATGAAGGCTATATGTCATATCTACCATTCAATACTCAATTCTACCATCCTCGCCAAATGTTTTAAAAACAACATAAATATACTCTGTCTTATCTGAATTTGTTTCTTTTTTTTTTATTGTGGACCAAAGTCAATTGATTCCTAATTGCATAGCTCTTTAAATTTGAGATTCTCAAAAAAAGACTATGGTATTTGTACAGTGTTTATGACATAATGTTGGCGACCTTAATCTCTTCAGCCTCTGCTCTCTCATCTCCAAAATAGTAATTTTAAGATATTACATAGCACCAGATTACTATGTAGAATAAATGAATAATCCATGATTAATAATTAGTTACTTAATATCAGCTAAATAATATTTGATAATTATAAAACAATGCATTGAAATAATGAGAAATTTATAAATCCCTAGTACACAAGTTGGTACATTAGAATAGTACTCAATAAATTGTCATCGTTATGTAATTCTTACACATGATTGGTCAGTGTTCACAGTTGTAGAAAATGAATTGATGCTTCTAATCATGGGGATGGAAACATGGGAGGAAGCAGAAAACACACAGCAGCGGCAACATAGAGCTACACAAGAGTCAGAACCAGAGGTACAGTGAGGCCAAGGTCTGAGAGTCAGGAGAATACATATACAGAAGGTTGGGGGTTCTTTAGAGCATAATTTCTGGGCCAGGGTAAAGCCAACTCTGGGCACTCCAGAGACCAAGAACTAGGTGTAATCATGGAAATTTCCAACAGGACTTTAAAAGAACGTTGTGTTTACACTGGTAAGAAGATGAATGCCTCCAGAGAGCTGATAGATCGGGTTGGCTCATGTTCAAAGAACTAATCCCACAGAAAGATTACAGATAACAGTTCTTAAATCAATCGGAAGGTGTGTGTGGTGGCTGCAGTGAAATGTCATACCTATGCCTATAGTAAATGCACAGTAAAAACATTTTGAATAAATGCCTCATATTTTAGATCACCTAGACTGCTCTTGATTTAAGGAGTCATGAAATAAATTGTTTTCCATCAACCAGATTAAGAACCAGGTTCCAATTACAGAATATTTATCTCATATCACCTATCAAAAAAAAAGATATTCTGAATCAGGCTTGTTAGGTAGCTTGACTTCAGGAAAAAAAAAATTTTAAAAATCATAATTTACCCATATTCCTTCACAAAAAACATCTATATTTTTATTCTAATATAGTACATGTCATCAAATCCCATTGGAAAGGCAAGTGAAAAGATTCACATACCATATTTTATTATGTAACATATTTCTAAGTATGTTATAATATTTAGTGTTTTCAGACACATATGTATGTTAGTCAAGCTCTCTTTAATGTGAACACTGTATACTGCTTACTTTCTAGACATGACCAAGTAGAAGGAGTCAAGAAAAACTTCACAATGTTTACTATCATCTGCCAATCTATTTCCCTTCTGCCTCTCTCCTATATATACAAAGAACTTCTTCTACTGGCCTAGTCTAATATTTTTAAATGAGTCTGATGTAAACCAAAGACCACAATCTTCCTCACACTATTACATTAACCTGAGAATTTTGTCGTATTATTACCCTAAAAAACATAAATAACTTTCAACATAGGTTCAAATCTTTTCTTCAGATAGTCATATGCACAGTTATCATCCAAGAAGTTCCAGAAGAACTTGAAGGATTGCAAAGAGGTGCTGTGATGAACTATGATGAGGGTATTTTGGGAACAGAAAATAGAGGGCAAACCAACCAGCTAAAAGGGTTAGTAGGACTCTCCAGTGCTATGTCAGTAATTACTCATAAGAGCTCTATAAACATATAATAGGGAGAAATGAAATGAAAAGATTTTAGAAGTCTCTAAGCAACACTAAGATGATGTCGCCATAATAGCCTTTTCTGCTGAAGACCTGAATTAAAATTCCAACACTGCCACTTACTACCTGTGTTATTTTGGAGAATTATTTATCTCCTAAAACCTCATTTCTCTCATCTCTACATTGTCCAGGGCTGTTATTAAGAAGGTTAATTTATGTAGAAAATCTTAGTAAATTTTACTTATACTATGTCAATAATATAAACACTATAAAATATTTGCTTGGTTGTGCTTTCCAATGTCATAAAAAGGTGCCATCTTGTCCAATGGACTGACCAAGCTGTGAGTTTTATGAAGGTGGGAATTACATCTGCCTTTTTAACTTGGGGTCTAATCCAGTTCCTTCACTTTAATGTAAGTATATACATTGAATGAAAAAAAGGAGTGAGTGAATAAATGGACCAATTTCTACCAATTACTCTTAATAGAAGTTGAATAGAACACAGAGTTTCTAGAATGAAAGTTTAGAAGTAAACTGATTACCCTCATACGTACACACCCTGTTTCATTGCCTCATGTCTTTTTACCTACCAGGATCACATGAATTCAAGGAATGCAGAGACCCTAACATCTGTATAGAAAAAAAATAGAAGTACTGCCATCCAGCTGACAAGTGTTTATGATGAAGAATAAGCAAGATCACAGCCCAGTGCACATAGCTCAAAGAAAATCCTCCAAGTCATCTCCTGTGTTTCTTAGTAACCTCACGCTCTCAAGGGTAGTCATGTTAATCAGTACACCACTTACCAAAACAGATGCAATAGCAGACTGAGAAACTACACAGCCAGCAAAGAGCTAGTCGTACATCTTGAAGATTTATGAGATTTCTCCATAGGAGAGCATTGGTCAACAGAAGGCAGCAGGAGAGAAGAAATGTGGTCAGTGGTATTATTTAGCTCACAAGTGCTTCTCTCCCTTTCTCTTTTGGGTAGAAGATCTCAGAAGTAACTCTGAGTGTTTGCTGTGTGCCTTGTTTTGTAGACCCTGTATGAATGAGAAAGGAAACAGCAAAAGGAAAAAAAGAAACAAGACAGTGAAGTACTTGTATGGTGAAGCAAATGTGAATGAACAACAACCAAAGAGGGCACCCTGTACAACACCAAAGAGAGTGAAGTATGAAGATTAAATGTATCAAGTTCAGAATGCCATGTGCTGGTGCCGGACTCGTGGTTTCTCCACGTTACAGAGTGACCTATGCCTCAGTTCCCATGGGATGGTGCTTGAACACTAACGGCAGCAACACATACTGTCATTTGGGGGTTGAGGAATATGATCTCTGTCTTGCAAATAGAACCACTTTTCTTCTGCTTTGAAATCAACTGGTGATAATTTTGCCTTTTGTTGGCTTTTCAATTGCCTGACCATTGAGAGTTGAATTATTGCTATTTGGGGAATAGATGAACCAGAGCAAAGAGAGACATAGAGGGGCCATTCCTGGGAGAAGACAGGGTCTGGTTTTCTTTTTTCTGATTAAGTCTTGTCTGAAGGTAATTGGGTGGCTTGTTGTTCACTTACTTTGAGTGTGGGTATGGAGTTGGACAACCAGGGTTCTGTCATTTACCATGCTTTGTATTACGAACCAGTTCTTTACTCCTCTGAGCCTCAATGTCCACCCTTGCAAAATGAGAATGGCAATAGCACCTAATACAGAGATTCAGTGAGTGTTTAAATGAAATTATTCTGAAAAATGTTTAACACGATGCCTGGCAAATCTAAGCATTCAGTAAAATTAGATCATAATGATAATGATAACAAAAAGTAGATCATCTTACAACTTGAATCAGAAAATCTAATGCCACTGAAGAATTCCTTATAAGGACTTAAAGCAGTGAATTCAAACTGAAATGAATTCAAACTGAAGTATTGTTGGCATACCTATTTCATAACTCAGATGAAATGATGCTAATTTGAATAAAGATTCTTCCAAATTCATAAGCGGCAATAAGCTTCTATTTGCTGTCTGATTTCCCCATAATTCTCCATTATTTTCTTCAAACCCCCAATTTTATGATGAGACATTTGTCAAATATTTTACACCTAACTAAGTGTCATCACATAAAATATCATTTATCTCCAAATAACTTCAAATTCCAGTAACTAAATTTAAAAACCAGTGGAAAGTCAGGAACATCGAGTGATGTTACATCCAGCTATAAGCACAAACTTTGGGCAGCACAAACCTTAAGCTGTAGTTAAAGAGAAGTCACCACTCATTGAGCACCTTCTATATCAGGTGTTATGGTAGGCTCTTCACGTACTTAATTGAATTATCGTTAACAACCCTGAAAGGGGAACACTTTTATGCTCAAATTTGAGATTTGAGACAGTTTGCTTAAGATCAAAGAGTTAAGAAATGGCAGAGTCAGGGCT
Source organism: Spermophilus citellus (assembly GCF_964194105.1). Taxonomy (NCBI): domain Eukaryota; kingdom Metazoa; phylum Chordata; class Mammalia; order Rodentia; family Sciuridae; genus Spermophilus; species Spermophilus citellus. The sequence goes on along the minus strand of NC_138188.1, from coordinate 96,694,934 downwards.
AGATTCTAACTCTGTCTGACTTCAAAGCCTGCCCTCTCTTCCTTAAGCCTCACTGCCTCTCTCCAGGAAACCAGGCACCTACCCAAGTCCCTCAGCAGGAACCACAGTGACCTTCTGGCCACAAGAGGATCCAGGCATCACTGGTGAGGGGTTTCACAACCAGAAAGGATGGGCTGTTGCCCCAGTTGGCCTGGTTTGCAGGAAGGCCCATAGGGAACTAACCTCAGCCAGCTGGAAAGACAGAAGCCCAGGGACAAATAAAGACTGAGAGGTTTAAATAACCTGTTTGGTCCAGAAGCTTTCAAATGGTATTACTGCTCACAGAATATTTTGGGTTTTTTTTGCTATTACCACCTATTTTTTCAAATGCTCAGTTATGTACTACCACTCAAAAAATAAATACAAAAACAAGTCAAATGCATTTCTATACATCAGTGATGAATCCTCTGAAAGAGAAATTAGAAAAACTACCCCACTCACAATAGCATCAAAAAAGATAAAATGCTTGGGAATCAACAAAAGAGGAAAAAGACCTCTACAATGAAAAAAAACTACAGAACACTAAAGAAAGAAATGGAAAAAGACTTTAGAAGATGGAAAGATCTCTTTTGCTTTTGGATAGGCAAAATTAATATTGTCAAAATGGCTATACTACCCAAAGCACTATACAGATTCAATGTGATTCCAGTTAAAATCTCATCACCATTTCTTATAGAAATAGAAAAAGCAATCATGAAACTCATTTGAAAAAATAAGAAGCCTAGAATAGCCAAAGCAATCCTTAGCAAGAAGAGTGAAGCAGGAGGCATTGCAATACCAGACCTTAATCTATACTACAAAGTTATAATAACAAAAATGGTATGGTATCAGCACTAAAATAGACATGTAGACCAATGGTACAGAATAGAAGACCGAGAGACAAACCCACATAAACACAGTTATCTCATACTAGACAAAAGCACTGAAAACATACATTGGAGAAAAGGTTGCCTTTTCAACAAATGGTTCTGGGAGAACTGGAAATCCATATGTAGCAAAATGGAAATAAATACTATCTCTCAACACACACAAAGCTCAACTCGAAGTGGATCAGGGACATAGGAATTAGACCAGAGACCCTCTGCCTAATAGAGGAAAAAGTAGGCCCAAATCTTCATCATATTGGATTATGCCCCAACTTCCTTAACAAGACTTCCTTAACTTCCTTAACAAGACTCCTAAAGCGCAAGAAATAGAATCAAGAATTAATTAATGGGATGGACTCTATCTAAAAAGCTTCTTCTCAGTAGAAGAAACAATCAATAAGCTGAACAGAGAGCCTACATTTTGAGAGCAAATTTTTGCCACACGTACATCAGGATATTAAAAGAACTCAAAAAACTGAACACCAAAAAAAAAAAAAAAGACACAAACAATCCAATCAATAAATGGGCTATGGAACTGAACAGAGGCTTCTCATAAGAAGATATATATTCAAATAACAAATATATGAAAATATGTTCAACATCTTTAGCAATTAGAGAAATGCAAATCAAAACTACTGTAAGATTTCATTTCACACCAGTCAGAATAGCATTTATCAAGAATACAGACACAATAAATGTTGGCAAGAATGTGGGGGAAACAGTCATACTCATTCATTGCTGGTAAGACTGCAAAATGGTACAACCACTCTGGAAAGCAATATGGAGATTCCTTAGAAAACTTGGAATATAACCACCATTTGATCCAGCTATCCCACTCCTAAGTCTATATCTAAAGGACTTAAAATCAGCATACTATAGTAATACAGCCACATCAATGTTCATAGCAGCTCAATTCACAATAGCTAAACTGTGGAAGCAACCTAAATGCCCTTCAATAAATGAATGGTTAAAGAAATATATATATATATATATATATATGCCATAGAATATTACTCAGCAATTAAAGAGAATAGAATAAAATTATGGCATTTTCAGGTAAATGAATGGAGTTGAAGAATATCATCTAAGTGAAGTATGCCAGTCCCCCCCAAAACAAAGGCCAAATGGTCTCTCTGATAAATGGATGCTGATCCATAATGGGGGGAACTTGGGGAAAATGGAGGAAATTTGATGGGGCAAAGGGGAGGGAGGGTGGGAAGAGGGAATGGGAGTAGGAAAGATGGTAGAATGAGATAGACATCATTACCCTAGGTACATGTATGATTGCACATATGGTGCAATGTTATATCACGCACAACCATGGAAATGTAAAGTTGTGCCGCAATTGTGTACAATGAATGAAAATGCATTCTGCTATCATATATATCTTATTAAAATATAAAAAAAATTAGAAGCTCAGGTTTTCTGCTGTGGGATCAAGAAATTAGGGCCAAGGAATTAAGGATTATTGAATTAGGGTCTCTAGGCTATTTGCTGGATTCTAATGGGTGATTCCAATGACATATTTGTGGATCCAAAAGGTCCTCAGGAGTAATTTGAAAATCATTTAATTCCATATTAATCATTGTTTATCAAAGGGTGCACAAGAATCAAATATACCATCTCTACAATGCAGAATCCCATTTCCCAATTTGGGAGAATTCCTAGCCAAAGATCTTGCCATGGTTCAAGAAACTCAGATTTGCTTTTGTTCTTTCTTTTCCCCTTCATTTCTTCCTTCTTTATTTTTAAATAAAAGCATAGCTTGAAAAATTCAGAACTCAAAGAGCTGCATCCGTCAGAGGGTTTATTTCAACAAAGTCCATGATTTGGTCACAACCTCTCCCTGCTGAGGGGTATTGTTTCCTCCTCTTGACCCTCCATGATTGACAATGATGTCTTCTGATGACAACTTTTTCTTATGTAAGTGTCAGCCTTCTCCCAGTATTTAAAATAATGATAGAAATTCACAGGCATGCAAAATTTGTCACAGTATTGATTAGGGTCAAATGATTTTGAAAAATTCAACATGCATTTGGTTTCTTCCCTGATTATAGTTTTCATGGTGGGTTTCACAGAAATAAAAATCTCCAGATATGCACTTCAAGATTCTCCCAGGAATGGTGTATAGAACACACTGAGGGTGGGATTCAGGGATCTACATATTTCCTTGCTCACCAGGTGATTCTTGAGCACATCAAAACTTGAAATCTGATGTCTGATTCTTCTTCTTATAGTACAGCCTACAGAGCAGTACTGCAGACATGTCCTGGGAACTTCTTGAACATGTGGAATCTCAGACACCACCCCAGACCTGCTGAGTTAGTGTCTGTTTTTTTAATGATGTTGCTAGGCAGTTTATCAGCCTATTAACTTTCCAGAAACACTGGTCTAGAAGAGGCAAGGCAGAGCCTTCCATCAGGAGTTAGAAGGTGGAGATGAGGGGAACTTGGAAGCATGTTCTCTATGGAATGCTTGGTATGATCAGCCTCAAGTACAGCTCTCCAGTACACGCTGCCTTTCCAAAATAAGGAGCCTCTCTGGTGACTCTTGCTTACCCACTCTCTTGTCCCATCATGATCTGGTAAGGGGGTAGGTGTAGAACAATTTTTCCTTGGTGTTGAGAGCCACAGACAAGTCAAGATGGCACCTGGCACTTTGCCAGAAGGAGTGGTTTGAGAGGTAATGCCAGTGAGCCATTGAGATGATGGAGATTCCTTAATGACTGACTGCTGTGTCTAATGATGCTAATTAAGTTAAGCTGTGTATAATTATTAAGATAATGAGGATTCCTTGATGACTGATTGCTATAACTAGATGATGCTAAATTGAAACAAGCTGTGTATTCAGTTAGGTATAAATACCTCTGCTCTCAGGCAATAAAGCGGCTCCTGCTGTATCAACCTTCACAAGTTGCTTGTCACCCCCCAGTTAGTTTGCCCAGCCAGACTGCGGCACCTTGGCTGTTTGAGCAAGAATTATTTTATTTATTTTTTAAGTTTATGAGTGGCAAACATTTATTTGGCTCATTGGGAAGTCAAAAAAAAAAAAAAGGCACCAGTTATCTCTCAAGGTCTTTGTGCTGTGTCATCCCATGGCAGAAGACAGAAGGACAAGAAAGCATAAGAGCACAAAGAAGGGGCTATACCTTATCCATTTTATCACTCTCAAATTACTATTTCCCTCCTGACTGAGCAAGAATTTTAACAATTTATTAACAAACAATTTATTAATTGTCTGCATATTCCAGGCAGTAGAGGGAAGCCAGGTCTAGGCCCTCTAGGTCCTACCCATTTCCACATTCATAGGCCTAGACCCTATTACTCACCCATTTATCTGCCAATCATGCCCCTAGATTCTGTTTTGAATGTAGGGGGAAAAATCAGTCTAATGTTGCCACTGCGGGTAAGTGTGCCTAATTAGCTGGAGCTTGGCTGTGTCCTGTTTCATAGTCCTCACAAGGACAGCTGCTGTTTGATGAGCTACCGTAGCATTTATCTTCATCCCACAGGGGGATTCACTTAGCATCTGCTTCCTGTGTGCAATCTGAGCTCCTGCTTAGGTGAAGTCACAGGAGAAACTGACATTAGGGTTGTCATTACTACTCATGTTCATAACCTCTGGTCATTGTAGCCCTTCAGCATCCTTTAGGATTAAAAAGAAAGGCGACCCCGCCCCCCCCCCCCCAACCATATATTCCCTATAGAATTTTGACTCTCCTGACTAGGAAGGACTTCAGTTGCTCACTGAACAGTTTGTAACACTGTAGTGCTGTCCGCCAGCCTGCACACCAATTTGTTCCCTTGGAGACATGCTATTTCTGTTTAAGGTGTGTCAGGTAAAAAAAAAAAAAAAAATATATATATATATATATATATATATATATATATATATATATATATATATATATCTGCTCCCTTGCTGTCCCTTCATGGAGGAATAGGACAAAGATGTCCATGTGTCACTGACCTCATTTTCATAGCCATCCTGTGGAACCAGGAAGTCACAACAGGAACTCCTCCAGAGAAATTTCCAGAATGCCAGTGGTGAAGCCACCAAGTCATGCTTTGCCACATGTAAATTTAATTCCCTTGATGGAGACAATGATCGTTCAGACTTCTATGTTTTGAGGCATTGATGGCTGATTCAAGACAGAACTTGGAGCTCCCTCTATGACTCTTAAGTTTCCACACTTTTCCTCATACTCAATCAACATCCCCTGTTGCGCCATAGCCCAGAGGAAGAAATGCCCCACAGTGTAAATAGACTTAGTGACTTGATCCATTCTCTTTTCTCAGTCACTTTCCAAAAAGGTCCAACAGAATTTATCTACCTAGTGACCGTCAGAAGATTCAGACTTAGATCTACTAAGGGTGGGGTAAAGACAGATTTTCCCCCTCAAAAGTTCCTAAAACCTGGGGAAGCATTCTTATTGGTGCAGTTGGTCATATACCCATACATAAACCAATAAATTTGGCCAAGGCTGGAGCCAGTTTGCTTAGATTCTGTGGTTTCTGCTGGAGCCTGGGATTGATGCTAGAAAGACTATACATTATGGCGGAGTGATGTGAACAGATACCCCAAATGAAAACCAGAGAACTATTAACAGAATAGTAATTGATCTGGATAAACAAAAACAACATATACCTTTATTGTGTGCTATTGTTAAGGACTTATGATAGAATGGATGGATTAACAGATGAGAATAAGAAGGTCTTTCATACAAGTGGAAAAAGTAGGACTCTACTCGTTAGAGTGAAAGTTTGATGGAAAAATTTGTTACTCACAATAAGACAGTCAAAATTATTTCAGACATGATCCTGGAAGAAATATGTAAAAAGTCAAATAACATTGTTCTTAAATGGAGGACAAATGTGATAACCTCATTAGGTTTTTCCAATTTTCATTTCACAATGACTCACACTCAGTAGATACTCAATAAAGATTTTTATTGGAGCCCTATGATTTGATACTTGGAGTGAAAATTAATCTCCATATAATTGTAAAAGAACTAATTAAGGAATCAGAGTTATTGCTAAGATGCCTAATCAATAAAACCTGCAGGTGTTCTTTCAATTAGAGTAGGAAATTAATGAATCCACATTTTTCTTCAATTTACCATACCAACATAAAATTTTTTATAGACCTTGAAAAACTTCACTTTGTTTTCACATAAAAAGAAAAAAGGAAACAGACATTTTAGGATGTTACCAGGACTTTATCCCATGTATCTAAGTATGCTCACACCTAAAACTAGGACTGGATGACATGAAAAATTACCCACAGTAAAGTTCTCTCTCCTCAAGATTAACTACCTAAGCATACATACAAAATCAACTGGCTCAGCCACACTGGATCCTATGGCATTTTCTAGTATCTAAAGGTATGAGTAAATGTTAATTGAATTAAGAAATGAGCTAATAAAGACTGAAAAGAGCAAACTGAGCATTTCAAAGTCCCAGACTATTCAGTAATTTTAAGATAAACTCTTGAGGTGGATTCAAAACAATGTTTTGGGGGGCTAGTGAAATTTGGATTAATATAAAATCTTTATTATTTTGAGGAAATAAGTTGTGGTTTGGATATAAGATATGCCTCCAAATCTCCTGTGTCAATGCAGGAGTGTTCAGAGGTGAAATGATTGGATTGTGAGAGCTGTAAACTAATCAGTTCATCCTAGTTTGAATGGACTGAATGGGTGGTGACTGTAGCCAGGAGAGACATGGCTAGAATAGGCTGAACATTATCGGTCTCTCCTGGGACCCCTTCCTACCCACATCCTGCTTCCTGGCTGCCATGAGGGCAGCAACTTGTTTCTACCACACCCTTCTGCTCATGATGTGCTGCCTCATCTTAGACTTAGGGCAAAGGAATCAGTCACCTATGGATTGAGACCTCTGAACCCATGAACCCTAAATGAACTTTTTCTCCTCTAAGGTGTTCTGTCAGGTATTTTGGTGACAGTGATACAAAAGCTAACATATCAGCTAATACCTCTGAGTTTCAAATCACTCATCAGTAAGCAGAGGGTGATGATACTTACCTCAGGTATCTGTTATGATTTGGATGGGAGGTGTCCCCCAAGAGCTCACGTGTGAGACAATGCAAGAAGGTTCAGAGGAGAAATGATTGGGTTGTAAGAGTCTTACCCCAATCAGTGAATTAATCCCTTGATAGGGATTAACTGAGTGGTAACTGAAGTGGTAGTGTGTGTCTGGAGAAGGTGGGAATTGGGGGATTGGAATGAAAATCTTAGTTGAAAAGTACAATTAGGTTAGCCCTTGAGGTCTCTTATCATCTCTTAAAATATTACATGTGTTTATATACATCCACACATATAACATATATGAAAACATACACATAAATATCACACACATATGAAGCCCTTATATCACATTAGTAGTATATGAAAATTTATTTCATTTACTATTGTTTATTCATAATAAGAAGGGTAATGTTACTCACATTTGCTCTGGAAAGGGGAAAATTGACTCTTCATTTATCCCAGACTATTATTTTTATTGAAAATTCAGTATAGGTAAATAAAGAAAAAAAAAGTCTAACAAAACACAGTGTGAGGAAGAATACAAAAAATTTTGTCTTATTGAGATATTATTGACAAATATTACATATTAAGGAATGCAATGTGGGATGATTTACCAATGAAGCTAATTAACCTATTCATCACCGCATATATTTTTGTGTGAGTATAAGAACATGTAAGATCAACTCTGTTACCAAATTTTAAGTTTCTATTAACTATAGTTGACTAGTTAACTTATTAACTAGAGCCACCATCCTGTACACCGGATCTCCAGAATTTGTTGACGTTACGAATGAAAGTTTGTACTCTTTGACAAACACCCTCCTATTTTGGTCCTGTAGCTCCAGTCCCCAGAACTACTGCTGTACTATTTCTGTGAGTTTAGCTTTTCCATTCCACACAAATGTGAGATCCTGTGTTTATTTTTCTGTCTACTTATTTCAAGTAAAACAATATCTTCTAGGTTCATCCATGTTGCTGCAAATGGCAGGACTTCCCCTCTTTTTGAGGATGAATAATATTCCATGCTATGCATTTCTTTATGAATAATATTCATCATGGTTTTGATTTGCATTTCCCTGATTAATAGTGATGCTGAGTATGTTTTCACCTGTTGAATGAATATTTGTATATCTTCTTCTGAGAAATGTCTCTTCAGGGCCTTTGCTATTTTTCATTGGGGATATATATACTTCTTGTTATTATTTGCTATTGAATTGTTTAAGGTCTTCAGACATTCTGGATATTAACTTTTTGTTGGATATATGGTTTCCTAATATTTTCCCATTCTCTGAGCTACCATTTCATGTTGTTGAATGTTTCCTTTTTTTGCATAAACTTTATACATAAGTTGCTATAGTAGTACTTCTTCACTTTTGCTTTTGTTGCCTGTCTTTTGCTGTCATATTAGAAAAAATAATGACCAAAACAAATGTCATGAAGACTTCCCCCTCTGTGTTCTTCTAGGAGTTTCATAGTTTCAAGTTTTACACTTAAATTTTTTTGAGTTGATTTTTGAAAATAGTGTATAATAAGAATCCTTCTTCTTCTTCTTCTTCTTTGCATATGAATATTCAGTGTTTCCAGCACCATTTGGCAGGGGCAGGGAATTACTGAGGATTAAGTTCAGGAGTATTTTATCACTGAGCTCTATCCTCAGTTTTTATTTTAAGACAGGGTCTCCCTAAGTTGCTGAAACTGGCCTTGGACTTGCAATCCTCCTGCCTCAGCCTCCTGAATCACTGGCATTGCATGTGTGTACCACTTCACTCAGCTTAACCAGTATCTTTTTTTTTTGAAGATATCCTTTCTTGTATATTCTTCATGCATTTATTTTAGATTAGCTGATGGTAAATAAATGGGTTTATTTCTAGGCCTTCTGCTCAAGTCCACCAGTTTTGTGTATCTTTTAAAGCCAGAACCATACTGTTTTCATTAGTTAATTTTGTAAAATAATTTGAAACCAGGAAGTTTGGTGCCTTCAACTTTGATCTTTTTGCTAAAGATTTCCTTAACTCTTTGGTGTCTTTTGTGGTACCTTATGAATTTAAATTGTTTTTTATTTCTACTTTTGTGAAAGTGATATTGGACATTGCATGAAACCTGCAGATTTTTTTTTGTGCAGAATGGAGATCTTAAGAATAATGAATTATCCCAATCCATGGACATGGACTATCTTTCTACTTATTTGAGTTCTCTTTAACTTTTTTTTTTTTTCATAAATGTTTTACTGCTTTAGTATACAGCTCTTTACATCCTTGGTTAAATTCAAAGCATTTTTTTTCTTTTTTCTTATTTCTTGATGCTATTGTTACTGGAATTGTTTTCTTATACCTTGTTTAAATAGTTTGCTATTAGTGCATAAAAATCCTACTAATTTTTGTATGTTGATTTTATATTCTGGGGCTTCAATGAATTCATTATATTAGATCTAATAGTTGTTTTGTTAGAATTTTTTAGGATTTCTTTACACAAGATCATGCTATTAGGAGCAGACCATTTTCTTTCTTTATTTCCACTTTAGATGACTTTTCTTTTTCATACATAATTTTTCTGGCTTAGACACATTTCAGATTATAGCAGAATAGTTTTCAGCTTTTATCACTGAGTATGATGCTTTGGTAGTCTTGTCATATATAACCGTTAAAATGCTGAGGTATATTTCTTTTATATCTAATTTATTAAAATTTTTATGTTATTAAAGTATTATTGTTAAAGGATGCTTAATCTTGTCAAATGCTTTTACTGCATCTATTAAAGTGATCCTATGATTTTTTTTCCCTTTATTCTTTCAATGCAGTGTATCATACTTATTGATTTTCATATGTTCAAGTATTCTTACATCTCAGATGTAAATCCTACTAGTTCATGGAGTATTATCCTTTAAAGGTGCTGTTGAATTAGGTTTGTTAGTTTTTTACTGAACATTTTTGCTCCTTTATTCATCAGGGATATTGTTCTATAGCTTTATTTTCTTGTATTATCTTTGTCTGACCTTTGGTATCAGGGTAATGCTGTCCTCTTAAAATGAGTTTGGAATTGATGGAATTCAGAAGTGTTTTTCCACATCAATTGAAAGAATTTTTTTAATATTTTTTTTTGAGAGGTTTGTTAGAATTCACTGATCAAGCCTTCTGGTTCAGAAGTTTTCTTTGTTGAGAGGTTTTGTTTTGTTTCTTTTCTGTTTTGTTTTTTAATCATTGATTCAATCTCATTATCTGTTCTGATTTTGTATTTCTTTGTGAATTAGTCTTGGTAGGTTGCTTATTTCTAGGAATTTGCCTATTTCTTCTAGGTTACCCAATTTGTTGCCAAACTTGTTCACAGTAGTCTCTTATGACCCTTTGTAATTCTGAGGTGTTATTTTAATGTTTCTTCTTTCATTTATGATTTTATTTGAGTATTTTTTTTCCTTAGCCTAACTAAAGGTTTATCAGTTTTGTTTATCGCTTCATAAAACCAACTCTTAGTCCTATTGATCTTTTCTATTGTCTTTCTAGTTCTCAGTTCATGTATTTCTGCCCTTCTGAAGCCAGAATTAGACAGGTAGTCAGTACAGTTAGGTCAGATCAAGGAGGCCAATGAGAGTTCAGGAAGTTGGAGACTTCCAACTTTCAATCCCCTGAGGAATTAAAATGCTACTGCATTCAGAGCCCTTCCCCCACCCTTATCAAGACAACCCGCAAGGCTCCAACCTGTTGGTAAGGTAACCTGTCCCAGGAATTGGCCCTCCCTACAGGGAGCTATAAAAGTTGTTAATTAATATGTCCTGGGCTACTCCATTTGGCCCCTCCCCCTGTCCATCTGTTCCTCACCTTTGGCCATCCCACTTGAGCATCTCCTTGGCCTAGTCACATATGCAGGAAGGAGAGAGATAAGGGGGAGAGAGCTGGAGAACAAAGGAAGCCTAGGACATATATGAAGGCAGAATGCTCTTACATCTTGGGATACCAAAATACCAGCTATGCCCACTTCTCTCTCCTGGAAGAAGTCTGTTACCCCTTTTTAAATAAACTCTGCTTTGTATGCTTACCTTTGCATGCTTCTCTAATGTGAGGAAGCAGGACTCATGACCAATAACTGGTATCACTTCCATATGCTAATTTCACATCTTTTGCTCTTCCTTTTTTTGGATAGTTTGTGTGAAAATTAAGTGTTAATTTGAGATCTATCTTCTTTTGTTAATGTGAACAGTTATCTCTACAAATGCTTTTCTGCATTTTTAGAATCTCCAAATATCTTTTTTTTTCCTTTTGATTTTCTCTTTGACCCAATTTTTGCTCAGGCGTGTGTTGTTTAATCTCCACATTTGGGAATTTTCCAGTTTTCCTCTTTTTATTGACTTCCAGTTTCATACTGCTGAGGGAAGAAAAAATCCTTGATATGGTTTCAATCTTTTTAAGTTAATTAAGATTGCTTTGTGAAATAACATATTATCTGTCCTTGAGATTGTTCAATGTGCACTTGAGGAGAATGTGTATCCTGTGGTTGAATGGAATGCTCTGTGTATATCTGTTAGAGCCTTCTCATCTAAAGTGTAGTTCAATTCTAATGTTTTCTTATTGATTTTCTGTCTGGATGATATATCTGATTTTGGAAGTAGGGCATTGAAGTTCTCTATTCTTATCATATTGCTATTTCTCCTTTCAGTTCTGTTAATTTTTTTAAAATTTAGTTCTATATGAACTCAATGCGTTTATTTTATTTTATTTATTTTTAAAAATTTTTATTTTTTAATTTTAGGTGGATACGATATCTTTATTTGATTTTTATGTGGTGCTGAGGATTGAACCCAGTGCCTCACACGTGCTAGGTGAGCACTCTACCACTTGAGCCACAACCCCAGCCCTTGATGCCTTTATTTTATTTTATTTTAATGTGGTTCTAGGATCGAACCCGGTGCCTCACACTTGTGAGGCAAGTGCTCTACCACTGAACTACAACTCCAGCCTGTTTTATTAATTTTACTTTATATATCTAGGTGTTCAGATGTTGCCTGCATATGTATTTACAATTGTATATCTTCTTGTATCGTCGGTTCCTTTATCATTATATGATAGCCTTCTGTCACTTACTGTTTTTTGACCTAACATCTATTTTGTCTGATATATCTACTCCTGACTTCTTTTGGTTTTCATTTGCATGCAGTAATTTTTTTGGTTTGTTTCATTTTCCTTCACTTTTAGCTTATGCATGTCCTTAAAGCTAAAATGAGTTTCTTGTATGTAGCATATATTTGTTTTTTTAATCCATCAGCCACTTTGTCTTTTGATTGGAGCATTAAATTCATTTACATTTAAAGGAATATATATTAAAATATAATATATATATAAAATATATATAATATATATGTGTATATATATATGTATATATGTAGATGGACACAATATCTATATTTTATTTATTTTTAAGTGGTGCTGAAGATCGAACCCAGTGCCTCACACATGCAAGGCAAGTGATCTACCACTGAGCCACAACCTCAGCCCTTAAAAGAATTATTGATAAGCATGGACTTGCTGTTGCCATTTTATTTATGTTTTTCTCTGAGCATTTTTTGTTATTTTGTTTCTTCATTTCTTATTTGTTGTCCTCCTTTGTTTTCTGATTTTTTTGGTAATGTCATTTTGATTACTTTCTGTTTATCTCATATGTAACTATTATGTGTTTTTGCTTTCTAGTTATCATGAAGTTACAGAAAGCATTTTATAACAGTTTATTTGAAGATGACAAGTTAACTTCACCATATATAAATGCTACACTTTTACTTCTCTCCACACACTGTTTTTGATATCACAATTTACTTTTTTATTTTGTTTATCCCTTAATAAAATACTGTCACTCTAATTATTTTTACTATTATTGTCTCTTAACCTTTATAAGAATTAAAAGTGATTTATCCAATGCCATTACAGTGATGAATTATTCTGAATTTAACTATATACTTACCCTACCAATGAATTTTACACTTTCATGTGCTTATGTTTTCATGTTACTAATTAGCATCCTTCAATTTGGGCTTGAAGAACTCGTTCTAGTATTTTTTTTTTGTAAGACAGTTCGGTTGGGATGAACTCCCTCAGCTTTTGTTAGTCTAAGAAATTCTTTACTTCTCCTTTATTTCTGAAGGAGGGTTTTTAGGATAAATTATTCTAGATTGGAAGTTTTAACCCCCTTTGGCATTTTTGAATATATCATCCATTGTCTTTGGCCTGTAAGATTTCTGCTAATAGACTTATGGACTTTTCATTATGTTATGATTTGGCTTTTCTCTTGCTACCTTTAATTCTTCATTTGTTGCTTTTGAAAATATGATTATGTGTCTTAGTGGAATCCTCTTTGTGCTGAACCTATTTGGGGATTTTTGAGCTTTGTAGAGCAGTATATCCATATGTCTTCCCAGATTTGGTAAGTCTTAAGCCATTATTTCTTGAATTATGATATGGTGCACAGTCATGCAGACAGCTGCAGTGGCACCAGTGTTTGGGATGCAGGGATCCAGAACAGCAAGATACCTAGAGACTTAGACTAGAAACAATACAAATACTGTGGTGCTGGGATCCTTGGGGCAAGGTACCCAGTGGTTTGGTCATTTGGAGGTGGGCATAGAGGCAACTCAGGTCCCAGCACATGATTGCTGCTGGGCCCCAGAGAGTTGGAGATAACCCAGCAGCAGTTCCCACTCCTTAGTATGGTAGAACAAAACATTAAATTGGGTTGTAGGAATGGGGCAGTGGTGATTGACTTCTTAAAGATGGTGAGATGCATTTAAACGGAGGCACTTAGATGCAGGATGCAAAGCAATGGTGGATATGGTTCCTTGGATGGAGCAATGCTGGGGCAACTTGGACTGTAGGGCACAACGTCAACATAATGGCAACATCTATCAATGGCTGGTGAGATAGGATTCACTTCAGCAGTGGTTTCAACCCCTGGGATGGCAGGATTATAGGAGCTCAGACCCTAGGGTTATAATGTAGTCAAAGTTCCTTTTCTTGCAGGTATGCAGCAGCAGGGGCTCCATCCACTTATCTCAGCTGAATTTAAGACTGAAGGTGTCCTCACTGATCAAGGCTTTAGGTGTCTGCAGTGGTAATAAGGAAAATTCCTCAGAAGGAAAATTTCTCAGAACAGATCCCTCTTGGCACCAAGGTTCTCTGTATAGCAGATTGGAGAAACATCGGAAAAACATTTCGTATGCTTTTTGATTCAGTCATTTTGGATTTTGTGTTTCACAGGATTTTTGCTGCTCTAGGAGATTTCCCAGAGCTATTTTTATTGGTCTGTGGATGGATGTTTATTTGTTTTATTTATTGTTTGGGCTTTTCATTATGTTATGTAAAAGAAGAGAGTTGGGACTTCCTAGTATTCCATCTGTGGATATTCATCAAGATGATTTGATATGGGGCACTATCTAGGAATTTAACTTGAAATTTATTGATTGATTAAGTAAAATCTGTGATTTTTAAGCTTTTCATTATGAGCTGTGATCCAAATGGTGAGCTCTTCCATTAAGGAGGACATATTAATAGATGTTTTGTTTATTAAAGGCAAGACACAATACTTAGCTTAGTGAAAAGATTCTTAAGATAAAGCCATAAATAAGAGGAAGTTTTTACTTTTTCTTTGATGTCCTGAATTTGGGATTAGAAAGTTTCCTTGGATTCAGAGAAAAGACAGTATGTAAAAAGGGGTTAAGTAGGGAGAGAGTGGAATCTGACCACATGGCTCCCACAGTGGATACTGTGATGTCTCTTTTAGGTTCCCTTTTAAGAATCAGAGACTATTCACCCAGCTTCTAGGAGAATTATAGACAAAAAACATTCAGCTGTCAACTGAATGTCTATTTGAAAATAGTCTAGGCTAAAGAGCATCCCGACAACAAATGGCATGTCCTGTTTAGGCAGCAATTCACTTCCAATATCATTATCCTTCTCGCTCCAACTTCAGGCAGCTTTGAAGGGCTATTCCAAATCCAGAATTCTCCATGAAGTCATTAAGGCCTCTGTTGAGATTGCATCACAGACCCACTTCTCTTTCTGCCTAATTCTACTTTATTGCCTTCTCTTCCATAGGTTTTAATCCAAAAACATTCCTCCCATGCTGCCTACTAATCTTTAGATTACCCCTTCCAGGAGCTCTATCTGGAATACCTTCCTATGATGGGGAGGAGTGAAGAAAGAACAGTGATATCAATATTTGATTTTAAGCTTTTTTTTCCCCCTGAGCTATAACTTTGATCCATTGTTCTCAATTCTCAATTCAAAAATAAAAAGCACTTTACACAAAAAACAAAAAGTATTTTACATTTTGTGACATTTTGTTACAAAAAAAGATCTTTGTGACAGTCTCATACCTTGGGGAATAAAGAATCCAGTGTCTTGGGGTAAAGGGACATAATCATTGATACCCTAGTAATGACCTGATTGGACTGGGAGGAGTTTAGAGAAAAGGATTGCAGACAGCTAAGGACTGGTAGAACATAGGCACACTTCTCAAGGTTAGCTGGGAGGAAGGAATTAATTGTATGTGTAGATATTGAGGTAAATCTCTCCTTTAGGGAGTAAGAGATGATATACTTTGCTAAAGAAGGTGACATTATTGATCCAATAGATGAGTTTATACTAAGTTAATTTTCAGCCTTTCACATAAGTTAGTATTTATTTCTACCATACTCAGCAACATAACCTAGGGCATTTTATGGGGGTCGTCTATAGTAGTGACACTTAGAACTGGGGTTCTGTTATCAGAATCCAACAATAATTTTTATTACTTCTAAGCCACTTAAAAAATAATCTTCCTAACATTCAGATTCACTGCAAAGTGGATATTTTTTTTTTCTCTTTCAGCCTCTCCTTTCGCCACAAGGTGCTTCTAGATTAAAAATATTTGGAAATTTAGCTCCAAAGAAGTCCCAAGTCTATATATTTTTCTCATCAGATTCCTCTCCTTTTATAGAAATTGTAAATTGCTTTACCTTGAATTCTGTCTGCTATTATCTACCTCTTGGAGCCTTAAAAAATTTAAACGAAGTACCAATATCAATAATTCAACGAATGATTATAGCAGCATGTTCTAAGCTCTATTTACAAAGTTAATTTATGACCACATTTGTTCAATTTTGTTTCCTTAGAGCTAGGAAAGTATAAATTCTGATAAGTCTAGGCAGTCTCTGTCTTTGTAAACCCTAAAGCAATCTTGCTTCTTCACCTACATGTGGTCAGTCAAAGGTGACTGCAGATGTACTAGAGAATAATGAAGCATTTGTTGTACATTTTCTTAAGGAATAGTTTAGGGGTTTTACATATTGTGCCACATAGAAATGTTTCCTGAATTTAATTTTTCTGTAAACAACATATCCAGTGCTAAATTTTACTCTCAATATCTATTATCCATGTTTTTCTTTCTTTTCTGTTTGTTATTCAGTGCCTTTGTCTGAGATAATGGGCTCAGGGTGTAACTTTTCCAGTTGGGAGTCTTCAAGTGACCACCTATATCCTGTTTGTAGTTCTTTCTCTTCTCTATTTGTTTGACCTTATTGCTTTCCTGCTCTCCTTCAATATTTTGCTTGACCTTGAGTTTGCCTGTACCAGATTGTATGTGGAGGGCAGTGGGAAATGATGAATAAAGGCCTTACTATTGTCTAATCTAAGCTCAGGGTGTATTACCTGAAATGTGACCTGTCCCACTGCCAAGATATGCCTAACTTTCTTTGTACTAATCCAAATTCTTTCATTTAATAGGATCTCCTTCCCTGACTTGAGTTGAATTATCAAAAGACTGTTTCAGTTGACCTAGCTAAATATGTGCCAGGCTTAGGGGAAGGAAAATATCCATCCTCCCACACACACAGAGAACATATTTTAAAGGGTGTTTAGGTCAAAGATTTATGAAGTCTCCTACACAATTTATAACATAGTTTCAATGGGGAAAATGCAACCACAGTTCAAAATAATTGATTTACACACAAACTTTTGAAATTTAAGTCTGTGCAGTGCCTGTAGCTCTAACTGAATCTTTGTCACTCCTCAGGAAAACTACATCCTTAACTATATTGTGTTGATGAAAGAGGCAAAACATTTAGTCAGGGGAAGCTGCAGAGTCCCACCAATGAAATGTAGGTAGGGGTATAACAAATAATAAGAAAACCTCACAAAGCAGTAAATGCATTTGGTGGAATGACATAGATCTCTCATGGTGCTAGAGACCCATTCCATAAATCAAATAAGAAATTGAACTCATTCTTTCTGTACAAATAAATCATGGGCTGATGTGTTGATATACACAGCTCTGAGATTCTCTTTTGAAATACTATGGAAATAGCAGGAAAATGTTATTCTAGTTCAGTCTTCATATTTTCATTTTATTCTTTTTCATAGACACACGCAAGACATATATATATATATATATATATATATATATATATATATATATATATACACACACACACACACACACACACATACATGTCAGGGTGGTGCCTGAATTAGGGTTTCCTCAGGTAGTGTGTGCTTTAGCTCTGCTCCTAGGACTTTGATACAGTTACACCCTCAAATATCTTTCCTCAAAAATCTGCAAATCAAATTCTGTGAACTCAAAACCAAATGCAGATTTTAACAGAATCATGGTAGGAAGTAGTGAGGGCTGGGTAGCATGCATACCACAGAAAAATATCATACCAGTTCCCTTTAACCAGTTAGGTTCTCTGTTCTGCTTTTCCTCCATACTCTGACTGCTCTTTCTCAGCCTTTTTTTTTTTTTAAAAAAACTCTTTCTTCTAACCCTACACACCATGGTCAGGCCCTCATGATTCCAATTTACTTCATTTCTAGAGACTCCCTCACTTCACCACTACCACCACCAACATTGCATTTCCACCCAAGTTGAGAAATAAATGCTCTTTGGCTTCTTCCAATCATATTATTAAGTATTGCTTTGTTTATCAAAATAAAGATATATCCTTGGTAAACATCTTTGCCTTAGAAGGTACAATGGGTTGTAAATAACAGTACTTGTTAAATTCAGGTAAAATTTAAATTCAAACATGGAAGGACTAGAAATTGATACCAATAATGATTATTGTGTCTAGGCAGAATACTTTTAGACAGATACAATTAAGACAGGAAGTTCCTGCTGCTGGAGCATCAGAGGTTCCAGAAAGGGCCTCCAAATGTACCAGGGACAGAAAATCACTGGAACTCTTTCCATTAGGGAGGTTGGACTTCTTCATGGTTCATGCTCTTAAGACAAATATTAATGCCATAAAACATACACAGATAAGAGTTATTAAGCCCTATTTTCATTTATTATAATAAAATAACCTCAGCAAGAGATGATCTTCTAATTTGACCTCTCGATTACATTAAGTATATAAAAATATTTTCATTATTAACCTGCTTCAAAATGAGAGTTTGCACAACTACCATCCATGGTGGAATGATAATCATCACGTCCTTTGTCTAAACTTAAAAACTCTTCTTATTATTCCAGCAGTCCTTCAGATTATTCATACTGATATTCTACATATATGTCTCTTTGTGTTTTGCCCCTTTTGCATATTTTCCCTTAAAATTAATAAAATAGAGATTATGGGAGCACCTGGATCCAGTTTTGCTGCTGATTTTGGCTTATCCCAAGGGAAGTTCTGCAGATGAAGTGCCTATAAATTCATGAATGGGTTTGAACTTCAAATAGGAAGTATTTATACCTAACCAACTTCAAATAAAATGTATTTCAACAAGCCTAAACTTAAAATAAGAAGTTGGGTAGGATAAAGGTTAAAAAGAAGGTTTTGTTTATGGCCTCTTTCCCCTTTTTAGATTTCAGAAGATATTTAATACTTTTTGACCCAAGAGAAGTACAAACCAGCATTTAAGCCATAACTAGAACTCAAGGGTCTTTGGGCAAAGTGGGAAGTGGCTTTTTCCTTACTATTATGGCAGTCATTTTTTTGCTTAACAGCCCAGAGGAAAAGGGAGGAAATAGCTAGTACAGAAAAATACAACTGAATCGGAGTCGAGAAATTCTGCCTCCTTTTAAAGCAGCCAGAGGCTAACCAAACATTCTGTGTGTCTAGAAATGTTCCTCAAAGGGAATGTTTACTCCAACTGTGAAACCGATGGATGTTCTTAAAACCCCGGAAAAATCTTTTTTGGCAATTTAGCTCCTATTGGGGCTAGAGAGAGGAGTTATGAAGAAGGAGAATTAAATTTTCTTCCTAGATTTTTTTCTTTTCAAAATGTAAGGAAGGAAACATAAGTAGGTACAAAATCTGAACATTCCCCTTGCAGAGCGGAATGTGTCATGGATCATCCTCTGATTTCTGTCTCTTTCCCCTTTTTGGATTTCAGAAGAGATTTAATACTTTTTGACCCAAGAGTAGTACAAACCAGCATTTAAGCCATAAATAGAACTCCAGGGTCTTTGGGCAAAGTGGGAAAACAATCTGTAGACAGTCTGAAAAGGGTTCATCCACACATCTTTTTTGTGTTTCAAGTCATAGCAGCTTTAGCTCTCTATCCACCAGATCCAGTGGACAAACCCTCTCTCTGCCTGTTCCTCCCACAGTGTCTAAGACCATAAGACTAGATAATTATTTAAGAGCTGAGTAAAATGTTGTGTATTTTATCTAAGTGAACACAAAACATA
Organism: Spermophilus citellus; assembly: GCF_964194105.1. Taxonomy (NCBI): domain Eukaryota; kingdom Metazoa; phylum Chordata; class Mammalia; order Rodentia; family Sciuridae; genus Spermophilus; species Spermophilus citellus. Next base: position 96,675,341 of record NC_138188.1, on the reverse strand, counting down.
AAAATGTCAACTCACAAAAGCTTTTCAGGAAAGATAGAGAGCTATGCTCATGGCACAGGTAGACAGTTCCCTGGTGATTTTCCAGGGTGCAAAGGTGATAAGAACAAACAAAATTATTAAAGTTTGAGAGTCATAATTTTTCCTTGACCTCCATTGCCACCCATACACAGCTCCTGCCATTTTCCCATACACATTTCCCAAGAAAAATCACATGGTAGTACCTACCTAGAATCCTTCCTTTCCCCACACTACAAATGGAGAACAAAATCTGCCATCAATCCACAAAGATGAACCACACAAGGAGGGACACCAAATAGCACAGACATATAATGTGCCAGGGGCATTTTCTGAAAGGATATAGTGATAAGAGGGAGTTCATGAGATAAGATCACTTGGATGACATGCTATTTAAGAGAAAGTTCTGGACTAGAAGAGACAAGATGAGTTAAGAGAGTTGTATATATAACCCCTGTAAATTTTTTCAGATGCAACAGATAACGATTGATATTTCTGTAGAGATTGTTGTGCTTCTTTAGAAGTAACACACACAGCTCTGGTTTGTTCATGTTGTAATTGTCTTTATAACCCAAAGATAAAATGGAATGCTTTGTGCAAAATCTTCTCTTTCTCTGATGCTGTCAGAAATTTATTAAGGGAAGTTTGGTGCCCTATTTTAGATTGCTTAGTGCAAGTTCTAAGTGAAGTATATTTACCCAACAGTTTAGAAGCTTTTATCTGTTAGAATGTTCTGTTTCAATAAAACTTCAAGAAATTAATGTTTTATTCACTACTGGAAAAAAATGGTAGGAAAAGAAGTTTACAAAGCCATGTAAATAGATAGAAACTGACTAGTGAAAATGTTTATGCATACAGAGATATGACAGATGTTATTGTGCTTGTTTGCTGAGTATTGGGGTCTAAAGATTGGGGATCCATAAATTACACGTGGTTATTTTCCCATTCAAGTTTAGACACACTGAGGGATATAATAGGAGGCAGGTATATAGAATTTAAAACATGATCTTTATTGTTGTTACATTTGGATATGAGATGTCCCCCCAAGCTCCCGTTAATGAAGGAATATTCAGAGGTAAAAGATTGGATTGTGAGAGATGTAATCTAATCAGTTCACCCTATTTTGAATGGACTTACCAAGTGGTAACTACAGGCAAATTGGGCATGACTGGAGAAGGTGGGTAACTGCCAACATGGCCTATAAGCCTTCATCTTCCCTGTGGCCCTTTACAACCCTTCCTCCCACTCCCTGGCTGCCATGAGGGGAACAGCTTTCCTCTGCCATGCTGTCCATCATGAGGTGCTGCCTTACTTTGGGCCCAGAACAATGTATGTGTCTGACCACGTACTAACCATCTGGAACTCTGGACCAAAATAAACTTTCCCTCCTCAGTGTTATTCTTGTTAGGTATTTTAGCCAGCGCTATTCTAAGCTGATTAACACAGAAATTGGTACCCGAAGTAGGGTTGTTGCTGTGACTAACCTGACTACATGGTTCAGAAGCCTTTAGAAATGGTTTATAGGAGGAGTTTAGAAATTTTTGAAAAGGCATGGTGGAGAAGATTTAGAATATTGTAAGCAGAGCTTAATGGTAAGTTCTGTGGAAGCCGAGAAGACCACAAAGCTGATAGATCAGACTGTGCTTATGAGCTTTCACAGGGAAACAAGGATTCTACTGGGAATTGGTCATATTCTTGCAAAGAACTTTGTGTCATATTCTTGCAAAGAACTTTGCTACATTTTTCCCAAATCCTAAGGCTTTGTGAGATAGAAATTAAAGGTGGTAAACTAATTAATCTGGTGTAAGAAATTTCAAGACCTATAACATTCAGCCAGTTACATGAATATTTTTGGCAGCTTTTAACCAGATGTAATGTGACAATCAGGAGCAGAAAGTAGAGCTGAAGGGTTTTTAAAACCTACAATTGGACCATAGAAGTGCTTGTAAAACTGGGACCAAGGTAATTATGATTGTTAAAGAGATTATAACCACTAAAGAGATGCTAAGAACTTTGCATGGAGACAATAGAAAATATGGCTTGAGATCATCTTTGGAATTTGCAAGATAGCATACACAAGAATGTAGAAGGAAAAAATTCCTTTAAGAAGAGATCATGAAGGTGCCTGGCACACACAGAGATGCTTAGAAAGTTTTGTCACCATGCTCAACTATGTAGTACTAAGGTTGATATAGCCGTGAATTCAGGGAGCTCACCTGCATAAACGGATGGCAGATCTTGGAATCATACATGTGGTGCTGATTATGCAGGTATGCAAGATCCTGGAGTTTAAAGAATATGGAGGCTTCCACCAAGATTTCAAAGGAAGACCTGGGAGGTCAAACAAAGTGTAGCAGGGTTGGAATTCTTTCAGACTATTCCTGAGAGGGTGATGGGTGAAGCTCTGAAGGTAAAGTTGTAGCTGGAATGGAAATCCAAGAAATTAAGAGATGCCAGTAATGAACTGCCAGCAGAGAAAAGCTGCTGAATACAGAGAAAGCAAGGCTAAAAGAAAGCCCACCTGCACTGCAACCAGGAAGGTCAAAGGCATGGGGCTCTCCAAGCTCTTTGGAGAGCACATCTTGCCACCATGTGTCCTAGATGATATATGCAAAGTATGGGCCATGTTTGTTCAGCTGGGTTTCAGTTTTCTTTTGGTCCTATTCTTTCCTTCTGTGCCCTATATCTCCTTTTGGGAATGGGAATATTTACTCTGCGATATGGTACATTGAATATATCTAATTTGCTTTGGATTTTTACAGGAGCTCATATCCAAGAGTTTGCCTTGGGTCTCAGAGAAGACTTTGGACTTGAACTTTTAGGCCTTGCTGGAACTGTTAAGATTAAGGAGACTCTTAGAAATGGACTAAATACATTTGGTTTTGTGAAATGAGCATAAGCTTTTGGGGGATGTTATAGTTTTATAGCATAAGTGATGGAATGTTATAGTTTGAATATAAGGTGTCTCACCAAAGTTCCTGCATTAATGTAGGAATGTTAGAAGATGAAGTCATTAGATTGTAAGAGGTGTAACATAGTCATTCTATCCTAGTTTGAATGAACTGACTGAGCAGTAACTGTAGGCAAGTGGGGTCTGTTTGGAGGAGATGGGTCACTGAAAATATGGCCTAGAAGCTTTCCCTATGACTCTTTCGTATCCCTCTCCAACTTCTTGATTACCAGTAGGGAAGCAGTTTTCTTCTGCCGTGACTTTTCACCATATTGTGCTGCCTCACCCTGGGTCCAGAGCAAAGGACTCAGCTGACCATGGACTAACCCTCTGGAACCATGAACCAAAATGCATTTTCCTTCTCTACATTGTTCTTGTCAGACATTTTGGTCACAGTGATGCAAAGCTGATTAACACAATTCCTTACAAACTTATTGGGAGGACGTTTGAAGACCACCTTGACTTACAAGTTCTTTTTCTCCCTCCACTTCTAATCCTGTCCTGACACCCAAGGGAAAGTGATTCTATAGACTTGTCACATGTAAAATTTCTGCTTTACGCTAGAAATTGGCAAGGAGAGGATACAGACTCCCATTATATATGGACTTCAATAAATTATCTTTTCCCAACTGAGATATATTACTATATGCTACCTGCTAACCAGGGACCTCTCTCTGACTCCATGGGGGAGAGTGACTTAGTAATAAGTTAAGAGGCCAGAGGTATTTCCTAATGGGGAGGGTTGGTTCACTACATAAAATTCAGAAGATCAGGGGAAATACATTTTGTCATATATTAAATCTTAAAAAGAAATATTGAACTTATTTTTATTAAGCATCTACTGGTATATTCCTTTCATTTTGGGTACTATAATTCAGTAAGAAATGTTTGATACTCAATAGATCAGTGATAAGTGCATGTAACGTGAGGGACAAGAGAAAGAAGCATTTTTGTTAATTAAAATATCAAATTCTGAGAACTAGCACCTGCTTAAAAAAAGAGAACATTGAATTTTAATCAAGAGCAGTGATGAAGATTTGGAAAATGAAGGTTTATTATACTCTTTCTTAAAAAATACCTGACAGTCCACTTTGATTAGAATTAAACTTAGAAAGTCTATTTAAAAATTCAAGTTTGGACCTTACCCTAGAATTATTAAGTCAGAATCTCTTGAGGCAGAGATGGAGAGTCTGCATGTAACGACTTCTTTCAGTAATTCAAATGCACACTGAAAACAGAACATCATCTTTTGGTCATAGGACAGCACGTACCAGGTATACAGCTCTATTTTATACATGGCCAAAACACAAAATTGTGCTTGTTTCTCCTGAATAGAAACAAGGGAAAGCTCTGTTTCCCTTATATCAAATGACAAGTCTTTTTTATAAAGAACAATTGGAAAATATAAAACTTCAATCAGGACCTAGAGTGAACTACACTCTTGCATAGTGAAAACAAGAGAAAGCAAAAATATGGCATTAGGAGTTTGAATTAGACTGCAAAGCTGGTCTTTTTCTATCTCACATTTGAACAATTCTTTTTACTCATATCCAGAAAATGTGTATAAATCTGCAAGTCTCTGGTTTTGCACATATGATTTTGATTACATTTTAGTGCCAGTTAGCTACATAGTCATCAATTTGTATAGATTGGCTGAAGTGCTGAACATCCCACTTGGAAATCCTTTAACTAGATTAGAAACCCCTGGGTGTACACATTGAAAATGATTTTCCAAAAAGAATCTACAGTAATTAGTAATTAGTAGGTTTTCTGGGCCAACTGTTTCACAGTCTGAGGCAGCTAATCCATAAATGCATTAATTGTATTAGACTGTGTAGGTAAAAAATAAAAAGTCTACTAAGTGGGAAAATTACTGAGCTATTCTAGTTCACTGCAAAAAAATGGTGTCAGTGTTTGTCTCTAAAGCATAACAGACAAATTAGCTCTTTTGTTTTTTTCATAACTTAAAAATTCTGTTGTTCTTTCTAGATATGCATGATAGTAGAGTTTATTTTGACAAAATTTTTAAAATTAAAAATCATGTAGTTATTATTTGTAATTTATAGATCTTGTGTCTAAGTGATTAGCGAAGTGACTTCATTTCAGGCTGATAGTTATCAGAAGTTTCCTCCAAAAATAAGTTACTAATCTCCATTTCAAATAAATGAAAGACCAAATTACTTTGGTCTTTGCCACTATGTTTTCTCTTCTTCACATAGTTTTAAGAAGTGATGGCCTACATCAAGTATAACCATAAAAATGGGAAGTTATACTCCATGTATATATGTCAAAATACACTCTATTGTCATGTGTCACCAAAAAGAACAAATAAAACAAAGAAGTGATAGAACTTTTCTTAGTGTGTTTTATAGGAATTTTGGTTAGGTGAACAAAATTTGCATCTGGCAAAAATCATCTTGGGGAGAAAGTGCAAACCAATTACTATTTCTATCCACCTCATTAATTCATATTTGAATATCAGGTAGTCTTTGTACTTATTCTTTAATTAATGGCCTTTTATGAATATGCAATAAGCAATATTCTATTTTTATAAAAATAAAATCAATTCACAATGGCATAATATCTCAAAATTACTATGGGGATAGTAGTATGCAGCTGTATTTTAAACTGATGCTAATTGTATCTACAGTAAACCCACACATGCTTATTCAATATCAATAATATCAATACTCATTGAGATGCTTTCAAACTAGACTGATTTATTTATTTTTATTTATTTATTATTATTTTAAAAATATTTATGTTTTAGTTGTAGTTGGACACAATTTATTTATTTATTTATTTATTTATTTATTTATTTATTTATTAATTATGTAGTGCTGAGGATCAAACCCAGGGCCTTGTGCATTCTAGGTGAGTGCTCTACTGCTGAGCCACAACCCCAGCCCTTTTTTTAAAAAAAATTTTTATATCTCTATTTTATTTATTTATTTTATGGGGTGCTGAGGTTTGAACCCAGTGTTCCACATGTGCTAGTCAAGTGCTCTACTACCCAGCTATAACCCCAACCCCAACTAGTCTGGTTTTAAAGGGGAAAATAGTTACATACTTAAAAAAATTAAATTTGTTTTAATTAGTTATACATGACAATAGAATGCATTTATGCACTTTAATATATCATCATAGATGGGATATAATTTCTCATTTTTCTGAGTGTATATGTTGCAGAATCATATTGGTCATGCAGTCACATATATACACACAGTAATAATGTTTATTTCATTCTACTATCTTTCCTATCCCCACATCCCCTCCCCTCCCCTCCCATCACTTCCCTCTACCTAATCTAAGGTAACACTATTCTTCCCTAGTATCCCGTACCTTATTGTGAATTAGTATCTGCATATTAGAGAAAATATTTGGCCTTTGGTTTTGTGGGATTGGCTTATTTTACTTAGCATGATATTCTCCAACTCCAACCATTTACTGGCAAATGCCATAATTTCACTCTTCTTTAAAGCTGAGTAATATTCCATTGAATATATATACCACATTTTCTTTATCCATTCACCTATTGAGGGACATCTAGGTTGGTTCTATAGTCTAGGTATTGTGAATTGAGCTGCTATAAACATTGATGTAGCTGTGTCACCATAATATGCTGATTTTAAGTCCTTTGGGTATAAACCAAGGAATAGGATAGCTGGGTCAAATGGTGGTCCCATTCCAAGTTTTCTGAGGAATTGCCATACTCCTTTCCATAGTGGTTGCAACAATTTGCAGTCCTACTAGCAATGTATGAATGTACTTTTATTGCCGCATCTTATTGTTGCCTGTATTCTTGATGATTGCCATTCTGACAGGAATGAGATGAAATAGTTTTGATTTGCATTTCTCTAATTGCTAGAGATGTTGAATACTTTTTTATATATTTGTTGATTGATTGTATTTCTTCTTCTGTGAAGTGTCTATTCAGGTCCTTAGCCTATTTATTGATTGAGTTATTTGTTTTTTTGTGTTAAGTTTTTTGAGTTCTTTATATATACTAGATATTAATGTTTTATGGGAGGTGCATGTGGTGAAGATTTTCTCCCAATCTGTAGGCTCTCTTCTCACATTATTAATTGTTTTCTTTGCTGAGAAGAAGCTTTTTAATTTATTGATTTAATTTATTGATTCTTGATTTATTGATTCTTAATTTATTGATTCTTGATTTTACTTCTTGTGCTTTTAGGAGTCTTGTTAAGGAAGTCATCTCCTAGGCCAATGTGGTGAAGATTTAAGCCTATTTTTAAATCAATGAATTATGTACAAATACTGTTGACTGTGAATTTTCACAAAACGGTTATATAGATCTTCTGGATATATTTAGAATAGTTTCAATGTTACAATTATCTTTAAAATAAACTTACAAAATATAAACATACAAAAAGACCTATAATCATCTTCTATGGATTAGACTGTCTGTGAGTTACCAGAAATCTAAGAAACTCTTTCAGACATTAATTGGCAAGGCAAAATACTACATCTTATACTCCTTTATTTCTTAACTTTTTAAAATCTGGGATCCTAGAAAGAAATATTAATACAATGTGTTCTAGTACTCTGACACCAATTACCCATTATCATAATTGATATAACACTTTCAGTTTTTAGCAAAGGAAACTTAGACCTAACATTAATTAACTTTGTGTCACTGCGACCAAAATGCCCAACAAGAACAACTCAGAAGAAAGAAAGTTTACATATTTGGCTCACAGTTTCAGAGATTTAGTCTATGGTTGGATGACTCCATTTCTCTGGGCCTAAGTGAGACAGAATGTCATGGAATAAATGTGCAGAGGAGGGAAGCTCCTCACCTCATGGTGGCCAGAAAGTATAGAGAAGGAAGGGGAAGGGGATACAGGGAAGATGAACCCTTCCAGGGCGTGACCCCTGGTGAGCTCCTCCAGCCACACTCCACCTGCCTACAGTTACCACCCAGGTAGTTCATTTGAAATAGGATGGACTGATTAGATTACAGTTTTCACTATCCAATTATTCCACCTCTCACTGCTCCTGCATTAATGCAGGGAGGTACTCATCATGCCCAAACTATAAGAGACATTATCACTATGTACTATGTACTATTTAGGGATATGAAACTAGTCTTACTAACATTTTTCCCTGTCCTAGAAATGGTTGCATACATATTGAAGTTACACAACAGATATTTAAGAATTGAGTCATATACTCAAGACAATTGCTTTAGTCAGCTTTTTCCACTGCTGTGACCAAAATACCTGACAAGAACAATTTTAGAGGAAGAAAAGATAATTTGGTGCTCACAGTTTCAGAGATATCAGTTCATAGTCATCCAGCTTTGTTCCTTTGGGCTAGATGTAAGGCAGAACATCATTGTGGAAGGGTGTGGCAGAGTAAAGCATCTCAAGACATCACACTAGAAAAAGGGGGGGGGAGAGCTCCCTTTACCATGTACAGAATATATATCCCAAAGACACACTCCCAATTACCCACATGCTCTAACCACAACCTACCAGCCGATAGTTACAATCTAGTTAATCCCTATAATATTATTGTTCTGGTAGGTTAAGGTTCTCATAGTCCAGTCATTCACATCTAAACTTTCTTGCATTGTCTCACACATGAGTTTCTTTTTTGGGGGACACCTCATATCTAAACCATAACAACAGTGTCAGGTGAGAGAATGGGTGGGACACTATGGCCTACTTTTTCAAGTATTCTACTCCTTTTATCCAATCACCTAAAGAAAGTGAGCAACATCCCCCCAAACTATTGAGAATCACCCTTAGATAGAATCTCCATAATTTTACTCAGAAATGTTAGAGAAGATAAAAAGTTGAGCATCACTGATCCGATATAACCTCCATCAATTACAAGGAAACAAGACCTTCTAGGCTAAGAATATTAGGGAATGTAGGTTAAAGTTGTATAGTTGATATTAGTCTCAAATCACCCCACAGTCAGATGCCTATTCAAATGTGTTAAAATGTCTGAAAAATGATATTGAGAAGTAGAATGAACCCTGATACTTCCATTTCTAGGCAAGATGGAGTAATGGTAACTAAGTTTATCCTCTCACCACAAACAACTAAAAATCTAGACAAAATGCATAAAGCACTGGTGGTCAGATATTAAACATCAGGTGACACAAAACAGTGAGCACTGACAGAGGAAAGAGAATTTAGGGAGCCATATAATAGTCCTCACTTTTTGGAGAACATTTCTTGACTTCAGTTCAGGGAGGGTGACGCTAATTAGATCTCAGCAAGCTCCCTGATGGAGAAGATGAAAGCAAGAGGATGAGAGGACCGAGATGGCTGGAGATAACCAAACATAGTATCAGACAAAAGATTTGCTTGGAGAAAGAGCTCTGGAGCTATAAAGAGGGTCCTGAGTACTGAGTAACATGTGTGTGAGGAAATTAAACCTAAGGGTGAGAAAAGAACTGCCTGCAAGGATGAATATGAAAAATATCTGGAGCTCACGTAAGACTGGGGAAATTTTATATTTTTATCAGCCAAAGCAGAAAGCTACATAATTCACTAGGAAAGTACTCAGAGGGTATATTCTTAGTAATGAGGCAATATTAACCCTAGACTAAAAGTTGTCCAGGTCTCATTTAACAAAGATTGAAAAGGAAACCTGTCTCCAATGAACTTAATGAAATTCTAGAAGTTTGAGACTACTTTAGGAACACAAAAATATCCAGCACTCCCAATTCACAATGTCTGATATCTCATAAAAGAACAACCAGGATTGTAAACAATCAGGAAAATAAAATCCACACTGAAGGGAAAAATCAATCAATAGGAATAGATTAAGAAAGGACACAGATGATAGGACTAGAAAACAAGGACATTAAAGTAGGTATTAATGTAATATTTAGTATGCTCAAGAAAGTAAAGATTGAGCACATTAGAGCAAGAGGAATACAAAATAAATTTGAATATATGTAAATAAAAAATACACTTGATGGGTTAAAGAGCAGATAAGGCACTGGTAATTAACAAAGATAGTGAAGTTTAAGATTCGCTGGATACAGATGAAGGAGGATGAGAATGACAGCAAACTCTTCATCAGAAAGTCTGCAAACTAGAAAAAAATAAAAAGGAGCAAGAATTTCAAAGTACGGAAAAAATTGAACTACCCATCTAGAGCTTTATAACCAATAAAAATGATTTTTTAAAAAAGGTAAAATAAATGTCTTTTCAGACATATTAAATTTGAAATGCTTCAGTAAATCTTTAAAAGAAATTTTTCCTCAAGCAAAAGAATATTAACTATATTAATATTATTGATAATTATATTAATAATTAATATTGAGAGGAGAACTCGTGACTGGCGTCAGAGGAGAACTTGTGACTGGTGTGACCCCAAGTTAGTAGACAGACACTCCCCCTCATAGAAGCCCCCACCCACGAATTTAATCTTCACGGAGCCTATGACAGGATTTTAAACAAAGGATGGTCACAAACGCAGTTCAGACCCGAGAAAATTGGAGTTGCTCCATGCACGGAGCCTGACCAGCTGAACCGCAGCTCGCGTAGAGAGGCAAAATTGAGCGCTAGGGAGTTCTGGCAGCGCAGAGAAGCAGAGTTTCAGATCCTGTGGCGATCTGTCACCTGCGTCTCCACAGGGCACCAGACGGAGGACTGAAGTTGAGACTTAGCAGAGAAACAGCCCAATGCCCTCCTCCTCATGGGACACCCCAATGCGGAAATTGACGGTCGCCATCTTGGAAAATCCACCTCATCAGCTTTGGGCAGATTGTGTGGCAGCGAGATTGGCGACAGAACAGGTGTGTGACCCCCAGCCCCCGTATCCACCCAGCTGGGATAACTCAAAAACTTTCTCACCAGCTCTTGGTGGGCGTGAAAATCACAGCTGAGGAAAACTGAAAAGGCGCCTCATCTCCAATTCCCCCTCCCCCCAGCTGTGATAACCAAAACCTTTCTCTCCAGCTCTCGGTGGGCGTGGCTAACAGAGGGGAAAAGTCAGAACAGGTTGCTGGTTTTCACTCCCTCTCTCCACAGCTGTGATGACTGGGTGACTAACAAACAAAGAGAGCGCTCAGTTGTTCAAGAGTGCAGGGCAGCCAGGGCACCGCATGCGGAGAGTGAAACTGGAGTTGTGGAGAAGAGTCCCAGGAAGTGGGGCCTGGCGGGCAGGAGAAGTGAGGGGGCTAGAGACTGGGAGCAACCCAAAGAGACCGGGATTGAAGAGGCATCCAGCAGGGGAGGATTGCTTCCTACATCCTGAGGGCAGAGACTCAGTCTGGAAAGCACAAGGCCACCTACTGGAGGAGAAGAAAACAGAACTCTAAGAGTGCATTTTTCTTCTTCTTCTTTCTTTTTTTCTTTTCTCTCTTTCTTTCTTCTTCTTTTCTTTCTACTTTTTTTCTCCTTCTCTTCCACTCCCAACCTCCCAAGCATTACTACTTCTACTATATGTAATTTACTAAATGCAAATAGGTGAAAGTTTCTATGCTTTTTATAGTCCCCCCCAAGAACTTAGCTACCCCAAAATACTCCTGTCTATTCTCCTGTTAATATCCCCCTTCATTAGAGCTCTCCTCCAAAGTAGCTAAGATATATTAACCCCCATATCCTCGCATCTTTTCCCCAAACATAAAATCCTATGACCAACCCTCAGTGCTCTATACACCACCTGAATCTGTATGCCTTTTATGAAACTAATAAATTTACTTTAAATTACAATTGAACCCAAAATCTCTAGGCAGTGTCTCCCATCACAAAGGAGAGATCTCAGAGCTATATAAAAGCAAAACAAATTTATAGGAGAAAATAATAACACTGCAGTCACACAGAGCTGGAAAGAAACGTGAACATCATGAAAAAACAAGGAAAAAAAGGAACACAAACAATGCAGGACAATTCAACAATAAAGGAGGCAGTAGCCACAGCAGAGAAAATGTCAGACAAAGATTTCAAGATATATATGCCTCAGATGATCTGGAGTCTCAAGGAAGACCTTAGACAGCAAATGCAGACAATGAAAAATCACTTTGACAATAAATTATATAACCAAATCCAAGAAGCAAAAGAGCAACTTTACAGGGAGATAGAGCTTATACAAAAAAAAAAAATCAAACAGAAATCCTGGAAATGAAGGAAATTATAAACCAAATTAAAACTCAAATGAGAATATCACCAATTAGAGTTGGTCTACAGTAGAGTAGACCAATTAGAAGTCAGAACATCAGACAAAGAAGACAAAATATATCATCTTGAAAAGAGTCTAGGCAACTCAGAAAGGCTGATAAGAAACCACGAGCAGAATATCCAAGAGATTTGGGATAACATAAAAAAAAAAAACTTAAGAGTCATTGGGATAGAGGAAGGTATAGAGGTCCAAACCAAAGGAATGAGCAATCTGTTCAATGAAATAATTTTAGAAAACTTTCCAGACATGAAGAATGAAACGGAAATCCAAATCCTAGAAGCCTACAGGGCGCAAAATGTACAAAACCGCAAGAGACCCACACCAAGACACATGATAATGAAAATGTCCAACATATAGAACAAGGAGAGAATTTTAAAAGCCACAAGAGAATGGAGGCATATTACATTTAGGGGTAAACCAAATAGGTTAATGGATGATTTTTCAACACAGACACTGAAAGCGAGAAGATCCTGGAACAACGTATTTCAAATGCTGAAAGATAATGGGTTCCAACCAAGAATCTTGTATCCAGCAAAACTAAGCTTCAGGTTTGACAATGAAATAAAAACCTTCACTGATAAACAAAAGTTAAAAGAATTCACTGCTAGAAAACCAGCACTGCAAAGCATTTTGGGCAAAACATTACACGAAGAGGAAATGAAAAATAACAATGAAAATAAACAGAGGGAGGTAGAACAGTAAAGGGAAAAACTAATAAAAGAGGAAAAACAAATCAAGTTAAATAACAAAAATAAACAAACATGGCTGGAAGTACAAACCATATCTCAAAAGTAACCCTAAATATTAATGCCTTAAACTCACCAATCAAAAGACATAAGCTAGTAGACTGGATAAAAAAAAAAAAAAAAAAGATCCAACAATATGTTGCCTAAAGGAGACTCATTTGATAGGAAAAGACATACACAGACTGAAGGTGAAAGGTTGGGAAAAATCATACCACTCACATTAACCTCCAAAGCAAGCAGGGGTGTCCAAACTCATATCAAATAAAATTGACTTCAAGCCAAAGTTAATCAAATGGGATAAAGAAGGACACTATATATTGCTAAAGGGAACCATTCACCAACAAGACATAACAATCATTAATATATATGCCCCAAACAATGGTGCAGCTACGTTCATCAAACAAACTCTTCTCAAGTTCAAGAGACAAATAGACTGCACACAATAATTATGGGTGACTTCAACACACCTCTCTCACCACTGAACAGATCTTCCAAACAAAAGTTGAATAAAGAAAGTATAGAACTCAATAATACAATTAATAACCTAGACTTAATTGATATATATAGAATATATCAACCATCATCAAGCAGATACACTTTTTTCTCAGCAGCACATGGATCCTTCTCAAAAATATACCATATGTTATGCCATAGGGCAACTCTTAACAAATATAAAGGATTAGAGATATTACCATGCATTTTACCCAATCATAATGGAATGAAATTGGAAATCAATGATAAAATAAGGAAGAAAAATTCCTACAATACTTGGAGAATGAACAATATGCTACTGATTGAACAATGGGTTACAGAGGACATCAAGGAGGAAATTAAAAAATTCTTAGAGATAAATGAAAACACAGACACAACGTATCAAAATCTATGGGACACTATGAAAGCAATACTAAGAGGAAAATTCATTTTATGGACTTCATTCCTCAAAAAAAGTAAAAGCCAACAAATAAATGATCTCACACTACATCTCAAAGCCCTAGAAAAAGAAGAACAAATCAATTGCAAATGCAGTAGAAGGCAAGAAATAATTAAAAGCAGAGCTGAAATAAAAAAGAAACAATTGAAAAAATTGACAAAACTTAAAGTCGGTTCTTTGAAAAAATAAATAAGATCAACAGACCCTTAGCCATGCTAACAAAGAGAAGAAGAGAGAGAACCCAAATTACTAGCATATGGGATAAAAAGGCAATATCACAACAGACACTACAGAAATACAGAAGATAATTAGAAATTATCTTGAAACTTATGCTCCAATAAAATAGAAGATAGTGACGGCATCGATAAATTTCTTAAGTCACATGATCTGCCCAGATTGAGTCAGGAGGATACACACAACTTAAACAGACCAATATCAAGTGAGGAAATAGAAGAAGCCATCAAAAGATTACCAACCAAGAAAAGCCCAGGACTGGATGGATATATAGCAGAGTTTTACAAAACCTTTAAAGAAGAACTAATACCAATACTCTTCAATCTATTTCAAGAAATAGAAAAAGAAGGAGTACTTCAAAATTCATTCTACGAGGCCAACATCACCCAGATTCCAAAACCAAAAAAAGACACTTCAAAGAAAGAAAACTTCAGAACAATATCTCTAATGAATATAGATGCAAATATCCTCAATAAAATTCTGGCAAATCAAATACAAAAAACTTATCAAAAAGATCGTGCACCATGATCAAGTGGGATTCATCCCCAGGTTGCAAGGCTGGTTCAATATACGGAGATCAATAAATGTAATTCACCACATCAATAGACTTAAAGATAAGAACCATATGATCATCTCCATAGATGCTGAAAAAGCATTCGACAAAATACAGCATCCCTTTATGTTCAAAACACTAGAAAAATTAGGGGTAATAGGAATTTACCTCAACGTTGTAAAAGCTATTTATGCTAAGCCTCAGGTTAGCATCATTCTAAACGGAGAAAAATTGAAGGAATTCCCTCTAAAATCTGGAACAAGACAGAGATGCCCTCTCTCACCACTTCTATTCAACATACTTCTGGAAGCATTAGCCAGAGCAATTAGACAGATGAAAGAAATTAAAGGTATAACTATAGGAAAGGAAGAACTTAAACAAGCACTATTTGCTGATAACATAATCCTATACCTAGCAGACCCTAAAGAAACTTCTAGAACTAGTAAATGAATTCAGCAAAGTGGCAGAACATAAAATTGATACCCATAAATCAAAGGCATTCCTGTATATCAGTGACAAATCCTCTGAAATGGAAATGAGGAAAACTACTCCATTCACAATATCCTCAAAAAAAAAAATACTTGAGAATCAACTTAACAAAAGAGCTGAAAGATCTATACAATGAAACTACAGAACCCTAAAGAGCGAAATAGAAGACGACCTTAGAAGATGGAAAGATATACCTTGCTCATGGATAAGCAGAATTAATATTATTAAAATGGCCATATTACCAAAAGCACTTTACAGATTCAATGCAATTCTAATCAAAATCCCAATGGCATTCCTTGCAGAAATAGAAAAAGCAATCATGAAATTCATCTGGAAAAATAAGAGACCCAGAATAGGTAAAGCAATTCTAAGCAGGAAGAGTGAAAAAGGTGGTATTGCTATACCAGGTCTTAAACTATACTACAGAGCAATAGTAACAAAAACAGCATGGTACTGGCACCAAAACAGGCAGGTATACCAATGGTACAGAATAGAGAACACAGAGACCAACCTATAAAATTACAACTACCTTATATTAGACAAAGATTCTAAAAGCATGCAATGGAAAAAGGATAGCATCTTCAACAAATGGTGCTGGGAAAACTGAAAATCCATATGCAACAAAATGAAATTGAATACCTTTCTCTCTCAAAGCACAAAAGTTAACTCAAAATGGATCAAGGATCTCGGAATCAAACCAGAGACTCTGCATCTAATAGAAGAAAAAGTTGGCCCTAATCTCCATCCTGTGGGGTCAGGCCCCAAATTCCTTAATAAGACACCTATAGCACAAGAGTTAAAACCAAGAATCAACAAATGGGATGAATTCAAACTAAAAAGTTTTTTCTCATCAGGAGAAATAATATGTGAGGTGAATAGGTAGCCTACATCCTGGGAACAAATTTTTACCTCTCACACATCAGATAGAGCTCTAATTTCTAGAGTATACAAAGAACTCAATAAGTTAAACAACAACAACAACAACAACAACAAAAACCCCCAAATAACCCAATTAACAAATGGGCCAAGGACCTGAACAGACACTTCTCAGAGGAGGACATACAATCAATCAACAAATACACAAAAAAATGCTCACCATCTCTAGCAGTCAGAGAAATGCAAATTAAAACTACTCTAAGATACCATCTAACTCTAGTAAGAATGGCAGCCATTATGAAGTCAAACAACAACAAATGCTAGCGAGGATGCGGGGGAAAAAGGCACACTCATACATTGCTGGTGGGACTGCAAATTGGTGCAGCCAATTTGGAAAGCAGTATGGAGATTCCCTGGAAAGCTGGGAATGGAACCACCATTTGACCCAGCTATTCCCCTTCTCGGACTATAACCGAAAGACCTAAAAACAGCATACTTCAGGGACACAGCCACATCAATGTTTGTAGTAGCACAACTCACAATAGCTAGACTGTGGAACCAACCTAGATGCCCTTCAATAGATGAATGGATAAAAACTGTGGCATTTATACACAATGGAATATTACTCAGCACTAAAAAATAACAAGATCATGGTATTTATAGGGAAATGGATGGTATTAGAGCAGATTATGCTAAGTGATGTTAGCCAGTCCCTAAAAAACAAAGGGCAAATGTCTTCTCTGATATAAAGGGGGTGACTCAAAATGGGGTAGGGAGGAAAAGCATGAGAAGAAGATTACCACTAAATAGGGAAGAGAGGTTGGAGGGAAAGCAGGGGAGAAGGGGCATTGCATGGAAGATGGAAGGAGACTCTCATCGGTATACAGAATACAGGTATGATGATGTGAGGGGGAAAAACAGTGTGTCACATTAGATGTGGTAGAGAGAAGTGATGGGAAGGGGAGGGGAGGAGAAGGGGAATAGGAAGGGCAGCAGAAGAAAATAGACACTAGTATTTCTGTATGTAGATAGGTGCCTGCATAACCAATGTGATTCTGCAACCTGTACACTCAGAAAAATGAGAAATTATACCCCATATGATTCAAATGTATGATATGTCAAGATCATTGTACTGTCATGTGTAACTAATTAAAACAAATTTAAAAAATAAAATGTTAAAAAACTATTAATTTGAATATTAATACAAACATGTACAAAAAGATGAAGATTATCAGAAATGATAACTATATGTGTTACATAAATGAACTCTATTATTATTTAAAATCTTTTTAAAAGATAATTGACTGTTTAAAACAAAAATTATAACCATCTATTATATAGTTTGCAAGGTATACAGACTTAAAATGTGTAACAATAAAAACAGCAAGATTGGAAATAGAAAGTTTCTGTGTTAAGGTTCCTGTACTATACATGAAGCGGGATCATATTATGTGTAGGCAGACTGTGATACATTACATAAGCACTGTAAACCTTAAAGCAAACACTGAAGTGACACAACCAAAAATTATATGTAACAATTCAGTAATAGTGATGAAAGAACAATAAAATGAACTCCTGAGTCCAAAAGAAGGCATAAAAGTACAGCAATGGAAACCAATAACTGTACAAATAGAAAATAAGCAGCAAGACATTAAATTTAATCCTGATTATATCAATAATCACATTAAATGTAAATCATGTAAATATCTCCAATTAAAGATATTTTATTGGTCAGATTAGATCAAAAAGCAATATCCAATTGGATGCAGTGGTGCACACCTGTAATATCAGTGGCTTGGGATGCTGAGGCAGGAGGATCTCAAGTTAAAGCCAGTCTCAGCAACAGTGCCTTGCTAAGCAACTCAGTGAAACCCTGTCTCTAAATGAAACACAAAATAGGACTGGGGGTGTGGCTCAGTGGTTGAGTGCCCTTGAGTTCAATCCTTGGTACCAAAAACAAAACAAAACAAAACCCAACTGTGTCCTGAGTACAAAAATATCCACCTTTAAATGAAGACAAAATATGTTCAACACAGAAGAATAGAAAGATACACCATATGAATGTTAACTCGAAAGCAAGCTGGAATGGTTAATCTTAATAGAAGACACAGGAAATAAAGAACATTGTCAGGTTATTTCATCATTATAAAAGGATCAAAAGATATTGACAATCCTAAATGTTTATGTACATAATTATATAGCATCAAATTTCAAAACTGATAAAACTGCAAAAAGAAATACATGAATCCAAAATGATAGCTAAGAATCTTCGGTCAACAACAGAACAAATAATAGAAAATCAGTAAGGTTGCAGAAGACTCAAGGAATGCTCTCAACCAGGTATACCTAACTGACAAACACAGAATACTCCATCTGATGACAGCACAACACAAATTCTCCTAAGTGCACTTGAAACATTTCATAAAAGATAGATCACAGTCTGAGCTATGAAAAAGAGTTGGGCTGAAAATGTAGTTCAGTGTTATAGAGTTTCCCTGGCATGCGCAAGGTCCTGGGTTCAATCCCCAGCACTACAAATATTAATATTTAAAAATTGTCAAGACTAAATAAATTTAAAATTGAGTGCAATTATTTCCATGATTGAAATCAACAAATACATATTTGGAAAATTACAAATGTTTGGAAATGAAGTAATACATTTCTAAATAACCATTGGATCAACAAAAAAAATAAGAAAGAAAATATTTTTGGTAAAAATGAAAACACAGCATATCAAGCATTCCCTACAGATACAGGGAAAGTGGTACTTACATGGAAATTTTAGAAACTTGTATCAGGAAAGAAAAAGTTATCCAATCAATGACATCAGTGTCTTCCTCAGAATAGATAATGAAAAGCAAATTTAAACCTTAAGTAAGTAAAATAAAGGAAATACTGAAATTGGAGCAGAAATCAATGAAATAGAAAACACAACAGGCAAAGTCAATAAAGCTGACCATATAGGTATCAATAAAGCTGACCATATAGACAACCAAAAGCTGGTTATCTGAGCAAATCAACAAAATTCACAAACCTCTAATCAGACTGACACAGAAAAAAAGAGAAGGTAGAAATTATCAATATCAGAAATAGAAGACATCACATCATTAACATTCACAGAAAGATGAGAGTAAAGAAGCTATGCCAATATATTTGAAAGGTAAATGGAATGAACAAAGCCTTAAGAGACAAACTGCCAAAGCTCATCTAAGAAAAAAATAATAAACAGCCCAGATTTGTTAAAATAATGGAATTTGCAAATAAAATAGTAAAAATAGTAAAATACCTGTTACAAAGGAAACAGCTCCTATCTAGGATGATGATACTAATGAAATTTGTCAGATGTTTAAGGAATAACTCCAATTCTACACATATTCTTTCAAAATATGATAGATGAAGGAATGATACCCAAGTGTATTTTATGAGGACAGTAGTATCCTAACATCAAAACAAAGGATATCACAGGAAAAGACAACTACATTCCTCGTCCATGTAGATTCCAGAATTCTTAACATAATTTTTACTGATTTAATCCATCAATATATTAAAGGATAACACACCATAAACAGAGGGGATTTATTCTAAGAATGCAAAAATCAATTCAAAATCCATATGATCCATTTTTAAACGAATTTACCCTTGATAATAGGCACAGGAAACGTATTTGATAAGGTAAGAAGTTTCTGATCAAATCTCTCAAGAAAACAGGAATAAAAGGGAACTTCCTCAACCTGACAAAAGGCACCTTGGAAAACCCCACAGTGAACATCATACTTTAAGGGTTCAAAACCAAATGCTTTTTCTTTAAGATCAGAATGACAAATGTCCACTCTCACCACATATAGCCAACATTGTATTGGAGGCTGTATTTGGTACAAAATTCAAGAATAAGAAATAAAAGTCATACAGATTACAAAAAAAAGTGAGAGAAAACTCTCTTCAATTACAGATGACACAATTTTCTATATAGAAAAATCTTAAGATTACTTCCTATTTCTGAAATGTCGATGCTCTATCTTATCTATTAAGATTCTGCTCCTTGTAGACCTAGCTTAAATATTAATGCATGTACATTTGGGCTTATTTTTTCTTCTTGAGGACTAACTCCATTAATACTTAATAATAATAAGTCATCTACTAGGTCGACATAAAATTTACATCATGACTTAGTGATAAAATCAGCTCACATGTTTCATCCCAGTTAGACCAATCCCTCCTTAAAGCTGGGTCATTCTGGTCATCTCAGCACAGAATCTAACCCAGATCCTGGAGAACAAAAAAGCTTAGGAAACATGGTTGTTTCAATCAAGCTGATCATAAAGTGGTAGAGCACTTGCCTAGCATGTGTGAGGCACTCTATCAATAAAGCTGACCATATAGACATCTGTTTCAAGTGCATTTTCTGTGAATTGTAGAGATTCTACATGGAACCGCCAAACTTCAGAGTCAGTTAATTCACCATTCCTCAATTAACTATAAAAGCCCTTGAACACATTTGCACTACTGCATTATGAAAGTTACATATATTTTTATATTTTCCCAGTAAATTTTTATTGAAGAGATTTTTACATTTCCAGATGTATTTTACATTTCCAGATGGATCTTACAGTGTTGACAGAGAAGACAGGAGAAAAAGAGACCTAAAGCTCCTGGATATTTTTAGCAGTATGAAGCAGATGACAGGAAATATTTCTGAACCGCATAGGAGACCTCAGCTACTTTGATAACTCTGACCAAAGAACAAAAGTAGCTGTTTACTTCCTGTTCAGAATTGATAAACATGAAGTCGTGGTTTGTGCTCAGCTTTGCTTCGTCTGGCTCTCATGCATTGAGCTGTTGTGGTCAGTGGTATTTCTGAGCCTTCTTCATCAGACAAAACCCATCCTCACGCACAGCTCTTGATCCGGTAGCCTACTGACCATTTCTCCATGATACAATGTGCAGTCTGTCTGGCAGCCCAGCTCTCATGGTAAAATTTCCTTTCTTGAATGTGGCAAGCCACTTCAATATTCTGGTTTGGGACTTTGAGGAACCAGGTTTCACTTCCTTGACTACAAACCAAGTGAAAACTGCAGTGAATCGTCTAAGTCTATTTAATATACTTTAAACGTTTATTGAATAGTGTTATTTTTAAATTCTTGCAATAATTTTATTGGCCTGTCTTTGCTTCTGATTATGTATACAGTGCCAATGGTCAAGTATGCATTCTCAGTCCCTGATAGGTATGGGCAAGGACTATCATCCTGGGCTACTTGGGTTGAGACTCAAATCCACTTCCTACTAACTGAGTGACCTCACACAAGTCACTTAACCTTTCCAGTCGTCACTCCTTGCCCACAATTAGGGCATTGCATCATTATGTAGTCTAGGCCTTTTTTTTTTTTTTTTTAGAACAACTTAAGACATACAGGGAAATAGGGTAGAGGTTAAATAGGCAAAAGTTCTAAAATCCACCTGCCTAACTTGGCATTCATTATACTTCTTTTCCTATCTGTTTAATGGGAAATATAATAGTTCGTCTCCCACAGAATTTCTACTGAAAATTAAACAAGCCAGTACGTATAAAATGCCCAGAACACTGCTGACATATAGGAAGGCTCAACAGACATCAGCCTTTATTATTGCCTTGTTCCTTAAGTACAAATAAGTAGCAGGACCTTGAGCATATAGCATGGAGGTAGGAACAGAATTGCTACTCTCTAGGTTACTTGCTGAGAGCCACAGCTGAGTCGGAATGGCCCCTGGCATTTTGCCAATAGTACTGGTTGCGAGGTGAGCCATTAAGATGATGCTGGATTGATTCAATTGTATATTAGACCTTTACTGTCCGCCTTTGTGCCTGGGAAGTTCCAGGAGAGGGAGTTCCTGGAGGAGCCGTGCATAGGTGGCGTTTGGGAGAGTTCCCAGGGAGTGTGCTGGTGGAGTTTGGAAATAAAGTTTGTTCCTGCTTGAGTGGCTCGTGATTTGTGCCCAGCCAGACTGCAGCAGTTACTGTCTAAAAAAATGTGGTGTCGTGTTCTACTAGGTAGCTGGGAGAAATCCTGTGCTCAAAGCTCACCACCATTTCCTCCCCACCCTCCTCTCCATTCTAAGCTTCCCAATGACATCAACTCACCCCAAATGCACTCACTTCACTTTTATATCTGCCATCAGTGTCTGTTCTCCCCCTAACATAATTCATAAAGGACATCATTCTGGAACTTTCTGGTTAGGTGCCATTAATATGATTATAATGATGATGGTAGCATTCAGACATAGTAAGCTGATGAGTAGGAGTATTCTGAAATTAAGTAGTCCTCCTCCAAGAACTGCATTCAGGAATTACCTTCAAGACTATGGGACATGAAGAAAATTTTGAATCCCAGAAGTTAAAGGTAAATTTCTACCCAACTTTATTTTCAGTTGTTCTGCCTTTCATTTTAAGATTCATACTACAAAGAAAAAAAATAAAACCTTTGCCTTCATTAAATAGTATTATTCAAACAATAACTGATGAGAGGGCTGGAAAGAGATTTTTTCCCAGAAGAAACTGAAAGCCTATTAAAGTACAAATAATAATGTATAATGATTCACACTTTCACTTAAGAGGCCTGTGTTAAGCAGCTACTACTGCATGCTAGTTGGACAAACAAGACAGAAGGACAGATAAGAAATGATCTTTATGTCTGCACAGAGGAACATGATATATTTTTACAAAGAACTGAAGTTGTCTTGGAAAATACAGAGCTTATTTAGATTTCCTTGTGTTTATTTTAGAATTTAATAATATTTTATTTTGCATTGTACATAAGAAAGGCTGAATAATTATTTGATTGGTTGAACTCTTAAGAATCTCCATTGTGTCCTAACTGGTGTGGAGGGCCATGGTGTACAGCTAAGGCTTCAATGAGGAAGGTCCTCATACAGAAGGTGGCCTTTAAGATGTCTCAAAGACAGATTACAGTTAATCTGTCTAGTGATGGGAATGAAAAAGGGAAGGGAACACGAAGCACAGAACGTAGATGTACAGTTTGGGAAAAGTGTGTATACATCCTGTCCAGTACCTGGGTAGGTTAGTTCAGCATGAATGAGGCACATGATGTGTTGTTGAGGAACAGAAGGAAAAAGAAGGGTGCATGGACCTCAGATGTGTCAACAGATGCCTCCTCAGCTCTGCTAATATCCAAGCTATCCTTAAAGAGCAAGCCGTGTCTGTAATAGAACAGAGAGCAACTCCAACTCCCAAGGAGATTCTAGGGAGAGCTGGACACCTGGTCTTCACTTGCATGCTCAGGACCAAGACTTGTCTGTAACATCTCACTTCCCCAAGCAATCTTGGGGAAGTGAGATGGTGTTATTGGCTGAGATCATAACTAGCCAAGGTGATTCACAAAGGACATTATTTTATCCATTGCTATGAACTCATCTTTCTACACAGATAAAATCGTGTTTGTTTTAGAATAAATTGAAAGTCAGACTTTCTGCCACAGGGAAATCGCCCAAACATCCCTATTGTTTCAATTTTTTTTTCCTTCTGTGAAACTGCCTCTTGCCTATCTGGAGTGACTGTCTTATTCCAAACCTAAAATTAATGGTCGTTTCAACATTTCTTGAGGCATTTCATCCTCAGACTCACACACTGTTAGCTCTTTAAGCAATTTTCAATTTGTTTCTCATTGAGATATGTTAGCAATTGTGCTCTTATTGTTTCAAATTGTATTGTTTCAGTGAACACAGTCATGGAGTCATGGCCCTGCTACAGAAAATCACATCATGAATTTCAACACAGTTTTTATTTTTAAAGTGTTTGAGTGAAAGGCCAAGGCAAAATCTTGTTCAACTGAACTATATTTTTTTTCAAAGAAAAAATTCATTTAAATTTCAGAGAATCAACCAGAAATTGACTTGTGAATTATAAATCACTTCCTAGTCTTTGACTCATAAGCTATAGGAAATGCTGACTAAATCCTGAAGAATAAGGCATGTGTAGTTACTTTTGTTTTATGACTAGAACACTAAAGTGTCAGTATCTGGTAAGCCCACTCAGTCATAGATGGTAACTATCATATGCCAATATCAGAGATAGTAACCAATGTTACTTTTGTTCAGTTTTCTCCTTACACCATCTTTTGTGTCAATATGGCTTTCTCTTCACATCAAGGGCTTGCCCTCAGTGGCCTGAAGGTCTTCCACAAGGACTACCTCTTAAAGATTCCTCCACTCCCAATAGCACAGTGACTGGGGACAGAATCTTTCAAATATGGGTCTTTGGGAGATGTTCCATTTTCAAACTGTAGCACTGTGGTAATCAAAACAGCATGGTATTGGCATAAAAACATACAGACATACCAATCAAATAGAACAGAGGGCCTAGAATAAAACCCATGGATCTATAGCCAACTAATCTTCAACAATGGTGCCAACATGCAATAGGAAAATGATGGTCTCTTCAATAAATGATGCAAGAGAAATTGGATATCCACAACAGAATGAAATTAGATCCCTGACACTCTCCATATGCAAAAAATAACCAAAAAAGGATTGAAGGCTTAAAAGTGAGAACTGAAACTATGAAACCACTAGAAGAAATTATAAGAAACTGCTTCTGGACATTGAAATGGGCAGGTGTTATGGTTCAGATATAAGGTGTCTCCCAAAAGCCCATATGTAAGGCAGTGCAAGAATTTTCAGAGGTGAAATGATTAGAGGTGTAACCTAATCAGTGGATTAATCCACTAGTACGGATTAACTGGTTGACAACTGTAGGGTGTGGCTGGAAGAAGTAGGTCGATAAGGGCTTGACTTTGGGGTTTATATGTTGTCCCAGTGAGCTGAGCTATGCTTCCTGGTATCCTGAGCTATTTTGCTTCACCATACCATTTCATCATGATACTGTACATCACCTCAGGCCAAGAGCTGTGCAGTGGTTTGCCTGTGGACTGAACCTCTAAAACTGTGAGCCAAAATAAATTTTTCCTCCTGCACGTTGTTCTTGTCAGGTCTTTTGGTCACAGTAATGAAAAGGCTGACTAAAACAGCAGGGATTTTGGATAAAATCCAAAGAGCACAGGAAAAACAAAAAAATAGACAAGTGGAATTACATCAAACAAACAAACAAACAAAAACTTCTGCCTAGCAAAAGAAACAACTAACAGAGGTAGAGATAACCCACAGAATGGGGGAGATGTCTCCCAGTCTGACAAGGGACTGATAATCAGAACATATAGGGAACTCAAGTAACTCAATAGCCAAATAATAATAATCTGGTTGTCAATAGCAGTAGTATATAGAATTTTTCAAAAAATGGCCAAAAGGTGCCTGAAAAAATGTTCAACATCACTAGTCATCCAGGAAATACAAATCAAAACTACATTGAGCTATTATCACAGTCCAGATTGAATGGCTATTACATTTAAGTCTTCAATACATTTTGAGTTATTTTTTGTATATGGACAAAAGTACTGGTGGAATGAAAATTAGTATAGCCATTATGGAAAACAGTATGGAGTTTCCTTTAAAAATTAAAAATAGATTACTATATGATTTGGCAATCCTACTTCTGGGTATCTATCCAAAGGAAGTGGAATTAGTATGTCCAAGAGGCATCTATCTTCATACTCCCATATTTACTGCAGCATTATTCACAATGGCCAAGGCATGGAAACAACCTATGCCTTCATCAACTGGTGGATTGATACAGAATTGGTATGCTAGATGCAGTAGTGCATACCTACAACCCCAGCAGCTTGGGATATTGAGGCAGGAGGATTATAAGTTCAAGACCAGCCTGAGCAACGTAGTGAGACCCTGTCTAAAAATAAAATTTAAAAGGTTTAGAGATGTAACTCAATGATAGAGTGCTTCCCTATCATTCAATTCCCATAAACATAAAAGAATGGAAGGAAGGAAGGAAGTAAAGGAGGAAGGGAGGGAAGAAGGAATGAAGGAATGAAGGAATGAAGGAAGGAAGGAAGGAAGGAAGGAAGGAAGGAAGGAAGAAAACATGGTACATATACACCATGGAATATTATTCAACCATAAAAGGGATGATATACTATTATTTGCAACAACATGGATGGAACTAGAGGTTATCGTGTTAAGTGAAGTCAGCCAGACACAGAAAATTAAATATTTGCATGATAACACTCCTTTTTGGAATTTACAAAGTTGATCCCATAAAAGTTTAGAGTAGAAAAATGGTTCCCTGAGACTGGGGAAAGCAGTGGTGATAAAGGACGGTGAAAGATGGGTCAATAGGTACTAAGCTCTCATGGGAAGTCAGTTCTGGTGTTCTGTTGCACAACAGCGTGGCTTCAGATGACAATAATGCACTGTACTTTTCAAAACAGCTGGAATAAAAGATTTTGAATGTTTGTTTTTCCACAAAGAAATAATAAATTCTTGAGATAGATAGGCTTATCCTGACTGGAACAATGTATCCATCAGATGGTATCCCATAAGTGTGTATGATTTTTATGTGTCAACTAAAAACATGAGGGATCCATGAAGAATTGTCTCCACAAAACAAAGCAGAATTGAGGCACTACTTGTGGGCTGAAGTATGTTCCTCAATATTACTATGTCAAAGCTCAATTGCATCCATCATAGACCTTATTCACATACCGAAGAATGCAACTGTTTTTGGAGAAAGGATCTATAAAGACATAAGTTAACATGAGACTGTTAGGGTAGGTCTTAAGAAGAGGAGATTAGGGGATACAGGAAGTCATCAGGTGTGAGAGTGGACAGAGGATGGCCATGAGAGGAGGCAGAGGGAAGGCAGCCACCTGCAAGCCAAGAAGAAGGGCCTCAGAAGAAACCCAGCTTGACAACAACTTGATCTTGGACTCCCAGTCTCTGAAACTATGAAAAAAATAATTTCTGTTGTTCGGGATACCTGGTCTTTTGGTATTTTGTTAAGAGAGCCCTAGCAAACTTATATGGGTGCCATTAGAAACACATCAGAATAGCTAAAATTAAGGAGTGTGGTTTAGGGAGTAAAAGTCTGCTAATGAAGAGCAGGAAGAGATTTGAAGAGCTGCCGGGCTCAACAATGAAATAAAGACTCAGCCAGCAAAGAAAGGAGAAAAAGATTGTTGGGCAGCTTTTAAGGCTCTCCTGAGATGAGCAAAGGCTAATTTTGGAGTCATCAGTATGGTCCTGCATTTTTTGTTAAAATGAAGTTCTGCTACAAAATGCTTGATAAACTGTAAAACACTCATTTCCCCCGTGCATCTCACATCCTTTTCTAGTGCAGCTGGATGCCAATTGCCTCACACTAACAAATGAGTCAGAAAGGGAATGTTAATTTAGATCAGTCAGTATGTCAGAGTTCGTCTGTAATAAATGGGGAATGTGATGGTAGAAAATTCTTTGAAATCAACACTAAAAATTGATATTAAAAAAAGGAAAAGAAAAAAATCAGTATGAATAATTGCCATGTGACTTGAGCCACCAGCATTCAATAACCCAGAATAGATTGAGGTTTGGATTATCCAGGGCTACTGATTGTCAAAGTTAGTAGGTCAAAGGCTTGAGGAACATAATCTCAGGAGTTAGTGAAGGATTGGAAAGTAAACCACAGAGTCTAGGACAGATTGAGGTGGACACTGAGTTATAAGTTAATAGGAGATAAATGGGAAGTGTCAGAAAATTAAAATTTTTGTGGGAAAGACCCAGGGAAGGGACGGGAAGAAGGGACAAGAAAAGCAGAAGAAAGCTAATATTTATGGCATGTTTCTTCTGATGTAGATAAAACCATTACTATTTACAGGAGGGCAGGTGGGTGTGAGAGGTTAGGCAACTAGTGTACAATCGCACAGGAGGTATGGGCCTGCACTCAAACTTGGGACTAATAATATAGTCCATTCCTTTCCACTATTCTCAATTGACTGTCAGGTTTAACAGTAAGAGGAATGCAGCAGGGAGGAGAGGCACGAGGCTAATTAAAGAGATGAAGATCAAACTCTTAAAGATACTGGCTTCCATACACTTAGACCTGAAGGTAAGTTTCGAGGTGTGACCACTCAGGCAGAGCAGAGTGGAGGTGAGCTAACTGGATGAGATGTGATGAAAATCTGGAGCCCAGAGAAGTGAAAGCCACTGCATGGAGATCTGAGGTCAGAGCAGAGGACTAGGAGAGAGAGCAATTGAGAGAGAGACAGAGAGAGAGAGAGAGAGAGAGAGAGAGAGAGAGAGAGAGAGAGAGAGAGAGAGATATTGAGGAATATTTATTCCTCACAGCTGCTGCCTTGAACTATACAAAATGATCCACATCCTGATTCTATGTTCTTCCTCACCATCTGATTTTAGGAGAGACAAAGTCTTAAGAGCAGTAACGTTAGCTTTTGAAAAGTCCTTCCTTTAAATCAATTTGTAACATACAAGTAAGATGTTTCACTGCTGTCTGTGTGGAAAGAAAGAACTAAATGGCACAAAGGTGCATTTCCCAGTCCATTTGCTTTTTGATTTAACATGTAAAAGTCATTTGCCTTAATTCTGACCTCTGATCCTGTCCGAAGTCGTGATTTTAACTCTGCATTGAGAAATAAACACGAACTATGAAATATCGGTCAGTTAAATCAAGAGAATTTTTTCCTGGAAAGAACAGTCACCAGTCTGCCTGACAACCCTGCTGCTCCTTGTATAGTGCAGAAGAGAAAAAGATGCCTTCGGCTCCATTAAACTCTGAGGGCGGAGAGTGTGTGCCCCATGTGCATCTGAGCATCTGAGGTGCCAATGAAACTCTGCGCAAGATGTGTTTTCAATTCTCCTGGATCTTTCAGAGGCCCCATTGTTACAGGGTTACTGAAACAGAGCTGTCATAGAACTCAAGGCATACAAGAAAAAAAATGAAAATACTGTGACTCACACTGTCTGTACTGCTTAAGTTGCCGAAATTTCACAGACTATTTATGCTAATAAAAAAATCCCTGAAAATTCATTTGCATAGCATGTACCCAGAAGTCTTTAAAATAGACAGAAGAAAACTGTCTAATAGTTGCTATACATAGATACCCTATTGTTTAATTATTTAGACGACGGCAATTTAATTGCAATTCAAATGGATCATCTTCTACAAGTTCAATTTTAAAGATAGAAGGAACTTTTAGTTTAATGAGGTCCAAAAATAAAATTTATTCAATTATCTTGATAAGTGTCTTGTCTAATTAGCTAAGTATCTAGGGCTGACATATGAGGAATATTAGCTTTGGTTGCATGCTTTGTTCTTTTACAATAATTTAGTGCCCACTATGTTTCAGGTAATTTATACATGTTATCTCATTTTATTCTTACAACAACCTTATGGGATAGATATTATTATTATCACTCTTCTAAAGATAAGAAAGCTAAAGTCCAGGAGACATTGCTAAGTAACTTATTCACTGTTAAGGTCTGGATCTGGAATGTCTCCCAAAGGCTCATGTATTGAAGGTTTGGTCCCCCATGCAACAATGTTCAGAGGTGAGGATTTGGGGAAGTGATTGGATGGTGAATTCTGACCTCATCAATAGATTACTCCATTGAAATATTCATATTTTGATGACATTACTGGAGGTTGTAGAAATGATAGGAGGTGGAGCCTATTTAGGGGAAATGGATCACTAGTGGCATACCCTGGTAGGGTCTAACCTGTCTCAGTATCCTTACTTTCTCTCTCTCTCTCTCTCTCTCTCTCTCTCTCTCTCTCTATATATATATATATATATATATATATATATATATATATATATATATATATCTACTACCTGGATGCCATGAGGTGAGAATCTTACCTTAAAAATGTAATATAATATTCCACTTTGCCTTGGGCTCAAAGAAATAGAGTCAACTGACATGGACTGAAACCTCTGAAACTGAACCAAAATGATTTTCCTCCTGTACATTGTTTTTCTCAAGAATTTTTGTCCCAGTGACAAAAAGCTGACTTACACATCCATCTAGTAAGTAATAGAGCTAAGATTTATGTATTTTCCTGAAAATGATCCAAGTTAAAATTTAAACATAAATTTAGAATATCTTCTGCATTGTGCATGTTTTTCTTTTTTTTTTTTTTAAAGAGAGAGTGAGAGAGGAGAGAGAGAGAGAGAATTTTTTTGTGCATGTTTTTCTAACAACAATATTCAGTACGATAATTCACATTAATTAAGTACTTGTTATGTTTTAAGAATTGAATATAAAGTGTTTAATTTTTTAATAATTCTATGACTGGTTTCATTCCCAGTTTTCCAAGAAATCTCCATAACTGCTTTCTACTATCCTTCTCCTCGGTCTATATCCAAAGGACTTAAAAACAGCATACTACAGGGACACAGCCACATCAATGTTTATAGAAGCACAATTCACCATAGCTAAATTGTGGAACCAACCTAGATGCCCTTCAATAGATGAATGGATAAAAAAAAATGTGGCATGTATACACAATGGAATATTACTCAGCAATAAGAGAATTAAATCATGGCATTTGCAGGTAAATGGATGGCGTTAGAGAAGATAATGCTAAGTGAAGTTAGACAATCCCCCAAAAAACAAATGCTGAATGTTTTCTTTGATATAATGAGCATGATCCATAGTGGGATAGGGAGAGGGAGCATGGGAGGAATAGAGGAATTCTAGATAGGGCAGAGGGATTGGAGGGGAAGGAAGAGGGCATGGGGTAATTAATGATGGTGGAATGTGATGATCATTATTATCCAAAGTACATGTATGAAGACATGAATTAGTGTGACTATACTTTGTGTACAACCAGAGATATGAAAAATGGTACTCTATATGTGTAATAAGAATTGCAATGCATTTTGCTGTCACATATAAATATAATAATAATAATAATAATAATTCTATGACTGTCATGATATATTTGATAAATGAAGAAACTGAGGCAGAGTGTCCCATAGGTAGTCTGTGATGGAGCCGGATCTGCTCCCAGAGCTGACTCATTTCTCTTACCCACTTTTCTATCTTTTTAGGTTCAGTTTCTCTATTATTGGATCCATCCATTTAGGTGTAGCTTACCTCAGAGAAAACCGGTGATGGAGATATTTTTATAGTTTTCTTGGTTAGTTTTTATTGGACTTTATCTTGGCATAACCAGAGGAGGAAGCTATACTTTATTAAGAATTCAACTTCTTAATATACAACCTTAGTCTCTGTGGGCTGCTATAACAAAATATCATAAGCTGGGTAGTTAGGAACAATGGAAATTTCTCCCAGTTCTGAAGACTTCAAAGTCCAAAATCAAGGCACTGTCAAATTTGGTGTCTGGTAGGGGCTTGCATTCTTATGGACAGCACCTTCTCATTGTGTTCTCACATGGTGTAAAAGGGGCAATGCAGCCTTCTGTAAGCCATATATAAAATGGGTACTAGTCCCCTTTTTAAGGGCTCCACTCTCATAATGTAATTGCTGCTTTCAAAGTATCATCTAGTACCATCACACTGGTGAGTAGGTTTTCAACACAAGACTTTTCAGAGGATCTAACATTCAGGCCACAGAATCTACTCTGCTCCCTACAATGTCTCTTGGATCTAACCTGTAACTATGATCCCAACCAAATCTCAATACGTTATAAAGTAGCACATCTAGACTAACCCTACAAATCAGTAGTTAATACAAGGCCTGAGCTATGGTGAGTATCCAATAGATATTAAACATGATGATTATTCCACAGTGTTTCCAAGGTGAAGAGATGTTAAAGAGAGCATAGATCTGAAGAGGTGCTCCTACCAGGACCCTGTTCATAACTCAGTGGTGTACTCCATGTGGGGTTAAAGTACAATCAACTTCTATAAGAAGAAGTCTGTGTCTGTATGGGTGTGTGTGGGTGTGTGTATGGTGTTTAATCATTGGGCCTTCCTTTGGGCATCTTTCAGTCTGTCTAAATGACTTTGCTTTCAAATCTCATCTCCTTGCTTCACCTAACAGAGCCTCCTTTTCCACTTTTTACTTTTTCCAGTTTTTTTTTTAAAGCATCAACCCAACCAAATAGTATAAGTTACTAAGGTAGGAAGAGACATTGATGAAAATCAAAGCCTTGTAATAAAAATGCTATTTCTTGGCAGTGTTACTTGTGCCAATATATAAAATATTCTGATTCCAATAACTTTTCTGGACTAGAGCAAACACATATGGTTCTGTTATTCCCACCTAAGCTGACCCTTTGAAACATCATGGTCACGGTTAACATACAAATCCACCCTACAGAAGGCTTGAATAACATTAATATATTAGGTCATTCCCTTTGGCAAGGTATAACTCAGATCCATCTCTCTTATCTAGCAAACACAGAGGAGTGTGTTATCCCACACTTGACTTATCCCCTGTGATGTTTTTTCAAAGAAGTTTTCTTTTGTAATCACCCTGATTGTAAAGGATATTGCTCTGTATCTTATAACAAAGAAACCACAAGGCAATCATATCCCTCGTAATCATTCATTCTCATTTTGTTTTCAGTTAAGGATTTACATAGTATTTTAACATTAATTCTCATAGGATCTTTCAAGTCTTAGCCATAGATTGCATTTGCAGAATTCACTTAGTCAAAAATTTTGCACAAAAGGTGATTGGAAGCTCATCTTTCCAAAATAGAAGGAAGGAAATACATGTTAGTTTGCTATAGATTCCAGGAATTCTCACCTCTCACTTGAAGTGAATTGCCTTTAGAGGTTAGAAGTCTAAATTAAACTGAAAATAGTTGTGAAACCTATTGGGTCCTTAAATGCGCTAAGTCTCTTGAGAAAAATTTTAAAAAGCAAGGATGATACAATTATATAGGGAGCATACTGACATGGCCATTAACAAGGACGGCTAGAGGTGCTGATCTTCCTCATACTTCCACAGTGCTACAAATATCAGAATTAGTCTTAGCTTGAACTGCCACCAGCAATATAGAAGGCATTCCTATATGGAGAAGGTCATGGATTAGAAGGACAGGTTTCAGTAGCTGATGGAATTCAGGTTAGTTGTGGTTATCTGTTTCCAGTCACCTGGTTCTCGAGAGAAGAACCACAGCAGGGACTACAGACAAGGCCCATCTTTTTAACAAGAATTATACCACTAGAGGTGGTGGTAGGAACTAAGCAGGTCAGTCCAGAGCAAAGAGCCTGGGCTTCTGGTTATACTCTCAGATGTAGCAGAAATATGGGGCACAAGCCAAGGTACTGAGAGTAGACCAAAACCCAGCATCATACCTCCTGTGTACCTGATTCTTGACCTGTTGAGGATGGGTAAAGCAAAACCAAACCTAAATCACACCAGCTAGTAGTTTAAACCTATTAATTACAGAACATCTCAATATTTAATATGCATATAAATTATCTGGTGATCTTGTGAAAATGCAAATTCTGACAGTGGGGAAATCTGGTGCCAGGTTCATGTTCTACAATTGTAACAAACTTCTAGGTGATGATGATACTGCTGAGCTGAGGACCAACATTTGAGTAGTAAGGTACTTCCTGCTTGTTAATTCACCACAGAATGAAGATGAGGGTTGGGAGTAGAGTAACAAACAGCAGACTGGGGAAAATAAAATAGTGCCTAGAATTCAGAAAGTCTGGGGAATGGAGAGGAGTGACTCACAGGTAGTAACTCTGCAGTCAGTGGCAGCTAGGGACTTACAGAGCCCAAAAGGTGAGACTTGAGACTATGGGGTCATGGTGTCTCATACAAGTATTCTCTGATCCATTTGCACAGTGATGGTGCCAAGAAAAGGGAACACCAGAAGCCTGCTACCCTGGGACTCCTTTACCAACTGATTTGCTCTGAGGTGGTGGGTTCTCCATTGTGGTAGAAGCAATGACAGAGGACTATTATTCACAGTGTCTTTTCTGACAAGTCAGTGTCTCTTTCCTGTCTACTTTGCATTCCCCACTTTACTGATGGTTAGATAAGTTGGAGGTTGGAGATAGACCATATTCATTTATCACAGAAACTATATCAAGCTCAAGAGAAAAATTCCACCCCTACCCCAGCCATGAAAAGACAGTGGCCTATTTCATAATTGTAAAAGACAAGTGAACTCAGGGTGGTGGGTAATAACTTTGGTGACGGTCTTCCCCCCACCCAAATGATTGGTTTCCTCTGCCATGTCATCCAACTGTTCACATCCATCTGTCAAACATGTCAGAAAAATCCCAAATCCAAGTGCCTACCAAACTAAAAAGTAAAATAATAGCCTAAAGAAAAGACAAGTTAAAAAGCGAAAAAAAAATTAAGGCTCATGCTCTGAACCTGGGCAAATTCCAAGTGATCTTTATTGTAGCTAATCTAAGTTCTAAGTCATTTGTCTTCAGAGTGCTAGCACCATTACTCTCAGACACTAGATGTTTGGTAACTCCCAGAAATTTTCCAGTTACAATTCTGATATTATGCACTGGGAATCTTTGTACTCCCAGCCACTGTGTAAGATAGTCAAAAGAACAATCCATACACTTTCCATGTCAGTTTATAGCACGCTTCATCTCCTACTACCTCCAGAAATGACAGCTTGATTATAATGTAATTATCTTTTGTCGTGAAGCTAGTGCATAATTTTATTTCCAGATGGGTTTATGTTGCTTATATTTAAACTCATTACTGAAAAAGCAGTCATGGTGCAAAATATAAATAAATAACCTTAAGGCAGACCATCATAAATTCCTTAAAGAGAGGAGTCTTATAAGTTGAGAAGTTCAGGGAAAGAGCTCCCGTCTGTCTTATGTCATACATATCCCACTGTTAGAAAGATAAATATTTCTGTCTTAAGAGGACAGAGGCGGTTCTGAATCAGTGAAGATGTTTCTATGGAAATGAAAAAATATGCAAATACTGCCATAAAGAACATGAGAGCCTCCCTGCAGCAGATTATTTGACCTGGGGGGAGACCACATTACACAGAGAGGAGACATGGATAAGCCAGCGTCAAGGCCCATTGGAAAGCAAGCAGCCAAGACACCATGTTATGTAAATGAATGGGAAAAGTAATCAAAGTCATCCCACAACTAATATTCTTCATGCTCGTCGAGAAAGTGTTTATATCCCCTTCTGCTCCTGTAGTCATTGCTGGATTTAGTCCTATCAATTCCCACTTTTGCTAAAAGTGATGGTTTCATTTAAATTCTAAACTCAGAAATATTGGATTTAGCAAGTGAGTATGTTAAGACATTCTTGAGGTAGGTGCCCCCTTGCATACACACCCCTGGAACACTTGTCCAATCACTCAGCCTTCAGAGTGTCCTCCAGAAGTTTCGCTCATTCCTACCACAGAGCCCATAAGTGCCAGGTCAAGCAATGTAATAAAAATGGTGCAGTTGGGGCTATTGAAAAGATGCATGCAGAATGTGGTGAGAACGCCAATGGTAAAACCTCTTAACTTTGGAAAATGCCTCATGGTGAAGATTATGTTTGACTGGAATCTCACAGGAGTAAGCCTCATGGAATAATATGATAGCACTAGTTCTGATAGGAAGAGGACAATACACCAGGAGAGCTATCTGTGTATATGTGCAAATGCTCACGGGTTTAGAGATGGCTCCCCTGCTTGAGTCAAACTTTTTTTTGGTTTGGTATTGTTTTGCTTTAAATAAGCTATGAGGCAGACATTTTAGATTGCCAAGAGAACTAGAGACCAGTCTAATATTACTTGATTTCCTTTGAGTCTTGAAACCCTACTTTGGTTCCAGCATCATTTTTCCTCTTTCATATATTGGAGCAGGTATTGACCTCCAACCCTCATTAAAAGTAGTTGCAAGATTTTCTCAAAACCAATCTTACTTCAGAGGGAGCAGTACATTGGCCCATAACATGACTTCTCCAAGACTAAGTGTGGTTAGTAATGATGATATTAACACTAAATGCATCATCTCATTATAGATAAGAGAAATACTCCAGACTCTCCCTCTATGTCCTCTGTTTTACTAACACTAAAATGCAAGCTTTCACATATTTTGGATAAACAATTGTCATAGAATCTTCACAAATATATATTCTAGTTGCTAAAATGCTCTGAAATACATATTTTTGAGAAAGATGTGCAGAGATCTTGGTGGGACTTAAGTTATATGTAGTGATTTTACTCTAAGAAAAAATTAGAAAAATAGTTAATTTTATGGTATTTAGGGTGCTATCTAATCTATCCAGGGGCATTTGATCCAAAGTCCCTAAGGCAGATACTAACCTTGTCTCATCATGGAACAGTGCGTAAGCAGGTTAGAATGCATGGAGCTCTGACTTATAAAATTACAAAAATATGAACTTGGATGGTATCTGTTTAAAGAGACTAGATTACATGAGATTTTATTCAACTATAGAAGAGATCAAATAATCTAACTACAGTAATTAGAGAAGGTCATTAATACATTGAAACAAATGATAATAATAGCTGTTGTGTTCCTTCCCTATGCTGGCCTAGAAGATTGCATTGTATAGACATAATGTTTCTATGTGTATATGAGTGGTTGCATAAACCAAGTGTAAGGGAGCATCATCATCAAAATAAAATGTGAGATAATTTTTTTTCTGTAGTAACCGAGCAGTCTTAGTTCACTGGTACCTCAAGCGATGGAGGTCTCAAATTAATTCTTGTTCATTCTTCAAGTGCACAGCAAAGATTCTAATATAATTGGAGGACTCCATGATTAGGGCATAGGCTTTTGACACTTTAGCAGAGAAGCAGTGAAGATCACAAAGTGAAAAAATAGATTACTTTAGGTTTCTGATTAAATCTAAATAACTTTGAGTAGTTACACGAAAGCACTCTGAGACTGCCTAAGATTAAACAACATTTCTGAGACTAGGGCATGCAGCTCTCACCAATAAGACACTAGGAAACAGGGAATCCCCTGAGCTGCAACTGCTCAGAAACCTGAAGTACAGGATTGAATAGAAATTACTGAAGGAATGTTAATTTTTTTTTCACTGGCTTAGGAAAGTGGAACTCATGTTAATGAGTTATGATATACAATTTTCAAGTCCATACAGGAATAATTGTTACTAGAGAGGCAATCATAGATTATAATTAAGCACACAACTACATAATATAATTTTATTTACAGACTCCAAAATTGTGTAAAGAATTGAGATTGACAGTTACTTACTACAATGTTAGATGTGTTAGTTCATTTCTGTTCTACAAGAAATCATATTGCATTTAAAACTGTCCCATATCTAGCTGCCATTACACAATGGATATCTTTTATTTTTGCATTTTAACCCTTATAGCATATTTGTTATAATTCTCAAAACATCCTGTGACACTTGAAATAAAAAGCCTAAGCAAATGTAACAGTTGTTGATAAATTACAAGTATCATTTTAACTTAAGTCAACTAATATTACTGTTAATACTGGTGTGAGATTTTTGATATTTGAATTAAAATTCATGGGGAACAGGATTATCATCTTTATATTCATTGAGCTGAGATGAATTTGGACTCTTTGATATATTAAAAAGGAGCAATGTTATCTGACCTTACATAAAAAATGAATATAAAATGAAAAGCCTTTAGCTTCAGAAATTAAGCAAATCCAATAAGAAAGGTCTAATTATATAAATTGGAAAGTCATTAAACCTTTGATAGACTCCAAGTTCTAAGAATAAAAACACCCTATGCTAGAAGTTATGGGCACTAGTCTATGTTACACTGACTATTATCATTTTATCAATCCAAGGTTGTTTCTAGGTTAGGTAAATGCTAGCCCCCCTCCTTTCATGGTGTTGTCTTGGATAATAGTTTAATACAAGGTTTTATGGTGTCTTAAGAAATATTATATCCATCCCCCCCCCCAAGAACTAGGAAGAACGAAGGGGGAGAATGTTTTAGGAGATCCTGTAATATCTCACAGTTTGGCCTTCTGACTATTTGTCAAATGACAATCTGTTCTTCACAGGGTATATTAGTTTCCTAGGACTGTCCAAATAAAACTAGCTTTTTTTGTGTGTTAGCTTTTTTCCACTATGACCAAAAGAACTGACAAGAAAAATTTAGAGGAGGAAAAGTTTATTTTGGCTCAGTTTCAGAGGTTTAGTCCATGGTCAGCCTCCACTATAGGTCTGGGCCCAAAGTGAGGCAGAACATCATGGTAGCAGAGTGTGGTGGGAAAAGCTGCTCAGCTCATGGCAGCCAGGAAGCAAAGAGAGCTTGGGTACAGGGAGCCAGGGATCATATAATCCCTACAGGCATGCCCCCAGTGACAGACTTCCCCTGGCCACTCCCTACCCACCTAGAGTTACCACCCATTAATCCATTCAAATTATTAATACATCAAATGGATTAATCCATTGATTATGTTATAGCTCTTATCATCTGCTGATTTTACTTCTGAACATTCCTGTATTATCTCACACATGAGGTTTAGGGAGGCATCTCACATCCAAACCAGTGGCTTACAAGTACCGAAATTTATAACAGTTTGGGGAGGTAGAGTCATTAGTGGGGTCATGCTCCCTGTAAGACCTTCTTGATTCTTCTTAGTTTCTGGTGGTGATCACCAATCCCTGTTATCCTTTGCTTTCCACTGTATTATCATTGTCTCTGCTCTGGCCTCACATGGCATTCTCCTGTACATTTCTATCTTTTTTTTTTTTTTTTGTAAGACAGAGAGAGAGAGAGAGAGAGAGAGAGAGAGAGAGAGAGAGAATTTTTTTAATATTTATTTTTTAGTTATCGGCGGACACAATATCTTTGTTTGTATGTGGTGCTGAGGATCGAACCCGGGCCGCACGCATGCCAGGTGAGCGCGCTACCGCTTGAGCCATATCCCCAGCCCTACATTTCTATCTTGACATTGTCTTCCTCTTAAAAGGTCACCACTCATGTTGGATGAAGGTCCACGGTAATTAAAACCCTTTCTAACTTGCTAACATATGCAAAGACTCTACTTCCAAATAAGAGCACACACACAAGCATACATCTCTTTGGGGATATTTGACACAATCCATGACACTAAGGAAACAGATACTAGAAGGCATGACTATTCTCAAGTGTTGGATATGAGGGGGAAAGAAAGTCATTTATAGATACATGATCATTCAATAACATCTTGCCGTGAAGGGTTAGTAGAGATTTCTTGATGAGAAGGAAATTTGAAGTTTTCTACTTAAATTCCTTTCCAATTTTACTTATAAAGACTAAACAGTAAACATAGTTTCAAACAAACGTGCTTAGACCAAGTGAACCTCACCAGAATGTGGAGAGAGCTCGTTAGCAGAAGGATATCAACTTGTTCTTTTGTCACTTAACTCACTCTCTCACAGTCCAGATCAGAGCGCATTACTGACACCCCAGAACAGCCAAATGCTGAAACAAAACTCAAGTTATGGATAATATCTTTTGATGTTATATTAAAAAATACTCAGATGTGCAGGATGAATAAACTTCTCCCAGTCAGGTTTCAGCAAATCTTCTTGTGCTGAAATTCTTACATCTCTATAACATGAGACCCTGTATGTATGTGTGGTGAAGAAAATGTCCATATTGGCTTTTTTCCCCAACAAGGCAAGAGTCTCAGTCTATTTTGTACTATGATAACAGCATTCTATAGGCTGGGTAATTTATAAATGATAGAAATTTATTTCTCACAGTCCTAAAGGCTGAGAAGTTCAAGGT
This sequence comes from Spermophilus citellus, assembly GCF_964194105.1. Lineage (NCBI taxonomy): Eukaryota > Metazoa > Chordata > Mammalia > Rodentia > Sciuridae > Spermophilus > Spermophilus citellus. The sequence goes on along the minus strand of NC_138188.1, from coordinate 96,635,819 downwards.
CAAGGCTGGCATCTGGCAAGGGCTTTTTTGCTATGTTACCATGGTGGAAGTCATCACATGGGCAAAGAAAGGGAAAGAGCAAGAGGGGCAAAGCCACACTCAAAATTATAGACCCACTCCCTGATAATGGCATTAGTCCATGAACACCTCTGAAAGGTCACATCTCCTAATACTGTCACAATGGCTACCACATTTCAACATGAGTTTTTGAGGAGAAAACATTTAAACCCCAGTAGTTAATAAGAATAGTTCTCTCCTGCTGGAGCAAATTTAACTAACACCTGTACTATTGCCTTAATCCCTCTTTGAAAAGAAGCCAGGAAGTCAATCAATTAACCTTTCAATCATGCAATGTTTGCTTTGGGACAACAAAGGAAAAAATAAATGGGAGGGGAAAGTGAATATAAATCCACATTTTTCCTTATTAACTTATACCTACAGTCTCTTCTCCTGGGTTCCAGACCCATATAACCAAAAATCTGGGCATATGTCCACCATAGGCATGTGAAACTTAATATATCTAAATATAATTTATTCTGTTTAATCTGTAATAAGCTCCTCTCCCCAAATGGTTTTCTATGTCAGTTCCACAACCTCATAGCCAGCCACCTAAGGCATAAACCCAGATGCCATTCTTGTCTTCACTTTTTTTTAATTGACCCTCGTGTTCACTTGATCAGTGAATTTGATGAATTCTGTACCATAAATATTTCTCAAATATGTGTCCTTTCTCCCCCTCTACAGCTGTTTCCTTAGTTTCAACCCTCGAATTTCTTACTTGAATTATCACAATAGTTTCCTGATTGCCTCCAATCTTGTCTCTTCCTCTCATCTAGTCTGCAAAGGACAGCCATGAAAACCTGACAAAACTGACAAGTTTTAATTGTTCTTTTCCACTAGGGTGTAATTCATTCATTCATTCCTGCAACCAATATCTACGGGGTATGTGCCCCAAGCAAGACATTATCCTAGGAAGTGGTAAGGGAAAACAAATACAGTCTGTCGTCATGGGTGAACAGTCGCTTAAAGGGGTGGATGTAGAGGATGAGATATTAATCATTATTGATTTTGTGCAAAATTACAAGTTAGAATATGAGAAAAATTCAATAGTACAAAAGCTGACAGCAGGAGAGCCAGCCTAATCTGGAGAATGAGAGGGTGAAGTGAGAATAGGAACCAGGACAGAGTCTTGAGGAAGGCCAACATTGAATGGTTGGTAGAGGAAGATGGTCTCATATGGAAGTCACTGTGGCATCCAGGGGGCTCCCAGAGGCTGAAGGAAAAGAGCAGTTCAAGAAGGACATTGGTCCTCTGTGTCAAATTCCTCTTAAAGTAAGATAAAGTGTTGACCCCTTCATTAAAGCAAAAGTCATCAATGACAGAAAGAGATGATTAGGGAAATGAATGGAAGGAGAGCACAGATTGAAACAAGTTAAAAAGATGATCCAATCTAAAGAAAAGGAGTTAATAGAATTAAAGTTCTCAAGGATTTCTGTGACCTGGCTCATGGCCTCCTGTCTAGCTTCTTGTCATGCTTCTTCTCATATTAACCTCTCTGGCTAATGTACCCTACATTCCTCTCCAATGCAGTTCTTATGGTCAAAGGTGACCGGATACCTTCTCAAGGTTCCACAATCTCCTTTGCCCTAGGGCCTCTGAGTTTGCTATTCTTTCTTGTCAGAAGGCCTTTCAGCTTTCTCTGGACAGTTTTTATTTCCCCTTCAAGACTCAGCTCAAGTGTCACTGCCTCAGGAAGCCTCTCCTGATTACTGGTCAGCCTCACCACCACAAATTCCTTTTCTGTGTCTCTCCATGCATAATTCCCTATGATTATTCTTCTAAAGGACTCAACTTAGAATATGCCTTTTTACCTCACACAAGTGCAAGTTATGAGAGAGTAGGGATTCTATTTTATACTTATGTACTTATAAAATGGTTGAAGAATGAATGAGAAACCACTTCTAGCTACAGTCTCTGACACTAGCAGCTTCAACCACAGCATGACTGAGTTCTAATGATACAGATTTCTCTGGGAGCAGCAGTGGTTCCTACCTGGAACAGCAGTATGTTATAGATACATCTTCCCAGTACAGCTCTGGCTTCAGAGAAGGGGTTTTGGAGTCTGAAATGGGTTTATTTTAAGCACTTCTCTAAGTCTCAGTCTCCTGTCTATTAAACAGGAATAAGTTTAATGCTTGCCTTATATTGCTTTATGAATGTAAAACTAAGAAAATTCATGTGAAGTACTTAACAGTTTTAAGTAAAAGAACCAATGGCCACTACATATCAGTTATTATTGATGCTGCTTGTATTAGTTTCCTAAGGCTGCCATAACAAAACACCACAAATGTGGCTAAAAACAACACACATTTATTTTCTTCTAGTTTTGAAGGCCAGAAGTCCAAATTGTTTTACTGATCTAAAATCAAAGCTTTGGTAGTTTTCACACTCTATAATTGTGGAGTGCCATGCATAATTGGTGGTTAAACAAAAAAGAAATAGCCAAATTATATCGCATCTCTGGAAAACACATAGTGCTTATGATTTATAACAACAGAGCAAGAACTCCTTAAGTCTTAAACTTATATTGAATTTATACACTTAATGAAAAACAAACTACAGGAATCCTAGTTTCCTCATATTTGACTGCAAAGGAAAATAATTTTTGTGCTTTCCTAGAAACAAATTGAGTTGGATATATTTTCTGAAGATTGGTGTAATTTGCCCAGGAAGGTCAGGAGAGGGTATCTCACCCTAAAGGAGTTATCACTTACTGATTCTTTTATGTTTCATTATCTGATATGATCAGATAAATTTGCATCTTCTCTCTCTTTCACCTTGCAAAATTGCAGCAATCTGTATGTGTGACCAAAGTTATCAATGGGAAAGTTATCAAAGGGAAGTTGGGAAGCATTAGTTTTCTTTCAAACATAGGCGTCTGTCCTTACTCTTATCAGTGTGCACTACTAAAAGAAACAGAAAGGTTCCTGTTGTGCTAGGGATTGATGCCAGGTGTCTATGTTTGGCATTTGCTTACAAATTTTGCAATTTGTTCTGGAGCCAACATGCCTTCCTTGACAGAGGTGTACTTGGATTGGGAAATAATTGGTAAGCATAATAAGAATGAATAAGAGATTATACTTGCAAAATATTCTTCCAAGTATATTTCCTATAAACCTAGGTCATTAAAAAGAACTTCACATAAAGATTCTTATATTCCAACTGTTTTCTTATAAGCTCAATGTCAAAAAAGAATCAACAAAAGGGAGAAGAAACATTATAGTTCTGAATCTCAAAGCAAATCCGGAAGTTTACTACCTAGTGGTGTGTAGAATATAATATGTCCAAATTAGAAACTCCAAAATCAATGGTATTGACATGTGAGATAATTGGAATAAGTCATGAAGTCAATGGTATGTGTGTGTGTGTCTGTCTAGAAAAGGGAAAAGGAAAGAGAAACGGAGATAGAAGAATTACAGCTTATTTAATTAGAAATGCTTTTTAAAAACTGTTTTCCTCTCAACTGATTCAATGAATACTATAATTGTGATTAAATTGGAGCACAAAGGAGGAAATCAGCATTAGTTTCAAAGTGTTTTGCTTCCAATCTAGACAACACTGATATAGCAGACTATTAATACAACTTAACACTAAACACTGCTCTTTTCTGAGATTCTCAAACATCTTCACAAATAAGTGTGGCTGTCTCATTACATGGGAAGCAAAACACTGAGTGAATAATTTAGCATGTGGTTCCTGTATTGAGTTTTGAAAAAAACATTAGATTAATTCAGACAGATCTGGTATTTGTCCTGGTCTCTTGTGCCATGCTCTTTCCCAAGGAAGTAGAGGAGGCAAGTTTGCTGCAGGCACCAGAGGTGGTAAGATAATTCATCCAACTCATGTAACAAGGAGAAGGTAGAAAAAGTGTGCTCCACCTCACTTTGGGAAATTTTGTATTTTATTTCTGAAGATTACTCCACTCTGGTTATGCTAATTTCAGAGGAAAAGGAAACTTGGGGAAGGAGTTTTACAGGCTTATCAACAGTGGCTAGGGAGGCTGAGGCAGGAGGATCTCAAGTTTAAAGCCAGCCTCAGCAAAAAGTGAGGTGCTAAGGAGCTCAGTGAGACCCTGTTTCTAAATAAAATACAAAATAGGGTTAGGGATGTGGCTCAGTTGTCAGGTGTCCCTGAGTTCAATCCTCAGTACCACCCATCCCCAAAAAAGAAGCATCAAGAGACACAATTAACAAAGAACCGTATTATTTCTTTCCTCTGTAGCATAGCTGCATATCCAAAAGCTTGATATTGGCACCCAACGAAGATAAGTGTTACCCTCTTACAGGCATAGGCTCCTAAACAGTTGGCATCCTCTGAGCTATAGGAACCTCATTCTACCTCTCCAGGTTGGGCATTTATGTCTCTAGTTGACTGCAAGGTGGAATGCTCAAGTACTTCTTATAAGGTCACCTAACAGGGAAAATGAGTACCTAGCCTCTCACTTGCTCAAGAGCCTGCAGATTCCACAAAATTGCCCCTGAATAATGGCCAAGTTATTACCTCCAAGTGTCTTATTAAATTATTAAACCCAACTACAATTACTACAGCTAATAAAGTGCTCGTGCCGAGCACAATAGCAGCTGTAATTGTGTGGTGGAATGATTAAACAGCAGGCTGCAATAATGATTCCAATCCATCTTCAGAGATGGAGTCAAAGCTCTAACCATCAAATCAATCAATTAGTGAAGAAGAGGGCTGGCGAGGAAAAAGTCAATGAAAAACAAATTTTCACAACAAAGCAACCTATCAATTCCAAATAATTGTCCTGTATCATTGTATTAAAAAGGTGGGATAATATTAGTTACTGCAATTAAATATCAAAGCAAGGGCTTCATTGTCTATTATACTAGCTTAAACTGGAGGGGAATCTAATTTTGATTAGGTTGCATGGAATCCCAGTAGATACCCATGACTGAATGCAGATTTTTTAAACCAATGCCATATAATAGTCTAGCTGATCACCCTAGCAGTCCTTTAGGAGTTTTCTGTATTATACTTTATAGTTTCCAAAGCCCTATTGCCAACATTATATGAGTTTTTTCTTGGCAAATTCCAAGTGAAATGGAAGACAATAAATGTTTTTAATTAATCTATTTTACAGAGACGCATATTAAGGTTCACAGAAGTGATTTTTTTCAAGGTCAGTTGGGTAGTGAGACAGATAAGACCACATTCTTTCCTCTTCAGTCACTCCATGCTACCTGGATGACTGCACTAGTAAAGTTCAGAGGAAAGAATCTACTGAAATCCCAAAGCCCCCTTCCCTCTGCAGGTAGCTACTAGAGATTGACATCATGAGGGAGGGACTGTGGATGAACGTGGGGAGGATTTAGTACAGGTCTCTGAAATATAGGTTTACCTCAGGCTAAAACAGTCTTAAAATGACACATCTTGGGTGCTTTGGATATGACTGGAACTTCAAATGCCTGGTCTGAGGCAGGCTTCTTCTCAGATTGCCCCAAAAGTCATTCTGACAGTATCTTTTTGTCTGCTGTGACAACAGCTATTTACACCACTGGTGAAGCACTTAGAATGTGCCACGTTCTTTCTGTTCTTTCTGAAGCATATTACTTACGTTATCCCAAGTTAATTCTAAAAATGACACCCATCACTGAATACAATGACTCCATTTTAACAGGACTTTTAAAAACATAGAGGAGTTAACTAGTACAAAGTTACGGAGCCAAGCATCACACCCAAGTTTCGGACTATGGCAACCTGCTTCTCACTTGGCACTTCACTCCCAAAATTTTCGTTGTAAATTGACTAATTAGTCATATCTAATTTAAGAATTTTAACATTTCTCACTGGTCTCATGTTCCATTGATTTTAAGAGCACTCATTTTGATCTCGTTTTCCAAGCTGACTCAAAATTAGTGAAGACAGAAAAGACCAATCAAAATTTCCATCGGGTACTTTATAAAGTCAATGTATATGTGTAAACTCTGTAGTTATTACATGATGCAGAAAGGCGATGTGTCATTGTTGCCCTGAGAGCACAGTCAGGTTCAGTAATGTACTAGGACTCACAGGATTCAGCAGAGTCATACTCATGGCTGTGACAGATTACAGGGAATGAATAGAAACACTCAGCAAGGGGGAAAATGGGAGCATGGAGTAGAGTCCAGAGGCAAGTTTCAAAGGGTCGCCTGCCAGTGGAGCAATACTGGCACGTTTAATTCCTCCAGCAACAACTTCTGACAACACATGTGAGATGCTGCCTACGTGGGGAACCTCATGAAAGACTCAATACCCCAGGTTTTGCTGGGGGCTGGCCACTTAGCCTGTCTCTACTGAATAGATACCCAAACTACAGACTCCCAAAAGACACACAGCATTCAACCTAGACCATATTATTTGCACCAACAGTAGGTACCATGAAGCTTTCTTATCAGAAAACAATGAGAATGTTTTAAAACTTTAAGTTCCCAGACTCCAGCCAAAGGTTGACTTTGTAAGCAGGCCTCTCCATGGAGAGCATGCTATGCTAACATTTTTCTGAACAGGTGAAGTTTGTCATGTCTTTTCAATTTATTTATTTCCTGTCCATCCTCCCTTCCTTCTTTGTTTGCTCCCTCTTTTTAAAAAACTGGATACCAAGACTCTTGAGACCATTTTAGCTGATGTCATAAGTGTTGTCCGTAATACATTTCCACCTAGAAAGAATCTTTTCATTAATTTGTTACCTTTCTTAGAGAGGTCTGGTCCTGTTTCCTTATGGTTTATCTCTACAGTGTCCCCCAGTGGCTCATGTGTTGATGGCTTGATCCCCAATGGATCAATGTTCAGGAGTGGGACTTTTGGGAAGTGATTGGATCATGAGGGCTCTGACCTCATCCATGGATTAACTCAGTGATGTCTGAATAGATTGCTGGATGGTGGAGGACAATATAGGTTGTGGGAAATGGTTGGAGGAAGTAAGTCACTGGGAGCATAACCTGGAAGGATATCTCTTTTCTCTGACCCATTTCTCTCTCTATGCTTGAACTGCCTTGTGCTGAACAGTTTTCTTCCACCCCTCCCTTCTGCCATGATGTTCTACCTTGCTTCAGACCCAAACCAATGAAGCTAGCCAGCCATGGACTGAAAGCTATGAAATTGTGAGCCCAAATACATTTTTCCTCCTTTAAGTCTTTTGTCAGGTATTTTGGTCACAGTGACACCAAATTAACACATGATTCCTTCTAAGCTCTCTGTGCTCTCAGTCTGATGATTTCTCTCATAACCATAGTTTCTAGGCTTTGTCGGAACCTATCTTAAAACCTCTAACCTAGATGTCTCTCTAAGTGGGAAGAACGGTTTAGCATCTGCCTGTGCCGATGCAGCGGACTCTCTGTCCTCCTCATAGGCAACTCCCAGGAGTTCCATGCTGCTCCTGAATGGAGGATAAATTTCCTCTTGCAAAACTGTCAGGCTCTTAAGAGGAAGGCCTTAAGTAGAACTCTAGGTGGCAGCTCTGGATTAGCCTTTTAAACAACGTTCAAAGACAAGAAATGTTGCCTCCAGGAAGGAGTAGATGATGTGAAGGGAAAGTGCAGACCTGAGAGTAGGGAAGAACGTGAGAAGGGGGTTTAAAGAGGGAAGGAGAGAGAGCCCAGAGATAGCCTCAGGTTAGGATGACCCTGGGTCAGAGCAAATTCTAAGTTGAAATGGTGATAAACCCCAAAATATGTGTGTGTGTGTGTGTGTGTGTGTGTGTGTGTGTGTTTAAGAAAGAGAGAGAGAGGAGGAGAGAGGGAGGGAGAGAGACTGGCTCTTTAAGGAGAATTATGCTTTGTGGAGACATTTACAAAATTAAACATTACTTCACAACACAGTATTCATTAAATACTTTACATATTCAACTGGACACCGGATTATCCTGTGTAAGAGGAATAAATGATTTTTGTTTTTGTTTTTGTTTTGGGTACTAGGAATTGAACCTAGGGGCACTCTACTACTGAACCACATCCCAGTTCTTTTAATTACTGTTTATTTTTGAGACAGGTTCTCACTCAATTGCCAAGGCTGGCCTCAAACCTGAGATCATTCCTGCCTCAGTCTTCTGAAGCATTGGAATTACAGGCATGTGCCACTGCACCCTGCTATAAATGATTATTTAAGGTATTTAACTATGAACCTGTTAGCAATACTACCGTCCCATGAAGATACTAATTATTGACAAGTTGTTTTAATCAAAATACATTTATATTTATCTTCAATCCAATTTATGTTTGTCTATCTACTCTTATGGGTACTGAAAATCAAATCATGAGGGCTTGGAGCTTTGTTTTATATTATTTTTCTTGTGAAGTATTTGCTGCTTAAACCATGAAAAACAGCAGTGTAGCCTTCCTTTCAATATCCTTCCCTCATTCCTCCCTTTCCAGGATCTGTTCCCTGCCACCCCCTACCTTTTGCCTTAGTACCCCTTTCTTCTATCTTGAGTTCCAAGCTCTCACAGAACCTGGTGACTTCTATTCCTAACTTCTCTTCATTCGTATTACCTGAGTACTCATAGTAAAGGAAATTTTTAGTTTGTGCATCTCAGCTTGGAGTTTCCATAATATAAGAAAAATGCCTGCTCATCTGTGTGAGCCATCTTGGAAATGACTTGCCATATTATTAAAAAAAAAAGCAGATTTTTTTTTGTTATTTAAAATTTATGCTGTTATGAGAAAATAACTATGGAAACCCATGTTTAAAGATGCCCCTGTTGTGTTACATGCTCAAAGAGTACTCACAGATAAAAGGTTGGGAACCAAGAAGAGGTTCAAAAAGATCTGAAAGCCACAGATCAAGTTTAAGGGATAGAGAGAGGAATGTTTAGCAGATTATATGCAAAGTAAAAAACATCCCAGTGAGAAATTTTAAAAAAGGGATTCTAACTCTATTTCAAAAAGCAGCCGGGCTTTCTCCTGTTCTTTGGTAGTGATCTTGCTGGATTGTAATGCTTCTTTCTTAGTGTGGTTTTGACACTCAAGGAAGAAAAATGGAAATATAGAAGGAATGAGCCAGTATTTTGATTTTTGTCCACAAAGGGAAATGAAGTTTTTGCTTTCTCCTCGTTCTAATAAGGAATCTGCTATATGAAGACAGCTATCGAATCTTTTTAAATAAACTCAGACACATATTTTGCTTGGAAAGCGTTGAATCAAACTAGCCAGTTGGGAAAGGCAGTGCACATCCAGGCAGCACATTCTACACACTTTCCCTGCTTATCTACTCTGTTCCACCAGGTTCTAAAGCTAAGAAAAGTGGAGAGTCTGTTTAGACTCCCCCAGATCAGATAACAAGTGACAAAAATTATTAATTCCATCAATTCTCTAGAAAGTACTGGGGATTCTTCATAGAATCTGTTCACTAAACTTTAAATTTACTACTATTCTAAAATAGCAAAATCTATCTGTATTTCCAATGAGAACAGTTCTGAACTTAGTCGATTATCAAATTCTCTGGGAAGTTGTTTTTGTTTTTGTTTTGATTAGGTATTGAATCCAGGGGCATTTAACCACTGAGCCACATCCCCAACCCTTTTTTTTTTATAATTTATTTACAGACAGGGTCTCACTAGCTTAGGGCCTCGGTAAATTGCTGAAGCTGGCTTTGAACTTGGGATTCTCCTGCCTTAGCCTGCCACTGGGATTACAGGTGTGTACCACTGCCCCCAGCTCTGGAAAGTTTAAATAGAAATTTCTAGGCTTACATCCAAAGATTCTTGTCCCAATAGGTCTTACATATTGGGGATTTTGAAATCTAACTGTATGACTTTCATACTAAATCAAGTTTGAAATTCTCTGAATAGTACTACTAGGACTCCACATTACTAGAATTTCAAATACCGTATAGTTTATTACATAACTTTTGAAATAATTCTACTTTAAAGGGCACTGCAGTAGTCAATCTCAATGGTTGAATACACTAAACATTTGCTTCTCAATAAAGCCCAGTGTGGATGGTCCTTCTGTATCTCATAGCTTTATCATTTGGAAGTCTTGGCCTCCACAGTTACCAAGAAGAGTAGGAGATGAAAGGGATAGTGGGGGTGTATTGTGGTTCCTAAATTCCTTGATTTAGAAGCAACACATGACATTTGCCAGCACTGGGCAGATGGCCTCCAATTTAACTGTAAGGGGGCTGGGAAATTTGGTGAGTGTTAGCAGTCTCCACCACAGTGATCTACAGCTGGACCTGAATAGTTAACAGAAATTAAAATCTATTGAAACAAATGCTTGGCTTTATCTTTATTTGCTAATTTTGTTTTAATCTAACCTACACTATTGAACCAGAATAAAATCATTCTCTCTTTGATTCATTTGGCTCCATAGAATGATTATTTTGTCAAATATCTAAAGCCCAGAAAAACCATGGTACTGTGGTTCATTACTTAATTATATGTAAAATTATATTATGTTGAATTATGATATTGCAATCAGTAACATTTTTATACAAAATAAAAACTGCTAAAAAAAACCCAGCAAATTCCTAGTAAGTGTACCATGGCAATAATGGTAAGACTATTAGAAGATGTGCAATCCAGAGAGCAGGTAAAGGGAATCAGGAGCTCTAACACAATTCTCAAAACCTCTTTTCTGCCTAGACCCCTTCATTTCATGGCATGCACATCTGCTTTCATCCTATTATGTCAACCAACACTCATAATATCTTCTATTTTCTAGGTTTTTTTTGCCTTCAGTAAGCCATTTAACTTAATGAAGTTTCAATATCTTCTTGTGTAAATGGGAATTTACACAACTATGCCTCATTGGGTCATTGTAATGACAGAACAGTTACTCAAATATTTTCCTCTCAGAAGCAGATTATGGAAAAATTTTAAAAGAACCAAAAGAAAGAGAAAGGGTAGATTTGGGTATCTTTAGCGGTTCTTCCCTGAATTTTATTAACTGTTGCTTTCATGAGTCAATGTTTATCATATGAACATTATAAATAAAGGAAAATTTGAGACAGTTGTTAAAATCTTCTGAGGAATCTGTGAACATAAGTAGATTCTCATTGGAAAAATCAGTTTTGGAAAATCAGTTTTAATGCAACAGGAAATCTCTGCATCTCTTCAGAATCATGAATCTAAAATAAATAGATTAATTCAATTGCATGTTCCCACTTTTTCTCTCCAAAGTTTGACATTATTTTAACATGAACCTAGTAATTCTTTTTTTTTTCTTTCACTAACACTTTTTTTTTTCTTTCACTAACACTGCTGTATAGGAAACTGATTTTCAATATATATTTATTGATTATAATGTGTAATGTCATTTTGGATGAACATTCTTTCGGATATTTCTGACAGAAATTTTTAACTTTGGGGAGGTCATAGAACACTTTGGAAATTAAAAAAAAACTATAAACATGTTTTCCCTATAAAAATTTACATTATTCAAATCCATAAATTTCTTATATATAATTACAGAAGTCTCACAGACTTACAATGCCATGTATAGATTCTTTGTTCCATATGTTTTATGTTAACTATTAAAAATTTATCAATAAATAATATTAGCATGCAATAGCATTTCCTAGAGAAGGAAGCAAGCAATTCCCCAAATGCATAGGATATAGCCATAAATTCTAGGAAAATCTTGTGATAACAGACTTCTTTTCACATGTCCCCCAATCTTCTGGTCACTGGTGCACTTTCTCCAAAAGGAAGATTTTCTGTTTCCATCATCTCTTTGGCAAAGCCTTTCTTGATGCTGCCAATTTTTCCTCCCTTCTATGTCTCCTCTCTGAGTCATCACTTTGGGGCAATGATCTATTCATTTCTACATCCTCAGTGACTAGTCCAGAAGATGGTACATGATAAACACTGGGTAAGTATTTGTATAACTGTGATGAACAGCAAGCCATTTCAATATTTTTGTACTTCTTTATGTAATGATACTCCATCAAAAGCAGAATAAGCAAGACATTCTTGACAGACCACCTCATTAGCCTTTCTCCTTCCAGATTATGCCTGGCTAAGCCTGGGACTGACACTCATCAAATTAAATAGCATTTAATATACTTGTCATAGTTCTTGTGACAAACCAGTTAATTATAAGATAGTTTAAAACAAAGAAAAGCTCTTAAACTTATATTAAAATTGGAGTGAACAAGAGAAAATGAACAGCACTATCCAGGGAGTCAAACTCAGTTATGTAATTGAGATCCTATGGCTGAGACTTCCCATTTACTTCAAAAGCTTGAAATAAAGTTTTGTTTGGTATAAAAGTATCACTATTTGTTTCAAGAGGAAAACTATCAGGAATCAGAAAGCAAAACAAATCATTGGATATAGAAGATTATTATCAGAAAAACAAAACATCCAGTTAAATTTGTATTTTAAATAGTTTTAATATAAGTATGCACCAATAATTGCATAAGACATACAAAAAAGTGGTTATTATAGTGAGTATCCTCTATTTTTATCTGCAAAACAATCTGGGAACTCTAGTTTGAGGGCTAATACCTCACAACCAAAGAAGCCAAAAGGCCACACAAGCCTTCCCTGTGAAAGTCATTTGGGATAACTTTGATTTACATTTTATTTACCCATGTTCCAGCTTTCTTTTTCCTCCTTCTTTCCCTTCATGGGTGGCTCATGAGAAGGGAACTGCTGGTACCCTGCATTCTTGGCTGTTGGTCCTGAGCCTCCCCCTTGGTGGCACATGTTGTGTGAGGAGGGCAGCTGTCGTTCTGTGGTGTCAGGTTGTGGGCTATCCCTTTGGGAAGAGCAGACAGTCCCCTCCCTGAGAGGGGAAAGGCCCCAGAGGTCAGCAGAGGCCAACACCTGTTGAGTTTTGATAGTGTTCCAACATGAAGTCAAAAGGCCTTGCCTTCCTATTTATATTGGGAAAGGACAAAAGGGCCTTAAACTCTTGAGACAGCTGATAAAGCTGGAGTATGGTCACATCTTGGTGAAAAGAACAGATGTGGCTTCTGAAGGACTATGTATGGGATCCACCTGGGAGTTCTCCTCCATCATTTTGATGGATGCAGAGCATCAGCATGTAGGTTAGCTCTTCACATGTCATTGCATGGCTTTCTCTCTGGCCTTTGGTTTCCAAATGAACTGAATATTCTGGGTTTGTTTTGCCCTGGTCTATTGGGCAACATGACATTTTAGTGAATATGTCCTTCTAAATTTTAATCTATCTAGGCTATCAATGACTTTCCCTAGGAATGAGGTGGTCTGAATGGTGTTTTGAGAAAACAAAGAAAAGTCAAAAAGAATATGAGGTTCTGTAATCACAGTGATTTTTGTAAGATATTTATCAAACTGTTTAAGCTAACTTTTTAATTTTTGCACCAGGGATTGAACTCAGGGATTCTTAACCTCTGAGCTACATCCTCAGATCTTTTTATGTTTTGTTTTGTGACAGGTTCTCATTATATTGCTTAGACTGATTCATACAGTTGAATGCCCAAGGCTTGAAAATAATCGGGACCTTCTCATTCTTGATAATCATCAGGGCATAAAGTAAGGATCACAGAAATATGGTACCATTAATATCAAGGGTCCATCCTGCATAGGCTGCACACCAAACTGAAGTATAGTGATGGCCTTAAAACACATGGAAGAGCAATGGTATCATTGCACTGAAAGAGTATGCACACAACAGTTCTTCAAATGGCTATTCTTATTCCCAAATTTCCTGGAATATATCTAATATTGCAACATGCCTTTGTAACATATTATTTATTGGTATCACTGCTTGAAAAGCATCATCACCATAAATGTTTCTCCCCAACTTGACAAACTACCTTTCCTTAGGGCATAACTTAATTATCATTTCTATTTAGTGTACCCATAATCCCTGGATCTACCCTATGAGAGCCTTTACTCAATGATAGGCCAGTCTTCATAGGTGGGCATTAGTCAGGGTAGCCTGAGGCAGGATAAGGGGTGGAAGACCAAAATGATTACAAGATTAAGTAAAGATTGGGACTGGGGAGATTACTTGCAATGAGGTCAAATAGCAAAAGAACAGGATAAATTATAAGATCAGTAGCTAAGAGCACATAGGATGAGATTTCAATGGTGAATGGATCATTACTGAAATTGTAATTCAATGTTGGTCTATCCTTTTTGTATGTTGTGTATGGTGTGAGGCCAAATTGAGACCTGTCTGATGGTAATTTGCCATTGTTTCTCATGTTGATTTTTTTCTTCCTCTGAGTTGTCACTTTCTAATTTCAGAGACCACATATTTTCTAGATTCTCACAATATCTACCATAATGCAAGTATCCAGTGGGTCCCAGAAGGTTGATGGCTTCACTGTCAGTGGATCTGCAACTTCTTTGATATCAAAATATAGGTTTTTGACTTGCCTTTTAGGCATAGATTTTACTTTCTACATTAAAGGTGACTGGCTTCCAAGGATTCCATTTCCTTGAGAATGCTGGGTCACGCCATTTCATAGACTGTTATTATGTCTTATGATCAAATATGCCTTGTCATCAAAGATAGTGGAATCAAACTGACCTCTTTATCCACCTCATATTAGACTTAGTGCATAAGAATCCAATTCCAAGGAAGTATGGGACACAAATGAATAGAACTGCATCAGTGTAATTCCTGCTTCAATGTCTATAATAGAAAGAAATTGGGTTTATTTGAAGATTGAAAAGATTATTGATAGAGTAAATTCAAGGTTGGGATTAGGGAGATAACTCACAGCCAGGTCAGATAATAACTGTGTCAGTGGAGTGTTCGGGGCTAAGATAGGAGAAGTTGAACAGAAAAAGAAAAAATCCTCTAACTTTGTTCTAGTGTGGGAAGGCATTATGAGCTACAAAAAAAAATCATATTTTATATTCTCCACGAATCATCCTCTTCTCCTCCCGTGGATCTGCCCAAATTTTCACTATTTTCCAAAGATCAAAAACAAAAATTCTAATTTCGGTGGAATCAGGATTGCTCTTGATTTTCTGAGCCTTAAGACCTTGATAGTAAATGTGTACTCCTAAGGTCAGTAACATTAGTACCACTAAGAGCTTGGTGCAAAATCAAAATCGTAGGACCCACATGGGACTTACTGAAAGAGAATTTGCATTTTAAGAAGCCCCACATGTGAACTCATTAAAATCTGGGAAATTCGGTTTAGGGATATAGCTCAGTTGGTAGAGTTTATGCCTTGCATGCAGAAGGCCCTGGGTTCAATCCCCAGTACCATTAAAATAAAAAAATAAATTTAAAAAAAAAAGAAGGAAAGAGAAAGAAAGAAAAAAGAAAAAAAAAAACAAAGTTTCAGCCTTCAAAAGAATCCACCCTTCACAATAGCTACACTGTGGAACCAACCTGATGCCCTTCAATAGATAAATGGATAAAAAAATGTGGCATATATACACAATGGAATATTACTCAGTAATAAAAGAGAATAAAATCATGTAAATAATAAAATCAGGTAAATGGATGGAGTTAAAGAAGATAATGCTAAGTAAAGTTAGCCAATCCCCAAAAAACAAATGCTGAATGTTTTCTCTGATATAAGGAGGCTGATTCATAGTGGGATAGAGAGTGGGAGAATGGGAGGAATAGATGAACTCTAGATAGGGCAGAGGGGTGGGAGGGGAAGGAAGGGAGCATGGGGTAATTAATGTTGGTGGAATGTGATGGACATTATTATCCAAAGTACATGTATGAAGACACAAATTGGTGTGAATATACTTTGTATACAACTAGAGATATGAAAAATTGTGCTCTATATGTGTAATAAGAATTGTAATGCATTCATCTGTCATATATAAATAAAAATAAACATTGAAAGAAAAAAAAAGGAATCTACCCTAAGACATTTCTAATAACTCCAGAGAGTAAATGCTCCCTACACTTGTTCCTACATGAGTTCTGGTCTGAACATCTGTCATAATGCCCTTCCCAACAAAGCTCCCCCTACCTTTGCATAGTTCCTGTAGTCACTGAAATGATCAACTGGCTCGTCCCCTTTCCATACCCTGTTTTCCATGTAAGCTTTGCAGATAAATTTGGCCAGCAAGAGCAGCCAACTCACCCACAACTCATTATATAATTTATTATTACTGCCTTATATATTTCTTTCTTTGATGGCAGTCATTAGAGTGTTTCAAGGTTGTGAATAGAAAAGAAATACTTGGATTTGCCACACCAGTGTTATTGATATTTTCCTCATATATTTTTATTTGGAGAGAAAACAGGAGGGTATGACTTTCAGCCTGACATGTACAACTAGCCGGCGCATGAACAACAAATGACTTTTTAAAGGGGGAGCTCTCTACCTTTCTAATGCTCCTCTGCATCCCAACAAGGCTGACAACCAGAAACTGTATCAGCTAGGCTTCCTTCCTTTGACTTCCTAGGTGGTTTTGCAAGTGGAAATCACATGAGGACACTGAAGAATGGGAAGAACCAGAAGCCGGGGTATTTTTCACTCTCCACTCCTCTATAGCTCCTTCCCTTGCCCTTTTAGACCTAAGGGTGGCAACAGATCATTGCAATTATTAAGACCTAAATGTGTCACCATCCATTACAGAGCCTCTTATTCTTACCAATGCTTTTGCAAATAATTTCTTCATTAAAATTTCTTTGATTTCTTCTTTGTATAGTTCTTTCTGGGACCTTGACTGATTTAATCACTTTATTTTCTCAGCTTTCTCAGTTTAGCCCAAAGATGCATAATCTATCAGGTACCTGTAATTTTAATTAGATACTTTTCACCTCCCTGGCCTGTTCTCCAAATGACCTCTCTCAATGCTCTAATTCAGTACTTCTCTAATTCTAAAGTCTGCTACAAACCATCTTTTATTACAATGCAGGTCATAGATAGGGTCTGAACTCCTTGACTTCTAATAAGTTGTCAGGTTCCGACAGTCCTAAGAGCCCATGCACCACACTTTGGGTCTCCAGTCCATACATTGATAATGAAGAAGGATGAAGGACATCAGTGGTTCCCTAAGTGAAGTCTACAACCAAGAGCATCCCCATCCCCTGAGAACAAGGCTATTAGAACCGCAAACTCTGAGTCCCTATCCTAAACCTGCCTTATCAATGAGACCTAACTATGTTTTATTAGGTCCTGTCAGTGACTTTGATCCACCCCTAAGTTTGAGAACTACTTAA
The DNA here is from genome assembly GCF_964194105.1 of Spermophilus citellus. Taxonomy (NCBI): domain Eukaryota; kingdom Metazoa; phylum Chordata; class Mammalia; order Rodentia; family Sciuridae; genus Spermophilus; species Spermophilus citellus. Next base: position 96,618,684 of record NC_138188.1, on the reverse strand, counting down.
ATAGAAGATTGTGCACTCATAATAACTGCTTTTGAGCCATCACTATTTGAATGACTTCACATAAAATTATGTATGCACTTCTCACGTAAAATAATGTAAGCACTCTTCTCAATATAGAGGTAGAGTAGCCATATAATTTAGGAAATTGACATTGACAGACTTTTGAATTTCTGCTGTTGTCATACACAATAACATGAAGGCAAATAAAATTACCAATAAATGTATTTTTGAAGATAATAAATGATATCAAGATTCAGTTCATTTTATCATACCATGAAAGTCTATCTAGATGCTATAAGAGATACAAAGATCAGTTATTCAATCATTGTCTTATAAATTTACAGTCTCATGAGAAAAATATGAAGCTTCAGTTGGGAGTACTGAAAGACTGCTTTCTAGGATTAAAACTACAAAATCAGCACCTAAGAAATGATTAGAAGTCTGATCAGAAGTCTATAAAAAGGCAGCATATAAAAATAAAATGTTTCTAGGACTTGAAACAAGATAGGCAAACACAAAGCAATTCCTGGATAAAAGAGAGGTACAGAGACAAACACTACTGAGTTCTGCTGTCTGGTTTAGCCCTGCTGTGAAACCACATTTGACTAGAATATCTTTTGTATTTGAATCACAGCATTTCTCTGACCAAGCAAATTTGCTCCCACCAAGCAAATTTTTGTTTTTTTGCGATTCCACTTGGTATGTATCCAGAGTGTAATAGTGCACGGGTTTGACCAGTCCACCAGACAAATGATCCCAATCTGCATGAACTTAATGACATTCTGGGCTTATATTCCTACTCTTTTGAGTATAGGAACTGTAAGCATGGTTTGACTGATGCTGGAACATTGAGAAAATAAAATTTCTGGGAGTGAAGCTGGAATCTTTGGTATGTCAGAGTAAATTCTTTACCCTAATGCTGCCTGTTCCATTCTACTGTGGATAATCAATCTCTATAGATAATATATACCTCAATGGCTAACCTCTTAAAACGTTTGAAAGCCACACAAACTGTATGGCAAGGTTATAAATGTGGCTGACCTTCCTAAAAGTTAAATATTTAAAGAAAGAACTAACACATAAGATTGGGATAGCTACTCAGGAAAATCAATGAAATTAAAATAAAATAGGTACAATTTTTATTGAACATAGTACACATAGTTCACATACCATGAAACCTAAAAGTAAAAAAGTAAAAAAAAAAAGTTGTCACCACTATCTAATTCCAGACATTTAGACTTCCAAATTTATCTGTTTTCAGTGTAATACCAAGATCATCCAATAAATAAAGAATTGTCTTTTCAACAAATGATATTACAAGAGTTGTACAGCTACATGCAAAAATATGAAGTGTACTCCTACTTCATACAATGTTCAGAAATCAACTCAAAATGGATCAAAGATCTTGTATGAGTCAGCTGTGACAAAATACTTGAGAAAAGCACATAAAGGAGGGGAGGTTTAATTAGAGCACAGTTTAAGAGGCTTTAGTTCATGGTTGGCTGGCTCTATTGCTTTTAGATCTGTGGAGAGGTAGAGCATAAAGGCAGAGAGGGCAAGGTAGAACAGAGCTGCCCATATGATAGCAGCTAGGAAGCAGAGAGAGAGATCAGAGGAGCCAGAGGGAAGACAGACCCTTGCAAGACAAATTCCCAGTGACCTATTTTCTCCAATTAGGCTCCACCTCCTATAGTTTCCACCATATCCCAAGGGTCCACAGAATTAGGAATCTATCAATGGGTTGATCCACTGATGAGATCCTCATGATCCAATTACTTCCCCCAAACCTATCTCTGAACATTGCTGCACTGGGAACCAAGCTTTCAACACAAGAGCCTTTGGGAGACATTCCAGATCCAAACCAAAACAGACCTTAATGAAAGAACTGAAATTATAAAACCCTGAAGAGAAAACATAATGGTAGATCTTAGCAACATAAATAGATTATTACATTCAACACCCACACCATAAGGAAAGAAAGAAAGAAAGAAAGAAAGAAAGAAAGAAAGAAAGAAAGAAAGAAAGAAAGAAAGAAAGAAATTGGACTTTATAAAAATTTAAAAGTTTATGTTTCAAAAGACACTATCACAAAAATAAAGACAACACACATATGGGGCTGGGGATGTGGCTCAAGCAGTAGCGCGCTCGCCTGGCATGCGTGCGGCCTGGGTTCAATCCTCAGCACCACATGCCAACAAAGATGTTGTGTCTGCCGAGAACTAAAAAAAATAAATATTAAAAAAAACTCTCTCTCTCTCTCTCTCTCTCTCTCTCTCTCTCTCTCTCCTCTCTCACTCTCTCTTTAAAAAAAAGACAATGCACATAATGCAAAAAAAAAGGAAATTATATGTATGATTAGGGACTTGTATATAAAATATAAAAATAGCTTCTAGAGCTCAATAATAAAATGACAACTCAATTAAAAACTGTGCAATGATCTGAATAGGTATATCTTTGAAAAATACATACAACCACCAGGATAGTTATAATCAAAATAATAGACAAAAACAAGTTTTGATAAGGATGTGGAGAAATTGAGATCCTCATACTTTGCTGGTCCAAATGTACAATATTTGCAACCATAATGGAAAACAAGCTGGCACTTCCTCAAAAACCGAACAGTTATCCCATTGCTCAGCAATGTCCATTCCAAGACTATTGAAAACATGCATTTACACAATAATTTATACACAAATATTTGTAGCATCATTATCCATAATACCAAAGTATTTACTAACTCAAATGTCCATCAACTAATAAGTGGATAAACAAATTGTGGTAGAAGCATATAGCATAAAGTTAGCTTAAAAAGCAATGAAGTATTGATACATGCTACAACATGAACCTAAAATATTATACTATGGGAAAGAAATTGGCAATAAAAAACACATCTATGATTCTATTTGCATGAAATGTCCAGAATAGACAAATTTTAGAGAAACAGGAAATAGATGAGGGGTGGTTTAGGGCCATGGGGATGTGGAGATTATAGAGGGTAACCGCTAAAAAGTTTATGGTTTCTAAAATTCATTATGGTGATGGTTGCCTGACTCTGAACATATCAAAAAACATTGAATTGTATTCTTTTGACAGGTGAATTTTATGGTACGTAATATGTATATATCAATAAAGTGGGATTTTTTTTAAGTCAGAAAGAAAAGAAGGAGAAACTAAGTCTTGGACATTGTTAAATCACTGCCTTGCCTGCACCCTCTTGTCAACATGCACAGTTACATAATCTAGAAAATATCTCTCCATTGTTTAATCAATTCAGGATTTGGTCATTTGCACTGGCAATTTGTAACCAATATATAATGCATCTATGGCTCTGTATCAGGAAAAAAATGCATGAAGGAAGCATTTTGAGGGCAGGGGAGTATTACAGCTCTTGGTTAAGAAGACAACAGTGAGAAGGAAGTGGCTGTGTGGATGCTGAATCTACAAAAAGAACTGAATTCCTATCAAACATAGGATACGATGGAAAAGGGAAATTTGAACATGTCGGAAGAGACTTATCTTCATGACTTGGAGACTCTCCATTGAGTGCTAAGCCCTGGATGACAAGGACAGTGTTTAGTCACCATCACTGCATTAGCCAATTAGTTGCTGTAACAATCCCAAAGCACCATTTGCTTTCCACAGTCACATGTCTCTCCCTCACATCACAGGTGGATGGTGAGTCAGCTGCGGCTCTGCTCAGGCTGCAGCTCTCTTGTACATGTCCTCTTACACCACAGCCCAAGCGGCAGAGCCGCACTTTGTATATTCTGCTTTCAGGGAAGAAGGTAGCGGCCAGAGCACTGACCAAACTTGTACCACTTTTGCTCACTAGTTATTTACATCACATCTCATAGTCCTGGCCAAAATATGTCAGAGAGCCAACCAAGCCCCAAGTTCATCAATGAAGTGGGGCAGTATTATTCTCCATACAGAAGACATGCAAATCTTGTAGCAATGGGCAGGGGTTGGGGAGATGTGGAGACTTCTCAAGGAAAGGGAAGTCGTGAATGATTGTTGATAATAACACAATCTCCTACAATTGCTTTCAAAGGCCCATCACTGTGCCTGGTTAATAAACACTTATTTATCATTGAACAAATGAATTCATAAATTAGCAGTTCTATATATTACTAAATGGTGAAATAAATTTTAGGGGAAATTGTAAAGAAAGGGAAGAAGGACACATTTGTATTGATTCTGAAGAACTGAGGGAGGTAGGGATGGAGATTTGCTTATTAATAGTTGTCCAGATGGAGACAGAGGGAGAAGACAGAATGGAAGAGAAGCAGGAGGCTGAGCTTTGCAGTAGGGGAGCTCCACCAGGAAGTGTGTGGCGGTGAGAAGACAAAGGGGTTCCTAGAGCTGGAAGAGAAGTAGGGGCCAGGGAAGATCAATCAGGAATCGTCAGAGACCAATATGATGCCAGAGCAAGGATTTTGCAAAGAAAAGGTGATCAGTACTGTCAAAGAGATTTTTGTAAGCATTAAACAATGCCTCTTCCAAAACTCTAAATGAGATATGTTACCTTTTATTTTTCTTTTTACAGGTCTATTCCACGCAGGAAAATAAGTTAATTGAAGACTACATGGAACAACAACCTAATTAAATTTAGTGGAGGGTGAAAAAGAGATAGTTTGAAGGAAAGAAAAAATGATCGGATTACCTGATTTGAAAATTAAGACCAAGCAACAAATAAAAGTTAATAAACATAACAAACTTGTAAATATTTAACAATAAACTTCAATTCCATATTATAGCCAGTCAAAAGGGAAGCAGAAAAGGGCCTGAGAATAAGGAAGAAAGAAGAGTAAAAGATAAGTAGACATGGGGGCTAAAATAGGCTCAATACAAAATAAAACAGCTTGGTGGTTCTAAAGCCTGGCTGCACACTGAATTACCAGGGGTGATTTTTAAAATATTGATGCCAGAGCTCAACCCTCAGGGGTTCTCAACTAATAGGCCTAAAATGAGACCTATATTGGTATTTTAAAAAACAAAAACTACAACAAAACTCCCAGGTGATTCTAACGTGCATCTCAGATGGAGAACCGCTGTCCTACAGGTATTGAGGCATGGTAGAGAGGCAGGTATAACCAGGTAAGCTGTTATATTTGTCCCATCGTATAGTCAACTTGGGCTATAGGCTTCAAGAAATCCTGGAAATGCAAATTAGCTACCTAACCAGGCATAGCTTGGAGGGTTTTTACTTTTAAGACAGGCAGAGTGATGAAATGAACAGAAGCTTAGGAATCAAATGCCTAAAGACCTCCTTTTAATTCCAACTGTATGATCTAAGCAAATCACTTCGCATCTCTGAGTGTATTTTTTACATCTGCAAAATAAAATTTAGGTAAAGTGATTTGTAAGGTTACTACCACAGCTGTGACTTGAAAAGTCTTATAACAGGAGAGGGTGTAGGAGAGGATAGTGAGGCCAGTTAGATCGGATCGTCCTAGGCCTGATTTTGTGAATGCAGGTAGACTGGGGCAACTCTTTTGAGGAAAAGCAATAAAGAAAGATAAGGTGAGGATGGAAAGTTAGAAAAATGCAGCAGAAAAACTTTTAATTTCAGCAGACATGTAAATTTCATGTTAGTATTTATAAAAAAATAAATGTTGGATGATGGATGCTATTATTTTTTTTTCATCATGGGCCTCTAAATTGTAAACATGATTCTGCTTTCCTATTATCCACAAACAACTTGAAGCATTATGAAGATCAGAGAAATTTAGCAAGATAGAAAGGTTTATGTGGGAAATGGATGAGAATTATTTCCCTATTAAAAGGAAAAGCTAGTTATGAAAAGCTTCAAATTCTAAACACTAAATTTGTATTTCTAGATGCATGTGATCGTGGAGGAAGGCTGAAATAGAGCTGAAGTTGGGACAGTCCCATGGCCCTCTGTCCCATTATATCACTGCTTCCTACAAATGGCAGTAGCCAATCAGTCCTGGCCTTGCAGCCCCAAGGCTAGCGGGCTCTGGGGAATTATCCTGCTCAGTGAACTGCTTAACCCCATGTGGTCATAGCTCTTTCCATGTAAGCACAGCTCACAAGCTGCCTGAGACATTAAGGTAAAGGAGATCCATACATTATGGTTATGTTTATGTTAATGAATTTCACTCACTTCCAACTTTATTTTGTCCAAAAAATCCAAACATAGTAGCACCCCACTTCAAGAAAGAAAGATGGATAAAAGAAGAGTCAGTTGAAATATCACATCATCTTGCTGTCCCAGTCAGGATTAGCTGTTTCTTATCTGTGCTCTGCAGTTGTTAAAGCAGAAGCTGCCTTTCATCAGAGGTTAGGCACGGCAGTGGGCTAAGTGTTTTAGATGCACTTAAAACTCACTAAGCCCCAGACTGTGAGAATGATCATTCTTCCATTTTACAGATACAAAACTCAGGCTGAAAGAGGTCAATCCATGTGACCAAGACTGCTCAGTCAAAAAGTGTCAGGACCAAAAGACAAACACAGAATGATTAACTATGGTATTTCAATCACCACAAAATACTGCTTCTATCAAGTACATCTTCTTTAAAATAATCCAAATTTCTGATTATACAGGTCATATGTGACCATGGTAGGGAATTTTCAGAAATCAAGAAAAGAATTGAAGTACAAGTCTCCATAAATCTTCACTGTCACTTATTTTGGACTTCAATGAATATTTTAATGTTTTTGGTGGTATTTTTCAAATTTTATTTAAAAATTATTTCACTTGATATTATGTTATTTGTACTCTATTCTCATATTAATGAATTCCTCAGAAATATAATCCTAACTGGTCAAATAATAGTTTTTCGTAATTTATCAAATGAATTTTTGTAATCATTCCCTTCCCAATGGACATTGGGGTACCTGTTTTTCTGTTGTTACAATGTTGGGATGAGCATCTTATGCATAAATCTTTGTTCCTATTTCTGATCATTTCCTTAAGCGATATATAGAGTTACCTACCCAGCCTCTTCTGTGGGAATGGTCTGCTACATTCACAAATGTCTCTTACAATTACATTTAAACCAAAGAATTTTGTCTTTCTGACAACAACAATACACCAGACCCCATATAGTCTGTTTGGGGGATTTGGAATATTAACTTGAAAGACATAGGGACAATATTGTCTAGCCTAGACACACCATTGGCAACACTGTAGAGGAAGGACCATCCTGCTGTTAAGATAACTAAAGCCTTCCTCGTTCCTGCTTTTCCCAAAACCTGGCTTTGCAACTACCTACTATGTTCCCCGGATTTACTTGTATCCTTCCAGTGAATATCCATGTTTAGATATACCAGATCTGGTGGGCTTCAGCAACTTTAAAATTAAAATTTTTTTTAAAAAGTGTAAATAAAGTAAAAAAAGATGTGGTAATGTTTCTTGAAGAAGTTTCTTTAAGAAGACTTGGCTAAAGTAAATTTAAGACAATTCATTCAAGTCCCACAGAAATTTGTATATTTTATACTACTATCAGTAAACACATGGGAGAAGCCTATTATTCTGTAGAATTTTTTTTCATATTGGAAGGAATATAATAGCATCCTCTCATTATGTTTGAATTTCTTTAATTATCAATAATGTTAAACATTTTTATATGCTTTCTATCCAGGTATATTTTGTCAACCTATGTGCCTGTTTTTTTCCATGTATCCATTGTGTTCTAAGGATGTTTACTGGTGATCTATACTTGATCTTTATATATGAAGAATATTAACCTTGATCAGAGCATTCCTCCCATTTTCCTGTAATTATGTAACTATGTATGTGCCTTTACTTTCTCATCATTAACTTTCCCATATCTATAGCTTTGGCCATATTAAACAATACTCATTCTTTGTATTCAAATGAGCTAAGGAATTATATGGTAACAATGGGCCAATATCTCAGTGGCTTAACAAACATGTGAAAGAAATATTTATTTTAAACTTTGTCATTGTTGGGAGGATTCTGCTCATTTTAAATGCTCAGTGGCCCCGGTTGACAGACGTTCCTTCTTGATTCATGCTTCCGCGAACACTCTGGCAGGTCAAGCACTCAGGTGATGTTTGTGCTCACACTGCCTGGAAGTAAGGCACATCCCTTCTGCTCATATTTTGTGGCCCAAAGCAAGTCACGATGAACTTTCAGTAGGCCAGGAGTATACAATCTCACCCTGTGCCCAGGTGAGAATCAGAATATGTGAAGGACCAGTGGCTACCACACCCTGTGCTTTCTTGCCATTTTTCACTGTTCCGTCCTTATGGAAAACACTTCTCCTGCTGTTCCATGTTCAGATTCCTCCAAACCTTCAAAAGCTATCTCAAAAGTCGTATTCCCCTTGAGGTCTTCTTATCTCTTCTATGTGGAATTGATCTCACACTCCTGAACCACTCTAAAATCTTAAGAATAATCTTTTTCTACCTTGATTTATAGTCACCTGGGTACACTTTTCCTCTTTTTATCTTGGATCATGACTTTCTTTAAAGCTGTATATCTTAGTTGTGTTTTTATACTTCACAGGGCTTAGTCCAACGTCTGACAGATTAGGCTCACAATAAATGATGATTGAATGAATAAAGGCCTAGTTCCTAGCCTGGAGACTTTCATTTCTGCATAATACTAAGAGATTTACTTGTAACTTGTTAATTATGTTAGTAATAATTATATTTTCAGTCAAGTTCAACTTAAAATTAACATGTTTTTTGATTCTCAGTGATTGATTAAGAGACCTGGTAGCTACAACATGTTTATCAACACCCCAAAACTCTTCTTTTTCAGGTGCAGATGCTAACAGATTTGTAGCATTTTTCTAAAAGAACACTTTATCAATAACTATAGTACCAACGTGATTTTGAATTGCCCATGATTTTGTTTTTTGTTTTGGTTTTTTTGAGACAGGGTTGCCTTGAACCCTTGGGCTCAGTTGATCCTCATTCTTTAGACTCCCAAATTGCTGAGCATGCGTGCCCACCTCCTTGCCTGACAGACCATGACTTTAAGTTGCTGCTGTTTTACCTTTGAAAATCACTGTTAGTTTATCTTCATCTTTTCACATTTATATGGATATTTTTCTCAATATTGTATAAGAATTTTAAAATATTTTTATTTAATCCTTTAGATAGTACTTTGATCTCTAGTTTGGGACAAGAATTTCACATATACAGACACACATTACGTTATGTGTAATATATGTATAGACATAGAATATATACATGTATACATAATTATATATTTATATTTGTGTACATGTGAATACTTTTATAGACACATATGTATATGTATATGGTCCATGCATAAAATGCATATACATAATTAATGTGTATATACACATATATGGTGCTTATCCAAACACATATATACACGTCTTTGCATTTAATAATTCAGACTGTCATTATTTAGTCAAATGACTGTTCCATGACTACCCACCCTAGATATAGTAGCTTCCACTTATTGACCTATACCCTTGCCTTCTGTTTTATTCCTTATTCTTGTAGGTCTTATTATTACTTGAAATTCTTTTATTTGCCCATTTGTTATACTGTTATTCTTACCACACTTAAAGTCAATCTCTCCCCACTAAAATGCGCCATCCTAGAGACAAGGATTTTATTGTTAGCTGCTGCAATAACAAGTAAACATTGCCTGGTACAGAGGATGCAGTAAAATAAACATTTTTCAGATCAATGAGCAAATGAATAAAAGATTCTTTCTTGGGTGACTGGGTGGATTGTGCTTTCATTCACTGGTAAAGAAAATGCAAAGGCAGGAGTAATTTCAGAGGAGTGATATGTTGCTCATCTTTGAACATATTGAGTTTGAGGTTCCTGTGTGATCCTCAGATAAAGACGTCAAATAGAAATATTTACCTAACTCTGAAATGGAATCAGGGGACATAGATTTGGTCATTTGCTTATAGGTAATATTTAAAATCCTAGGAGTGGCTAAGATTCCTGGGTACACATAGCATAAGAACAGAAAATGGCATTTCAGCCTCTCTCTCTCTCTCTCTCTCTCTCTCTCTCTCTCTCTCTCTCTCTCTCCCTCTCTCTCCCTCATATTTGCTCCTCCCAACAGCCTCAAAGGGCAGGAATCCCGAAAACTTTCCATCTTGACAGTCCAAATGTTTTTGCCTCTTTATTCTTATTGGCCTCCAATCAACGGAGACAGCTCAGGAGAGATGGCCCTGTACAGTCTATTTATCCTGGTCTGTTAGACTCATGTTTATCCCTGATGTTACAGATGTTGGAGAATCGATACATCCCACGGGGCCTTATTGAAGCAGATAGCAGACCCCACTTGCTTACCCAAACACTTTCTTTCAGCCCTTCTGGCAAAATTCCCAGGAAGAAAAGACAGGGATGTGCGGAGAGTGTTTTATCGGTGATGCACAGCAGCAGCCAGCTGTCTCCCTAATGATTATTTGTATTCATACAGAGATCCGTTCAACAAAGGAACTCAGCTCAGGAGGAACTCCCTCTCCTTGGTAATACAGGCAACAGCCCCACAAGTTTTTTTTTTTTTTTTTTTTTAACAATCTCTCTGCCCTGAGGCTGTTATAAGCACAACATGTAATTCAGAGTCTCTAAGAATAAATAAAAATTGAATCTTGTTCTATAGCCAAGGACACTGAGTCACAGCAACCTGCCCAGTGACTCCTTAAGATTAATTCTGACACTCAAGTTCACACTCCTGCTTCTTAATCCTCATTCTAGAACTCTTCCTATGTCCCAGCTATAGTTTCCTAAAACACTTAATCCACTTTTGAAGGGTTTTATCAGCTTTAGCTCATGGACCAATATAATATCATGCAAGGATTACCCAATAAGCTGAAATCAAGTGAAGGCTGACTGTGTCCAAAACTAGTCTCTGACTATACTACCAATAAGTTTTTCTGCAGCTCTCATGTGCTAGCCATTCAATGCTGAAAGCCCAGATTGGACATTAGACATCATCTATCCATATGTTGTTTAAATTTCTTTCTACTGTTTACTCATAGAGCATTCATCAGATTTCTGCTTGATCAACCGGGAATGAGGAATTCACTACCACCTTGGCTACTGCATTTAATTTTTAGGTAGCTCATTAGGCAATCCTCCGTCTTGATAAACCACAAACTGCCACACTGTATTTTTTTTTTCCTTATTAAGCTTTAGTCCTTCACGATGGAGCCACTCAGAATAAGTCTAAAAATACCCTTTTACAGTAAGCAGTGCAGACTTTGATGAGAAAATTATCCACCTCCAGATCTTCTTCTAATGACACAAATCCCCTCGAGTCCTTTAGCATGTCCACATGTCCCAGTTTGCCAGCTTTTGCAACTCAACCTGTGCAGCAGTCTGGCTGGGCACAAAATAACTGAGACGCCACAAAGCCTTGTAGGTTCAAACAGCAACTCTTTATTCCCGAACTCTCACCGGCACTCTACACACACTTCCCAGGAACACACTCCCTCCACCCCGCTCCGCGGGCCAATTCTCTCGGAACCCTGAGAGAACTCAACGGGAACTCCAAAGTAGCGGGCTCCTGAGGCAGCAGGATCTGCCCTAATCCTGGTGCCTTTCTATTCCCTGAGCAGGGTCACCTTTCAACCATTCCCTCTAGCAAAATGCCAGGCGTCATTCCAACTAAACTATGGCTCTCAACAAACCTGGAGCTCTGAACAGTTCACTCTTCCTCAAGTGTGCTCTGTCCAGCCAAGAGTAGTGGCTCTGTTAGTGCCGTTTTGATCCTCATTAGCCTCCTTGATGATCATCTCACACTGTTAATCCAAGCTGAGTTCACACCCACTGTAACAGAATGTTAAAATGTTTATTATCCCACTGTTAAACGATGCCTCCTTTGCACTGTTCTTCAGCAGTTAATATCCTCATGTCAAGGGTCAGGCTTTGCATTTACCTCTGTGAAATTTTATCTCACTGGATTTGACTCATATTTTTCATTTGCCATTTGGTGTTCTCACCCAAGTCATTAATAAAAATTATAAACAGACCAGGTCAAAGATAAAACCCTGTGGCAGAGTCTAGATTAACACTGATCCATTAATTAAGCATTTTAGTCTCATTCAACCAGTTTCTAAATTACCTGTCTCTACCCTCGATGGCCCATAGCACTGTATCTTTCCTGACAGAAGACCTTGCCAAGCACCTGGCTGAAACCCAGACCCTCTCCATTCACAACTATCCACAAACAGTTGATGGAGTAACTCATCAACTCAGTCTCTATTCAACAGCTTAAAAGGACATTAAATACATATATTTTTTTCAGTATTAAAATGATCCACAATAATTTGGCCTTTTGGATGAGATCCAGGCAGCCAAATGTGCTCCATATTATGAACACACATTGAGGCAGGTGCTGCTTCAGGTTTCTATCAGAACTCACTCATTCTGTACCATGCCTCGTTCCTGCCTCTGGGCACTAGGTGCATTTCACCTTTAAATCAACCTCAGAAACCGAGGGCTAATAGACATGCTTCCATGTTTTCTTTGAAGCATTATTTACTCAGTGGAAGAAAGATAGCCTAGAGGTTTAACACTGTTTGAGAGGTAGGAGGGTGAAGGGTCCAATGGAGAGGGCTGCTGCTCTGAAAGCAGTCTCGCACCTCACATCACAGGAATTGCCCCTGATTATCTTTCCCTCCTTCCCTGCCTGGAACACTGGTTAAAAGGTACATCATTCTACAGGTCATCAGGAAATTTTCCAATTACCCTCCGATGTTGACTGATGGTTTACATAACCCTTTAACTTTTTGGTTATAGAAGTCAAGACACTCCTTTGCTTCCAGTTTCAGGATTCCTTTTATCAAACTACCATCTTTCAACATACCCTAAAATATTTCATACAAGTAACAGCTCCCGATAGGGTGGTCCATTTTCCGGACCCAATCAAGATTTCTGGGAGATAGAGGAGGTTTCCAGCAGTTTCAAGAGACCCAGCAACTCCCTGACTCCTTCCTCTTTGTTTTACAGCTGAGAAAATTCCCAGAGACATTGAGTATGCTGCTGAAGGTCACAAAGCTAACTACACACAGCACCAGAGTAAATTCATGTCTTTTGACTCCAAATTCAATGTCCTTCCTACTTTTACAAAGAGGAGAGGTGGTTTGAGAGAAAGGAAGAATTGGGAGTATCCTCTGACCACCTAAGAAACCTCCAAAACCATGATTGATAGGATATTACTTGAGAAACAAATGATGGGAGGGCATCTCTGACACTCTTTTATGCAAGGTGAGAGATAAACCTGTTCCTCCCCTAGAACTGACCCAGAGAAGGGCCATCTGTGTCTCTGTCGCATCTTTCCTGGATCATGTTACCTAGGCTTCTCCTTCCCATCCACTCACAGTGAGCCCTTGCATACCACTGATGAGAAAGGAGCAGGTTTCCTACAAACACAGCCATTTCTCATTCTCTCTCTTACCCTTACTGTACCACTGCAATAACTCCTCATTTGTAGCTTGATTCCAGCATGTTAGCTGCTAACACCACTCTACTTTGTACTTACCCATAAAGAGAATCCCAAACCTCAGAAGTTTGCTTTATTTATACAAAAGCAGGCCAGCACCACAAAGAGTTTTTTATTTTTTATTTCTTTTAAGAAACATAAAATCCAGCTTTATTATTTAGCTACTGAGAACTCACAGGCTTAGGTAACATAACAAGGAACCATCCAGTAATTCAAATAATTGGGAGAGGCTCCCTTTGCCTAATTCCAGAGAGAACCACCAGGAAAAAAAAAAAAAAACATGTTCCCCAATCTCTCATAGCATTGATGTAAAATAGAAGGAATAAGAAATAGGTAGAAAGGAAGCAAAAGTTTAATTCAAAGCTCTGCATAGTTTTCCAGGCCTATCACTCCACAGGCTCATCTCTTCTCAGGCTACTCCTGGATTCCTGGGAAATCTGTAAGTCTACCTGTGCACTATTAATTAACCCTCCAATAAGTAGATTAAGTAAAGAGATGCATTTCAAGGAACCTATAATTTAGGGGACTTTACACCATAATCTATATATCAGATAATAAACACTACATCAGACTAGGATCCTGAGACTGACCAGACCACCAGCACCCTCCTTGAGATAACCAGACTAAGAACCTGACTAAGATTATTCCTATTTACCTTTCCGATCCCTCACCAAGTGTCCTTTCAAAGAAGATCCAGGAAACCTAAACCACACCTCTCACTCTCAAGATGATCAGCATTCAAGATGACCAGATGCTGGTCATCTTGAGAGTGAGAGGCGTGGTTTAGGTTTGTCTATGCTTCTTAGGTTTAGATTTGTCTATGTCATATACCTTTGTCTATGCCTCTGACTGTCATGTGCTGAATTCTCCTTTACGTAAGCCAAAGACCCTACTGGTGCTGAGTCAAGTTCCCCTTCTCTGTGGGAGAATTTGGAGATATCTCTTCTCCCTTGACAGTATGGGGGTCCTTAAAGTCTCATGAGTTATGGTAACTCCAAAAGTACTAACTTAAAATTTGGATAGACAAGACCAAGATGATCTTCTTGGACTATGATCCCCAAATCAGACCCATCAAGGTCATCCTGGGTATTTTTTAATCAAGTTCAATCTTTGGAAGTGGATTCAAATGTGTGTATGTTAACAAAGTGCATAACTTGATTCTTATGTAGTCAATTGGAAGTCTTCTAGAGATTATAGGCTGTACTTTTTTTTCTGATCATGTTTTATTTAGAATCTTACATCTCTTGATATACAAGTGTCTATATAAAAACGAAGGTGATGAAGAATTTTTTGCAAAACTTTCAACTTGGAGAAAATGAGGAGGGGTCTATGCTAGGAGCCACAAGCAGATAAATGATGCATGGCACCTTTGCTTGTAAAGTGACGCCAGCTAGCCACTGAGATGATATGATTATGTTAAGATTTACATTCATATGCAAATTGGGCTCCTGCTGTTCACCTTGGCCTGCTACCAGACTCAAGTTACAGGACTCCTGGAGAGTTCCCATTGGTTGGGGAAGGATAGTAGGAGGAAATTCCGGGGGAGGTCCGGGCCCCCCGGTTCCGGGGGAACGCGCGGTTCCGGCAGACGCCCGCGTGGGAGGACCGGGTTTGGCTTGCCGGCGCCTACGGAGTATTGGTGGCTTTTTCAAAATAAAGTTTTGTTCCTGCTTGAGTGGCTCGTGATTCTGTGCCCAGCCAAGACTGCGGCATTTGGCGGCCCGTGCGGGGAACGCCTGAAACTTAGAGGTGAGTAAAATTGCTCGCCCCTGAGGGAAGGCGACAGAATGGGTGACCATTTAAAAAAACAATGTGTTCTTGTTTTGATTTATTTTGTTTTTATTTCAAGCTCCCTAGCCCTAGAATTTTCTCAGGCGAACTGGGAAAAATGGTTGGCTCAAGGTTTGAAGTTATTCGGCCCTGAGAAAGAGAAAATTGATACAACCATTCTCTGCTCCGTTTTTGTCTCATTCTGCTTTGGCTTTGTTTTATCCTATCTTATTGGGTTACGTTACCTTTATAGTAGATTAGAATCCAGTAAAAAACAAACCGAAAAACTGTTAAGTAAATTGTTAGAGGTCCAAGCTATGGTAGAAAAAACGCTAGGTCAAGCAAAAGAGAAGGTCTCTCAAGCTAGTCAGACAGAGGAAAATTTAAAGAAAGCAAGCTTAGAGGAAAAACAGCCATCAGGTGGAGAATTACAACAGGAGGTTGCTACTAACTCCGTTCTATCACCAGAGGGCGTAACTCAGCCAATAGCTCCATCTACCGCTGAGCGGCCCTCAACTCCCGTAGTTGATGGACGGAATTCTGAGGCAGGACCCCAAAGATTAGCATGCCCTGTACTTGAGCAGGCAGGAGGGCAACGAATTCACCGTGCTTTAGATTTCAAAACAATAAAGCAATTAAAGGAGACTGTAACAACCTATGGGCCGCAAGCTCCCTTCACAATAAGCATGGTCGAATCTGTTACCAACTTGGACATGACACCAGCAGATTGGGCTAACATGTGTCGATCTGTGCTAAATGGAGGACAATATTTGTTATGGAAGGTTGCCAATGAGGAATTTTGCATGGAGACAGCTAGGCGAAATGCAGAAGCTGGTTACCCTCAAAGAAATATAGATATGCTATTGGGAAAGGGACCTTATGAGGGTCAAAGACAGCAAATTGAATATGACCCTGGCGTATATGCACAAATTGCTGTAGATGCAGTTAGGGCATGGAAAACTTTACAGGGGCATGGAGACTTACAAGGTCAATTATCTAAGGTAATACAAGGAACTAATGAACCTTACGCTGAATTTGTAGATAGACATATTCAGTCAGCCTCTAGGATATTTGGAAATACAGAACAGGTAATGCCATTTATAAAACAACTGGCTTATGACCAAGCAAATCGTTGCTGCAGAGAGGTCATTAGACCATGGAGACATGAAGATTTAAACACATATATTAAATTATGTAGAGACATTAATGAACAAGGGCAAGTCTTAGCAGCAGTACAACAGGCTTTAGATGCCAGGCCAAAAACATGCTATAATTGTAATCAAACAGGACATTTTAAAAGGAGTTGCCCCATAAGAGGAGGGTTTAACAAAGCTGGGTATCAAAGGAATAGAATACCGGGTATTTGCCCACGATGCCATAGAGGGAAACATTGGGCTAATGAATGCCGTTCTCAAACCACCATAGAGGGTATTCCATTATCAAAAAACGGACAAGGACCAAGTGTTTACCCACGATGTCGTGGAGAAAGGTATCAGGCTCCATTGCCAAAAAACGGACTAGAGGGCCCAATGCCCCGGGGCCCAAAACCACAAATATATGGGGCAATGGAGGAACCCAGCAGCACCATCAAGGTAGTGCCCAGGACGCATTATCCATTAAATCCCTCATCAGACAAACTAGAGGGAGCGCAGGGCTGGACATCTGCGCCTCTGCCAGAGCAGTACTAACTCCAGAGATGGGAGTTCAAATCATTCCCACAGGAGTAAAAGGACCTCTTCCCCAGGGAACAGTAGGCTTATTATTGGGACGCAGTTCTTCTACACTAAAAGAACTTATGATAAGTCCTGGGGTAATTGATCCCGATTATGAGGGTGAAATAAAAATTATAGCTAGTTCTCCAAGAGGTATATCAGTAATTTCACCAGGAGATAGAATAGCACAGTTATTAATAATACCCAGCCTGCATGATAAATTTTCCAGTTGTAATGTAGAAAGAGGTTCGAAGGGATTAGGCTCCACAGGTGTAGATTGGGCTATGCTGTCTTTAAATTTAGATTCTCGCCCAATGCTAAAATTAAATATTCAAGGACATGACTTTAATGGGCTGCTGGACACAGGTGCAGACCTTAGCGTCATCTCTCGTCAAGAATGGCCAAAACATTGGCCATTACAACAAGCCACTCAAACGCTTCAAGGCCTAGGAGTGGCAACAAATCCCCATAGAAGTGCTATGGTATTAGATTGCAGGGATCCTGAAGGATGTGAAGGAACTATACAGCCCTATGTATTGGATCATCTTCCCGTAAATTTATGGGGACGAGATGTCCTAGATCAATTAGGATTGACATTAACAAATAACATCAATCCTAACGCGCCCACTACTAGGGCTAAACAAGGCTTTAGGAAAGAAAAAAGATTAAGAGAACAAGAACAAGGTATGACAGCACCTATTCAAATAGATCAAGAAATAAGTAGACATGGTTTGGGTTTTCAGAAAGGGCCACTGAGACAATCAAAATTACTTGGAAATCAGAAAGACCAGTGTGGGTTCCTCAGTGGCCCCTGACTAAAGAAAAGATACAAGTAGCCCATGACTTGGTCAGACAACAATTAGCGGAAGGACATATACAACCTTCCGTATCCCCCCATAATACTCCCATTTTTGTCATTAAAAAGAAATCTGGTAAATGGAGATTATTACAAGATTTAAGAGCCATTAATAATGAGATGGTTATTATGGGACCTGCTCAATCAGGGATTCCTCAATTGTCTGCTTTACCAAAAACCTGGCATGTTTTAGCTATAGATATTAAAGATTGTTTCTTTTCAATTCCAATTCATCCCGAGGATAGTCCACATTTTGCATTTACTATCCCTGCACTGAATCATGAAGGTCCTGATCAGAGATATGAATGGAAAGTACTCCCTCAAGGGATGGCTAACAACCCAACTATGTGTCAAATTTATGTTAATAAAGCAATCCAGCCACTTAGAAATCAAAATCCTGAACTACAAATATTTCACTATATGGATGATGTGTTATTGGCACATAAAGATAAAAACACATTACTAGAATGTTATGCCACACTTACAAACTTATTGAAAAATTATAATCTAGAGATAGCAATAGATAAAGTACAATTAAATCTTCCAATTAATTATCTAGGAGTTCTATTATCCTCAACCATGGTCCGTCCACCAAAAATTCAAATACGAGTAGATCAACTCAAATCACTTAATGACTTTCAAAAGTTATTGGGAGACATAAATTGGATAAGGCCTTATCTAGGCATACCAACAGGAGAGTTAGGACCTTTATTTGATATTCTAAAAGGTCCATCAGATCCAAATTCACCCCGCATGTTAACGCCTGAAGCAAGAAAAACATTAAAAATCATTGAAACATATATGGAAAATATGCATTTGGATAGAATTGATATAAGTTTGCCTTTATTATTATTGTACTACCAACAATAAATATTCCTACAGGAGTATTTTGGCAGGAAGGTCCATTATTGTGGATACATTTATCTTATTCTACTAACACTATTCTTACTAGATATCCTGAGGCTGTAGGACAATTAATACTCAAAGGAATAAAAGCAGCAAAGGGAGTGTTTGGGATTTCTCCCAATAAAATTATTACTCCATATACTATGGATCAAATTGATGAGTTAGCTAATGAGTTAAATACTTGGGCAATAATCATGTGTAAAACTAGTGTTTCATTTGATAATCACTTACCATCTAATCCTTTGTTGTCTTTTTGGTCTAAGCATCCTGTAGTTTTTCCAAAAATGACAAGAAAAACCCCTATCATAAATGCTCCAAATATATTCACTGATGGGTCAAACAATGGTACAGCAGCAGTAGTTACTCCTGATCAAACTTTTACATTTTTATTACCCAAACAATCAGCTCAAAAGGTAGAGCTTAATGCAGTATTACAAGCTTTTATGATGTTTAAAGATTCTGTATTTAATTTATTTTCTGATAGTCAGTATGTAGTAAATGCTATAGTATCCCTTGAAGATGCTGGTAGGATTTCACCTTCTTCTACTGTTTTCTCTTTGTTTTCCACTATACAAAGTCTAATCTGGGACCGAAAAGATCCATTCTTTATAGGTCATATCAGGGCACATACAGGATTGCCTGGAGCCCTTAGTATGGGCAATGAACTAGCAGATTAAATCTACACATGACATACATATTTTCTCCACAATAGAAGAAGCTATAAATTTTCATAAAAGGTTCCATGTCAATGCTAATACTTTACAAAAGCGTTTTAAAATAACTAAAGAACAAGCCAGACATATAATAAAACAATGTCAAAATTGTGTGACATTTTTACCACAAGTTAATCTTGGAGTCAATCCTAGAGGACTGATACCTAACCATATTTGGCAGATGGACGTCACACACTTGCCAGAATTTGGAAAATTAAAATATTTACATGTTACAGTTGATACCTCTTCCGGATTTTTGATGGGCTCCCTTCATGCCGGAGAAAAAACTAAAGATGTTATAGCTCATTGCTTACAAAATTTTGCCACTGTGGGCGTTCCAAAACAGTTAAAAACGGACAATGGTCCTGGTTATACTTCCACCTCTTTTAAACAATTTTGCTCATCATTTGGCATTACTCACATAACAGGAATTCCATACAATCCACAAGGACAAGGCATAGTTGAAAGAGCTCATCAAACTATTAAAATGTACTTATTAAAACAAAAGGAGGGAATTGGAAAGGGGTATATATCCCCCAAAGATAAACTTAAAATAACCCTTTTTACTCTAAACTTTTTAAATTTGGATTCATCGGGACTTAGTGCTGCGGAAAGACATTTGTACCCAAAAAATGTACATAAGCCTAAGGTACTTTGGAAAGATATTCTAACAGGACAATGGAAAGGCCCGGATCCAGTGATAGTCTGGAATCGGGGCACTGTCTGTGTTTTCCCACAGGAGGAACAGCAACCGATTTGGATTCCAGAGAGATTAACTAAAACAATTTCTACAGAAAAAGAAGATGATTTGACTCAAATCCATAACAGCTGATATCCAGAACTCCGGCTTGGCTATTCTTACATCTGTGACAGTGATTAACCAAGGTGGTTTTTTTTTTCAATATCTATTTTATTATTGCATTTTTCCCACATCATAAAGTTCTATTTTATTTTTGAGCTCATACAAACCTAGGTTAATGTTTTTCTGATCAGTTTTATTTTTTGACTGTGTTTTATTTTTTGACTGTGGAGTTTTTAAACATTGCAATGGAGATTTCACCTAGGTATAGCTACAAGGCCTTTATTTACTATTGTCTTATGTGTTGCATGTTGTGTGCACACTTCTGTTTTGTGTTGTATGTCTGTATGTGTGTATGTCCATATTTCTTATATGAGGAATGCTCATGAAAAAATGGATCCGAATTTTTTCTTTATTCATGTGATTTATATGGTTTAATTTAAATTAGGTGAACAGCTGTTAATGATTGTTTTTAAAGATGGTTAACAGATCTGTTTGTTTACTAATTTAAATTAGGTAAACAGCTGTTAAGGATTGTTTTTAAAGGAGTTTAACAGATCTGTTTGTTTACTTTCACCTTTCCTTTTCATTATATTTAATAATTCTGTTCAGGATAATGTCTCTTTAGCATCATTGCCAGAATTTCCATCTCCATCCCAATTCCGGTGAAGACTGAGATAAAACCAAACTACAGCTTCTATGATAGCTATCACAGTAAACTGTATAAACTGTATAAACTGATGCATCAATGAATATAACTCAACAAGTAATGCTCAATCAAGGACTTGATTTACTTTGGGAGGAAATGGACATATTGATAGACTCCTCCAATTTGAACTGCTTGCAGAACTTGCCTGGACTATATATCAGTTGCATACATTGTGAAATATCATCTGGTGCACCGAATTGTGGTACTGCTGGCATATCTTTGCTGATGGTGTCACCAGTGATGCAATTTCCTTGCCAGCTCACCCCATGTTAATTGTGGTAATACTGGCATATCTTTGCTGATGGTGTCACCAGTGACGCAATTTTTCCAAAGGAGCCATCAATTGGCTTGGTGTCGTGGCATTTCTCTATCCTCCTCCCTTCTACTAGTGATGGTCTAAAGTTTGGGGGCCAACAGAGGTGAGGCAAAGAACCTCACCCCCCCACTGGCACCAACGCTAAATTTGGGGGCCAACAGAGGTGAGGCAAGAACCTCACCCCCCCCACTGGTGCATAGGCCTATCCACAAGCATGGCTGAATGCTGGACCGGTAGTCAGTGACGGGTTGATCTGATTACAGTGGATTCAACCTAAGACAGGAAGCTGACGCCTAAAGGTCAGTTCTCCCATGACGGGTAAGAACCATATGTTAAATTGGACAACCTACCAGGCACGGTCCCCAGCCACATTGCTTGTTGCTTAATTAAACAGAAGGGGGCAGATGCTAGGAGCCACAAGCAGATAAATGATGCATGGCACCTTTGCTTGTAAAGTGACGCCAGCTAGCCACTGAGATGATATGATTATGTTAAGATTTACATTCATATGCAAATTGGGCTCCTGCTGTTCACCTTGGCCTGCTACCGGACTCAAGTTACGGGACTCCTGGAGAGTTCCCATTGGTTGGGGAAGGATAGTAGGAGGAAATTCCGGGGGAGGTCCGGGCCCCCCGGTTCCGGGGGAACGCGCGGTTCCGGCAGACGCTCGCGTGGGAGGACCGGGTTTGGCTTGCCGGCGCCTACGGAGTATTGGCGGCTTTTTCAAAATAAAGTTTTGTTCCTGCTTGAGTGGCTCGTGATTCTGTGCCCAGCCAAGACTGCAGCAGGTCTACATGTTTGGAGGGTGTTAGAAGGAATGTTAGATAGAGCAGACTCTTCACCGCGCGAATGAGCTGCCGAATTAAATGAAACAGCTGATAAGATGAGTGACAATTTAAAATCCAAGTGATCCGAGAACACGCACTGAGCCCTGATCCGCTGAATTCAAACTCCCGGTCACCTGCTTCCCGCAGACAAACAGCCATGACTCGGCATTAATTCATCCGGCTGAAACAACTGGTCAGCCCTTCTCATCATACGAAGGTAAATGCCTACCGAGCCTTCATAAGTAGTGGCCACAGGTTTGAAACGGGGCTTGGGAGAGAAGGACCCACCCGTTGAATTGGTTGCCCGGCAAAGGGAAACGACGTCATCAGACTGCTGCGGAGGAGATAACTTCGTTGAAACCGGCAGCTAAAGGTGTGTGATCCCATAGCCTTCCCTGTCCACACATCAGGAAAACCTTAAGCGCCCCTCCCAGCTCTCCCGTGAGTGCTACAGCCAGCCCGAGGGAATCAGAGGTGGTGCGGACCCGCCTACCGCTCCCACCAGGGCTGACTGCTGAGGTCTCTTGCACCAGCTACGGGGAAGTGGATACCGGAGGGCAAGTAAAATCCGCTGAGGATTCTCAGCCCCAAGCTCTACAAACTTAAGGTCTGAGGGAATGGCAAACTGGAAGAGTGTGCCCAGTCGTTCATGAAAACAGGGCTCCCGGGAGCAGCAGACCTGGCATGTAGCCAGTATTGTGGTGATAGGGGCCTGGGTAAAGAAAAAGTGGGAAGTGACTAGACACAAGAGGAGGCCCTAGGCACTCAGGATTGGAGACTCGCCCAGTCTGGGAGGAGCTGCTGCACAGTGATTGGTTCCCGGGTATTGACAGGAGAAACTTGACCCAGTGGGCACAGCACCATCTACTGGAAGAGAAGTTAATCAAACTCTAAGAAGGCATTTATTAGGTTTTTTTTTCTTTTTTTTTTTTTTTTGATTTGGGTTTTTCATTCATTTTCATTTTTTTCTTTCTTGTTGTTTTATTAATTTTTTTTACAAAATATTTTTTTTAATTTTTTTCTACTAATTTTAATTTAAATTTTTTTAATTATTATTATTTTATTTTATTTTTTTGTTTGTTTTTTTTTTTGTTAATTTTTTACTTTTTTAGTTCCTATTTTTTTCTTCCTTAGTCTTTTCATTTTTCTTATCCCCCCTTTCCTTGAATTCTACCTGTCTACTCTCATTCTCTTTAGAGACTTCTTCCCTTCCCTTCAAATACCTTTCCTCCCAAATATCAAATTAATTTACAGGAGTAAACAGTAACTCAGCAGTCAAACAGAACAAGAAGTAACAGGAGCAGCTTCAAAAAACAAGGAAGAAAAGGAGTACAAACAATGCAGGACAGCCTAAATATTCAGGAGGACCTAGAGTCATCAGAAAAATGGTCATATAAAGAACTCAAGGAACACCTTAGACAGATGGAATGGAACCTTAAAGAGGATACAAGACAGCAAATCCAAGCAGTGAAAGAACACATTGAGAATGAATTTCATAAACAGATAAAAGAAGAAGTTAAGCATCTTTATCAGGAGATAGAGATGATAAAAAATAATCAAACAATAATTCTAGAAATGAAGGAAATGATAAACCAAATTAAAAACTCAATCACTAACAGAGTGGAGCAAGTAGAAACCAGAACGTCAGATAATGAAGACAAAATATACCATCTTGAAAAGAGTCTAGCCAACTCAGAAAGGCTGGTAAAAAAATCACGAGAAAAACATCCAAGAGTTATGGGATAACATGAAGAAACCAAACTTACGAGTCATCGGGATAGAAGAAGGTACAGAGATTCAAACCAAGGGAATGAGAAACCTGGTGAATGAAAAAATTACAGAAAACTTTCCAGAAATAAAAAAGGAAACAGATATACAAATTGAAGATGCATACAGGACACCGAGCACACAAAATCACAGTAGACCAACGCCAAGACACATTGTTATGAAGATATCCAATATACAGAACAAAGAGAAAATATTAAAAGCTACAAGAGAAAGGAGACAGATTACATTTAGGGGTAAACCAATACGGTTAACAACGGATTTTTCATCACAGACACTGAAAGCAAGAAGGTCATGGAACAATGTATTTCAAACACTGAAAGACAATGGATGCCAACCAAGAATTCTGTATCCAGCAAAATTAAGCTTCAGGTATGACAACGAAATAAAAATCTTTCATGATAAACAAAAGTTAAAAGAATTTGCAGCCAGAAAACCAGCATTGCAAAGCATTTTGAGCAAAACACTACAAGAAGAAGAAATGAAAAACAATAACCAAAACCATCAGTGGGAAGTGCCTCAGTAAAGACAGAGGGCGAGGGGAAAGACAATCATGGAGAAACAAACTAAAAAATTTTTTTAAAAAAAGGATAAACAATCAAACATGGATGGAAGTTCAAACCACATATCAATAGTAACTCTGAATGTTAATGGCTTAAACTCTCCAATAAAGCGACATAGGCTGGTATCATGGATTAAAAAAACAAATCCAACAATATGCTGCCTCCAGGAGACACATCTGATTGGAAAAGACATACACAGGCTGAAGGTGAAAGGATGGGAAAAAATATACCATGCACACGGTCCTCGCAAGCAAGCAGGGGTGGCCATCCTCATATCCAATAAAATCGACTTCAAGACTAAGTTAATCAAAAGGGATAAAAAAGGTCATTATATACTGTTAAAAGGAACCATTCACCAACAAGACATAACAATTATCAATATTTACGCACCAAATAATGGTGCTGCGACATTCATAAAACAAATTCTCCTCAAATTCAAGAATCAAATAGACCACAACACAATAATTATGGGAGACTTCAACACACCTCTCTCACCATTGGATAGATCCTGCAAACAAAAGTTGAATAAAGAAACTATAGAACTCAATACCACAATCAATAACCTAGACTTAACTGACTTATATAGAATATATCAACCATCATCAAATGGATATACTTTTTTCTCAGCAGCACATGGATCCTTCTCAAAAATAGACCATATATTATGCCATAGGGCAACCCTCAGTAAATATAAAGGGGTGGAGATAATACCATGCATTTTATCTGATCATAATGGAATGAAACTGGAAATCAATGATAAAAGAAGGAAGGAAAAATCCTACATCACATGGAAAATGAACAATATGTTACTGAATGATCAATGGGTTACAGAAGACATAAAGGAGGAAATCAAAAAATTCTTAGAGCTAAACGAAAATACAGACACAACATATCGGAATCTATGGGACACATTGAAAGCAGTTTTAAGAGGAAAATTCATCGCCTGGTGGTCATTCCTCAAAAAAAGAAGAAACCAACAAATAAATGAGCCTACACTCCAACTCAAAGCCCTAGAAAAGGAAGAGCAAAACAACAGCAAATGTAGCAGAAGGCAAGAAATAATTAAAATCAGAGCGGAAATCAATGAAATTGAAACAAAAGAAACCATTGAAAAAATTAACAAAACTAAAAGTTGGTTCTTCGAAAAAATAAATAAGATCGACAGACCTTTAGCCATGCTAACGAAGAGAAGAAGAGAGAGAACTCAAATTACTAACATACGGGATGAAAAAGGCAATATCACAACAGATGCTACAGAAATACAGAAGACAATTAGAAATTATTTTGAAAACCTATATTCCAATAAAATAGAGGATAGTGAAGACATCGATAAATTTCTTAAGTCATATGATTTGCCCAGACTGAGTCAGGAGGATACACACAATCTGAACAGACCAATATCAATGGATGAAATTGAAGAAGCCATCAAAAGACTACCAACCAAGAAAAGCCCAAGACCGGATGGGTATACAGCGGAGTTTTACAAAACCTTTAAAGAAGAATTAATACCAATACTTTTCAAGTTATTTCAGGAAATAGAAAAAGAGGGAGCCCTTCCAAATTCATTCTATGAGGCCAATACCACCCTGATCCCGAAACCAGACAAAGACACCTCAAAGAAAGAAAACTACAGACCAATATCTCTAATGAACCTAGATGCAAAAATCCTCAATAAAATTCTGGTGAATCGAATACAAAAACACATCAAAAAAATAGTGCACCATGATCATGTAGGATTCATCCCTGGGATGCAAGGGTGGTTCAACATACGGAAATCAATAAATGTTATTCACCACATCAATAGACTTAAAGATAAGAACCATATGATTATCTCGATAGATGCAGAGAAAGCATTCAACAAAGTACAGCATGCCTTTATGTTCAAAACATTAGAAAAACTAGGGATAATAG
The DNA here is from genome assembly GCF_964194105.1 of Spermophilus citellus. Taxonomy (NCBI): domain Eukaryota; kingdom Metazoa; phylum Chordata; class Mammalia; order Rodentia; family Sciuridae; genus Spermophilus; species Spermophilus citellus. The sequence goes on along the minus strand of NC_138188.1, from coordinate 96,592,379 downwards.
GAACTTACCTTGACATTGTAAAAGCTATCTATGCTAAGCCTCAGGCTAGCATCATTCTGAATGGACAAAAGTTGAAGGCATTCCCTCTAAAATCCGGAACAAGACAGGGATGCCCTCTATCTCCACTTCTATTCAATATAGTTCTCGAAACACTGGCCAGAGCAATTAGACAGACGAAAGAAATTAAACGCATAAAAATAGGAAAAGAAGAACTTAAATTATCACTATTTGCAGATGACATGATTCTATACCTAGAAGACCCAAAAGGGTCTACAAAAAAACTACTAGAACTAATAAATGAATTCAGCAAAGTGGCAGGATATAAAATCAACACGCATAAATCAAAGGCATTTCTGTATATCAGCGACAAAACTTCTGAAACGGAAATGAGGAAAAACACTCCATTCACAATATCCTCAAAAAAATAAAATACTTGGGAATCAACCTAACAAAAGAGGTGAAAGATTTATACAATGAAAACTACAGAACCCTAAAGAGAGAAGTAGAAGAAGATCTTAGAAGATGGAAAAATATACCCTGTTCATGGATAGGCAGAACTAACATCATCAAAATGGCGATATTACCAAAAGTTCTCTATAGATTTAATGCGATGCCAATCAAAATCCCAACGGCATTTCTTGTAGAAATAGATAAAGCAATCATGAAATTCATATGGAAAAATAAAAGACCCAGAATAGCAAAAGCAATTCTAAGCAGAAAGTGTGAATCAGGCGGTATAGCGATACCAGATTTCAAACTATATTACAGAGCAATAGTGACAAAAACAGCATGGTACTGGTACCAAAACAGGCGGGTGGACCAATGGTATAAAATAGAGGACACAGAGACTAATCCACTAAGTTACAACTATCTTATATTTGATAAGGGGGCTATAAGCATGCAATGGAGGAAGGATAGCATCTTCAACAAATGGTGTTGGGAAAACTGGAAATCCATATGCAACAAAATGAAACTGAATCCCTTTCTCTCGCCATGCACAAAAGTTAACTCAAAATGGATCAAGGAGCTTGATATCAAATCAGAAACTCTGCGTCTGATAGAAGAAAAAGTTGGCTCCGATCTACAGATTGTGGGGTCGGGCTCCAAATTCCTTAATAGGACACCCATAGCACAAGAGTTAACAACTAGAATCAACAAATGTGACTTAATTAAACTTAAAAGTTTTTTTCTCAGCAAAAGAAACAATAAGAGAGGTAAATAGGGAGCCTACATCCTGGGAACAAATTTTTACACCTCACACTTCAGATAGAGCCCTAATATCCAGAGTATACAAAGAACTAAAAAAATTAGACAATAAGATAACAAATAACCCAATCGACAAATGGGCCAAGGACCTGAACAGACACTTCTCAGAGGAGGATATACAATCAATCAACAAGTACATGAAAAAATGCTCTCCATCTCTAGCAGTCAGAGAAATGCAAATCAAAACCACCCTAAGATACCATCTCACTCCAGTAAGATTGGCAGCCACTATGAAGTCAAACATCAACAAGTGCTGGCGAGGATGTGGAGAAAAGGGTACACTTGTACATTGCTGGTGGGACTGCAAATTGGTGCGGCCAATTTGGAAAGCAGTTTGGAGATTCCTGGGAAAGCTGGGAATGGAACCACCATTTGACCCTGCTATTGCCCTTCTCAGACTATTCCCTGAAGACCTTAAAAGAGCGTACTACAGGGATACTGCCACATCGATGTTCATAGCAGCACAATTCACAATAGCTAGACTGTGGAACCAACCCAGATGCCCTTCAATAGATGAATGGATTAAAAAAATGTGGCATCTATACACAATGGAGTACTATGCAGCAATAAAAAATGTCAAAATCATAGAATTTTCAGGGAAATGGATGGCACTAGAGCAGATTATGCTTAGTGAAGCTAGCCAATCCCTAAAAAACAAATACCAAATGTCTTCTTTGATATAATGAGAGCAACTATGAACAGAGCAGGGAGGAAGAGTAGGAAGAAAAGATTAACATCAAACAGAGACATGAGATGGGAGGGAAAGGGAGAGAAAAGGGAAATTGCATGGAAATGAAGGGAGACCCTCATTGCTAAACAAAATTACATATAAGAGGTTTTGAGGGGAATGGGCAAATAAACAAAGAGAGAAATGAATTACAGTAGATGGGGTAGAAAGAGAAGTTTGAGGGGAGGGGAGGGGGGATTGTAGGGGTTAGGAAAGGTAGCAGAATAGAACAATTACTAATAGCGCATTATGTAAAATTGTGGATGTGTAACCGACGTGATTCTGCAATCTGCATTTGGGGTAAAATTGGGGGTTCATAACCCACTTCAATCTAATTTATGAAATATGATATGTCAAGTGCTTTGTAATGTTGTGAACAACCAATAAAAAAATTAAAAAAAAAAGAAGGAATGTTAGAAGGAAAAATCATCAAAGAGTCAGTCCCCTTATAAGAAGCCAAGACAATTGAACCTCTTTCTTTAGAATAATGAACAAATCATTATTAAATAATGAAAATATACTAGTATATATTTCTTTTAGTGACCTTTCAAAATTCATGGATTTTAATCAGTGCAAAATCTCGAGGAGAGGATCAACCTGTTATCTCAAGAGAACTAACTTGAGTCTATCATCAGAAAAGGACACTCCCTGCACTATGCTACATCTGATGGCCTTACAGCACCACAGGGCAAGTAGGTGTGTTGAAGGTGGACTGGCTCTTCAACAAACTTCTTACCTGTGACTCCTAGCCACACTGCTATTCTGCCTACTTCACCTTGCCTTGCAATTAAATGTAGCCTTCAATGAATCCTGGCCAATGGAACTTAGGTGATGTGATGCACTTACAGGCAGGCTAAGACCTGACACAGAAAATATATCAGTGGACTTGAATCCCAGGAGATGGCAGAGTCACAAAAGGAAAAAAAAAATGCCTGAGTTCCTGGGTGACAGGAGCCTTGCCCCTGTTAATTACACTTTCCTTCAAGAAGAAACAAATTCATAATGTGTTAGCTACTGAAAGTTTATGTTATTAGTTTCTAAGACAAAAATCAGAACAGAAAGTAGCCTGTTGACTTAGAGCTCAAGATGTGTGCTATTGTTTCTGTGATCAGACAGCAGACAGTGTGGCAATAAACAGAGCAAGCCGGAGGATTGGAAAGTATTGCTATTCTCTAGCCAACGATTTCATATAAGTATCATTTGAAATAACATGAAAAGGAACACATGTCTCTGAGGCTGAAGCATGAGAAAAGTGGTTGGAAAGAGGTCAAGCGAAAGTGTGTTGGTTCCTCTTAAATGCTTTTAATACAGGAGCTAAGACAAGAATTGAGTGTTTTTCATGTACAGATTGAAGGGAATGGAGAAAGTCCAAACATCGAGTGTCTTACAACTTTGAAATGACCAACTGCTTCTGGACTCTAAATATTAAATATAAGAATGGAAAAGTTCCTGGGTTACAAATTTCCACTCAGACTTCTTGCCTACACACAGTGACTTGGCTTTGCAGCAAAGATCAGAGTAGGATGGCCAAGTCTGTTGTTTCAGTGAGCCTCAAGTTAGCTTCCAGGAAGTTGAGAAAAGGGATGCATGGAGATGAAAGGAAAAGAAACCCAGCTTGAGAATTGCAACTAGAAAAGAACTAGACAGTGATTACTGATACATGGTACTGATTGGAAGCAAATAGATCATAAGTCTACAGAGTCTTTGAAGAAATTCTATTGCCAAGCTAATCACAAGCCTTTTAGAAAAGGCTTTCTCTAAGAAAGCTGTTTGTTTAAGACTTAAAAATGGTTCTTGGGCCTGCCACAGTCTGTTTGGGCACAAAATAACCGAGCCACCACAAAAACTTGTAGATTCCAACAGCAACTCTTTATTCCCGAACTCTCACTGGCACTCTACACGCACATTCTGGGGAAAATTACTACACACACTCCACCGGGCTCTGCGTCCCAAATACCCTCTGAATCCCGCGAAAACTCAATGGGAACTCAAGGAGTGGGCGCCTGAGGCAGCAGGATACGCCCTATTCCCAGCAGGATCCACCCTAAACCCAGATCCACCCTAAACCCAGATCCACCCTAAACCCGGATCCGCCCTAATCCCTGAGCAAGGTCACCTTTCAAATCAAAACTCTCAAACATACATGCAATGTCACTGTAAATGACCTGGGTCCAAGGCAAGCCCATTTCCACAATGGAGAGTCCTCCCTCTAAGCAACATTGGGTAGGCTGACAAGGAAATTGCCGTGCATCATTCCTACTTGGCTATGGCTCTCAGCATGGGCCCACCAACTTTCATGAGCCAGAAGCAGGTTGTGAAAGCTGTAAAACTCCCAAGGAGAATGTATGCCTGGAAACTCCAAGCAGGTGGAGCAGGGTCACAGAGAAGTAAGGGCAGAGAGAACCTCACAAGCACAGACTCTATGTCTGACTCTGTATCTTCTCCATTTTCATGGCACAGACCTTTGAAAGACTTGGCCAGTAGGATCATGAGTACTTTGTGTCTCATTCTTTGTGTCCACATTGCCTGACAGTGTCTACCAGGAAGCAGGGTGGGGAGTGAAGGGTGAGAGCTGATTATTTTTTTTTTCACTTTTTAAGTCACCAGAGGCTCCACATTCAAATATTGTCAAAATGGTGCATGGTCCATAAATCCTGGATTTTTAAATGGATGTAAAAACTGGGTGAGACTTAATGTTGCCTTTCTTTGGGAGAGGAAAGATGGGCTCTGTACACATAGGAGGTGAGTAAAATTAATAGTGCCCAGAAGGGTAAACTGTGGCATATACTATATTATAAACCTATTTTCCTTCTGTACAGTCTCTTTTGCAGGTGACCGAGTTCTATTGATTAGGATTATGGTAGAATTGATACTGCCACATCTAGGCCTAACCCATAAATAGTCCAAATGTACCAAACACACCTTTTCTCTTATGTCCCTTATTTGCAGCTATAGTCTGATGATTCAACAGAGGAATCCAGGGTTAGAAAGAAAGAAAGAGCCTGGGCCCCTATTATGGTCCCCAGTGCAAAAAGGTTCAGAGGTGAGACTTTTAGGCCATGATTGGATCATGATGGCTCTGACCTCATTAATGGATTAATCGTTGAATTAAATGGATTCATCAACTGGTAGCTAAATGAACCACTGGAAGGTGGGAACCTACTTGGAAGAAGTAGGTCACTTGGGATCTGTCATGGAAGGGCTTGATTTTCTCCCTGTCTCTTCCCAGCTGCCATGAATTGAGCAACTTTCCTCCTCTATGTCCTTCCACCATGATGTTCTGCTTTAACTCAGGCACAGAGCATGGAACTGGCTGGTCATGGACTGAATTCCCTTAAATCGTGAGCTAAAATAAAATTTTCCTCCTCTAAGTTGTTCTTGACATATTTTGATCACAGTGACAAAAAGCTGTCTAACATTGCTCCTAAATGCAGAACCTCCACCCCCACCCCATCCACCAACACTGATTGAATATTATGTAAAGACTCCAAGCCCTCTTTTTTTTTTTTTTCCCAGCAACAAGCATGTCGTTACTAATGTAAGTGGACTGAGTTCCAGCCATTCACACTCAGTGCAAGTACAATTAAAGGAGAACCTTGGGTACCCCATAAGCACGAGTTTTTTTCTTTTATATTCCTATAATAAAGTAATAGTTATTGAGCCCCCCACTATGTACTAGGCTAAATGCTTTGTTTATATGTATGATCTCAAAACAACTCTTTGGTGTTGGTACTACTATTGTCCAAATTTTACCTACGATGGATATAAGGCACAGGAAGACTATGGATTTCCTTAGAGCACATCATCAGTAAATGGATTTAAATGCCTCTAGGAGTCATCTTCCCACTGCCTGCCCTATGGTGCATTTTGTGGTAACGTGGCCTGGAACCATGGAGAGAGGGTTCCTCTTACACATAAAGGTCTCACATCACAGATTCTAACAGCATATCTCCTACATTTCATCCTCTGATGCACTTGAGTTTTGCTCTTATTTTCTTCTACCTCTCCCTTTCTTATGCAGAGTTACTCTTTTCTAGAACTACTTAGAAGAACAAGTATAGCTGTTTGGTCTTGCCTCATGTATGTATTGAAGGAAAAGTTAAACAGAAGCATGTTGCTGAGGTCTCTCTTTTCTCCTCTATGACATCTGTTGAAACAGCCTCCCTGTCCCACTCAACAGCCACATATTGAGGGGGAACAGTGTTGGTTTTCATGCCTCCTTTTGAGTGACCTAGGACCAGTGGTTCAGAAATCTAAACATATACCATTTACCAACACTGAACTTTGAAAGTTGAAATCCTCATTACTGGCCGTCTATTTTAGGCAGCTTCTGTGTTGCTGTGACCAAAATACACACAACTTAGAGGAGGAAAAGGTTTATTTGGGACTCATGGTTTCAGAGGTCTCAGTTCACAGACAGCTGACTCCTTTGCTCTGGGCCCAGAGCAGGGTCAGGAAGCAGAAGGGCAGGAATGGCTCCAGGAAGAATAACCCTTCCAGGCCATGCTCCAGTGACCCACCTCCTCTAGCCATGCCCCACCCGCCTGCAGTTACTGGCCAGCCAGTTCAAACTACCATGTACTGATTTGGTTACAGTTCTCATAATATAATCATTTTACCTCTGAATATTTCCACTTTAATAGAACGTCTGGGAAGACATCTCCCACGAAAAACCTAACATCACCCTTTGGCAAATTGTGAAGTGAAGGGTATCTCTAGAGTGAGGGAACCCACAGTACAAGAATCATTCACAAGCCTCAGGTTTGCTCAGAGCATTCAGCGACACAGCCTCTCGTGGTAAAGGACACAGAGCCCATAGGTCTATAGGGGTAATCTTACTGTAGTACTGTTGTAAACACCAAGGAAAGATTTATTTGGTCTTGACTTCTTGGCATTTTATTTTCTATTTTAGTTTCCTTACCCTTTGCTAATCCAAAACCATCTTTTAGCTAAACATTTTTTTTTAAGCACAAAAGTCAGTAGTGTCAGAGGCAAAGCTTAGGTGAATGTCATAGATCCAATTAAACTCATAATTCACTATTCAGGATAGGTTATGGAACACACTCCTCTATACACACACACACACACACACACACACACACACACGTGCATACTCACCACTCACATACACACATCTCACATCTCACTTCCATTCTTGACAGTTTTCACTGTATAACTGATTCAATTAAAAATTTCAAACTATTCCAAGTATCCCTCTACCTTTGCTTTAAGAAAGTTCTTATTCAAGTTTTTCAAAAGTAGTTGTGATGCATAGTGATTGTTGGATTTATTTGGATTTGGACATTTTGTGGATGAGTGCTTAATTTGCACTGTTACCATGCTCCTAGAAATGAATAAGAACAGTAGTGTATTCTGTCAAATCCTGGAGAATTACAAGTCAACTTCTGAGGGAAATCTACCTTTTTATTTTATTTTATTTTTTGGTACTGGGAATTGAACCCAGGAGCACATTAACACTGAGCTACATCCCCAGCCATTCTGTTATTTTTAATTTTGAGACAGGATCTTACTAAGTTGCCCAGGCTGTCCTGAAATTTAATTTCACCTGCCTCAGGCTCCTAAGTTCCTAAGTAGCTGGGAGCCATCATGCCTGGCTCTGTTCCATGTTGTTTAAATGAAGATGGAAGGAACATCTTAACTAGGCAGGGGGAGGTCATCCTGTTTGTATGTGGAATCAGCATCAGTGACCCTCAGCACAGAAAGGTACTTCGAAAAATACTGTGTGCCTTTTAGTAAAGCCACTCAATCCACTGGCTGTGATTTATTTTTGCTCCTGTTGAGATGACAATAAGATACTAGAGTGGTAACCAGGAGGACACACTTTAAAAGGAAATATCTGATCTAAGAGTTAGCAAATAACATGTATTTTAAACCAGACACTGAAAAAGAACTTAGTTGACACAAAGTATCTCTATTGCTCTCATTGTCTCCTTAAAATAGCTCCTCAATCTCAGCTATTCTGGAGGCTGAGGCAGAAGGATGCCAAATTCAAGGCCAGCCTGAGCAATTTAGCAAGATCCTGTCTCGAAATAAAGTGAAAAAGAAGGATTTGGGATACTCAGCTCTCATGACTCATGACTCATAAGGCCAAGGATTGATCCCCAGCATCACCAAAGCAACAGCAACAATGTCTAGTCAGGGGCTGGAGGTGCAGCTCAATGGTAGAACACATGCTTGCCATGGATTAAGCCCTGAGTGCCATCCCCAGCTTGATAAAAGAAAGATCTAATTCCATAGTATCAAAATTGCAAGACTTTGTGTCATTGCCCCTGCAGGAAGCTAGAGAAAGCAGAGCCTAGCTCTTTCTCTTTCTCTCTCCCCACCCCATTTCTTCTTTCCTATGGTTTCATCTCCTCCTTATTAAAATTCTATGTTTCTGATCTCTCCACGGGCGAATCTGGGTTTGGTAGGAGAAACAAAACTGTGTTCCGTTTGGACTGGTACTGCTGTAAGCTTCCTTCCTGATTTCTGAACCTGAGCTGAATACATATTCTCTCATGGCAATTTACTCGGCTTCCTTAGCCACCATCTCATTACCACTGTCGGAAATTTCTAACTTGTAGCTCCCATAAAGTGGGTAATTCATACATTATTCCTGTTCGTATTCCTTGCTCCTCCTGCAGTCCCTAGGAATCCAGAAATATGTTCACCTTTTCTCTATATCTTTTCAGCTCTCTCTTGAAGAGGGCCTCGTAGAAGCCCACACTGGCTGTCTTCCAAGGGTGACCCACTGAGGATCACAGGAAAAAATTGTCTATTTTTTTGCATCCACATGCTTTGGGAGTGTAGACTGATCCTCAAGCTGCCACCTTCATTTCAGCTTGTCGGTGGGGATCTGTCTGTTCATCTCTCTCTCTTTCTTCAATTCCCCCACCCTCTCTTTCTTCCTTAGGTTTTCAGGTTGGAATCAGACAGGAATCCAGGTGTTCTTCAACCACAGGAGATATAGGTCAGCATCTTCCAGTCCTCTTGAGCCCTTTCTTTTTGGCTAGAGAGAAAGAGAAGCACCCTTTCCCCTCTCTTCCTTGGCAAAGCAGGACCCACAGGATCACTCCCAAGGAGCTCCCCTCTACCAACCCTTTCACGCTGGTCTTCAGGGACCTGGAACTTGCATACTGCAAGTGGAGGAGGGGTTTCAAGTTATAAAACTGTGCTTTTGAAGTTGCCTTCGAAATTTTGCAACTTGGTTCAGAAACTCACTTTAGATTGTTTGACTCATTATCTCTTGTTGCTTCCATTGAAACTCCAATTTAACACTCTAATATCCTCACTATAGCAACTTGGGAGCCTATAAGATCACATGATGAAGAGAACAAAGTTACTCATAATCTTGCTTCCCAAAAACAATAGTATTCGACTTGCTTTATTAAAAGCCAAACACTGACAGTATTGGGGGGGGGGAATATTTGCTCCATCTTTTTCCTTTGCTTAGGAGCCTATTTGAATAAAACAGTTTCCCTTGGTACCTGAGGAGGATTATTTCTAGGATGCCTGCAGGTACCAGAATCTGCAGATCCTCAAGACTCTTATCGTCCCATACACTTCAATTCATCTCTCCATTACTCACAATACTGAATACAATGTGAATGCTATGTAAACAGCTATTACACTGAATTGTTAGGAAATATCTTATCTACCTAAGAAGGTCACCAAGTACTATTAATCCTACTGCAGAAATATTCTTGAATCCAGCCTCTTCTCTTCGTCTCCACCATCATTACTCTAATTCAGTCCTCCACCACTTTCACCTAGGTTTTTGAACACCTCCATGCCCTCCCTTACCTGTCATCTATCTACACTGGCAGCAGAATGAGCTCCTTTAAAATATACATATTCTCATAGAACTTCCTTGGTTTAGATTCTACACTGACTCACGTGGCAAGCCAGTAAGCCTACATGATTTTCACAGCAGCTGGAGCCTTTGCTGTGTCTCACCTGCCTGATTTGCCCTTGGCCCCCAATCTGCACTTTATACTTCAGCTATGCCCAGTGCCCAGTTACTTGAGGGGAGCTTCTCCTCCTCCTCCTCCTCCTCCTCCTCCTCCTCATCCTTGCCCTCCTCCTCCTCCTCCTCATCCTTGCCCTCCTCCCCCCCCCTCCTCCTCCTTCTTCTTCTTGTACTGGTGATTGAACCCAGGTGTGCTTTACCATTGAGTCACAACCCCAGCACTTTTTGTTTTTTATTTGAGACAGTGTTGCACTAAATTGCCTAAGGCCTTGCTAAATTGCCGAGGCTACCCTTGAATTGGCAATCCTCCTTCTTCAGCCCCTGAGCTGCTGGGATTACAGGCATGCACCACCAGTGCCTGGCTGACACTGGGCTCTTCTGATGGTTTCCACACATACAGTCTTTCCTTCATCTGGAGTGCCTTGCCCTTCATTGGTTATTCAAATGAGTGCCCACTCTCTCCCCTCTTTTCCCAATAAGTTTAGGTAGAATCCATTGCTCTCTCTTTTGGCAACTGACAGTTCAGATTTCTTAGTTTCACACTCTCCTTCTGCAAGCTGTATGGGTGCTTTATTCATCTTTGTGCACATCTCTCTGTCTCACTGGATGGAGACCTGCTTGAGTGAAGGGGCTTAGTCTCTTTTGCACTTGTAGTATCATTAGGCATGTGGCACAGGCTTAATAAATTTGAATTATCATTTAGATATCTTTTTAACACTAACAAAATATTCTCAACTCATCCAGACATTGTGTGGAAATATTCTTTTTCACCCATCTTTTTTATCTTTTTCTAGGTACTTTTTGAGTTCCTAGAAATGGTTTGCAGAAACCATGAAATTTTTATAGTTAAAAAAATGTAAATCTAGGGAGACAAAGATTATAGCTTCAAGTCTGAAACTGAAGAGTATGTAACAGGAGCTTGGGGACACAATGCTTCTCCCGACTTAATAGATGATAGCAGCTCCAACTAGACCCCATAGCTACTTTACAAAAATCCACAGATTTCCAGCTAACTCTGAAATCTAAACATTTTTCAATATAGTTCTTCTCCCACTGATCTGGTTGTGTCCAATGATAACATACATGGTTGTGTCTGGTTGTGTCCAATGATAACATACATGTCTAAACGAGACATCTATAATAGACCTGTATATCTAAAGTAGAAGCCCAGATAAGCATTTCTGTGTTCCATGGAATAGGGCTCCAATTCAAGTAAACATCATTTTTATAGCATGCACTAAATGATAGATTTAAATTAGAATAAAAAGACAGAAAACAGCATGTGAAACACTTCATTACCTTTTACATTTCTGTGAAGCCTAGGGTAGAGGGAAGTATTAAAATAACAAGATTGAAAAGTGGCTGGTGAAAAGGTCTTTAGCACTTCTTGGCTGACATTTTTAAAGGGGCTTATTAATGCAAAAACCCTGCAGCTTTCATCATGACACACAGAAACTGAATCTCTAAGTTGTACACAGACAGGAAGGGAAGTCTGCCCTATTTGAAATGTTTAATAGAAGAGGGTGAAAAGAGAATGCAGCTTCTAATCCTTCAATGTCCCTTTATCCACCCCCTTCTATTACCACCTTCCTAAAAGTCAGATTGAAAAATGTGGTTTCAGTCCTTGATGCAAACTCCACAGGCTGCCATGCCCTGCCTGGAACCATTACAGGCTGCTGGGCAGTTGTATCTACCCCACTGCTGATGGAATTACACAGTGATGGTCTGTCATTGCTCCAGGAATGGAAGTGGGCAGTTAACCTGACCCTCTGCTACTCTGACAGCACATAAGAAACCTCCTATACAGAAGCTAGTCAATCCTCCTTCTTTTCAAAGCTAACAAGAATCTCTGCTGAGGGAATTAGGTCTGGTACCCAGAAATAAAATATAAGGGTTTGCCTTCCATCATTATTCCTGTTTTACCCATATTATAGAAGGCTGCCTTCTGTTTTTATGCCCCATCTCAGCATCTCTTTAAACTATGCGATGCAATCAAGGTCTCTACTGTCCGCTTTCAAAGCCATGCCTCATACATGCCTCATATACTCCCTACATCCTTAGATCTCCAGGAAACTGAAGATGGAACCAGAGTTGTCAAAACTTTTTTATTCTCATTAAGTGCTTCTTAAACACTCTGAGCCTTCTGATCTCTCATTTATTCCATAAAATCACTAAAATATCCCTCTTCCACATTCTCCTCCCAATCATTCTAAACTCGTCTCTGTCAGCATTTGAAGCACTATGAGGTATAATGGCAGCACATAAAAGATCTTTCAGAACCCTGTAGAGAGATCACAAGCACCTCCTGTTACTACTCACCCTACCCCAGACTAAGCCTCCCACATTGACTTTGTGAGCTAGGTAGAGGCAATTCCTACTTTATCAAACTCTCTATCATAGGAAAGAAGAATACTTCAACGTAGTTAATATTCTAGTTGATACTGCAGAGGTGCCAAGTCAAGAACATGGCAGTTTTTTAAGAGTCTTTATCATGTTCATACAAGTGGAACACATTTTTTATTCTTGTGCCTTTTAAAGCACTCCTGAGTCTTTGTTGCTCTGTAAATCAAACGTCACCAAGGCTAAAATCATCCTATTGTGCCCTCTGTGTCCCCGATTATATTTGCAGAGCCAAGGAGCCATAGAGCTTAACGGTAAATCGCTGCATAGAATAAACAAAAATCTCGTACACCCATTCCCATTATTTTACAAAAGGAAAAACTGAGGCAAAAAAGATTTATCTGAGAAGTGGAGACAATGTCTGTTGTATTTAGGATCCCTGATTACTAAGCCACTGCTCTTAAAACTGTTCCATGAAAACTGCTTTTCAGCTTATTCAAGATCATCCACAGAGTTCTTTCCCACAGAGGCAGAAATTGGATGCCCAGCACAGGACTTTGTACTTACCAATCAGTACAAATAAATAAATGACACTCCAAATGGCATAAGTTTCCTTGAAAAGAAAGGCCTGATACAGTGTTTTCCTTTTCTTACCAAGAACTGATTCTCTTCTGCCTGGAGACCGAGAAGGACACTCTACTTCTACCATCAGGGCTAAGATCTATTGTGGAGAGGTGCTATAGCAGCAGTGCTCCAATCTGGAACCTTGACACTCAAGGACACACCAGAGGGGCAGAGCAGCCAGAGAGGCTAGTAAACCCACAGGGCATGGCCAGCTCTCAGGGCTTTCAGAGAGCAGGGGAAGACTGCCCCACAAAATAACAGAGCAGGCACTATGACACTGGCTCAAACAAATTAGTTTTCTTTTCATCCTTAAGTAGTCATTCTATAAGAAAATATAGTTTACATTTCACAAAACATTCAAATTCTCTTTGGAAGCTGCTATCAAAAACATAACATCATTGAAATTTCTCTTTTTATATGAGTTAAGGATTAAGTTCATTTTCTGCAAAACTTTCTTAGAAAACAAGGAGATTAAAATTAAAATAAGAGGAAGACAAATTTTTTTTTTTTAAAAAAACCACCTATGCAGCACTCTTGGGAGTGTTGTTGGTGTTCAAAAGGTCAGAAGATTATGCTTTTTATTCAAGGTTAATTTTGTCATTAGAAAGAGCCAAGAGTCACCAAGCTAGTTGAGCAACAAAACAGGTAAAATTATATTTTTATTTAAAAATGTATACAGATAATATCCTTAATTCTCCACATGATTTTGAGGATGTTTTCAAAAATGTCATTTCAAAAATGATCTAAGGAAGGGCACTGTCATTGGAGTAAAAATACAATCTTTCCAGGTTTAAAAACATTCAACATCCATTCCTTTACATAAGTCTTGGAACTATGGTTCAGAGACCAGCTACAAAATATGACACATTGATATCCATGATGAAATGCATGCTGTCATATATGGTTATTTGAAAAAAAAACTTTCAATACATTAGAAAATTATTCTGCTATAATATTACATGTAAACAGCAGAATGCAAAATTATACAAAAAGTATTATCACAACTCCATCAAAAAATGTACAGAGATTGGAGAAATACTAAAAGTGATAGCCTTTGGGTGGTAGAATACCAGGTGATTGTATTTCTTTTTTTTCAATATTTTCTATATTTTTATCATGAACATAACTATTCTGAATATTGAAAAGTAATTCTTCTATTTTTAAATATCAATATACAAAATTATTTTCCCATAACCAATGAAAGAATTTCTCATATTGTCCTCAAACAATGATCACTTTGCTGCATGGTACCTCATCTGCAACGTGACATGGTTGGATAATTACTGTCACTCTGAGATTTTGGAGAAGACCAATATGCAGCAACCACAGATCCTAAGATTAAAACAGAACAGTCATAGAATAATAACAATGTGATTTGGTTCTAATGAAGGAATATTTTGAATACTTGAACATCTTGTATTGTAATTAAACTAAATTGTTCAACCACATATTAATTTCAAATCAGTGTGGCCGTGTGTTGATTACAAAACTTATACATAACCACACAGCATCAGAGCTGGGCTGTACATAAAAATGTAGTAGTCTTCAGTTATCACTCTACTCAATTCATTCCTTCAGTAGATCTTCATCAAGTGCCAGAAAGCACCTAGCACACAGAACCAAGGAGCTGTATGAACAGCTGTATCTTTTATGGTATTCTCTGTTTTCAGAAAATATATTGCTTTACATTAGCACATTTGATTTTCACACTATTTTATATTCACTTTATAGCTATTATACAAGTTCCTTCACTACATTATGAATAAGCTTTAAGGTTAAATTGTTAATTCCTTGAGAGCAGGAAACTTGCCTTATTTGTCTTAACAATCAATAGATTTGACAAGTTAAATTTCTGTTGTGCAGATTAGGAGCAAAGGCTTTGGGATTTATTCATGGTCATAAAGGCAACAAATAGTGCAGGACAACCAATTCCATGCCTTTTTTTTTTTTACTTATTATAAGACCTGCCCTTGGACAAGTATAGGATCTTGTAGCTATGGTTGACAAAAATTATTTCAAAATTTCAAAATTCCCCAGAGATAAAATTGATAATTAAGAGATTTATTATCTACAAAAACACCATAATTGCCATATCAACCACTAAGAATGACTAAACATATTTATAGCAAAGTAATTACAAACAAAAAGTGCTATCAGAATGTAAACAATAAAGAACCAACCAAGTTTATCCTCACTGGGAAAGGTAAGACCTTGAGTTTTGACCTAATAGAAGTTATTAAAATCCTAAATTAAATCAATAGAGGTTGAGAGAGACAAACATCTATATGGGTGAAGCACTAACAAAATTGTCTCAAGAACATCATCTGAAAATAAAAACGAGAACACAAAGGATTTGGGACAGCATATTTTTTCACAGAGTAATAAGCACAGGTTCCCTGGTTTCAGTCAGTGTCAGCTCAAACATTATAGCCTTTTTCCCTAACATCAACCCTAGAACAAATGCCCCCTACCCAGTGATGTGCTGGTGAATGTTTATAACTGGATCTCTGAGGGGAAATGTACACATGTGTATACATACATATGTTGGTTATGAATTTTACTGATCTAAAGGAGGCTGATCACACAATTTACAAATGATCATGCCATGCATTATTCGTCATAATGAATTCTTCATAGACAATTAATTCTCACAGAATGCTTTAAAAAAATTTTTTGGCCACACTTTAGTATCCATAAGCAGCTGGTCCTTGCAATCAAACTAGTATAGTTCAGACTTATTGATGTCACCAAATGTAGAACTGGGAGGATATGCGCCATAGCACACCATTTTTGTCACATAGTATTTCTACTTTACTGGTGTAATAAATATCAATAACCATAAGATCATGCATAGCAGCAATATGTTGTAAAACAAAGAAGTGATAAGTTTTGAATATTCATTAATTTTGTTTCTAATATGATTTTTTAATTTTAAGTTTATGTACTTTCATTTTTAATGATGTCCATGTTTAACAACTGGCTTTTAAAATGTCTTTGGGTTTAATTATCAGTTTTCATGAGACAGCTCCAGTATACCCACCATCCCACCATTCTCTGTTCTCTCCCTGATTTGTTTTTCTAAAGGACTTTAATCACCACCCAAACCCAGCATTATATATTTATTTGTCTATTGCTTTTATCTCCTACCAGAATGTAAGCTTAGTGAGGGCAAACATGGTGTCTGCCTTCCTTATTATTGTCATGGTATCTAGAACAGGGTAGGTAGGGGTATGAGGAACCCAGTTTCAGTCTGAGTGACTTTGGGCAGCTTGGTCAAGAGATGCACACTCTGATATAGAGACTAGAGTGAAGGAGCTCCCTAGGAAATGTTCTTATTTCCAGCACACATGGAGAAAGGAGAAGGCAGAAATGGTGTTGAGTGTGATACAGTCTTAACCAAGATTTCAACTTATTCCACAGGAGCTCTAGAATTGAGATAGCCCATTGGAGTTATTCCAAATTGAGCAAAGTGTGAGCCTTTATACCCCCACATTAGTCATTAGCTAAGGGTTGCCCCCCAAAAGAGGGTGACCTTGGATGAGATGATTCTTTTCAGCTGAGGCAATCCCTGAAGGGGGTTGATAACTAAGGAGTATCTGCCAGCAGCACTTCAGCAGCTGGGGAACATGTCCCACACAGGGCTAGATTCAGGGCAGAGTGCCAGTGCCAGTAGGAAATTGGAGCTCAATTAGAAAATGAAGAATGGAGCCACTCTCAGGAGTCACAGGCAGGGAGCACATCTGGTGGGGATTGGAAGAAAGACTGCAGCTTGGAAGGCATTCAAGTTCCCAGAGCTTGTGCCAGGATTGTTGGTTTTCTGGTGTTAGGAAGCAACTGTAGAATAAGGGGAGGAATATATTGCCTACCTCTCTGATTTATCTTGGTGGACTCCCTAAGCCTCATTGAGACCACAGCCAGTTAGGATCTATCATGTAGTCTTACAAAGCACAGGTCATTCAAAAATATTTATGGAATGCCTATTAAGTGCCAGATCCTGTTCTACTATGTTCTAGAAATATGAGGTTAAATGAAAAAGACATAGTCCTTGCCCTAATGGAGTTTATATCCATTAGGTTCTTAACCTGAATGCTCATTAAACTCACCTGCAGAACTACTTTAAAATGTTGGAAATTCTGATACAATTGTCCTCAAAAGTACTAAAATTTATATACCCTAATTGATTTTAATGTGCAATCAGAATTGAGAACCGTTGCTTTAAACCATCAATTGAGGAGGTAGCCAACAGGTGCACACAACTCAAGTTCCCAAAGTCAGCTAACAAACCAGATACAAAGAAACAAAAGACTAAACAATAAATTCATCCAAAAATATTATTTCAATTTATCCTCTGTGCCCCAGAATCAACACTCATCATCAAGTTAAAGTTATTGATACCTTATCCCTGGAATGGATGATAAATATTTTTCCTGATTGGCTGGGTTTACCAGTTGTATCCTATGTGTTGTATTTGACAGCACAACTAGAAATGCTTTGCACATATCAATAAACATCAGGACAACAAATCATGATCCAAATCACTTTGGCTGAAAACCGGCAGCACTATGGGCATTTGGCTCCTGACAATAAGTCGGCCTTTCTCTCTGAATTCCTGACTCCCGTGCCCAGGCACAGCATTTAATTAGTGTTTCAATTATCATTTAAATGTTTGCACATCAAGTTCAATAAAGATCAGGCAGATGAATCTGGGGACAAGTGGTTGTATCATCAATGATTTCCCCAGAGATATCTTATTTGAAGGTTAACAATTCAAGCAGAGGGCCTTAAAAAGTTGTTAATTGCCATAAATACTTTTTTAGCTGCAGCAATCAGCACTGTGAACAAGTGACTAGATTCTTTGATCTTAATGAACTCAGGTTTTTTTTTTTTTTTTTTTTTTTTTTTTTTTTTTTTTTTTTAATGCACCACAGCAGCTGGTTGGGTCCTAAGCTGCAGTTATCAAGAGCACAGAGGTCATCTCCTTCTAAACAATCATTCATACTGGCTAAATTGTAATTACCCTTTATATAATTAGCCATCGATTCACTAGAACAGCTTCATTGCCTAGGATTTTTTTTAAATCATGCAAATAATAAAATTTGAATGGAAATATTATAGAGCGAAGAGCCATCTTTATATCATTCTCAAAAGATGAAAGTAGAGAGGACACCTATGATCAATTTGGCTATTAATATGACCTTATCTATTGTTGTGCTCAAAGGGTAATAATATTGCCTGTGATCAAAAGGAATGTAGAGGGTGGGAAAGAAGGAGAAAGAACTTAAATGGAATACACACCCACAGCACTTCATCAGGACTGAAATGATTTTAAATTCTGTAAAGATTAAAAACGCGCATGTCAAGACCTTGATGAATGTTTAGAATGGACTTTCATTTAATTCTGAGTTGTCTTTTCCACAAGCCTTAATAGTTTTTTTGGTTCATTTTCAACTCAGATTCAGTTATGGAGAGTAGTGTTTAATAACCCACTTCAAAATGAGATGAAAGGATTTCAGAAAGCTGAAGACCCCAGAACTAAGGCAGATTACCTGGAAATCTCTCAAAATGGAATCCCTTATATTTTTTCAGAGCTTTGGGCTTTATTGTCTGAGCATCCAATTATTAAAGAGGGAAAAGAAACCACATCCTACAATGTATTTCACTCCCCCAGGAGTGATTTCTTCAAAATTAAGATTTACCTTTCTGTTTTCAAGGCATGTTAACATCTAATATTTCCCAGGTCTTTTCAGGATTCTTCTAGGGCTTACCTACCTAGTTGCTGCTGCAGGAGTCTATCCAGCCCTGTGAAGGAATTAGCCTATTCTCTAATGCTGGTTTTTCTCAAGACCAGGGGCCTCACACTCTGTTCTTCAGAACACAGAATGGGATGGGATCTTGAAGTTTGAAGTAATCATATGAATCATCAAGGCAAATTTCCTTATTTTACAGACCACTGAAGTTCAAAGTAGTTGATTGACTCTCACAAGACTCAGTAGTCTTGGGCAGGTAATGAAGAAGGACTCCAGCTCTAGCGTTCGGCACGCTGGCTCAGATACCAGCACCAGGACCTATCAAGGATGGACTACTGCAAGGTGGCCAGACCTCTCCAGGGAATTCTTGCCTACTTGGAGGGATAAGCCTCCTATGAAATTAAAGTCTAGAATAATTAGTGAAGAACAAAAGACAAAGTCAGAAAGATAGTTTCAAAAAGTTGAAGCCCCTGATAGGTCCAGTCGGCACAGGAGCTTAAGCTAGATAATTAGAAAGTGGGCTCCTGTGGTTTATTTAAGGGGTACATCAAAGACGGGGATAAGGTTTCAAGGGTGGAGTCTTGCAGTTAGCAGGTTGGTTGGCATCTTGGCAGGTCACACCATCTCAAAGGGGCTGTGCAGCTACAGCAGGTCACCCCATCTCTTGTGCTGTGTGGGACCTGTGGCAGAGCTTGAATTGTGGCAGGCTCACAATGTGTCTGGGTTGTCAGCCAAAAGAAATTTCCACTGGAAGTTCCCAGACACCAGATTCTCCTATTCACAATATAGTACACACACAGCCCACGGATGACTCTTAATAATGGACAAATTCCTTAACCTTCCTGAGCCTCAGCTTTCATCTGTTAAAATAGTTACAAGGCCAATCACAGTGGCACATGCTTGTAACGCCAGCGGCTTGGAAGCCTGAGGCAGGAGAATCACAAAGCCACCCACAACAAAAGTGAGGTGCTAAGTAACTCAGTGAGACCCTGTCTCTAAATAAAATATAAATTAGTGTTGGAGATGTGTCTCAGTGGTTGAGTGCCCTTGAGTTCAATATCCAATACCAAGAAAGAAAGTGGGGGAAAAAGCAGTTTTAAGAATAGTGCTCTTCCCTGCAAATATAGTGGGATCAAATGAGACAATACATGAAAAGTACTTAGCCCAGTGTCTGACTCAGTAGGACTTGATAAATGGTGGCTGATATAATTAAAATTGGAACACAGATTAGAACCCAAACTGACTTTCAATCCATGATTCATTCTTTTTTTTTTTTTTTTTTTGTCACATTGAACAAGTCTAGAATTGTACAGCTCTGCCACCAAAATTCTAGGCCTTCTTATTCCAGAAAAAACTCTATTTCTTTCCTCTGTGTTTAAAGGTGGATGCCAAACTCCTCTGAAGAAGTGGGTTAAAAAATATAGTTGTTTCTTCAATGTGGTTCTTCCAAAATGTCTCAGCAAAAGCAAACTGAAGTGTGGCACTGCGTTGTAAAATTTACCCCCACTAATTTCTTGCCTATGTTCTTCTTAACAACACAGTTGGTCACAGTTTGTACCTCTGCCTCTTAAAGCATCTATTTCACAAGTTAATTATGTTCTCTGAAAAGGCAACTGGCACCTAGGGCGCAGAAAGGTACGATACAGCATGAAGTGGGAAGGTCATTCTGCCCCCTCCTGAAAATTGACATTGCCTTTCCAAAAGGTTATTCTTGGGTTCATTCATTTAGAAAATGCAAAAACATCTTCATAATAAAGAAAGCCAAACAAAACACTAAGCGGCACAACTAAACTTGATTATGTTGTCAGAAAGAATAGCTCCTGAAGTGTGTCAAGCATGAAGAGCAGTTAAGGTGGAACATTTTCAATTTTCAACCCTGGGTTCATACAAAATGAGTTTTTCTCATTTGATCTGCGTTGCTGTGAATAACAGTGACTGTGCTGCCACCTCTGAGAAACTGATCACTGGGATGGTGGGAAGACAGTTCACAGACCATCCTTTGGTTCAGCTGTCACAAAGATTTTCAGGGAAACCCAGTGGTTGCCTGATTATGGGAAACCTCCAGGGAGCCTGCTCGGATACAAAGACAGAATGAAAACTGGCAGTGCCATTGTCAGTGTTCAGACACACAGACAGAAACATTCTGAGAAAACCCTACTCTCTCCTCTGTCAATTCAGAAGTGGGGGAAAAATAGCATGGAGCTCAAACGGGACCACCAAGACCCTTGAATCTTGGAATCTCCCCGACTCCCCGCTTTGGAGGAGTTTTTGTATTATGAATTAGAACTAAAAGAAGCTGTAGGTATAGAATCTGTGTGCCCTCTTCCACCTTGGACTTCTCTCAGTTCTCCTCCCTCTTCTAGCTTGGTTGTCATGTTTTGCTGACCTTCTGCTTCCATATTTCTAAACTCCATGGAATGTCCCTCTCCCTCTCACTCTCATCACTGCAAAATTCTTCAACATTCACACCTCAATTAGTTCAGTTGTCTCTTACTTGTTCTTTGTAACCAATTACTTTATGACCCAAACCATCTGGCGTTGTGATACATGATTGATCTTCCCTAAGTCATAACTTTCACCATACTGCCAGCCTGTGTGCAAACACATTGTTTCCTATTTTATTTAGGTATTCAAGTCTTTCTGTGTTGGAACAAACACAGCTTGGTTTCCACTACACATTCATCTTGCCAGGTCTTGTAATTGCTGCCTTCTTTCTTACCTTCAGGCTATTTGTAACTCTGTTTCCTTATTCCAAATTACCTATCTTGTTCCATTGTAATATGACCCTTTACTTCTGGAGGCTCCATTATGGGAAAGTAACTTTAGTCACTTCCAGTTTCATCCTTGTGTCTTTTCTTCAGCAACTTCCCAGGAACGTTTTCTTCCTAAAAGTTTCTCACTTTTTCTCCACCCTAAACTTTGGAATTCCATCCCTACTTCCCTTATAGAATGTGCATGTTCTCTCATTTTCCTTTTTCTCCAAACTTTGTTCCCGATCTCCTAAAGTAGACTGAAATAGGCACCAGAGTGGTCAGCAGTATTTTTACATATATAGAGCCTCTAAAATTTGGAGGTTATGTGTGACAAACTTTTCTTTTTTTTTAATATTTATTATTTTTAGTTTTTGGCGGACACAACATCTTTGTTGGTATGTGGTGCTGAGGATCGAACCCGGGCCGCACGCATGCCAGGCGAGCGCGCTACCGCTTAAGCCACATCCCCAGCCCAACAAACTTTTCTTAAACACTATGCCTTTATTAGCTAAAAAGAAAGAAATGTTCTTAGACGTCAGACTTAAAAAAGAAAAAATCTCAAATCCAGAAATGGGTTATCAGAATTTGTCATCCCAAAATGAAAAATCACCATCCGTTTTCTTCCAAATCTGATGGCCTATAACTTGGCTTTCTCAGACTATGAGGAATCTTGAATCCTAGGCATCAAGGGAGTTCAGATGCCAGGACCTGAAGAGTTTGTGGGTAACTGTAGGGAGAACTGCCTCACAGAGGGAGTGGTGGGGGGCATTCATCTGTCTCAGCCTTGGCTCTGTGTCAAGGGGAAAAAAGAAAAATGATCCCTCTAAAACCCTAGCTATAATTTCCTTCACACAAATTTGAGGCTAGAATTCTCAATAATCGTAAGACCTCAAAAACACACACACTAAAAACTTAGTCTAAATTAGGAATGGCAAACTACGCTCCACAGGCCAAATCCATCTGCTGTCTGCTTTTGTACTGCCCACTGCTCAAATGGTCTTCAGATGTTTAAACAGTTGAAAGAACAAAATTAAAAAAAAATACTTGCAACATAGAAAAAATTACATGAAATTCAAATTCTGGTGACAAAACAAGGTTTATAGGAACATAATCCCACTAAAGTGTGTGCATACTGTCTCTGGATCCTTTCACACTGCAATGGCTGGGTCAAGTAGTTGCAGCAGAAATTATGTGACCTAAAATATTTACCATCTGGCCCTTTGCAGTAAAAGGTCACTGCCCCATAATTTAAAATAGTCCCCAGTTAGTAGGAGAAAATATGATTACTCCTTGGGGAGCAAACTTTAAGCACAAACCTTCAGGAATCCCATAGATAATATGCTAAGAAATATAATCTAACAATAAAAGGGGGCACTGAAAACTCAAGAAATAAGAAACATGGGTGACAACTGAAACAACTGAATTTGAAAATCAGATCTACAAAGAGTGCAAAGACTCAAATTATCAGACACAAAGTATAAAGCAAATATGTTTGATCATATTTGTCTAAATCCACTTGAAAAAGCCTATGCAGTTATAGTAAGCATATATCATTTGTTCAGTGATCTCTTTATTTTTTATTTGCTCTCGGCTTCTCAGTAGAGGATAATTGGTGGTAGATTTCTTGGTTTTCCCATCTGCATTATAAATGCCATCCTTTTTGTAGAGCATAATATTAGGACTTAATTTCTAACTTTGTTTAAAATAGATCCTGGAAGAACTTGAACACCTAGGCACAATCCCAACACTGGTATTTCACTTGTAATAGATTAATAATAATAATAATTAATTGCCTTTAATAGAATTGGGAAATCTAGTCTATTGGAGTGCTCACCACCAGGAAGCACTCGAAACAGCAGTGATTGCTAACCAGGAGTTCCAAACTTGAGCTTAACAAGTCTCAGTTGAAATGCGAGATATCCCCACTTGACTTTCAAACAAGTCTGCTTCTTTCAAACTCCAGGTCTTCTTAGTTGGTGCTCCAGCTCATTCTCTTCCACCACATCTCCATGTAGCATTCTGTATTTAGCTTAAATGTCACTGTCTAATAGAGGAATCCTGAACACTCTTTTTAAAGAACCCCTATATATGCATTTTCTTCCACATTAACCTATTTAACTGTCTTCAAGGCAGTTCACACTACCCAAGTATTATTTATACCTATGAACACAGTCATTGTCTGTATCCCACCCCCAGAATGTAGGATGAAGGAGGACTATCTTTGTCACACATACACATTATACAAATTGTCCATATCCCTAGGACTTATAAGACTGCCTGGCCCATAGGCAAATTAATATTTAGTTAATGAATATCCTGCTTGAAAGATTAATGTAGGGAAACCCATCATTTGTTGAAGATAAATTAGAAATGATTGATTTTTGTCCCTGCAAGTCAATGACCTCTGATTTTACTTTCATCTCTATCTAAGAATTCAGGATGGTTGTGGCACATAGACTCCAGATTTATTTATTTTTAGCACTGAAAACCCAAAGAGAAGAGTTTTATAAGTTTTTAGGTTCAATTGCTCTTGAAGAGGGAATTCAATCCTTTCGGTATACACTTTCCTCAGTTGGGTGCTTGGATAAACTACAAATATGTGAACATTTTCAGGATTGTGAAAGAGCCCCAGCTAAATTTCCAATTGGCAGTGAATAAACGTCTTGTCTCTCCCATTTTAAGTGTAGTGAACACCTTTTCTCAACAAGGTCAAATTCATCAGTACGCACCTGTGTGTATTCTAGCATTTTTGAAATTAAATTGGCCTGACTCTCCTTGCTTGCTTTTCTGACTGGAAGAAGAGTGTGTACTTGACATCTAATTATTACACAGGCACTTTATTCCAGTTACTCTTGCCATTAACAGGTTAAAATTACAACTATTTTAATCATATGCTTGGATTAATAAGTGCAAGAGTAGACAGAAGCAGGGATGGTTATTCTCTGCTTCATGATGTCCAGCACCTCATCTGAAAAGACTCAAAGACTGGGGGTCTTGATGATGGTTGAGGATAGAATCTTCTAGAGGCAACTTCATTCACATGTCTGGGTGCCTGGAGGGCCAACCTGAGCACTGGCATGGGATCTACCCTAGTAACCTGACTTCCTCACACCATGGTGGCAACACAGTAGTCAGACTTCTCAAATGGTGATTCAAAGCTCCAAAATAGGGTGTTTAAATGACCAAGGCAGATATGCCTCACACCTTATGGTCAGAGCAATTGAAAGTCCATCCACACACAGGGAAGAGGTTATAGACCTCAGCTGTCAATGGGAGGGTTGTCAAAGAATTCATAACCCATTTTTAAAACTGGTACACTCTGCTTTTCTCTAAAAGTCTCTCCTTTCTCAACATAGTCTGGTGTACCTAGCAATAAGGTTAAAAAACAAAAGCAAAAACTAAACCTCTATCATTTATTACCTGTGTAAATCTGGGAAGCTCATCTTTGCTTATTTCATCTGTGCAATAAAGGCACTAGACTTGATGATCCCTAGGTGCCTTCAATCCAGATTTTCATTCCCTGATTCTAGTGTATATGATATGTCACCCTAAAATTCATGTCTACCTGGAACCTCCAAATGGAATCGTATATGAAAATATGGTCTTTGTAGAGGTAGTTAAAATTCCAAGACTAAGTCATTCTAGACTTAGGATGGACCTTAAATGCAATTACTGAAGTTAAAAATCTAACTTCTCACCCACTCCACAGGAATGAGTGACCTCATGAGCAAAGCACTAAGAAATTAAAATTAAAGAACAGAGACACCAGGGTGGGAAGGGATAGTATGCTCACAATCTAAAACCTTAGTGCACCCAAGTCACTTTTTAAGTGCTTTGTTGCTGTTTATCTTGGGCATGAGCAAGAAGTGAGGTTGATGGAGAAGTCTTAGTATGTGGAAGGACTCAGATAAGCTCTAATTCAGCCTCTAAAGTCAGGTCCACCATAAAAGCCTGCTCCTTGAAAAGATACCCAGCATGGCACAACTGCAAAGTCAAGGTGCAACTATCTGTGCTCTCTGGACATGGAATAAAAGAAAAAAAGGACTACATAGGAAAATGAAGCCAAATGCATTAAGCATATTTCTTTAAAAAACTGCTTTAGCAACTGAAGAAATGAGAAATGAAACAAAATGAATGCAATAGGTCATAAATAATCTACAAGTAAATCCTGACACTGCAAATGATTTCCATTTTGACTTTTTAAGACTTTACATGTTGCCAAAGGCTGTCTGCCCCTTTGTGGCTTGAAGGGTACTTCTATTCCCTTCTCCCAAAACTCATGCATCTCCCTCCCCAACCCCATGACGGCTGAGTCTGAAAATGTGTAGTATCTCTCAGGAGAGCTCTCCCTCCCTGATCTCACATTCCATTTAAATTTCTAATTTGCCAAAGCTGAGAGAGAGAGAGAGAGAGAGAGAGAGAGAGAGAGAGAGAGAGAGAGAGACCTCAAGACAAGCTGAATTGAGAAAGTCAAAGTGAATAGTAATAAGAGGTTCCATTACAGCCCATGCATTCTTTTTATCTGAGTGACAAACACACTCATATAATTTGAGTTCCTGCCCTCGTTTTACTTCGAAAGTGATTAGAAGGCCTCAATATATCTTGAAAAAAGCAACTTCCCCACGGTATTCCATGTAGATCACATGGTAAGCTAACCTAAAAGGAGAAATTTTGTATTAAAAGATTAAAAGTTGCCTTCCCTAAAGCCTGAAAGCTAATGCTGAGTTGCAGAAGGTACTGCTAATCTGCTATTTAGAATATAAAGCCCTGCACCATTAAGAGGCTCCTTTTTGTCATTTGTGCAAATCATTTTTACATAGATTGTGGGGGAAAAGGAACACATGTAATAAGGACATTAACTTTTACTTTTTTTTATTGGTTGTTCACAACATTACAAAGCTCTTGACATATCATATTTCATACAGTTCACAAGGGGAACAGTAAATGAGCTGAGCTGTTTATCACAGGGCTTCAACTGAAGATAAGCAAAAACAACTGGCCAGCACAGCAGGCAGCTCAGTGTCTTCTGAGCCTCCGCCCTGAGTTCTCTAGAAGCTACTGAAATTAAGCCTTTCTGTTCTTGTTGTGGGCTGGTTGACTTTGCACCAGGTCGAAGCAATGATCTGTATAATTGCAAACCCTCCCCTATTACCAGAGCCTGTCACTTCAGAAACTGATGTCCGGGCGCAAAGCCAGAGTTTGGTTTCACCTTAGTTTTCAGTATACTCTGTATTGATTAAAGGAAATATATTATGTTGAATAAAGGAGGGAGAGAGGGAGCAGTTGGTGAGAGGGAGAAAGACGAAGAGAAAGCAGGAGAGAGAGTGTGTAGGGGAGATGATAGGAGAGGTAGAATGAAAACTGAGAGGGGAGATTGGATGAGAAGGTGAAATCACTTTAAAGAATATGGTGTCCGCATTGTTTGGAGAATAGCAGTGTAAGGACATAGAGCAGATTTCCTTCCAACAAAGAGTCTACTTCCCCATGTTTTCCATCAAAACTTGTACTCAGCTCCCCCTACTTGAGAGGAGACTCCACCTTGTTGCAATGAATCTAAATGAGAAAGCATGGAATACTGGCTCTGGTGCTGACCCTGGTGAATGTCAAGAGGATTGAGGGACAAAGCTTATAGGAGTGTCCGGTCACTTGTCTGATGTAGGCTTCTCAGAAATCTATGAATGTAAGAAAGCTGCTGCATACACCAGAGGAGCAGAGCCTCACATATCATAGAATTCAACAAATACTTGCTGAATTAACTGAGTTGAAATAAAATATATTCTGTGCGCAATAAGAATGCATAAATTAAATTTTAAATCATTAAAATAAGGCATAATCTTGAAACTAACTCTTATTCAATAATTATATTACTAGAGTTGTAGGGCAAAGACCCCAGCTCTGGGGATCCCAACAGACTAGATATGACCACTGTCTCTCTATGCCAATCAAAAAGCAGTGGAGAAGGACATAAAGGAGCCTTAATCAGTGTAGCCACGCTGGGAAGAACAGGAAAGGTCTAGTGAACTAGGATCTGTCTTTAAGGGCTCATGAGAACTTTAAGGTTTTATAGAAAGGAGAACAAAGGCCAGAGTCCTGGGTTTGTATGGCTGGGGAGTTGACATAGTTGGTCAAGCAGGTAATCTTGGTCATGCCATGGTCTGGTTGACCATTATCTCAGAACTGGTGCTGGGAAGTTCCAGGAAAGTCATCATTGCTTGAGGGGCTGATGGGATTCTTATCCAGAGATGATTGCTCCTGCTGGGAGAAAAGCCCTGGTTCCTTGCATGGGGTAATTGCCTTCTCCTGGAGGGGCTATCTTATCTCAGGGGATCTGTCTGTAGGCTTGCTGTTGCCTGAAGGTTGTTCTGGTCCCAAGTCATGAAAATGTTTTGCAATCAGACCTGTTTATTCTTGGAATTCAAGTAACTAAAGAAATAAATGACTCAGGATAACTCAGACGGGAGGAAAAGAAGTTAAAGAAGTCAAAATGAACCCAGAGAGGGACAAAATTAAGTTAAGTCAGTGGCTAGACTTTTCTTAGTTTGAGGGATTGTTTAATTATTACTATTTCTTACAAATTGTCTTAAGACTGAATCCCCTAATCTGTTTCTCTCCTGTATACCTACAGAAAAACTCACCTGAATCATGGATATTTTGAGGTTCTATGACTTTTGGTGGCTCTCAAAGGTTACACTCCTCTACATAAAGAAGTTATAAATCTGGAAAAAAATACAAAATACACACAGAGCAGCAGCAAGACAGAAAATGGCATAAAAAGAACATCATTCTCCTGGTATGTTCTGCTAAACCTCTTCTTATGGATAATTATCACCCTTTATTCTTGAGATTTGCACTCAAAGAATAATTGTCATCTTAAATCATGCAAGCATGCATCATTCATTATTTAAGTTGCAAAGTAAGTGCACAGAAAACCGTAGCGTAGGAAGGTGCAATTCAACCTTGGTGGAGGGAGGGGGCATGAAATAACAATGTGGTGGGTGTGATCACAACTCTACTAAGTCATTCTGTGAAACTCACTTCTTTTGAGAAGTATTTATAAACTACAAAAATCTCTGAAAAATAGAAATGATAGCCTATGACTCCTGGAAGCTCTGTTGTAACAGGGCTGCTCCTTTGGAGTTTCCCCTCATTCTGTCTCCCCTTCCCTTTGCCCTTACTTAATCCCTTTGCAAGGTTTATATCCTCTCCCCTTTGCCCTGTATTCTAAATTCTAAAGAGAAGCCCCACCTAAATGGTTAAATGTGAACTACTAAATCTTTAGGTTGCAGCCCTGAGTCCCCCAAAATGGATCTTTAAGAAAGTAGCTCCTCTATCTTTTCAAGATTGCCAGATCTTGAATAAACCTGATTCATTTCAACCAACTTTCTCTCCCCAATATTGGCCTCCACTGGTAGGCAGCCCAGACCTATCCTGGTAACATTCTCATAGGCTGCTGCCATCTTTTCCCTTTGAGAAACATTAATCTATCGCCCTCTTAATTTACTTTTGTCCCACCATGGTAATCAGCCCATAATGGATGCAGAAAATAATCAGATGATCAATACTAGTTTGTCAGCAGCAACAAAATTTTAATCACAGACGTAGGATTAGGGAAGAAGCAATAACACAATTACTCAGGCTGCTGAGTAATTCAGACAATGGCTCACCAAACTCAAACATATTCTGCCTCTTTACCCAAGAAAAGAGCAACACTGTACCTCATAGCCCTTGAATGGAGAAGATCTCTCTTCTGTATCCTCCTTAGAATCACCAAGGTGAGCAGGTGCATGGCTTGCACACCTCAATAGCTACATATTTATCTTTAATAGATCCTTTCAATTCTCAATGTGCATGCACATATATTAACTCATTTGAACTTCTAGTCCTTTTGCTCTCTCTAAATGAAGAAAGACTCAGAGATAATAAGTGGCTTGCCCAAGACTGCATGCTCAGTATGGAGGGGATGTGGCCCAGCAATTCAAGTTTCCTCATTTTTTGCCCTTGGCTGAACAAGACCCATGAAGTTGCTCTGAAAAACAGCATTTTAGACTGCACAATGGATAATAATAAGAAGAATAATCCTTTATCTGGACAAGATCAGTAAGGAATGTAGCTGTGGGTGAGTCTCCTGGCCTGGGTTATAAACTCAAAGAATAATGAGATTGCAGATTACTACCAACAGAATAATTATCTGCTTTTTCAGAAAGACTTGGTATCCTCATTTGCAAATTGATGGAGGGAGGGAAAGAAGTCAGGACAGATCCCCTGGTTTCACAAATCAAAGTAATTAGGTACACATTTTAGTGGATGAAATCTTCTTAAAACTTTAGACAATATACTAGTGTTTTCTAACTTGTTCCCACCCTAGTTAAACATATTATTGCATAGTTTTCTTGATAAATAGGGAAGAAAGCAGTTGATGGCCATGAAAATTAGATAACTAACAGCTTTCCACAAGAATGACCGTAGGCCTCATTGGAACATCTTCCCTCTCACCAATCAGGAAGCCTCTTCACCATGACTGAATACCCTCCTCATGCGTCCTAAACCACTGCTTCATCTCACTCTGCTTCCATTGTAGTAAACTGCTGTCTAGCTTTTCATCAGTACTTCGGTTGGCTCACCTATTACAACATTTATTCAGAATCCCAAGATGTGTGTTAGACATCAAGGGTGCAAGAATGACCAAGGTATCAAAACTGATTGAATTTACTATAAGAATGGAGGAAAATGTATATGTTCTGTATAAAGTCGCTACTATCAGTGAAAGTTGTGTAGGCTTTTTGTTTTGTTTTGTTTATCCATCTGGAGATGGGTATGCCCCAAAGTCAATAAGAGGCTTTGCTGACTATCCATAAGCAATTTCCCATTCCTCACCCTCAGCCAGAGGGGTCAAAGCTTGAAGTGCCAAATCTGGCAAGACTAATCACTTAGCAACCCTAATTATATGTAATAAAGTGTAAGATATGGAGTCTTATAAAATCTTAATTATAATAAAGTAGGAATTTACATCAGTAGGCAACTTCAGGCTTTTTAGCAAATGCATCATAGAATGCCTATTAAAGTTTTCGTTTTGTCAATAGATTATTCTTTTGTCTGGATGGTAGCTAAATACATTGATCTCTGATCAATAATAACTATAGGGTGAATAGAGATTTTTTTTCCAAGTTATATTCTTTTTGAAGTTTATTGCTGGTAACTTACTGAAGCACATTTGCCAAAGCAAAGGAAGATGGGATTAAGTCACACACAGAAACACATATTCCCAACATCAAGGCCTCACTTGAATTCCTTATTATATTAACTTATTTGATATAACATGTGGCCTAGAAGCTGTGTCCTTTATTCCTTCATTTTTATTAATTTAAATTTTATTTACTGCTAAAAGGAATCTTATATGATTTCAATACAAAGTTCAGTGCTCTCCTATACCTAAAATTGAGGTTTAAAAAATTTAGGGAAGAAAGAACAATTTTATCCCTACCCAGGATGACACGATTACTACAATTAAACATTATTTTGGCTCCCAGCTTCCTAGAGGCCAAGGCAAAATTAAACAATAATATTATATAATTTTTATTTAAAAAAACTAAAACTTCGCTTGTGAAATCATTTTTGTGCTAAAAAATCCTGAATGACTGTTTTCCATCTTCTTTATTAAAAATAAAACAGTAAGCAACAGAGTATGAAAAATGAAAAATAATAGCTTTTGTAGATGCCACTGAAATAGTCTTAAAATAGACCTTCCTTATATCAAAAATTAGTAAAAATCCATAGCATAAAGTTAAAATTTGACATGAAAATAGTTTTGTGGGAAGTTAAGAAAGCAGTCCTGGTGTGTAAAATCTTGATGATCTTAACTTCATATAAAGGGTTTAAAGAACTTAGAAATGAAGATGGCTTTCAGTTTGTTTCTTTCATCCATGATTTGTCAGCTGTACTTTGAGTAGATACATTATAGGGACCACGTCAAGAGCAATCTCTTTTAAACATGACTAAAATTCTGATTTTCTGTGCAGCTGATTGATAATAGTCCTGAGTTTTTGATGTGAACTTTTTTTGAGGTTGACTTTGATAAGAAAAATATAGGTGAGATTCCCTAATGTTTATTATGGGTTGCTAACTTTGACAGTTCCTTATGGTACCATAATCAGAATGAGTTGTTCTATTCAAGAGAGTAATTCAGTTCATTCACTACATCAGACACTATGAAGGGAAAAAAAAAATCCCAATTTTAGCGTAAGCAATGTATGTGTTCTGCATCAAGTCATCATTAAGAACTCATTTATTTTCAAAAGACCAATGAGCTCCAAGATACTGTCACAGAATTGGGATCTTAAAGTTAGAAGATGTTCCTTCCATGCTATTATATGATTTGAACACCCTAGTGACAGATACCTAAATGAGATATCCTATCTAATCAAAGCACTCTAAATAGAAGAATGCTCTTCTATACAACGTTCTGTAACAATTACTTCTGCCTACCCTCTAGCTACAATCTCTTTTACTCTCTGTCTCATGCAGAATATGCATAATAAAGAGAGAACATCCATTTCAAGCCACTCCAATTTCAAAATTTTAACTATGTCACTGGTCAGAATTTTGTCTTTGCCCATGAGAAGTCTAATGCACCTACATTGCTTCAACACAGAGAGCTTGTAACACTATTGCTTTTTATGGTATCAATAATGCGATTATGGTATTTTTCTCTATGGACTTAACACTTGTCTCCTTCTTCTACTTAGATGGGACCTAATCCATCTGTTATATGAATCTTCATTTCCCTGGCTTCTAAAGTTCAGTGCTATGCACTACTGCCCTCACCCATCCCAGGTTATGCCTGGTCAGAATATAGATGGATATCCTGACTAATGCAATCAATACCTGACCTGTATTCTCCGGTAAAAGTAGAGGAGTTGGCCCCATAAAATTGTCTCTCCTAAGACTCCAAGATAAATCATGAAATATATTGTTTGTTGGTACAAATGTTAGACTAGAAAAATCATAAAAAATGGAGGATGTCTTAGCAATTTGGGGATGGGGAGGGCTCTATGCAGTTAATGGATGAAATAAAGTGAATATTTAAAGAAAGAAGGACAAAGAGTATGTACATAGAAGGTCTGAGAAATAGATATCAAGCTCTGAATAATGGAGATAACAACTTTCATTTCTGGTGAAATTTTGTTTCCACAAGAAGAAAATGGGGTTTAAAAAAAAAGTGTTCCAATCCTTGGTTCCCTATCAATCTGATTTGATTGGATTTCTGTTTCTTAAAAATGAGATACTCCTTCCTGAAGAGACATGAATATATATTCCCAGTTACAGATGGAGGTTCTAAGCTACAGAATGACATTCTCAGTGTGTTAAAGACACTGTTAGTCATAAGGTGCATTAGCAATTGAAATCCTCCCAGCTAAGTTCCATTTTATATTGATGAATTTCAATGACATACATTGCTTTATACATATATATACAAAAAAGGGAAAGTAGCTGGTTAAAAGAGTTTAACCATGATCCCATGCAGCTTATGTGGATCAGGGTGCAAATATTTACATATAAAGAATTAAGTGCTCCATGACTCATGCCTATAATCCCAGTTACTCTGAAGGCTGAAGCAGAAGGATCATAAGTTTGAAACCAGCATGAGCAATTTAGTGAGATCCTATCTCAAAATGAAACCAAAAGGGCTGTGGACCAAAACCCAATACCATAAATCTAAAAAAATAAAAGAGCTGAGTAATGTAGTTCAGTGGCCCTGGATCCAATCCCCAATGTGTGTGTGTGTGTGTGTGTGTGTATATATATATATGAAGCATTAAGTGCATTTAGTGTGCACATCACATCACCAGGGGCTAGGCTAGGTTTCATGGTAAGATGCTGATCCCATATGTTAACTTCTCCCAGTTTCATGCTCCTGATAACCAGGGACTCAGACTGATCTGAGGAAGCATCACTGTTGCACAGGTTATGGAAGTTTTGCAAATCTACTTGGGGACTCCTCATATAACTTTCATCTTTGCATACACTAGAATTCTAGAAGGTTAGACTGCATGATTGAGAGGGAGAGGGGAAATGAAGGACAGAATAAGTCAGAATGGCTGTGAGGGGAAGATGTGAGTGACATTTGAGAACTACTGGTCTGGAACATGCTTCCTAACATTTTTCAAAATGGACCTCATAGCACACAAATTACATCATGTGGTACCTATTCATTTTCGAGTTCTTCTGTTCTCCTACAGACTTGGTTCTCCTATAGACTTTCTATGAGCCATTATTGATATATATTGTATTATTTTGAATGACAGTTATGTTGAAAAAGAGTATGGAATAAAATGCTCTTTCAGAACTTCATATTCCCATGATCTACTAGTAATTTCATTTGGTTTATAACATTTCTTTTTTGTGGGGGTGTGTGTAAAGTGTACTTGTTGCTGAAGCCTCAATGTAATTATGTATGAAATAAAATCATTAGAAAGCAAAATTTACCCCATGAAATTCCCAATTTTTATATATATCAAAAAACATTTTAATGGGAATCAGGGTGGGAGCAGGAAATGAGAGAAGAAAGATAAAAATCTCACAATTTAAGTGATTTCTAGAAGGCACAAGAAAAAAATGGCAAAA
Source organism: Spermophilus citellus (assembly GCF_964194105.1). Classification (NCBI taxonomy): domain Eukaryota; kingdom Metazoa; phylum Chordata; class Mammalia; order Rodentia; family Sciuridae; genus Spermophilus; species Spermophilus citellus. Next base: position 96,558,332 of record NC_138188.1, on the reverse strand, counting down.
AAAATACATTCAGTCAAAGCAAAGCAAAAAAGCAGAGTGAAATGAATCACAGAAATAATGTCTGTTCAGAATCTGGAAATTAAAATAACTGCTCTGAAAAGAACAGATATGATTCCCAATTGAACAATGAGCCGAAATCCAGGAAGCTTTCAAAAATAAATAAAATGTAATCACAGTGAAGAATAAAGATGAGTGCACCTCCTCATTTACATGAGCGGACAGTAGTTCCACAGTCACTTGCTTATTAAAATGGATTGTTAACCAGACTGCAAAGGAGCAAAATGAAATGGATCATAAAGTTGCTCATTTGAATGCTACATTCTCTCAATGAAAATGTACTTTTAAATTAAGATGTAATATGCAAGATGAAATATGTACATCTGAATGATCATAGAGCTGAGAGATTTTGAATTAGCCAACAATCTATAGTTTGGGACAATGTAAGCTTTTCTCTCCATAACCCATCATTATAATTCAAGGGCTTGCTAAGAGTGTCCTGCATATCCTTCATAGACAACCCCTGACTCTCTAAATATTCTTACCTTTTTCCAGGTAACTGTGGCTCTGATTAAGCTACAAGGTTACTTATCTGGGTGCACAGAAAGCAAGTACTGTCCTAAATGAGTTTTCATACTTGCAACTCAGGAATCATTTGCTGATTACCAAAATACTGCAAATTCTAGAGACTTAAAAAAAATAATAACTTGCTGATTCAAGATTCTACAGTTTGAAGTAGGCTCAGCTGGGAGTCCTCTGCTGATCTTTCCTGCGATCACTCAGGGCAGTTTGACTAGGGGCAGGTGATCCCAAGGGTTTACTTACCTAGATATCCTAATTAGGGACCTGCATTCCTTTCCTCATGGCCTATTCATGTTTCTTTCATGGAGGCAATAGGCATCCAAGAAGGTAAACCCCAGTACTGAAGTGCTTAGTAAGCCTCTACTTGTGTCATGTTGGCTAATATTTCATTGGCCAAAGTTGCATGGCAAATCACGTGGCCAGAATCAATGTGAGAGGAAAACCACACAGGTGTATGGATACCAGGAGTCATAATTCATTCAGGTTATTAATATGACAATCTACCAAGACTTATATTTGAGATTCAGTATAAAGCACAAACTACTCTGCCCAGCATTCATAGTTTTGTATATTCTAGTTCCAAATCACCTTTCCTTTTGATATCATACTGGGTTCCACAAAAAAAGTTGAAATAGCAAAAACGGTCACATGCATCAACTTGAAAACACATTTTCATGCCATGTCCAGAAGTATTTACTTTTTATTGTTTTTCTTAAATGCATATTTATATTCCACTCTTTATTTTGCTCCTTCCACCTGTCTATAATCCCAGCCTTCTTTCATGGGCTGAGGCATATATTACCCCTTCTATGAATACTTCCATGGTTCCTAATAAATGGTTCTGATTGTACCAATAAATGGTTCTGATTGTCCCTATCTCTGAGTTAGTACCAAGGTAGCACAATGTATCAGCAATGACTCAAGTTTTGTAGTCAGACAGACCTAGTTTCACATACCAATTCTTTCAATGATTAGTTGTGTGAGTATGGCCACACTACTTCATGTTTCTTTGCTGTACATGGATCTAATAATACTTCCTCATAGGGCAATCATGGGGAATAAGGGAGATAATGTGGCGACTTGTCTAGTAGATTAAGTAGCATATTATGGTCCTGTAGATCTAAGGAAACAGGCCTGTCTCTTTTATGGTGCTGAGATTTTGTGGGTTTTATCTTTTTATTTTGTGAATAAATGTCTTTACCATAGAATATGAATCCTTAAAAGTGGTATTATAAATAAGTCTTGTACCCTATATTTCACCCATGGATTCTTCTTTGCTGCTCTGGTTATTAGTGCTTGCTCAATGTTAGTTGAGGTAGAAAAAAAAGAGAGGAAGGAAGGAAGGAAGGAAGGGAGGGAGGAAGGAAGGAATGAAGGAAGAAGAGTGGAAAGGATGGTTTTTTAAAGCAAATGGCCCTGGGTATAGGGTATCTGTTTATGAAGAGGAAGTTAATAATCACTGCTTGGTAATTAGGGGCTTGATGTAACTGTTAAGTTGCTAAGAAATATTACATGTCAGTTTATGAAAATATTTTTTAAATCATAGCATATTTCTATTCAATGAGTAAAAGCATCATGGATTTATATACCTAGGAAAAATTCTGAAAAGTTGTTTAGCTTAATTTCTCTCTTCAAACATGATTACATCCATTGCATTAAGACACAGGTAAAGCCTCTGTTAGCACTAGAAGGCTAATTCTACTAGGAAGAAGTGTGTAAGCACAGCAGGCCAACACTGATTAACCTAGAATATTTACTACATTGTCTCTCTTAATCCCAGTTGGACTCCCATTGCTGAGATTCTGTGACTAAAATGCCAATGGTAGGCATGTGTTCTCCAGCAAGTCACTCTTAAAACCACTTATTTTTGAGGGAAAGGGAGGGAGAAGGGGAATTGCATGGAAGATGGAAGAAGACCCTCATCATTATACAGAATACATATATGACAATGTTAGGAAAAAGAAGTGTGTCACATTAGATTGGGTAGAGAGAAGTGATGGGAGGGGATGGGAGGGGAAGGGGGGAAAGGAAGGACAGCAGAATGAAACAGACATTATTATTACTGTGTGTATATACGTGACTGCATGACCAATGTGATTCTGTAACCTGTACACTCAGAAAAATGAGAAATTATACCCCATCTGATTCAAATGTATGATATGTCAACATCATTGTACTGTCATGTATAACTAATTAAAAAAATAAAAAATAAATTTTAAAAAACACTTATTTTTTCCCCATAACAAGGATTTGTCATCTATCCTGAGTTGGAGCTCCTCAAAATGTTACTAAAGAGCCAATGGGAAGCAATAAAGCTAACAAGCATGAAAATTTAAGATAATCTGATTCAAATTAGGGGAAGGGGATTTGGCTTAATGGGTTAAAGTTTGCAAACAGAAAAAAAGTTGTCAAAACCAAATTTTCATTTCTGTGTAGGTTTCTAAATATTCTGATCTTGAACAAAACTATATTAAATTTTCTAAGGATATCAGTTGACTCAGAAAATAAAAATGTTGTTTGGCCTAAATCTACACATTGTTGAAATCCAAGGCATTTCTATGAAATCTAGGTGGAAGCTTCCATGAGCCCACAACTCTTAAATTTTATATGTTTGCAAAATCAGAATCATGTGGACAATGCTAGCATTTACCACCAGCTTGAGCAGCAGCCAGACCTTCTTGGATCTTTGAGTGCCTCGATGACTGAACACAGAGAAAAGTATCCTAAGGAAACAATTTTATAGGCTTCCCTCTAGGAACAGGACATCCAAATGCTCTCTTCTCAAAGCAACATTTTTCAAAATAGTACACTTTTATATCCTTGAACATGCAGTGAGTTGGTTCTGGCTAGTTCTTGAGGTGTCCTCAAGTCTTTCTTCCTATTGCCTAAATGTAAAGTGCTTGCCTTCTTTTTAATCTCATCAGCAACCACATCTTCCTGCACTGTGACTTTAAATATGCTCCTTTCCTGGTCAAACTGCAAGTTTTTCAAATCATTCTGCTCTGCTTCTTGCTCTTGAATCTCACTACAAACCTGGTTAAAAGCAGTCAGTAATACCTACACCACTGCTTGAATGTTTTGCTATCTTGAATTTCCTCTGCCCAATTAATTAGTCCATCCTTTAAATTCAGCTTCACACAAAATTCTAAGGGAATGGGCAAAATGTAGACAAGTTATCTGCCAGAACTGAATGGTCTGTACTCCTTTTCCCAATAGAGCCCTCATTCCCATTTGAAATCTCATGAACACAATCTTTAATGTATGCATTATCAGCTTTCTGGTATTTTGAGCTCACACTAGAATCACCCATTAAGTGCTGCTTACAACTTCTAGGATTTTTGTTGTTGTTGTTGTTTGTTTTTTTTGTGGGGCTGGGGATTGAACCCAGGGCCTTGTGCATGCAAGGCAAGCACTCTACCAACTGAGCTACATCCCCAGCAACATTTAGGGTTTTTATACCCTACCTCTTCAAATCTTTCAAAACTTCTCCACAATCCAGTTCCAAAGGCTTCTGAACCACATCATCAGATATAATCACAGCAATGACCCCACTTTTCAGTACCAATTTTCTGTTTGTCAACTTTTTGTTGTTTTGACAGAATACCTGAGAAAAACAACTTAAAGGAAGAAAATTGGTCCATGGTTACAGAGGGTTCATTCCATGGCCATCTGGAGCTGGAGATAAGATGATGTGTCATGATGGAAGGGCATGTTGGACTAAAATTGCTCACCTCAGGTGACCAGGAAAGAGAGGGGTCGGGGGAAGTGGCCAAGGACAAGATATGCTCTTTAAGGACACACCCTCAGTGACCCACCTCCTCCAGCCAGGCTCCACCTCTCAAAGTTTCTGTCACTTCCCAATAGCACCACAGGCCAGTAACCAAGCTTTTAGCACACAGCCTTTGGGGGTCGTTTTATATCCAAACCACAACAAATCTTTTCATAATACTAAGTCTTATGATTTATGGGACATGGGATAGATTTCCATTTATTTGTGTCTTCTTCAATTTATTTAAGTGATGTTTTATTATTTTTAAATACAGAAGTCTCTCACCTCCTTGCTTAAGTTTATTGCTATTTTTTTTTCTTTTTGGTATTATTACAAATAAAATTGGTCTTTTAATTTCCTTTCAGCTTATTTATTATTATTTATAGAAATGCAACTGAAATTTGATTATTGATTTGTCACAGCTCTGCTACTCCAATTATTTTAACAGCATTTTCTGTACTTGGTTTTCTACATAGAATATTATGTCCTCTGCAAATATAATTTAACTTCTTACTTCCCAAAATGAATGTCCTTTCTTTCTTTTCTCTTTTCTTCATACCCCCCTCCTTTTTCTTTTCTTCATTTTTTTTCCCTCTTGCACTGGGGATTAAACCCAGAAGTGCTCTACCACTAATCTACATCCCCAGTCTTTTATTGATTGATTGATTGATCTACTTACTTAATTATTTCTATTTCTAGGCAGGGTATTGCTAAGTTGCCCAGGCTGGAATTGAACTTTGTGATCCTCCTGATCCAGCCTCCTGAGTCACTGGGATCACAGGCATCCATCACTATGTGCAAATGTTTTTATTGATTTTCATGTAACTTGAAATATAGAAAAAAATCCCACTTGACTATATGGTGTATAAATGTTTCACTCTTCTGTGGAATTTGGTCTGCTAGGATTTTTCCATGAATAGTCATCACCTTTATTTTCTAAAAGTACCTTTAATCTGTTTTGAGGAATTAGGATAATGTTGGTGTCATAAAATTAACTTGAAAGTGTTCCCACCTCTAGTTTTTTGGGAGAGGATTACTGTTAATTCTTTAAATGTTTGGCACAATCTACCATGAAGCCACCCAACACTGGGAATTTCTTTTGTTGGGATGGTTTTGATTACCAGTTCAATCACCTCAGTGGTTACAGGGTTGTTAGTGTTCTTTGTTCCTCCAAAATTCAGTCTTGGTAAGTTGCACATTTCTAAAAATTTATCCATTTCTTCTAAGTTATCCATCTTGTTGCATGTGATTGTGTATTCTAATCTCTTCCAATTGTTTTTTATTTCTGTGATATCAGTTGTAATTTTTTTTCATTTAGGATTCTTCTCTCTTCTTAGTATAGCTAATGGTTTTTAAATTTTGTTTATACTTTAAAAAAATTCCTGACTTTATTGATTTTTCCAACTGTCTTTCAATTTTCTATTTCATTTATTTCTTCTATAACCTTGTTATTTCATTCACCCTATCCTTGACATGTACAGGTAAGCTACAGATTTTAAATCTTATTTAATGTAAACATATACCAATATAAACTTACCTCTTTGTGTGGATTTTACTTTATTCCATAATTTTGGTATGCTGTGTTTTTATTATCATTTGGCTCTTGTTTTCTAGTTTATTTTATGGTTTCTTCAACTGATTATTATGAGTATGCTTTTAATTTCCACATATTTGTGAATTTTTTAGCTTTACTTCTGCTACTAATTTATAATTTCTTCATGGTTAAAAAAAAAAAAACTTGGTACATTTCCAATCTTAAATTTGTTCAGATCTTTATTGTGGCTTACCATGTGGCCTATTGCCAGACTACTCCGTGTGCATTTAAGAAGAATGATCTTTCGTTGTTGGATAGAGTGATCTACACATGTCTTTCAAGTCCACTTGGTCTCTGGTATTGTTCAAATTCTATTATCTTATATATTTCCTGTTTCGTTGTTCTATCCATTATTAAAAGTGAGGTATTGGGTATTGGCTCTCCTACTATTGTTGTTCTGTTGTCTATCCCTCCCTTCAAGTTGATCAGTGTTAACTTTATCAATCTGTATATATATATATATATATATATATATATATATATATATATATATGCATATATATATTTGTAATTGTCATATTTTCCTGATAAATTGATCTTTATCATTATATAATTTCTTCTTTGTCAATTTTAATTACTTTTGATTTACAGTCTATTTGTCTAGTTTAAATATGGCTACCCATGCTCTTTTGGCTAAACTTTGAATGAATACCTTTTTCCATCTCTTCATTTTCAGCCTATTTGCATCCTTAAATTGAAAATGAGTCTCCTATAGACAGAATATAGACTAATATTTTTTTATCCATTCAGCCTATATATGCATTTTGATCACAGTTTAATCCAGTTGCACTTAATTACTTATAGGTAGGGATTTTCTAATGTCAATTTGTTGTTTTCTCTATATCTTGCAGCTATGTTTTTATTTTTCTCTTATGATAGTTTTATTTGTATCTTTTTTTATTTTTTTTTATTGATTGTTCAAAACATTACAGAGCTCATGATATATCATCTTTCATACATTAGACTCAATTGGGTTTTGAACTCCCATTTTTACCCCAAATACAGATTGCAGAATCACAACTGTTACATACTCACATTATTACATAATGGCATATTAGTGACTGTTGTATTCTGCTACCTTTCCTATCCCCTACTATCCCCCCTCCCCTCCCCTCCCCTCCTATCTTCCCTCTCTACCTCCTCTGCTGTTGTTCAATTCTCTCCCCTTCCCCCCCCTTGCCCCTCATAACCTCTTATAATTTTGTGTATCATTGAAGGTCTCCTACCATTTCCGTATGCTTTCCCTTCTCTCTCCCTTTCTCTCCCCCTATTCGTCTTTGTTTACTATTAGTCTTTTCCTCATGCTCTTCCTTCCTGTTCTGTTCTTAGTTGCTCTCTTTATATCAAAGAAGGCATTTAGCATTTGTTTTTTAGGGCGTGGCTAGCTTCACTTAGCATAATCTGCTCTAATGCCATCCATTTCCCTGCAAATTCTATGATTTTGTCATTTCTTAGTGCTGCATAATACTCCATTGTGTATAGATGCCACATTTTTTTTAATCCATTCATCTATTGAAGGGCATCTAGGTTGGTTCCACAGTCTAGCTATTGTGAATTGTGCCACTATAATCATTGATGTGGCCGTATCCCTATAGTGCGCTCTTTTAAGGTCCTCAGGGAATAGTCCGAGGAGGGCGATAGCTGGGTCGAATGGTGGATCCATTCCCAGCTTTCCCAGGAATCTCCATACTGCTTTCCAAATTGGCCTCACCATTTTGCAGTCCCACCAGCAGTGTACAAGTGTACCCTTTTCCCCACATCCCCACCAACACTTATTGTTGTTTGACTTCATAATGGCTGCCAATCTTACTGGAGTGAGATGGTATCTTAGGGTGGTTTTGATTTGCATTTCTCTGACTGCTAGAGATGGTGAGCATTTTTTCATGTACTTGTTGATTGATTGTATGTCCTCCTCTGAGAAGTGTCTGTTCAGGTCCTTGGCCCATTTGTTGATTGGGTTGTTTGTTATCTTATTGTTTAATTTTTTGAGTTCTTTGTACATTCTGGATATTAGGGCTCTATCTGAGGTGTGAGGGGTAAAAATTTGTTCCCATGATGTAGGCTCTCTATTTACCTCTTTTAATGTTTCTCTTCCTGAGAAAAAACTTTTTAGTTTAAGTAAGTCCCTTTTGTTGATTCTTGTTATTAACTCTTGGGCTATGGGCGTCCTATTAAGGAATTTGGAGCCTGACCCCACTATATGTAGATCGGAGCCAACTTTTTCTTCTATCAGACGCACTGTCTCTGATTTGATATCTAGCTCCTTGATCCATTTTGAGTTAACTTTTGTGGATGGCGAGAGAAAGGGATTCAATTTCATTTTGTTGCATATGGATTTCCAATTTTCCCAGCACCATTTGTTGAAGATGCTATCCTTCCTCCATTGCATGTTTTTAGCTCCTTTATAAAATATAAGATAGTTGTAACTTTGTGGATTAGTCTCTGTGTCCTCTATTCTGTACCATTGGTCCACCTGCCTGTTTTGGTACCAGTACCATGCTGTTTTTGTTACTATTGCTTTGTAGTACAGTTTGAACTCTGGTATCGCTATACCTCCAGATTCACTCTTCCTGCTTAGAATTGCTTTTGCTATTCTGGGTCTTTTGTCTTTCCATATGAATTTCATGATTGCTTTATCTATTTCAACAAGAAATGCCGTTGGGATTTTGATTGGCATCGCATTAAACCTGTAGAGAACTTTGGGTAATATCTCCATTTTGATGATGTTAGTTCTGCCTATCCATGAACAGGGTACATTTTTCCATCTTCTGAGATCTTCTTCTATCTCTCTCTTTAGGGTTCTGTAGTTTTCATTGTATAGATCTTTCACCTCTTTTGTTAGGTTGATTCCCAAGTATCTTATTTTCTTTGAGGATATTGTGAATGGAGTGGTTTTCCTTATTTCCATTTCAGAGGTTTTGTTGCTGATATACAGGAATGCCTTTGATTTATGCGTGTTGATTTTATAACCTGCTACTTTGCTGAATTCATTTATTAACTCTAGCAGCTTCTTTGTAGACCCTTTTGGGTCTGTTAGGTATATTATCATGTCATCCGCAAATAGCGATAATTTAATTTCTTCTTTTCCTATTTTTATGCCTTTAATTTCTTTTGTCTGTCTAATTGCTCTGGCTAGTACTTCGAGAACTAAATTGAATAGAAGTGGTGATAGAGGGCATCCCTGTCTTGTTCCAGATTTTAGAGGGAATGCCTTCAGTTTTTCTCCGTTTAGGATGATGCTAGCCTGAGGTTTAGCTTATATAGCTTTTACAATGTTGAGGTAAGTTCCTGTTATCCCTAGTTTTTCTAGTGTTTTGAACATAAAGGGATGCTGTACTTTGTCAAATGCTTTTTCTGCATCTATCGAGATGATCATATGGTTCTTGTCTTTAAGTCTGTTGATGTGGTGAATAGCATTTATTGATTTCCGTATATTGAACCAGCCTTGCATCCCAGGGATGAATCCTACTTGATCATGGTGCACAAGCTTTTTGATATGTTTTTGTATTCGATTCGCCAGAATTTTATTGAGAATTTTTGCATCCAAGTTCATTAGAGATATTGGTCTGTAGTTTTCTTTCTTTGAAGTGTCTTTGTCTGGTTTTGGGATCAAAGTGATGTTGGCCTCATAGAATGAATTTGGAAGAGCTCCTTCTTTTTCTATTTCTTGAAATAGCTTGAAAAGTATTGGTATTAATTCTTCTTTGAAAGTTTTGTAGAACTCCGCTGTATACCCATCCGGTCCAGGGCTTTTCTTGGATGGTAGTCTTTTGATGGCTTCTTCTATTTCTTCCTTTGTTATTGGTCTGTTTAAATTGTGTGTGTCTTCCTGTCTCAATCTGGGCAGATAATATGCCTTAAGAAATTTATCGATATCTTCACTATCTTCTATTTTATTGCAATATAGTGTTTCAAAATACTTTCTAATTATCTTCTGTATTTCTGTAGTGTCTGTTGTGATATTGCCTTTTTCGTCCCGTATGTTGGTAATTTGAGTTCTCTCTCTTCTTCTCTTCGTTAGCAATGGCTAAGGGCCTATCTTATTTATTTTTTCAAAGAACCAACTTTTGGGTGTGGAGGGTGTCTATTGGGGACCCCAGCACTCTATTGTTTTGTTCCCGTTGTGGGGGATAGAACTGTACCACTTCCTTCCCCCTCTGAAATCCTGTACTCAGCTCGGGGGTCAGTGCGGGCTCATCCAGCAGGATTCCATAGAATTGCAGCCACTTTTCTCCCTGCTTGCTAATTAATTACTTCTTTGCGGTGCCCCGCCTTCTGTAGCCGTGGGGAAGGCCGGGTGAATCAGTCAGCCCGGATCCCCGGGGTGGCACAATTGGCTATTGGGATCCCCGGCACTCTATCGTTTTGATTTTTTCTGCTTGCTCCTCCCCCAGCGCTGGCTAGACAGGTTTCGTTTTGGCTGCTGATGGGCGGGGGAGTTGAAGGTCAGGTGTCTCTAGTTTTCCCCTAGTCTTTATGCAGGCTCACTCTGATACTCCCTCCCCCGGAAAGCCTAGGAGAGCCTAGGAGACACAGACCTGTTTTATTGTTGCAGTCTGTCGGAGAGTGTCGGTGGATACTTCAGCTCTCCAAGATGGTGGCCGCTGATTGCCTTGGTGGAGTTTCCATTGTGGGGGACGGGACTGTATCGCTTCCTTCCCCGTCTGAAATCCCGTACTCAGCCCGGGGGTCAGTGCGGGCTTGGCCGGCGGGGTTCCACCGAATGGCAGCCACTTTCCTCCCTGCTTGCTAATTAATCGCTTCTCTGCGGCGTCCCGCCTTCTGTAGCCGCGGGCTTTTATTTGTATCTTACTGGGCTTTTGTGTGTGTGTGCGCGTGCGTGGTGGCAAGCTTTGACTCCTTGTTTCCTTTTGTATATCATGTAGTGATATTTTCTTTGTGCTTTCCATAATTATGTAAAATACTTAAAAATTATAACTATTTATTTTAAACTAATAACAACTTCAAGTACATGTAAAAACACTTCCTTACACTTCCCACACCAACTTAATGTTACTGATGTTACAAATTACATATTTTTATATTTTGTATTCATTAACATACATTTATATTATTTTTGTTATTGCATTTTAAATTCTATACCAGAATTAAAAGTGATTTATGCATCCACATTACAACACTATAGAATTTTATAATTGTCTGTATGTTTACCTTTGCCAGACAGTTTGTGTGTTTAGAAAAAAAAAGTGCCTATTTTTCCCTTTGTTATCATATCACATTCAACACAGAAAATTCACCTGATTCCAAGATAAGTAGACATTCTCCCTCCCAGGAAGAAGCATTCAGTTCTATAGCAGCACACATCAGCTGGGCATCCTTTAATCCAATTCAATTCTTACACTATGTACCAAAAGATAGTGTTAGATGCACAGATTGAGGGCTTGCATTTTAAATTCCACACTAGAATTAAAAGTGATTTATATATCCATAGGTAAAATAATTTCTTTAGGGCCATCTCCAAGAAAGAAAAATAGGAGAAGATTAGGGTTTCTATGAACCCCATTGGGGAAGAAAAATTCCAGTTTGTGGCCTGCCCTGGGAAATTATGAGCCAGAAACCATTGACAAAAGCCAAAATATCTACATAATAATATCCCAGCTTTGCATTTTCATATGCTATCATGCTGCTAACAACCTTTTGTTTCAATTTGAAGGACTCCCTGTTTCATTTCTTATAAAGATAGGCCTAGTCCTGATGATCTCCCTCAGCTTTTGATTATCTGGGAAAATCTTAATCTCTTTATCATTTTGGAAGGACAGTTTTGTTGGTTATAGCAATCTTACTTGACATGTTTTTTTTTTCCCCTTCTAGTACTTTGATTATATCATCCCATTATCTTGTGGTTTGCAAGGTTTCTTCTAAGAAACCCACTGAAAATTTTATGGGAATTCCCTTATACTATAATTTGTATATGGTTTAAATGTGTTCACCAAGGGCTCATGTATTGAAATTCAACCTCAACAGTGAGGTGTTAAGAAGGTGGAAACTTAATTTGACTATGACTTTAAAAATAGAGCTTCAGGAGGTAATTAGATTAGATATTGCCATAAATCATGGAGACCCCAAGATTGAATACCAGTGACTTTTGAAGAAGTAGAGAGAACAGAATTGAGGCATAAGAAAACTTGTCCAAGAATCAGTCTTGTGTCCTATGACACACACATACTTTCTCAGTATCATCCATAGTCAGTGAACCTCATTATAGGGGTAAAGGAAAAATAACAAGAATGAAAAATAAAGATTGTGCAAAGATTGAGGTAGACTATCTCAGATACATACATTATAATGAGACATCAATGCTTTTACAATTAAACTAAGCAATTTTATGAACTAGAAACAAAATCACTACCCAGGTTTATTTACTTTTTTTTTTTTTTTTTTGGAAATAAAATAGAGAGCCAGTTAAACAGCCAGAGTAGAAGGCTGAATGAGCATTAAACAGGCCCAAAAGTGATAAAGATAAATCCTTGCTTGTTTTCCAAATTGCAAACAATTATTAGCAAAATCAAAGTTTTCCTGAAATGACCTTTTTTCTTCTTTGGAAAGAAATTTCTGAAATGTTTATAGGAATTGAATTAGCTGGGTTTTTTTGTGTTATCTTTATTTAAGGAGAATTCTTTCCAAAATTAGCATTAAGGGCAGGTAGACCATCTCTTGTTCAAAACAGTTGTGGATGGGCAGACAAGAAGCAACTGAAGTCCTTATTGTTTTAAAAGTTGTTTTTATCTCCCTGCCTACCAAGCTGCTAATCATCCAGCAGAAGGACTGGTCATATTTGTGTGTTTATACTACCCTGATCACAGATTAATAAAAAGGGAGTTTTAAAAAATCCTCCAGTTCAAGAAAAACTTAAACATGGCTATAGAGTCTGAAATATATTGAAAGTCTGTACTAAATCATCATGGATACAAGAATTAAAGTATAAATTACAAGATAAAAAAATGCCCTGGGAGATGGGGTTGTGTCTCAGCAGTAGAGCACTTGCCTAGCATGTGTGAAGCACTGGGTTTGATTCTCAGCACCACATAAAAATAAATAGATAAAATAATGGTATTATGACCATCAACAACAACAAAAAAATTTTTAAAAGCCCAGCATAATATGAAGAATATAATTTTCCTAATAAAAATTTCCTGGGCTGGGGTTGTGGCTCAGCAGTAGAGTGCTCGCCTCACACATGCGAGACCCTGGATTCGATCCTCAGCACCACATAAAAATAAATAAGTGAAATAAAGGTATTGTTCCAACTACAACTAAAAAATAAATATTTTTAAAAAGTAAGAATTTGCCATTTGTGAAGATGAATCTACTACCCTGGTGAAATGGAAAGAATATATACATTAAAATCAGACAAACTTTAATCAAAACCAAAACTTTTTCACTTCCTGCCATGTGACTTTAGATAAGTTTCTAACATCTTTGACCAGTAATTTCTACATCTGTAGGATTGGGGTTAAATAGTTGTCTTGCTGGTAGCCATGGCATCAAGAGAGATCACATGGATTACATACTTCTTTAGTGCCCAGCTCACAGCTGGAGCTAAGGATGGTGCTAGATCCTTTCCTTTTTTGCCCTTATGTCTTTTATTTCTCTTATCATGTGGCTCTTTATTTTCCTCAATTTACCCTCTGGTTTTGATTGTGAGATTTTGCAGGCTCAAGGACTGAGCACTGACTTTTCATGGCAACGCTTTAGAAAGATTTAATGCTTGTCAAGCTGGATCTAGTATCCAATTATTATTGACAAATAAATCTTGAATCAAATGTCACCCATACATACCAAACTTGCATAATGTTCATTCCTTTTTTTCCTTTTTTTCCCAGTACTGTGGATTGAATCCAGGGGCTACTCTTTCACCAAGTTACATCCCCAACCCTTCATTTCTTGTTTTTTGAAACAGAAGGACCTTGTTCACTTGCAGAAGCCGACCTTGTGATCCTCCTGCCTTAGCCTCCCAAGTAACTGGGATTGCAGATATGTGCCACCATGCACAGAATATATTCATTCTTTGGAATAAGAAGAAAAAGAGAGATAGGTAAAGAGAATTGAGGTTAGAAAAGAGGTTATATCCACTGACAGGAGGCCCTTCATAGATCAATTTTTTCATTTCCCAAATTTTGTAAAGTAAATGGTGCCTTATATAACCTTAAACAAAGGTCCCTGACAAAGGAAGAAAAGGTCTACTTTTACTCATTTCCAACACCAAAAATTCAGAATATTGATGGTGATAATGTAATTATTTCCTTGAATGAAGGCAGTATAGAGCTACAGGTCAAGAATTGGGCATCTGTATTTAAGCCAAGGTCCAAGACTCTGTGGATAACTTACCCATTATGCCCTCACTTTTGTATTATTATTTTCCTAATTGAATGGAAGCGATGCTATTTCCACTTTTCTGATATGTTACCAAATATTGGTAGTGTGCATGAAAAAGTGCAGTTAGAAGATAATTTTATAAGTTTCTTTTTATCCATCCTAGGGTAGATTCTCAAAATAATGTCTCCCAATGAATGACATCTCCCTGTGTCCACACCACGTGCAATCTCACTTGTCCTCCTTCCTATCAAGAAGTGGAGTTTATTTTCTCATCATTTAAGGTTGGGCTGGTGTTTGACTTTTTTTGACCAATACAATGTGCTAAAGTAATCACGGTTAACTTATTTCGTGTGAAGATGCCGGCAGCTTCTGCTCTGACATTTAGAACACTTTGGCCATCATGTAAAGAGGCTTGGTGTACTGTACTAGAACATGAGAGGCCCTGTGGAAAGAGATGACAACCACCAGATGCTAAGTGAGATCATCCAGGACCAGCCAGCCCCCAGCTGATCAAACAACTGTTTGAGAGTATGCACAGGAGCCCCACACAGGGGGAGCAAAAGAATTTCCCAGTTGAGTCCAGCCCAAATTTCTAATCCACAAAATTGTGAGCAAATACACAGTTATAGTTTTAAGCCACTAATTCTGGATTGGTTTTTTTACTCAGCAATTTGTGACTTGGTAAACTTTTGATACAAAATAAAGTGCAGAAAATTTGTCACCCACACCTTATGTGTGTATTATATTGAGGTGCCTTTTTCTCCATCCATTTTTGCCTTGGCATTTTTGCAACTTTTATCATTTTTGACCATTTTATTTTCGAAATACCTGCCCCCCACTTGGATTTCTTCATGACTCTTTCCTGGTATTTAACATGTGAATCTTTCATTCATTTGGTGTCTTTGAGTTTGCAATAGCAGTTTAGCATTCCAGTTTCTTTTTCTTTTTTGGCCTTCCTCATTGAATATGGGAAATTCTGTGAACAGAATTTCTACCTTACAGTCTCAATCTCATTTGTTAACATTTTCGTCTCTTACTTTCAACATATGAGTTATTGCCCCTCTGCTCTGGCCCATCACTCTTTTGGTGAATTTACCCATTTTTATGACTTTTTCCTAAGAATGTGTATCTCTATGCAGAGGAAATACAAGGGTTTATCTATAGCTCCAGTCTCTCTATATCATTGGTTTTCATTAAATACCTGTGAGTTAATTTTCAGATGGAAAATGAAATGTACACATTGACTGTGACTCTTAGCATTGTTTGACAAAATCAAAAATATCTGAAAATCCCTTAAGAGGTTCTAATATCAAGACATTTTCCACCTGACTGTAAAAGTATGCCTATTAAATTCTGTTCACAGTATTTCCCATATTCAATGAGAAAGGCAAAAAAAAATGGAATGTTCAACTCCTGTTGCAAACTCAAAGGCACCAAATGAATGAAAGATTCACATATTAAATATTCACTGCTGCTTAAATACCTTTTTTGCAACCCTTACTTAAGCATTCAGGGATGCTTCTGCCAGTTACAAATATGAATCCACATGTAGCTCTGGGCTTCAAAGAATGAAATAAAACAATAATTCCAATTTTATAAGTCTTCAGAGTGAAAACAACTGAGATGTAGCCTTTTCTGGCTGTTGTGTGTTCCAATCCCTGCAGGCCAATTAAGTTCTTTCGAAGCTCCAGCAAGGGCTTGAAGGTTAATTAAAATGTGTGATTTAGGAAAAAGGAGAAAAACCAAACTGAGGATAATATATAGTGCACATATTCTACCAGCTGCCTTGGAATCAACATTTAATTAACCAGCAGTGAGACACAGCACCTGCTTTTTTCCCATTTCTGCCCAGACACCACGTATGCAGAGCAGTAGCTGACGTTGGCAAAGACAGTGAACAGAGTAGCTCTCCATCCCCCAACCCTCTCTGCCCTTCTCTCAGTATAAGGATAAAGACCCCCCTGATTTGGGGGGTCTTTATCCTTATACTATCTTAATATAGCCAACTTTAAATAGTAGATCCTTCCCCACTGACCCTTCTTGAAAGCTTTACAGAGAAATTTTTTCTCACATCTCTGGTCCCCCCCCCCCACACACACAATTTGCCCATCTTTTCTGCCTTCCATAGTGATGGCTACTTGGTTAACTAGTTAATGGTTTGTTAATATATTAACATTTTAACTGAAGCTTCAAAAGTAGCCTCTGCTGCTCATTAGGAGTATTAGTGAGTAGTTGGTTTACTCATCTATAAAATGGTAATACTGTCTAGTCCAGTAGCTTGTTAATTTAGACAGTATACATATTCATCTAATTCATCTAGAAGTATATTCCTGGCATCAAGAAAATGTTTAGCAAATACTGGTGTTTCTTTTCTTTCCTTCTGACTTATTTAGAACAAGTCTGTAGTTCACATTCAGAAAGAACTCCAAGGTTTATTGTGTGATTCTAGAGGGAAGAAATGTATATTGTCATAATATACTTTGGATATGCAACCACTTGCCAAGAACAATGAAATAATTGTATGCCCTAATTTTTGTATTATTTGTGTTCTACAACTAGATATTACTTAAAATACAAAGGATTCAAATAAGCCTATAAAACTAGAAAAAACACAGTGGATCGGTAGATGTTTAACTATTACTCATATAATAACAACTATCTCTATGAAAAAGACATAGAGATGAAAGACAACTAAGAACTTACTTATGGAAAACTTACCTTGACTGAATTTTAGAGACAGATTGGTACTAGAATGTCTGGATTCAATATTCCAACTCTGCCCCTAATTAGCTGCATGAATTTGGGCAACAGACTGTAAGAGCTGCAGTCTCTAAAATAGAAATAACTATAATATTTGACTAATCATGTTGTGAGATTAAATATGTATATGCCTATGTAACATGCTATACTGGAGCCTGACAATGACTAAATATAAGTAATTGCTATCATTTTCAATTGTCCATTGAATTCTGGCTTGAAATTTCAGACAGGAAATTTAGTGCCATACTTCCACTTTATTTCTTGAGTGTCTGTCATTTCCATGAGAAAAAAATGCCCCAGCTTGCTTCCTTATCATAGGAAAAGAAATAGAGGAATATAAAGAAGAACCTATGTGGCTGACCTCAGCATAAACAAAACACCCCAGCCTGAAGCAAGAGCCACCCAGCAAATCCATCCTGTAACAACCAAATTTCAAACAACCTACCAAAGAACTAAGCAACAATATACGCTTTACATCACTGAGTTTTGAGTTGGTATGTTGTGTAGTTATGCTAAAGATCAGGATAGCTGGCTTTTGGAAATATGTCAGAAGGGAAAGGAGGAAAGCCGATTGCATTTGGAAATAGAGTAGTCACTACAGTATCAATGGTGATATTTCAGTAAAGTGGAAACTGCAAAAATTCTGTTTCGAGGAATGAAGCATAGCAGAAGGGTCCAAGAGATCACATAATTGAGAAGCCTAAGAGTTATAATAGACAGGACGACAATCAGCATCATATCCCAATGCAAGTGTATTGTGCATGTGAAACTTAAGAAGGAGTCTGTGGGGTGGAGTGGAGGGCTTAGGGAGGCTGTTAGTGGTGTAAAGGAAATCAGCTGGGAATAGACAGAGCACAACAAGCTGACCCTACAATCCCCAAAGGACCATAATGGAAGAATTGAAACCATGCAGAGTCCAGAGGGAACAAATTTCATGAAGGAGGTATTTTTTTTTTTTAAATAGAGTTCCCAGATTGTGTAGATCACTGATGTGGAAATTAAAAGAATAGTATATATTGTCTCTGAAATTTCTGTTCATGTTGAAATGAGCTCTGAAAAGGCAAATTTATTATCAAGAGATATATCAAGAGTTGTAATACAATTTTTGTGACGAGATAAAGAATTTGACATTCCACATAAATCCAAGTCCATGTCTTTGACTCTGTCAGGGTATTTCTTTCTTAAAAAATTATTTATTTATTCTAATTTGTTATACATGAGAGCAGAATGCATTTCAATTCATAGTACATATATGGAACACAATTTTTCATTTCTCTGGTGCACACAGAGTAGAGACACACCATTCGTGTCTTCATACATGTACCTAGAGTAATGAGGTCCATCTTATTTCACCATCTTTCCTATTCCCATACCCCTCCTTTCCCCTCCTTCCACTTTGCCCTATCCAAAGTTCCCCCATTCCACCCTGCTCCCACCCATCCCCATTATGGATCAGCATCCACATATCAGAGAAAACATACAGGCTTTAATTTGGGGGGATTGGCTTACTTCACTTAGCATGATATTCTCCAACTCCATTTATTTACCTGCAAATGCCACAATTTTATTTTCTTTTAATGTGAGTAATATTCCATTGTGTATATACCATAGTTTCTTTATTCATTCATCTATTGAAGGGCATCTAGGTAGCTTCCATGATTTAGCTATTGTGAGTTGTGCTGCTATAAACATTGATGTGGCTGCATCACTGTCACACTATGCTGTTTTTAATTCCTTTGGGTATAAATCAAGGAGTGGGATAGCTGGGTCAAATGGTGGTTCCATTCCCAGTTTTCCAAGGAATCTCCATACTGCTTTCCAGATTGCTGTCCCACCAGCAATGGATGAGTGTACCTTTTTCCCCACATTCTTGTCAACACTTACTGTTGTTTGTAGTCTTAATAGCTGCCGTTCTGACTGGAGTGAGATAAAATCTTAGAGTAGTTTTGATTTGCATTTCTCTAATTGCTAGAGATGCTGAACATTTTATCATGTATTTGTTGATTGATTGTTTATCATCTTCTGAGAAGTGTCTGTGCAGTTCCTTAGCCCATTTATTCATTGGGTTATTTGTTTTTGGTGATAAGTTTTTTGAGTTCTTTATATATCCTGAAGTTTAGGTGCTTTATCTGGAGTGCATGAAGTAAAAATTTGCTCCCATTCTGTAGGCTCTCTCTTCACCTTACTGATTGTTTCTTTTGCTGAGAAGAAGCTTTTCAATTTGAATCCATCACATTTATTGATTCTTGATTTTGTTTCTTGTGCTATAGGAATCTTGTTAAGGATATCAGGGCCTAATCTGACAAAAGCACTATCCCCAGTCTGATTGATAGGCTATTGATGGCATCTTGTATTTCATTGCTTGAAATTGATCTGTTTAACTTGTGTATATCATCCTGATTCAGTGTGGGTAAATCATGACTATAGAAATTTGTTGATGTGTTTGATATTTTCTATTTTATTGGGAGTATACCTTTTCAAAATAATTTCTAGTTATCTTCTGTATTTCTGTAGTGTGCGTCATGATATTTCCTTTTTTATCACAGATTTTACTAATTTGAGTTTTCTCTCTCCTTCTCTTCATTAGCACGGCTAAAGGTTTATCAATTTATCAATATTTTTATAGCTAAGGATTTATAAATTTATTAATTTTTTAAAGAACCAACTTTTTGTTTTGTCAAAATTTTCAGTTGTTTCTTTTGTTTCAATTTCATTGATTTTAATTATTTTCTGTCTTCTACTACTTTTGGCGCTGCTTGGTTCTTATTTTCCTACACTTTGAGATGTAATCTTAGATCATTTATTTGTTGACTTTTTATTCTTTTAAGAAATGAACTCCATGCAATGAACTTTCTTCTTAGTACTGCCTTCATAGTGACCCAGAGATTTTGATATGTTGTATCAGTGTTCTCATTCACCTCTTAGAATGTTTTAATCTCCTCTTTGATGTCTTCTGCAATCCATTATTCATTCAATAGCATACTATTTAGTCTCCAGTTGTTCAAGTAGCTTCTATTTTTTATTTTATTATTGATTTCTAATTTCATTATATTATTTCTAATTTCATTCTGTATTATAAAATACAGGGAATTTATCTCTACTATTTTGTATTTTCTAAGAGTTGCTTTATGTTGTAATATATGGTCTACTTTAGAGAAGGATCCATGTGCTGCTGAGAAAAAAAAGTGTATTCACTTGTTGATAGATGAAATATTCTATGTATGTCTGTTAAGTCTAAATTATTGATTGTATTATTGAGTTATATAATTTCTTTGTTTAGTTTATGTTTGTAAGATCTATCAGTAGTGAAAGAGATGTGTTAAAGTCATCCATTATTATTGTGCTGTGGTTTATTTGACTCTTGGAATTGAGAAGAGTTTGTTTGATGAACATAGCTGCTCCATTGTTTGGGGCATATATATTTATAATTGTTATGCCTTGTTGATGTATTGTTGCCTTGAGCACTATGAAATATCCTTCTTTATCTCTTTTTATTAACTTTAGCTTGAAGTCTACTTTATTTGATATGAGGATGGAAACTCCTGCTTGTTCACGCAGTCCATGTGAGTGGTATATTTTTTCCCAACCTTTCACCTTCAGTCTCTGGATATATTTTCCTATGAGATGAGTTTCTTGGAGGTAGCATATTGTTGGGTCTTTTTTTTTTTTTAATTCCACTTGCTAGTCTATGTCTTTTGATTGATTCGTTTAGGCCATTAACATTCAGAGTTATTATTGAGACACAATTTGTATTTGCAGTCATTTTTGTTTATTTTGGCTTTTAACTTGACTTGGTTTGTCCTCTGATTGGTTTTTCTTTACTGTAATACCGCCCTTTGCTGATTTCATTGTTGTTTTTCATTTCCTCCTCATGGAATATTTTGCCAAGGATATTCTGTAGTGCAGGCTTTCTACGTGTAAATTATTTAACTTTTGTTTATCATGGAAAGTTTTTATTTCATCATCAAATCTAAAGCTAAATTTGGTGGATTTAAGATTCTTGGTTGGCATCCATTTTCTTTCAGAGCTTGGTATATGTTATTCCAAGCTCTTCTAGCTTTGAGGGTCTGGGTTGAGAAGTCTGCAGAGATCCTAATCAGTTTCCCTCTATATTTAGCTTGATTCCTTTCTCTTGTGATGTTTAAAATTCTTTCTTCATTCTGTATGCTAGGTATTGTCATTATAATGTGCCTTGGTGTATATCTGTTGTGATTTTGTACATTTGGTGTCCTAGAAGCCTCTTGTATTTGATTTTCCAATTCATTCTTCAGGTTTTGAAATTTTTATGTATTATTTTATTGAATAGATTGTTCATTTCTTTGGTTTGTACCTCTATGTCTTTTTTTATCCCAATAATTCTTAAATTTGTTTTTTTCATGATATCCCATAATTCTTGAACATTCTGCTCATGGTTTCTTATCATCTTTACTGTGTGTTCAACTTTATTTTCAAGATTATATATTTTGTCTTCATTGTTTAAGGTTCTATTTTCCAAGTGATCTTGGTGATACTTTCTATTGAGTTTTTAATTTGGTTTATTGTTTTCTTCATTTCAAGGATTTCTGGTGATTTTGTTGTTGTTAGTTTTGTTTTGTTTTTTTTTTCAGAATCTCTATCTCCTTATTGAAGTAACTTTTGCTTCCTGTATTTGCTGATGTGGCTCCTTATCAAAATGATCTTTTGCTGTCTGTATTTGTTCTCTTATATCATCCATTAATGCACTCAACATTTTAACTATGTACTTCCTGAACTCCTTCTCTGTTAATTTCTTCTGCTGTGCTCACCATGGATTCTAATAATGCAGTATCTTGATTTGTTTGGGGCACTTTCTTCCCTTGTATTTTCATGTTGTTCATGTGTCTTCCCTTCTAGCCCTGTGGATCTGAGGTGCTATAGTTTCTGCCTTATAGGCTTATAGTGTCCCTGCAGGGTTTCAATAACTCTCTTTTAAGGGGCAGAACAATATAAATAGATTCCCAGTATAAACAATATACAACATTAAGCCAAATAGCTCCTATTAAGAAGTTTACAGTTTTGTCACAATATATGGAAATGATGATTTCAATTATTATCTACCATATAAGCAGTAGGTTTGCAAAGGAGGCTAGACTTTCTGATGATGAACAAAGAGAGAACAGGGGGTGAAGTGTAGGATGAGATGTTGAGAGGGCAGGAGGTGAGGATATAGAGTTATTAGATCTTAGGAAGCATGAAAGAGGAATAAAAAGAAGTTGGCTAGTAGAAGGAGAAAAGAAAGAAGCATAAAAATTAAGAAAAATTTAAAAAACGTAAAAATAAGAGTTAAAAGAATGTACAACATGTCTGTAATATACTATTCAGACAACCCCATCCTCAGTAGCCTAATCCATGCAAAGTACTTGGTTTCACAAATGTTGGGGGTGTGAAGGTGGAGAAGAGAGAAAGAGAAAAGAAAAGAGAGAGAGAGAGAGAGAGAGAGAGAGAGAGAGAGAGAAAAGAGAAAAATCTCAAAGAAAAATTCAAGGATTATTTTGGTTGGAGTTCAGTATCTTTCTTGCTTCCCTTCTCATCCAATGGGTGGGTAGTCTGTTGTTTGCAGATATCTGCCCCTCAAGATGGTGAAGGTTATTAGGGTGGAGGGTTGGTCTTGGATACAGAACTCCTGGAGGTGGGGTATAGCACTTGCTGGTCCCCATGGAAGACTGCACCCCAAGGATTTCCTTTGTGGCCCGCTGTGTGATGTGGGCACCTGATCTTATCTCCTTATATCACTTGTAGACTTCACAATTCCTGGTTTCTAATTTAGTCTCTAAACTGTATCTCACTCTCCCCCTCCCTTTATACTTCCCAGCCAGGAACCTCTCTCTGGAGGTCTTATGGGCTGTGCTCTGGGGCCTGCACAGCTGTTGCAGAGAGCTGTTTTGTATCGGGCAGATCAGCGCCAGACTTTGTGAGCTATGGACCGGCCACATAGCTGCAAGTGCTGTGCTGGGTTAGTGGCTGCGGGGGAGAGGGAGGAATTGGAGACTAAATACCTTGATATTGCTTCTAGGCCCCAGCCAGTGTCCCAAGCTGGGAGTTGCCCCAACTAAAGATGGCAACAAAGGTGTCTCAAGATGGAGGCAGCTGCTTTCCGAGATGGGGGTCTTGGGTCAGGCCAGGCAATGGCATTAAGGGGAGTGTTCAGAGATGCAGCTCTGTGGCATGCAGTGTTGTAGCTGGCAGCTGTCTCCAGACCCTGTCTGATATCCCAAGGTGTGGGCAACTATGGCAGTGGTTGCAGTATCCCAAGATGGAGGTGGAGCAACCAAGGGAGCCCCATGTTGGTAGATGGGGGTCTACACGGAGTGGCGGCTAAGGTCCTGTGCAGATGGGTGGCTGGGGGTACTGAGCAGACATAGAGGTCAGGGGACCTATGCAGACACAACAGCTGGGATTTTTGCCCAGGAGCAGCTGTGGGGGCTCCTATAATAACTCTCATTTTAACAGTATTCCCACTGCTTGAATCCCAGGTCACAGAGTGACAAGGCATACAGCCTCCCTCTAGCTCACCATCTTAGATCCTCCTGTTGGGATATTTCTAAGTGACTGTTGGGGAAGTCAAATGGAGAAAAATCAAGGGGGGTTCTACAGGAAGAAATCCATGTGTGGGTGTGCTGGAAGAGAATCTGGATGAACTGATGCTGCTGGCTGTTGCTGGGCCACTCCAGGCTAACTAGAACCAGGCCTCCTTGTTCTTTCTGTTACCCAGAAGTTCATGAGTTTGCCTTCAGTTGGACTGTCTCACAATATCTCCAGCCCAATGTATGAAGGTACCTCAGGAGGCCCTTTAAAATGACACAGTGAGATTATGGAAAATGCCTACAAGCAATTCATGATAATTTTGGTTCTATTTTTTGAATACTGGTTTGTAGTGATATATCCCAGACCAGAGGAGACCAATGTCTCAGAGCAAAACAGAATGAGATCTATTTTCAACAGGGCTGATGCTGACTCTCCAGGAGAGACAGTGAGCGTGAGAATGATCATGCCATCATCACCCACCAAGTCCTTCTGCCTCATTTCCTCTCTAATGAAAAATCAGGACAATGTTTACTTTGCCTGTTATGACCTCAGTGAGGTATTATGCAGACTTTCTCATGTGCATTACCCCTTCGTACTCACCCCCACTCCTGCTCCAGCTATTTGCAGATTTTCATTGGAAAGTTGAGACCCAGATGCAGAGTGTTACCAGCCCATTGGCTCTAGTCTCACCTGCAGGCAATGGAAGTATAGGTTTATTTCCAGAACACCTGTCAGGTGGGAACAGTGTATTTAGTGAATGGGAGTATGCGAGGGACTGGAGGGAAGCATCTCTTCGGTTTCAAGTGAAAGAAATACAAATATACTCTCTCTTTCTCTTTGGAGAGATGAGAATTCATCAGTCTGGCATGCTCCTAGACAACCATTTCCAACGTACATTTAGAAGTATTACTTGGGCAAGGAGAAAGAAAATTGAATGGATCTAATGATGTTAATTAGGACATCCTTATAGTGCCTAGTTTGAAATCTTAAAATCCACCATGGCAGCCTTTTAGCTGGCTAATAGTTGGAAGGAATAGATTACACCAAGCACAAAATTAGAGTAGTTACATAATCAATGAATGAATAATGTGCCAGATACTTTTTGTTGAAATCAGAATCATTTCACCCTTCCGAACTCTCATCTGTAAAGCAAAGTAGAGAAGCTCAGAAACTACTCTTCCCAGATTCTCTTGCCAGTAGGGCTCAGCTAAATTCAACTAATGGGAAGCACTTTTTTGAGGTTTTTTTTTTTTTTTTTTTTTTTTTTGATAGAAGAGACTGTCTTCCCCTTAAATGGCACTTGTGAACCAGGATGTGGGCATCAGCAGGTGGCAGACATTGCAGGTAGGGGTTTTACTGGAGGCTTTCAGACATCCTCTTGAGAGTCTCCCACTTCTCCATGCAGAGGTCAGCTGAGATCATGGTGATGGCTTCCTGTAAGCATGTACTTCCAGGTTTCCCGAAAGCAACCTAGCTTACCTTTACTCCTATGGCTTCCTAACAACATAAAACTCCAATAGTGCCACACTCTAATTTCCTTTTTGAAGTTTCATATTATTTCAAATACCTAGACTACACACTTGTTTACTAACCAAATGCTTACTGACAGACAATTTACATGCTCCTTACTTTTGAATGTTTAAAAGTATCAAGGTATCTGGTTCTTGACCCAAATTAAATGACAGCAAGGTTCATTTTTATCTGGATTGAAGAAGCACAATCCATGCCCAGGAATCCGCGAACAACCTTCCTTCATCCATGCAAATATTTCAAGTATCCACCAATATTTTCAAGTATCCACCAATGTTTAGCAGTATAAGGAATTCTCGCGGTAGAAAGAGAAGAAAGGTCACCACCACCACCACCAACAACAACAAAAAAAAACAATGTATCAGATGTTGCTTAGTATTATGGATTAAAAGAAGAAAAGAGGGTAAAGGAGACAGGGTACTGTGGGATAAGGATGATCTTTAATACATGGCAATCATGAAGGATTCATTGATTAGGTGATATTTGAGCAGAGATCTGAAAAGGATAGGCATGGAGGTATCGGGAAGAACTTTCTCCCAGTGTCAAGGCATACCTGGCCTGAGTGAAGGAACAATAAATTCCTGGAGCAGAGTAAGTAATAACAAAAGAGAAAGAGATTAGATTATAAAAGAGACAGGGCTCCATGATACATCCAGTGTTATAGACTCTGGAAAGCATATGGCTTATATTCTGAGTGAGAAGGGAAATTATATCACCAGATGATTTCAAGCATGGGTTGCTTTTGTATTAAGAAGGAAAGAAAATATATATGCAGGGGTAAGGCAGTTTGAAAAAACATAGACCCACCATTCTGTTCTCAAAAGCCACACTACCACGTTTCCTGCTGGTCAACAGTCCCTCCAACAACCTATCAGCCACTTGGCTTTTGTTTGAAAACCCCAGTTTTTGTCACCCGAATATTTTGGCTTATAAAATGATTGTAAAGGAATTCCATATCAAAATTTTCCCATAATGATTTCTGGAAATTGCAAATACAGGCTGAGTTCCCTGGATGGCTACAAAATAATGTGGGATTTAAGAAAAGGCCAGCGGCTAGACATAACAAAAATAACCTAATGCCAAGAGAGAAGTGCATGTGGCTTGAGATGACCTCCCTGGGAAGAGTGGCACATGATGTAAGAGTGTCTAACTAGAGGAGGACCCTGCACAACAGCACTGGGAATGTCCCTCTAGCTGCACCTCACATGCCTCTGTGTTGAAGAAGAAGCAAGGTAGAGAGGCACTCTTTCCTCCCAGGAGCTCATTTCTGTTTTCCAGAGGTATACGCAAATATGATACCAAGACTTACCAAACTCATAAAGGCTGAATGAGCCTCGTGCAAAATCAATCAAGAAGGCGAACAAATGACAGAGGGGAGGAGAGGGGAGGAGAGATGAGAAGATGGGTAGGGAAAGAGGAGAAGAAGAAAAGAGAGTGGAAGGGAACTCAGGTTATCCTAGGATACTCAGGGGGGCCCCAACAAAACACTGGAGACAAAGGAGAGGAAAACAGATGAGTTTCATTAACTAATCTGAACTAGAACAAACACAAAGAATTCTAGTTTTGCTTTAGAGACAATATTTTTGAGACTGGGTCTCACTGCACTGGCCTCAGACTCTTTAGCTCAAGCAGTCCTGTGGTCTCAGCTCCTTAGCAGTTGGGACCCCAAGTGTGACCCCTGCACCCAGCTAGAAGCACTCTCAGTGAAAGAGGTGATCAGGAGCGTCTCTGTGTTATTTGGCTCAGTCGAGCCCTTTCCCCAACAAGCTTCTCATCCAAAGCCCCATTTGGGAAAATAACACAGCCATTTTAACAACAACAACAAAAAAATATCACCCAGCCCTGTGGGCTTTGAGAATAATTTAAAACATCAAATACATGACCAGAATTCAAACAGCTGTTTACATAATAATGACCAAAGTTTTAAAAAGGCACTTCTGGCTCCAATAGCTTACCTTGTTGAGCCTCTCTCTCTCTCTCTCTCTCTCTCTCTGCACCACACACCATACTTCAGTTATTATTCCCACTCACATTACCTGTCACATATTTGCACGTCCACAACTCCTCATCCATTCTAATGCTGGACACATGTCGAATGCGGCTGTTCAGCCTTGGGGCCTGTCTTCTGCCTCAGTAGTTCTGCTCATGGCATGATTTGAGAAGCACTGAAAACCCTGTGCCTAAAACACCACATCTTATTTTCAGCTGGCCATATTTCAGGTGCTCAACCACTATCTGTGGCTAGTGGCTACCATCTTGTCCAGTACTGCTGCGTGTAATGAGAGGATTCTTGTGAACATACATTATAGGTACTAAAATGCTGTCACAATTAGCAGTCTCAATTCCAAGGAGCACTTGTCTGTCATATATTATGCCAGCTGTCATGGGCTCCATTAATCATGGTGCTTTCCTCCATGGCAGGGAGCAGGGAGCTGGACCTTGCTGTGTGCCCTGAATTTTGATGCCACAGTTGTGGTCTCCTGGAAAGAGCACAAACTGTGTAATCAGAATGCACTGGGTTGACTTCTTGACCACATCCTTGCTGTGTGACTCTGGGAAAGTCCTCTTTCACTGGACAGCCTCAGTTTCCTTATCTGTAAAAAGAAAAATCGTATGGATTGTATGTACAACACAAAGTTGTCGTGAAGACAGACAAATATGTCATGGTACAAGTAAAATATACCATGTTATAAAGTACTGGATATTGTCATTCTTGAATTTATCAAACTTAGCACATCCTCACATAACTGTTGATTGGGTACTAAGAACATGGATAATTACAGGAATTTCAAATTTTTAAAATTTATTTCTTGCTCCTTGCCTCTTCTAGCTCAGAACAGCTAGCGACCCTTCAGAAGAGATGGCAGCCCCCTGCTGGAGAATGCATCCCATAGATTGTTTTTACAAAGGGTATAGAGAGGAGGAAGAAGGCCAATACAGATTAAAATCATGTTAAGAACATGGGTTTGGAGAGAGCCTGATGAGAATGTTGGTACTGTTCCTTCCTAAGTTGTCCTCCTTTTGAGCCCCAGTTTTCCCATAGTGAACCAAGGTGCTTCTAGAACAGTTGGAGGCTTCTAGGAGTGAGTACAGTCATCACTCAGCCCTGGCCTGGCTGAGGTCTGCCTTCTGGATTGTGACTGCTTTTTACCATCATGTCAGCTCAACAGATGCCTAATGCACTGTCTTGTGAGAAGGAGGAGATTTTTTGGTTCCAGAGCAGCCTGGCCATCCATCTGGTTTGGGTTTTCATGTGAGGCTGTTGGCAGACTTGTTTAGTAGGGATGGGCCCTCAGTTGGCACTTGGCTTTTTAACTCCTAGCCATTTAGAGACATTTTGCTGGACACACTCATTATTTCTGAAGAGTTAGAGAAGCAATTCATGAGATAGATGGCTTCTTCCAGTTCAGCTGGTACCCATGGGGCCTCCCTCACAGAGTTGTGCTGCTGCAGGAGTGCCTGTCTGCTTGATGGACCTGGGCAGACTGAATCTCACGTCATCACGCACTCTGTAGGGTTATGACGATACTGGTCTAATTCTTGTTGAATGTTTATATAAAGTCCTTTCGCCTCACAAAATGCTTCAACTAGGAATGATACCATCCCTGGGGTGGACAGTGGAGGCACTGAGGGCATTGCATGCAGACAGACAGGTGATGTCTTGCAGGTGTTTAAATTGTCACAAACTGTACCTTGGATGATAGAATGATCAACTGTCCTGGTGTGCTCAGGACTCTGGGGCTTCCTGAAATATATAACTTTTGCCAGAACACTGAGAAGCCCAGTCTCATGCTTGTGGGCAGTAGGATGCGGCAATGCTTCCCAATCTTTAGCATGCATATGAATCACCTGGGGACCTTGTTACACTGCTGATTCAGCAGGTAGGTCTGAGGTGAGGCCTGCAATTCTCATGTCTATAAAGCTCTCAGGCAGTACTGATACTGTCAATGAATGCACTCTACTTTGAGTAACGAGGCTTTACTGGACCTGACAGAAATTTTAGAAAGATCTGGGTTGACATCCAGTTGTACCTCTCCCCAGATGTTATTCTCACTTTCCTCATATGCTCTAGTCTACTGTCGATGAGGATGAAACCTATTGTCCATGCTACTTAGAATCTGGCTACTTATAATGGTCCACATAATTCTATATTCTTTCTCTCTTAAAATGTACTCTCCCTCTGTGGACCCTCCTTCTTCTGATCTCCTTGCACATCTACTATTTACTCAGGTGAAAGAAAGGTAATCCTGGTGGACCTGATCTAATTTGTCATGCTGGTACCCTTGCCTTTCTATACTGCCCCTGGACCTTTGAGTGTGCAGACCCCTCTGCCTAAGACACTTCTCCCTCCAGACACTTGCACAACTCCATCCCTCACATCCTGTGGTTCTCTACTTGGAGGTCTCTGCAGCACTCATGTTTATAACATATGTTATATGCACATGTATGTTCAGGCCTTTCCTGACTACACTAAAATAGCCATCCTCTGATCCCACTGTACCAATACCTACCCACCTTTGTACAAACTCATGATCCCCTTTCCCTACTTTATTGTCTCTCTCAAGCAGATATTGATTCACATGTTAGCTACAAAGAGAAAGTGTATCTGACTTTGCATCCCCTCATAATTTCCTTCTAGGATGTTTATAAATTGAGCTGAAATACTTAAATAATGCCCAGGCATCTGCAAATGCCTCACATATAACACAAGCACACATGCACACACACACACACACACACACACACACACACACACACACACAGGAATGGACATTTATAGACCCTAATAAAGCATGCAAATGACATGCACTATAAATGTTTCCTTTGGGAGAATGAATTCTCTGTGAATCACCACACATAGCAAGGCACCCACTGCCTTTGCACAAAGGACTAGAAACTTGACCTGGAAAGGAGATGGCCTGGGGAACACACTTGTTCAGGTGTCCACCTGACCAGCTCAGCTTAACTTGGAGAAAGCCACCAAGTCTCAGTGTGAAATCAAGAGGCAGAGCAGAGGATTTGTGTCTGAAAGGTCTCTTCGCTGCTTGGCGATAGCCTTAATTTAGTGTTAATGGTTTAATTTCTGAGTTGCACGTCCCCTGTCCTTAAACAGCACTTAGTGTAATTGATGCCAGGTCAATTGCTGTGCCAGCCCAGGAAGTGTCCACAGGGCAGGAACCACATGCTGCTTTACCTGTGCTTAAAGAGGAAAATGTCACGCGTCTCCAAAGAAACAACCCTGTCTGAAACATAGCACTGAATCTCAAATGGAATCTTTGAGAAAAATAAAGCAATAAACACAAAATAAGAAAGACAAAAACTTCAGCTCTTTTACCACCTCTATTCAACATCGTCCTGAAAACTCTAGCCAGAGCAATTAGACAAAAGAAAGAAATTAAAGAGATACACATAGGTAAAGAAGAACTCAAACTTCACTATTTGCTGATGACATAATTCTATGTCTAGAAGATCCAAAAAATTCCACCATAAAACTTCTAGAACTCATAAATGAATTCGGCAAGATAGCAGGATATAAAATCAACATCCATAAATCAAACACATTCCTATACATCTTTACCACATGCACCTCTGATAAAGCATTAATCTCTAGAATATATAAAGAACTAAAAAAAAAAATTAACACCAAAAAAACATATAACCCCATCAATAAATGGGCAAAGAAACTAAACAGACATTTCGCAGAAGAAGAAATACAATCAATTAACAAATATATGAAAAAGTGTTCAACATCTCTAGCAATTAGAGAAATGCAAATCAAAACTATACCAAGATTTCATCTGACTCCTGTCAGAATAGCAATCATCAAGAATACAGGCAACAATAAATGTTGGTGAGGATGTGGGGAAAAAGGTATCCTCATATATTGCTGGTGGGACTGCAAATTGATACAACCACTATTGGAAAGCAGTATGGAGATTCCTCAAAAAACTGGTAATGTTACCACCATTTGACCCAGATATCCCAGATATCCCACTCCCAAAGGACTTAAAATCAGCATGCTACAATAATGCAGACACTTCAATGTTTATAACAGCTCAATTCATAGTAGCTAAACTATGGAACTAACCTAGGTGTCCCTCAATAGATGAATGGATAAAGAAAATGTGGTATATATATACTAAATGGAGTATTACTCAGCTTTAAAGAAGAGTGAAATTATGGCATTAGCCAGTAAATGGATGGAATTGGAGAATATCATGCTAAGCAAAATAAGCCAATTCCACAAAACCAAAGGCTGAATGTTTTCTCTAATATGCAGATGCTAATTCACAATAAGGCAGAGGACACTAAGGAAGGATAGCATTACCTTAGATTAGGTAGCGGGAAGTAATGGGAGGGGAAGGGAGAGGATGTGGGGATAGGAAAAATAGTAGAATGAAACAGACATTATTATTACTGTATGTATATATGTGACTACATGACCAATATGATTCTTCAACATGTACACTCAGAAAAATGAGAAATTATATCCCATCTATAATATATCAAAATGCATAAATGCATTCTACTGCCATGTATAACTAATTAAAACAAATAAAAAGTTTTTTTTAATAAAGTAAGACAAAAACTCACCTCAATCTCAGAATTAAGGTAAAGAGTTAATTTTGATTCTTATTTTCCTCTTTACATTTTTAAGTAGATTCTAGACTTATAATGCAAGTACATACTTTGTAATAATTATGGATGATATGGAGTTATATAAAAGAAAAAAATAGAAAGAATATTCTCAATTTTAGTTGAAACTAAAGCTGAAATGTTAACAGTGGATCTTTCTGAATAATGGGATTATTATGAAAGTTTATCCTTCCCCCCTTCTCATTATTTTCAACATTTTGTATAGTGAGAATGGGCTATTCACTTAAAAATGAATTTTGTTAATTTTCTAAAAATGTCTACCATTCTATATTTATAATACTTAAGTGTCTTGTTTGTTTGCGTTTGGTTTATGTGAAATAGGCTCCATCTCTTATTCCTGCATCATATCCAAAAGAAGGGGAAGATATTCATTTGTGAGAAATAAAGGAGAGCTGTCCTGAAGTGCACCTCCACATAGAAGGAACATTTCCACCCACCCTCCTCTGTGATTCCCCACTGCTAGTTGAACTAGGCAGGTGTGGAACTGTGAACCCTGGACTTGCACTCATTTGAATCTAGAGCTGGAGTGGACCTTAGAGACCAACTAGTACCATCCTTTTTCACAGCAGAGAGAACAGAGAAAGAGAGGAGAGAGGACGAGCCTTGCTCAAGGCTACACTGTGGTGTTTACATCTAACTCAGGTTTAGAATCCCAGCTGGAACCTGGACTCTTTCCTTCCTACTTATTCATGTTACTTTTTCTTCCAACTCAGAAATAGAACACTAAAAGAATGCCAAGCTCACTGACTTGTATTTAGTAGACTCAGTAAATGAATAATGTATGCACAGATAAATTAGCTTAAAAAGTTTTGAATGTCAATGATCAGTACATATTGAAAAAGCAGATCAGGAAATAAATATCAATTTCTTCTATTAATAAGAGAAAAAGGAAAGGCAGAGACAAATCGACCTTTGAAGTAGAAAGTCTGCCACTGTGCGGGGCATATGGTAGTGGCCAGTGCCTGAGCCTGTTTTTAAAGGCAGACAAGGCACCTGTGAAGATAAAGGTGCATGGGAGACCTTCACTGAACCTTCACCGGTTTAAAGAGTACAAAGAACTTGGAGGAAATGTGAAAGTGTCTCTCTCTTCCTGGGTGAGTGAAGAGAAAACTATTTTCTGTGGCCACAAGGGACCTCCTGCAAGGAATCAATCAAAGAATCCCAAGAATACAAAGGACATTGCTACACTCAGCAAAAAACAAAATGGCCAACACATGCTGAACTTCAGATGGTGGAGGGAGATTTTAAGGCACTCAAAAGTAGGGACAGTTTTAGAACTAAAGAAATGCTTTCAGGATTTAGTAAGATTTACTAATAATGATGCACTGGCTTCTTGAATGACAGGTTCTACAGAGATGCAGAACTTGCTTCTTGTCTATGGTTCAAACTAACTGGCTCCTCCTCCATGCAGCGGCCTTCTCACCACTCCCAGATCAGGACAACTGTCCGGAGTGGGCGAGTGAATTATGGTCCTTGAACTGCTCAGAGACAGAGGCACTACCTCTCTTGGGAATTTCTTGGTGCAAAGGTGCCAATCGAAGATTGCCCAGTTGCTATGGTGACATCCTGTTCAAAAGGGGGTTCTGTGCCAGCCATGGAACTGTTCGGTTCTTGACCTCAATCAAGTTCAAGCATCAGCAGCCTAGGGGTAGAGAGTTATGGGCACAAGCTTATAGTTATAACTAGGCTGCACAGAAGTTTGTCCTTCACATTGAGTGCTTTGAAGAAACTTTCTCATGATAAATCCTTTTAATGATATAACCTATATAATAAAGGTGTTGAGCTGACTCGTGGTCATTGCATGCCATCGGAGTGTGGTGCCCACCAGATCCCAGCTTTTTTCTCTATTTGTGTGTCTGTCTGTTTTTTTTTCTAATCCCCCACCAGCCTTCATCTGGTTTCCTGAATTAATGGCCATGCAGATCATAATAGGCAACTGCTGGAACTGACCAAGATTCTCCATCACCCTGTTCCAATGGGATCCCATACCAGGTTTCAGATTTTTCCATACAGAGACACCTTTTCTGAAGTTTTGAATTTTTTTTTTTTAGCAGTGGGGGACTGGGGATTGGACCCAAGAATGCTTAACCACTGAGCCATATCAGCCCTTTTTATTTTGAGACAAGATCTCACTAGGTTGCTTAGGGCCTCACTAAGTTGCTAAGGCTAGCCTTGAACTTATGGTCCTCCTGCCTTAGCCTCCAGAGCTGCTGGAATTACAGGCATCCACCACCATGCCTGGCTCAATTTTTCTTTTAAAGACAATAGTTTAGCCTCAGTTTTTGACCCTGGCAAGCAGTAACCCCAACATGACCATCACAGCGTATCATGCTTTCCATTTTTGAACTTTTTCTCTCCCAATTTTGAGATTATGGGCGTTAGCTTTCCTTATAGTATGCAAAGGCAAAAGAACACTCACATCATTGTCCTGGGCCTTGTAGGGTCATACAGTGGGCAATGACATACACGCAGCTCTTAGCTCTTTTAAGGCTTCCAGTTACTGGTTGCCTTCTGGGAGACAGGTGAGCTCCTCTTCTCAAGATAGCCTTCATTTTTATTTTTTTCACATATTGAAACCACTTACTAGACTTGTTCATTTAATAGATGGCTTTCCAGACAAAGATGTCTGAGCTGAAATGAAATCTAGTATGGTCCTTGTTATGGTTTAAATAGGAAGTGTCCTCCAAAAGCCCTTGTGTGAGACAATGCAAGAAAGTTTAGAGGACAAATGATGATGAGAGTTGTAATTTAATTGGTGCACTAGTCCACTGATATGGATGAACTGGGTGGTGACTATTGGCAAGAAGGGTGTGATTGGAGGAGAAGTCATTGGGGCTGTGCATTTGGGCCTCAATTTTGTGCCTAGTGAGCAGGGCTTTCTCTCTGTGTCTGCTTGTTACCACGTGCTGAGTTGCTTTCCTCCCCCACAACCTTCTGCCAAGATGTGCTGCCTTACCTTGGCCCAGAGCAGTGAAGTCAGCCATCTATTGAATAAGAGCTCTGAAATCATGAGCTCCAAATAGACTTTTGTTCCTCTACATTGTTCTTGTTAGGTCACAACAATGAAATAGTCTGACTAAAACATAGAAATTGCTTAATATACATTCACTGGATAAATAACCTGTGAAATCCAGAATAGCAACTCCCTCCCTTAAAGATATCCATGTCCTAACCCCTGTTACCCTTGAAAATATCATCTTGCATAGCAAAAAAGACTTTGCAGATATGACTAAGTTAAGGCTGTTGCAAAGGGGACATGATCCTGTATTTTCTGGGTTACCTCAATGTAATCACAAGAGTTATTATGAATAAAAGATGTAGCAAAGTCAGATTAAGAGAAGGTATGACAATGTTGCCCTGCTGGCTTTGGGAATGAAGACCAAGCCAAGATCCTCAGGCAGCCTTTGGAAGCTGGAAAAGGCCAGGAAGTGGAATTTCCCTTGAGCCACCAGAACACAGGAAGGCCTGCTGATGCCTTAAGTGGAGCCCAGTAAGACCCATTTCAGACTTCTGACCTCTAGAACTATCAAATGCTAAATCAGTGTTATTTGAAGCCAGTAAGTTTGTGGTAATTTGTTACAGCAGTAATTGGAAGCTACTAATAACTGAAAATGAAAAGAAATATTTAATAATTATCCAGTGAATTTATTGCTCAACCCTTTCTTTAAAGAGATGATTAATAGATGAGAAAAGCAACCCCACTCCCTCCTTCACTGGACCTGTAACAAAACCATGCCACAGTGGCCCCCAAGAATGAGCACAAAGAACCATTGCCACCTTCACTTTGGCCAAAGTGCATTTCACAAAGCCATATGCAATCAGAACAATCAATTCTAAATTATAGTACCTTTCACTCTGAAAATCAGCTCTCTGGTCTCTCTTTTTTTGTTTGTTTTTTCTTTTCTTTTTTTTTTAACTCCAGATTATAACAAATTCAACTACCTCCGTAGCATATGAAACAATGACATTGCCTAATATGTAATTTGGGAGGGAATTTAATGATACATCTGTCTGTTTTGACAAAGCGTAGTCTTGAAGTCTCTACTTAAAATAAAATCAGCAGATTGGCAGCGATTAAAAATGAAAGGCTATAAAAAGTTTAGGGACAAAAGCATTAAAGTCTAATAGCTCTTGGCTTATGTGCCAGCACTATAGTAAATATTTCTAGCACCAAATTTCTCTCCTGAAATTTCAGCATTAGCTAGTGCAAAAAACACCACCATTAAACACACACACACAAACATCTTTTATAAATATTAGCCAACAAGTCCATCTGGGATCCAATAAGACTGAGTATGCATAATATTTCAAGATATTTTATTAGACATGGATGATGAACATTATATTTCAAAGCAATAAGATAGGAACAATATTGTCGGGAGCTGCCACACAGGAATGAGCATGGACCCTTAGCCTTGAGCGATGGAAGTGTATGGGACTGGCTGCCAGTTTCAGCCCAGAGCAGGTGGACCCCACCTCCCCTCCACAGGGGAATGATGCTGTGGGAGTGGGCATCACCCGATGAAACTAGGCTACACCGCCCCTGAAACCCAATCCCTTGTCTCATTTGGGTTGAAATTTCTCCAATGTCTTTCTCCCCAATAAATAGAGGATTTTCAGGTAGCTCGGTCTCTTTTCAATGGACCCTTAAGGTCGAGAGCCATCCCTGATTCCTGCAAGCAAGAGGTATTTCTGTGTGTTGCATGCTCTTTTCGCCGTTTTCTAAAGTTATTGGTGCAGCCAGCTCTTGTGAACCCAGCTCAGGTCACCATCCCGGCCAGCTGGCAATATTACTACACTATTACTTGGTTTAAAGTGCCTCCAAAACCATTTAGATACTTCACTAATGTTATTTCTCCTGAGCAATTTGTTAAGGTATTTTGGAAGTTTGTGAGTTAGGATATTCTGAATGATCTTGTAGAATATAGCTGTGTAGTTATAGAATGTATTTCTATATGTTCTTAAAAGCTTTAGTATATTTTATACCTTGAGGCAACGTGTGGATCACAAAAAAAGATATTTTAAGTAAAATGAGGCATGGAATCACAGGAATTGCCAGTAACAAAATGGCATCCATAGGTTCTTATAAAACCTCAAGGGTATAAGCTACCACCTATGCAGCAGCCCAGACCATGCACCCTACACCCCTTCCCCAGCTGGTTCCTGGGACTTGCATCTCATCCCAATGCAGACCTTGGCTCCCTCCTAAGATTCATCTTCCATTGCCTTCTGGACCAGTCATACTTGGTATCTCCTTAGGTCTTCTGCTTCCTTTTCCCAACTTAGCCTACTTATATTACTGGAGTTTGTACAAATCTAGACTTTACATACCCCTTATCTGGTATCCTTTTACTAATTAAAAAATCCATTAAATGATTTGCACTATCATGAAAACTCACACTGCCTCTCCCAAGAACAACAAATGGGGACATCAAAATAAATTTACAGCTTTAAAAATGAGTTAATTGTATAAATGTCTAGAGGTGATTTGTGGTATGGTAAATGCAGACCCTTAAATCACTATAATCATAATTATTTCCCTAGAAGAGTTGTCCAAGCCTTCTAAGAAAATAACGAGAGGCAGAAGAGAAAATGATAAAGGAAATCATGTTTATTCATTTATTTAACCAGTAGGTATTATATACATACTACATGCCATGTCTTATGCTAAGTGTATTATAATAAAGTAGGGGATAAAAAAGGCATTCAAGTAGCACTTTACTCATGGTCTAAAATGACTATTAGAGCTCTACCTGTAACATATACACTCCAGACAGCAAGATATTAGGAGACACAAAGAAGTCAATGTCTCCTACCTTAAAGGGAGGAACTGTCTATGCTATCATTTAAAAAGCATTGACCAAATTTATCACATACTCACATTGAGTTGCAAGGGTGCTAGAGAAAATAGACTTTTTGCTATGTGGTCTGTGTCCATCTCAAAATTAGTATTATTGTTTTTAAGGAAGAAAAAGGACTATATCTTGTAAGTAGCATGCTCAGACACAGTACCTTCGTCTCCTTTGTATTCAATAGGATATAACCTGCCTCCAAGCACATAAAACACTCTCTTTAGCTTGTATAATAATTATGACAATAACAGAAACAGCTTTGTAATCCAAAAAGTGCCACGTGAATGTAAAGTATTGTGTTGAAAATTAAAAATTTCTATTAGCTGGTAATTCAGGAAATTGGTACTTTGAACACTTAGCATCTGAAAGGGGTACACAAAAAGACCTAGATCAGTCTTATTATATATTGACTTCTCTGCTAAATTATTTGTTTCAGATTTATTTGGTTGCTAATATTTGTAAAGTTTTAGAAAAAGACTATTTTTCTTTTTAAAACATTTAATTATTATGTTTGTGTAAAACCTCTGACCTTGGAGATTTCTTTCTAGAATGTACTGCACGATTCTCCTTACTTCTTAAAATGGCTCAAACATAAATTCATTTAGTCACTCACTTGATGCATGTCTATGGAATGCCTACTATGTATGGGTACTGTTCCAGATCCCAGATGATAGAAAATTCAATACCTTACATTTACACACACGCGCGCACATACACACACAACCCCCCCAACACACTTTCACAGAATTTATATTCTAGTGAAGAATAATTTTAAAAAAAAGAGCCCAGAGAATCCTGTTGTGCAATTTGTATGGATAATGCAAAAATGAACAAAGATATAAACAAAACCCATTTTACTTCAGTAATGATAAAGCAAGTATAATTTGATTGTAAAATAAAGATTACATGAAGAGAAAGGCACAATTTGCAAGGCTGAAAGAACATAAGTGTCTTTATGGTAAGGACATGATAAACAATGGAGGAAAAGTGTTGGTCAATATTAGTGAAAGAAGTGATTTGCCCTACCATGCCCCCAACCCCACTGGAGATGGTGCAGGACATCTTGCTGATATGGGCATGGCTTGCTGTGATAGGGGCTCAAGAGGTGAGAACTTCCACATCCACCAAAAAGGGCAAGTGAGCAGAGTCAAGGTCACCCCACTGCAGACAGCAGTTGGCAGCACTGAAATGGAGCTGGAGCTGAGCAGAAATTCCCAGCCAAGGAAATTGACTCATCCATTTTTACTTATTGTGCAACTGGGGCTAGAGATAAATAAAATACACATGGTTCCTGCCCTCATGTAGTTTCTATTCTGGAAGGGTTGTGAACATTAAATAAAAACAAAAATAAATATATATCCACAAATCATATATAGAACCTCAAAAGAAAACACTGATGAGTAGTTATGATACGGACCTGAGTATAATTGGCGTGAGGCAGGAGGCAGAGGGTGCAAGATACATTTGTGCACAGAAAAGAATGATGAATAGAGCCAAGTGTGGTGGCACACGCCTGTAATCCTCGCGGTTAGGAAGGCTGAGGCAGGAGAATCATGAGTTCAAAACCAGCCTCAACAAAAGTGAGATGCTAAACAAGTCAGTGACTCTATCTCTAAATAAAGTACCAAATATGGTTGGGGATGTGGTGGTTGAGTGTGGTCACTCGGTGGTCGAGTGTCCCTGAGTTCAATTCCCATTCCCCCCACACACACACAAAAAAAAGGATGAATAGACCATAACTGGGGGAAAGCATTGAACCATAAGACATAACTGGCAACAAAAGAGATTTTGGAGATTGAATCACTAAAAAAATCCAGTCTCCTCATGCAGGTGACTCATTTAAATTTTGCTGTATTCTGTGGAACATTCCCCCATACTTCAGTTTTGTTTTGTTTTGGTGCAAGGGTGAAACTCAAGGCCTTGAGCGTGCTCAGCACAGGCTCTCTGTTGAGCTACAACCCCCAGCTAACTTTGGTCAAGCTTAATATGTTCCCTAGTGCTCATATGCTGGAGCCAGCTCATACTGCCTCACCAGAGCCCAGGGACTCATCTCCCCAGCTGCGCATTCAGCATTTTCAATATGGTGACTTAAAGTTGGGAAAAGTTTGGGTATTTTCTATATGGAAATCAACAAAAGCCACAGAGCTGGCTGTTAAACATTTACCAGCACAGCACTGCTCTCTTAACTAATGCCAGGAGAGTTATGTGGCAAACGACTAGAAAAAAGCAATAAAAATTAGAAGTTGAATTAAGCAATTTTGCTTTAAATTTGATGCAATATTTTGTATCATTTATTTAGTGGGTTAACATCTTTCTAGAGAAAGCATCGAGGTTATTTTGGGAATGAAATAGAATAATCACAGTTTGTTGTATCTATAATAATTGGCTTAATAACAATGGTCCCACGATTTACCCAAGACTGATAATATTACTTACGAAGGTAAAGTTGGCAACTCTTTAAAATTGCATCACATTTCATTGATTTGTATTACTTTTTAAATATTCAAATTTAATCATTCAAAAACTATTTGCTGATTAGAGATTATAATTATTGTGCCGAGCTCTGTATAAAACACACCAAAGAAAAATAGCAATCTTACACCTCAGCTTTTTTTTTTCTTTTTTCTGCATTATCAATAGACATGGAGGTGAGATTCACTGTTGTATATTCATATATGTATACAGAAAAGAAAATTTAGGTTCATTCCACTATTCTTCTCTTTTCTCATCTCTCTTCCTTCCCCCTCAACGATCTTCCTCTATCCCACTGATCTCTCTTCTCTTTTCATAGGATTTCCTGCCCCCCACTTTTATTCTTTTTTCTCTTTCTTTTTCTTTTATTTCCTTTTTCCCCTTATTTGCCACTTGCTCTCACTTCCACATATCAGAGAAAACATTCAACTGTCTGACTTGTTTGACTTAACCTGATATTCTCCAGTTTCATCCATTTACCAGCAAATGCCATAATTTCATTTTTCTTATGTCTGCATAACACTGCATTAGATATAGGTGTGTGTGTGTGTGTGTGTGTGTGTGTGTGTGTGTGTGTGCCACATTTTATTTATGCATTCATCTGTTGACAAACACCTGGACTGGTTCCATAGTTTGGCTATTGTGAGATGTACTGCTATACATATTAATGTGGCTGCGTCCCTACAGTATGCTATTTTTAGATCTTTTGGATAAATACCAAAGAGTGGGATAGCTGGGTTATACAGTGTTTCCATTCCTACTTTTTTGAGGAACCCCCATACTGCTTTCCAGAGTGGCCACCCTAATTTGCAGTCCTACTGACAATGTACAAGAGTTGCAACTGTTTTTAATTTAGTTGGAATGAGATTTTAAATTAAGAAATATAGATTAATTCTAGAGAAGGAAGAGGGGTGGGAGGGAAAAGAAGGGGGAAGGGGATTAGCAAGGACGGTGGAATGTGATGATCATCATTATACAAAGTACACGTATTAAGACTAGAATTGGGTGTCAACACACCTTATATACAAACAGAGATATGAAAAATATATGTGTATTAAGAATTGTAATGCAAAAAAGTACATGTGTAATGGTATAAATTGTGAACATACTTTATATACAGAGATATGAAAAATGTGCTCTATATGTGTAATAATGATTGTACTGCATTCCACTGTTGTATATTTAAAAAATACAATAAGAAAGAATTATTTAAATATTGAAAGGCTGCAAGTTAGGGGGTAAATTGTAGATAAAAATGTAGTCCATGTAGATAAAAAAGCTGAGGGAAAGTAGGCCTCACTGAGGGGTTGAAATGAGCTGGGTTATCAATGATGTGTACAATTTAATCTGATTATTATAAAAACAGTATAACTCATTGCTACTGCAGCCAATCTGGAGAGAGTATAGAAGTTACTTACAAAATTAAATATACCCTTGCCATAAAACCCAACAATTGTACTCTTGGGCATTTATTCCAGACAAGTGAAAACTTACATTTGCCAAAACCCTGTACACAGTTGTTGATGGTGGCCTTTTTGATAAACAAGCCACAGTTCGCTTAGCCACTTACCCTTCCCTGAAGCAAACAGCTAAGTGGCACTGCTACACCATGAATATAACGTGGTTAGATCTCAGGGAATTGGGCTGAGTTGTAGAAAATGCAAGCTCAAAGGATTACATATTGTATTCTGTAATTTTACAGATTACATACTATAAAAATGAGCCCATTTTTGTAGCATTCTCAAAATAGCAGAAGTATAGTGCAGAGAACCGTCACATGGTTCTTTGGGAGTAAGGATGGGTAAGGGAGGAGTGGCTGCAGCTCTTAGCAGGATAACACAGGGATCCTTATGAGAAATGGTTTTGCGTTTGACTGTGGCAGTCACATGAATCTATAAATGTAATAAAATTGATAAAAACCCAAACACACACACAAATCAGTGCAAGCGAAGCACTCATTTGTCAATTTCTTGTGTGTAACTTTGTACCACTGCTTTTCAAGATGCTACCATTGGGAAAACTGGATAAAAGGCAGGTAAGGAACCCCATTTCATTTATTCCAATTGCATATGAATCTACAGTGATCTCAAAATAAAACATCTACAAAAATCCCAACATAATAGTAAACAGGAAAGAGAAAATGAGCTCCATAATGCCTGCATTAGCCATTACAACATGGCCATTCCTTTTACTGGTATAGGAGGTAGTTGCATAAACACAGAGAATAGAATGGGGCTCATTAGAATGTCTCAAATAATAGTATGTGCTTCTAGAAGACAAAAATTTCAATCTTATTTTCTGAAAATGTGAAAAGAAAATTGTCCAGAATCACATCACTGACTCGATTTCTGTTCTTACTTGTTCCACATTTGATGAGTGCTCCATTTCACCTACATCATCCTTGGCTCTGCTGAGAAGAATAGCCTCAAGATTCATAGCAATGACATCAGGTTGTCACTTACAGTAGAGTGTATCAAAAGCAGAGTGAATCCTAAAGTTCTGGTCTATCTTTTGTGTTGCAATATAAATTTTTAGTTTCAGAATAGCAGAGAAATATATTATTCATTTGTTAAAGTACAAACTCATGCACTAATCTGTTAGGTTGTAAATAAGAGTTATGAAGATTGGATTTTTCTATATAATGACCATCACATGCATATACATCCAAAGAGTGCCTATTTTAAGTTTTCCTATACGTAGAATTCACTGATGAAACAAACCACAAATT
Organism: Spermophilus citellus; assembly: GCF_964194105.1. Taxonomy (NCBI): domain Eukaryota; kingdom Metazoa; phylum Chordata; class Mammalia; order Rodentia; family Sciuridae; genus Spermophilus; species Spermophilus citellus. Next base: position 96,515,511 of record NC_138188.1, on the reverse strand, counting down.
TCACATTTGAATGTTCTCTCCTTTGTAGTTCCAGGTAACATTCAAAAGCCACAACTTAGTTTTAGACCCAGAGCAAAAGGTTTATGGCCATGTTATTCAAACAAACACATGTTGCTGTGAAATACCACCCTGACCAGGCCATCTGTTTATCTGGATGATTTCATTTAGTACACAGATCTGAAGGATAAATCAGCTGCTTTTTGGCATACGAGAGGCCTACAGAGAAGGCCAAGTCTGTAATTCAGCTTCTGCTCATCACTGGTCAAGCAAGAAGGCCTAACAGAAGGAAGGGCAAATGGCTGTTTGCAAGCAGCCAGCCCTGGGCTCTACTCCTTGAATTCTTCAAGTTAGATTAGATACACATTGAACATGTGTCTCTAAATCTTCTGTAAGCCAACCTGGTATTTTGTGGAGATCTTTGTTAATTTGGTTATACCATCAGCTAGTTTTCATGTTCTTGCTTTCAAAGCCAAGGTGTTTAAGATCTTAGTTCAAAAGAGAACAGGTGAGTGGTAGAGCACTTGCCTAGCATGTGTGAGGCACTGGGTTCGATTCTCAGCACTGCATATAAATATATAAATAAATAAAGGTCAAGAAACAACTAAAAAACATTTTTTAAATGCTATTTTAAAAAAAGAATATAGTCAGTGTTAACTGACTGTTATTATGCTGTCCAGTAAATATCTTATGGCCTTGACAATAAACATAATTTTAAACTAAAAATCTAGAAATCAAATGCAATGCAGATATTACATCATTCACCTGCATGTCTTAGTGTAGAATGGTGTCCATGCAGGGACAGGGGAACTAATTTGAGACCTTAACAACCACAAATGCAGTTCTACCACTTTCTACTTATATAATTGTGGACAAGAATTGCATCTCTCATTACTAATAGGGCATTATGTAAAATTGTGGATGTATAACCGACGTGATTCTGCAATCTGCATTTGGGGTAAAATTGGGAGTTCATAACCCACTTGAATCTAATGTATGAAATATGATATGTCAAGAGCTTTGTAATGTTGTGAACAACCAATAAAAAAAAAAGAATTGCATCTCTCAATGCACCAGTGTCCTCACCTATAAAACACTGATAATAATACTACACCTACTTTATAAGAATTAAATTAGTTGGATTGGAAGTATGGCTCCATGCGTGGTACAGCGCTTGCTGGCAAAGGCCGTAGGTTCAATCCCCAGCACAGCAAAAGAAACAGGCAAACAAAATGAATTAAATGAACAGTCTTAGGGCTGTAATCCCAGGACTCAGGAGCTAAGGGAGGAGGAGGATCACTTGAGTTTAGGCAATCAGCCTAGACAACATAGGGAGACCTTGTCTCAAAAAAAGTAAAGAGACAGGAAAAAAAAAAAAAGCTCTTTGGGCAATGCCTGACATGTAGCAGGCACTAAATAAGTGTTAGCTCTCAGAATTATTATTACTGTATTACTGTGCATTGCTTGAAACCTTATATTTCATAGTCTGTGTCTGTCACTAGCAAGTTATTTTCAAATACCTGATTTCAATTTATTTCCTATCAGTTGTCTAATGAAACTATTTCTTCTTCGACTGTTTTACATTAAGCATGCCTGGGTGATCCTGGCTCTCTCCCTTCTTGCTTCATCAGCTTTCCTGGGTGATTATGCTTCAAATGAGGGAACTGATGACCTTCATGAGACCTTCTCAGGAAAGGCAGGTGAGCAAGTTCCAAGGGTTCTATCAATGTCAGGAAAATGGTGTTGCTGCTTTTTCCTGGTAAATCTACCCTCAGGCTTGATATTCTCTAGAGTTGTTGCTGCATTAAAATTCAGGCAGGGGTGGGGGGACGCAGGCTCCTTTTCTATTATAAAGATGATTAAGGACAGAAACTAGTTTATGTACATCTCCATAGAAAAAGAATGACAAGAAAGGTATTAAGATAGTCTCCCTCCTCTTCTTTAACTGGGAACTCATCAATTCTTCCATTTTTGTCATAACAGATTTTTTTAAAGAAATTTCCTTTTGGCTTTCTATTTTACAAAACAGTATCTTTAATGGTATTTTTTAAAAAAATCTGAATCTCAGCAGGACAGCAGTGTTCTTTGTAGAGAGAAAGGTGGAAAACTGTTCTCCCAAAGCAGAACAAGGACCCTGGGTGAAGTTTACACTGAGGGATGGACTTGAGCTTCTCCTGAACTCCCTGTGCTCAGTCTCCCCTCAGCTGCCTCAGGCACGGAGCATGGGTGCTCTCCATCACCTTCTTGCAAAGCAAAGCCTCCAACCCCCTCCTCCAAGACCTGGAATTGGTGGTGACCATTCTGGGCTTCATTGTCCAGCTCAAAAACAGCATCAGGCAAAGGGGTCAAGGAGGGGTTCGTCCCACCCAGTTTGGCTAAGAACATATCTTTAGATTCTCTTCCAAAGCAAGGAAACTAGAATAAGGAACTACCTTTAAAAGGGTATCCTGGAACTTTTCCTTTTTTCCCTAAGAAAAAATTCCTGAATTCTCAGGCTATTTCAGATTCTGACTCACATTGCAACATCCGTGAGGTAGCTGAACCCTCCTGAAGTTTATGAAAAAATAGTTGACACTCAAAGACAGAGTTTAGAGGTTGAGCTGGCCTTATATAGAAGAGGGGGGTCTCACACCCAATGAGGCACAAGAGGATATGGGAGAACCCTGAATTCCCTCCATTGCCCTCACTCTCATTAGAATTGACTATTTAGATATTTGCCAGAAGTAATTTTTAATGATTATGTGCTTGTAATAAGGACAAAGTTATAAGAATGATAAAATACATTTTAAAGTTTAAAAAAGTATTACCTCCCCTCCCCCTACAAAAAAAATCCCTAACTGATAAAAGGGTTAGTTAATATATTATGGTTTCAACATAAACATATATTTCTTTGATAGTAAATTTAATTAATAATATTAGCCTTGCTTTAGTAAAATATAAAATTATGTTTTACTCATCTAAAGTCACAGTAGGTAGCCATTAAAATTATATTGCAGAATATTTATTTTTTATTGGCTCTTTTTAGTTATACAGGTTAATATAATCATTTTGATAAAATTACACAAATATGGAATCTATCTTACTCTAATTAGGACCCCATTCTTGTGGGTGCCTATGATAGTGGGATTCACTTAGGTATTTTCATATATGTACATAGGAAAAATATGTTGAATTTATTCCACTGCCTTTCCTATTCCTACCCTTCTCCCCTCCTTCCCTTCCCTTCATTCCCTTTTGTCTAATCTACTGAACTTCTCTGCTTCCCTTCCCCCACTTTATTGTGCCACAAGTAATTTTTAACTTGAGATGAATTTTTTCTGTCTTTAGTTGACCTCTGAACAAATGAAATTATCAGTGAAAAACAGGAGTATATACCTCCAATTCTTTTCCTGCTCATCAAATACATAGTGTAGTAAAAGCTTGGAAGTGGAAATATGTTCGTTTGGGAGTAAACTTGGAGATATCTGAAAGCTGTTTCTTGATTCATGGGTGGCAAAGTCTTTAGGCGCCAAGTTCCCTTGGGATAAAGAGTGGGAAGGGATAGAACTGCTGCCAAATTTAGTTTAGAATATTGTGACCTGAGTGGGAAGGAATCCCGGGAAAGCCCTCACGGGTTCTCCAGGGCTTTCTCAGGATAGTCAGCCATGAATGCGGTAACCATAAGAGCCAGATATACTGGGCCAGCTTAATTTCATGCATTTTTTCCTCAAAAGAAACATTTTGACTAAATATAACTAAATATGATCTAATTTTTATATTGAAAAGTTTTTTTCAAAGACAAATTAGGGAAAAGTGTCCTTATCCCACATGTTCTGGTTTGAGGTTAGGAAAACATAGCCTTTACAGTAAGGAATGCATAAGTCAGAGCAACTCAAAGCTGGATGCTTAGGGAAGAGAAGTGTTGCTGAGCTTCTGAGCAGAGACTATGCAGGAGCCCTGGGGGCAGAGCAACCCTTGCCCACCGCAACCCCAGGAAAGAGAGGCAAGAAGTTGGGAGAGCCTGCCAAGTGGCCTTCCAATTGCAGCAGGTCAGCTGGAACAGGGAGGAAGGTAAGATCCTGAAGCAATGGTTTACACTGTAGCTGCACTAGGACTCAAAAAATCAAAACCACATGTGGGCCTGGCCCGAGAAGGCGCCTGAGGTTTGCCTCCCTCCTCATTTGCCTGCCTGATTATTCCATCCAGCTATCATTCTCTTTGTCCTCACACAAAAGTCTTCAGGGCAGTTCCTCTAGGAAGTTCCCCAAAAAAAGTTTCAATAAAAATAAAATGATTTTTAAAAGAGAGTTCAAATCATTCTCAGAGTTCAAATTGACTTTCAGTTTTCCTAGACCTGCCCTGTGTTTGTTTGCAATTCCTTTAGTGAGAGCTTCCACATTCCTGTGGACATGGTTGAATCTGGGGAGGACCTGGTGCAGTGGGCCTCATCTGCACACTCTGGAATTCTGACAAGAATTCAGAGAACTCCAAGGTTAAAGTCAATTACTCAGTTCAGTTCCAGCGTATTTTGTTGCATGGGGTTCATCTCAAAAAAAGACAGTTTATACCATTAAGATTGTCATGCTCAAACCCTTGATTATTTCCCTTTGAACATGAGAAAATGTGAGTTACACACATAAGAAGCTGACAGGGTATAACCTCTCAAGTAGTGTAAGAGGAAAATTCATTGAGAGATGGACACTATTTCAATCTCCTCCTGTTAACCCCTGGGGGCTCTCCATCCCTCAACAAATCCAGTTGCTAAAACATATTTACATTGAACTCTAGTCTAACGACTTCTGTGTTTTTAATGCTATTTTTGAGGCTATAGAAGTAACACATGTTGATTACAGAAAAATCTGAAAAGACACAGAAACATAAAAATAAAATAAAAATCTATTTTAATCTCAAGGAGCTGTGCTGCTAACACTGTAATATATGTATCTCAGACATATTTATACAACACACACACACACACACACAGACATAAACATAACCCATGTACCTCCTGTACCAATGTGATGTAAATGGCATGACAATACAGTATTTTGAATTTTACTGTTTTTCCTCAATATTATTAATATTTTCCATATATCAAAATAGTCTGAAAGTGTTTCAGTGGCTACATAACACCTCACAGTATAAAAATATCATCATATACAAATGTTTCTCTATTGGTGATATTTCATTTTCCTATATTTGCTGTTTTAAATGCAGTCAGCCCTGGTGTCTATGGATTCCACTTGTACAGGTTCAACAAATTTTAAGACTTAAAAGACATTAGGAAAAGCAATCTGTCTATAGTGATCACATACAGATTTTTTCCCATGTCATCATTCCCTGAACGTTACATTGTGACAACTATTTACCTGGCATTTACAGTGTGTTCAATGTAATAATCTAGAGGTGATCTGAGTTATATGGGAGGATGTGCATACATTGCATACATGCAAATACATGCCATGTAATCCAAAAGACTTGAGAATCTGCAGATTTGAGTATCTGCAAGGTAGAACCCATCCCCAGTAGGTATAAGAAATGACTGTGATAACTTAATAAACATTGATACATGTATCTTTGATTATTTTTTCTATATCTTCAAGGTAGATTGCTAAATGGGAAATTACTGAGTCATGGAATATAGACTTTCTTTATAGAAAGATGTATTAATTTACTTCTCTAGAAACAGTGAATGAGAGCATTAATTTATTATCTCATTTTTAATACTGAATATAATTCAAAAATTCTTTCTTAGTATAAAGATTGTAAAATGGTCATTTCATTGTTGTTTAAAGTCTCATAACATTTAAAAGGTCTCATTTTTCTAGAAAAAAATATGAAACACAGTTAAGTATATAGCATATTTTCTATAAACCATCTCTGAATCTACCCAGAGGGTCTTCCTGAACTATCATTAAACAGAACCATTTTTTGGTAACTGTGGGGGTTTTTTAGTGTAACTCTTCAAGAGAAACTCATCAGTCCATGAGGGTATGCTTTGCAAAATCAGTATGTTGAAGAATCCTGGCTTCAAAAAAAGATGGGCAGGTCCCATTCAGGACACAGGATGCTGGGAAATAAGTTGTTGGAAGATATAAAAGAGTCTCAGAGGATGTGGAAGGGACTGAAACAAACACTGTCTAACAGCTCATTTGGCTGAGATGTTTTTAATGAGAAGAAAGCCTGGAGAGATGCTAAAGTGGGAAGAAATCATTACGCTCTCTTAAAACAGCGGATGCCAGAGTGAGATGCTAGAAATGACACAGGTCAGACAAACAATCTGGTGAGTCAGCCTCCTGTCAAGCAGCAGGTGGTGGTGAAAGGATGACCACCTAAGAATTTCAGAACATGCCATCTGGGGGACAAGGTGTCCACTCTGAAACAGGCAGAAGGCACTTGGTATTGAGGAGTTCCTTGAGTGACCCCTGGTGGGTGTCCTTGACTCCCCATTGAGTACAGAGAGCTAAATACATTGTCTACCCAAGCATGAGGCCAGGTCAGTGTGTTTCAACATAAAGAGACAGACTCTGGGCTCTTAGCTGTGTTTCTGAGGAAGGACCAGTAAAGGGGAATAGAACTTTGCATGCTTTGAGGATCTGGACAAGTTATTGGTCAGGTCCATGGACCTAGATATCTAAACGTGAGGTCACTTACTAGAGTTGACTTGCAGGTGGATGAGGATATACTAGAGACCTATGACCCCAATTCCATCCAGTCCTCTAAAAAGGCTTGATATTGTCTGGAGCCTGCCTCTCGGTGAGGCTGAGAGATCTTGGCCATGGTATGGGGAGACTGATGTGACAAGGAACCAACCATCATGAAAGCAGACAAGGAAGCTGCTCTCAAGGACACCCTAAATGAAACCCAGAGTATCACATTTCATTCTCACCATCCAAGCTCACAAAAAGGTGGAAACTTCACATGATAAATTGCAAGAGATTTATGGGTAAGGAGAAGAAATAAGTATTACAAAAGGTTCAGTAGGGAATGAGCAAAACTGCATCCATTAAAGTAGGGAAATAGGAAATGAAATGAGCAGGCAAAGTGAAGTGTGCTTTGATACTGGCATGGGGGACTGGAAAGCAGGAGAGAGGTTCATAGGGACATATTCTTCTCAAAGGCTGCTAGTAAATCAAGAGCATGAGATTAATGATGACTTTAAAATGGCTAAGGGATTGAACTGATTTCCTTAATCTGTCTTTAATAAGAGAAATGGAACCAAGCAGTCGTTTCAATTAAGTGGTAATGTAGAGTTTGCAAAAACATCCACAGCTGGTAAGAAAAACCTGGAGCCTGTATAAATATTCAGCTCAGCAGGTCTTGATGACATTCATCCTTAAAAAATGATGTCTACAAATAATCCATATAATGCAGAAAACGGGTAGGCAGAGTGAGGAGCCAGCAGCAGGGGGCAAGAATGAGAGAATGCAGCCTGCTATTGAGTACCTACTGAGTACCTACTGAGTGCCATTCAATGTGCTATACAGCAGACTTTACACATGACATATGTGAGCCATTCTCATTACAGTCCTAGGAAGTACACACTCCAGGAAATATATTTCAGGATACGTTGTTAAGAAAAATCAGTAGGGAGTTGTGAATAATGGGTAGCATCAAATGCTTTCCCACATTAAAAAAAATTTTTTTGAGGTACTGGGGATTGAACCCAGGGGTGCTCTACCACTGAGCTACAACCCCAGAGTTTAAGTCAGAGTCTTGCTGAGTTTCCCAGGCTGACCTGGAACTTCTGATCCTCCTGTCTCAGCCTCCCAAGTAGCTGGAATTACAGGCTTGCTCCACCAGGGCCAGTGCCTCGTGTCTTTAACATGGTCAGGACAGGTTGCCAGTTCATCATGAGATAGCTAATTTGAAGAGAATATGTTGGGTTTTGTTCAGTCTGACAGACACCTGAACACATATTACATATTTCACCTGTGTTGGGTTGGGGATGCAAGTTGAAAAAGTATCTTTATCCAGTCCCTGTCTTTGTAGTGTTTATGAACTTATGGAAGCAGCAAAAATAAGTTGTAAAATAGTGTAAGCTAAATTGTTGGTACAAGCTCTGAGGGTCAAGCCAGAGAACACAATGCTCACACAGACTTTGAACATGAGGAAGAAAGACCTCAGGAAAGTGGCACTTGGAATAGGCTGTAAAGATGGAAAGATCTAGGCAAAGAAGAGTATTGCTTTCCTTACAGAGGTTAGAATAGCAGTTAGAGTGCATGGGGTGGGGAAGATGGTAAATAGGCTGATTGGTATGGAGAAGGCAGAACGGGAAGAGGAAGGAATAAAGCAGGTAGGAAAGATGCCGAGCTGCAAACGTTTAGAATACAGGAAGAAAGGAACAGAGCCCAATTTGGTCAGCAAGGAGTTCTGGGTGAGCTTTGAAGAGTAAGGGAGTGACATGAGGAGAGGGACTTTCTAGGAAGACAGGTTCGTTCGGCATTGAGAATGCAGAAGGGATAGGAAATGGATTTTTAGGAGGATGGGCCTTCAAAATCAGCTCCTCACTTTCCTGCTGCCAGTGTGATTTAAGCTCCCACAAACTCTCTGCTAGATGACTGAATTAGCCTCTCAACTGGACTTCCTGCTGCTGTCCTTACCACCTTTGGATAATTTTGACAGGGCAGCCAGAGGGGTTCTGTTAAAGCATAAGCAGATCAGGTCACCACTCGGTTGAGAACCTTTCAATGGCTCCTATCTCAAGGAGAAGCCCAAGTTCATGCCACATCACAAAAAGCAGTGCCTGTTCCAGCTCTCACTTTATATTCCTCTTAGACTTCATTTTCTTTGCCCTTCATTTATTGCTGTTCACCAAATATGGTTGACAACAGTCCTACTACAGGATCTCTCCGCCTGCTACTCTCTGCCTAGATAATTCTTTCCCCAGGTGCATCATCCTTCTCCTTGAGATCTCCATTTAAATATTACTTTTCACTGAGACCTTCTCTGGAAACCTTTCTAAAATTATAAACCCTCCCACCATTTTCTTTCTTTTTTTTTTTTTAAAGAGAGAGAGAGAGAGAGAGAATTTTAATGTTTATTTCTTAGTTTTCAGCAGACACAACATCTTTGTTTGTATGTGGTGCTGAGGATCGAACCCGGGCTGCCCGCATGCCAGGTGAGCGCACCACCACTTGAGCCACATCCCCAGAACAACCCTCCCACCATTTTCTAACCACCTTCCCAACTTTGTTTTTCATTCACACTTATTACACTGTAACATACAATTTATTTGAATTATTTTCTGTCTCTTTACCTCTTTATCTCTGAGGCAAAGGTTTTGTTTTAGTTTATTGCTATGTTCTCAGCACCTATAGCAGATTGTTATAGGCACAGAATCATATTTATTGAGTGGATAGAAAAATGAATGAATGAATATCACAGGTGAGAGAGGTTGAGGTTGCAAAGTAGATGCAAGCTGCATCAACTTTTTATTTCCATGATGTTTCTAATGAGGTTTTGAAACATGTACTTTTCCCTCTTCTATCTTTAATTATGCTTGATATTACTGCAAATTTCTAATATAACAAAACAATGAATTATAATATTTGTCATAAGGAATCTTGGATGCCCTTTTAAAAAAGAGTTCTTAAAGGGAATAGATCATATTAATATTGATTTTAGAATTATGACTAGTATTATATTAGAAATTTGAAGAATCTCTTGGATATGGAAATTGAAAATAAAGAAGAAAAAAGATATGAGGCAAGTGATATAAAGAAATATGTGAAAAATTAAGGAGAAAAAACAAGAATGAGGTAGATCAAACTTTTTCTTTTTTATTTTATTTTATTTTTTATTGGTTTTTCACAATATTACAAAGCTCTTGACATATCATATTTCATACATTAGATTCAAGTGGGTTATGAACTCCCAATTTTTACCCCAAATGCAGATTGCAGAATCACGTTGGTTACACATCCACATTTTTACATAATGCCATATTAGTGACTGTTATATTCTGCTACCTTTCCTATCCTCTACTATCCCCCCTCCCCTCCCCTCCCTTCTTCTCTCTCTACCCCATCTACTATAATTCATTTCTCTCCTTGTTTATTTTCCCATTCCCCTCACAACTTCTTATATGTAATTTTGTATAGCAATGAGGGTCTCCCTTCATTTCCATGCAATTTCCCTTTTCTCTCCCTTTCGCTCCCATCTCATGTCTCTGTTTAATGTTAATCTTTTCTTCCTGCTCTTCCTCCCTGCTCTGTTCTTAGTTGCTCTCATTATATCAAAGAAGACATTTGGTATTTTTTTTTAGGGATTGGCTAGCTTCACTAAGCATAATCTGCTCTAGTGCCATCCATTTCCCTGCAAATTCCCTGATTTTGTCATTTTTTAGTGCTGCGTAATACTCCATGGTGTATAAATGCCACATTTTTTTTATCCATTCATCTATTGAAGGGCATCTGGGTTGGTTCCACAGCCTAGCTATTGTGAATTGTGCTGCTATGAACATCGATGTGGCAGTATCCCTGTAGTACGCTCTTTTAAGGTCTTCAGGGAATAGTCTGAGAAGGGCAATAGCTGGGTCAAATGGTGGTTCCATTCCCAGCTTTCCCAGGAATCTTCATACTGCTTTCCAAATTGGCCAAATTATTTTGAAAACCTATATTCCAATAAAATAGAAGATAGTGAAGACATCGATAAATTTCTTAAGTCATATGATTTGCCCAGATTGAGTCAGGAGGATACACACAATTTGAACAGACCAATATCAATGGATGAAATAGAAGAAGCAATCAAAAGACTACCAACCAAGAAAAGCCCAGGACCTGATGGGTATACAGCAGAGTTTTACAAAACCTTTAAAGAAGAATTAATACCAATACTTTTCAAGTTATTTCAGGAAATAGAAAAAGAGGGAGCTCTTTCAAATTCATTCTATGAGGCCAACATCACCCTGATTCCGAAACCAGACAAAGACACCTCAAAGAAAGAAAACTACAGACCAATATCTCTGATGAACCTAGATGCAAAAATCCTCAAATTCTGGTGAATTGGATACAAAGGCACATCAAAAAAATTGTGCACCATGATCAAGTGGGATTCATCCCTGGGATGCAAGGATGGTTCAATATACGGAAATCAATAAATGTTATTCACCACATCAATAGACTCAAAGATAAGAACCATATGATCATCTCGATAGATGCAGAAAAAGCATTCAACAAAGTACAGCATCCCTTTATGTTCAAGACATTAGAAAAACTAGGGATAACAGGAACTTACCTCGACATTGTAAAAGCTATCTATGCTAAGCCTCAGGCTAGCATCATTCTGAATGGAGAAAAATTGAAGGCATTCCCTCTAAAATCTGGAACAAGACAGGGATGCCCTCTATCACCACTTCTATTCAATATAGTTCTCGAAACACTGGCCAGAGCAATTAGACAGATGAAAGAAATTAAAGGCATACAAATAGGAAAAGAAGAACTTAAATTATCACTATTTGCAGATGACATGATTCTATACCTAGAAGACCCAAAAGGGTCTACAAAAAAACTACTAGAACTAATAAATGAATTCAGCAAAGTGGCAGGATATAAAATCAACACGAATAAATCAAAGGCATTTCTGTATATCAGCGACAAAACTTCTGAAACGGAAATGAGGAAAAACACTCCATTCACAATATCCTCAAAAAAAAAAATACTTGGGAATCAACCTAACAAAAGACGTGAAAGATTTATACAATGAAAACTACAGAACCCTAAAGAGAGAAGTAGAAGAAGATATTAGAAGATGGAAAAATATACCCTGTTCATGGATAGGCAGAACTAACATCATCAAAATGGCGATATTACCAAAAGTTCTCTATAGGTTTAATGCGATGCCAATCAAAATCCCAATGGCATTTCTTGTACAAATAGATAAAGCAATCATGAAATTCATATGGAAAAATAAAAGACCCAGAATAGCAAAAGCAATTCTAAGCAGGAAGTGTGAATCAGGCGGTATAGCGATACCAGACTTCAAACTATATTACAGAGCAATAGTAACAAAAACAGCATGGTACTGGTACCAGAACAGGCGGGTGGACCATACAGAATAGAGGACACAGAGACTAATCCACAAAGCTACAACTATCTTATATTTGATAAAGGGGCTAAAAACATGCAATGGAGGAAGGATAGCATCTTCAACAAATGGTGTTGGGAAAACTGGAAATCCATATGCAACAAAATGAAACTGAATCCCTTTCTCTCACCATGCACAAAAGTTAACTCAAAATGGATCAAGGAGCTTGATATCAAATCAGAGACTCTGCATCTGATAGAAGAAAAAGTTGGCTCCGATCTACATATGGTGGGGTCGGGCTCCAAATTCCTTAATAGGACACCTACAGCTCAAGAGTTAATAACAAGAATCAACAAATGGGACTTACTTAAACTAAAAAGTTTTTTCTCAGCAAGAGAAACAATAAGAGAGGTAAATAGGGAGCCTACATCCTGGGAACAAATTTTTACTCCTCACACTTCAGATGGAGCCCTAATATCCAGAGTATACAAATAACTCAAAAAATTAGACAATAAGATAACAAATAACCCAATCAACAAATGGGCCAAGGACCTGAACAGACACTTCTCAGAGGAGGACATTCAATCAATCAACAAGTACATGAAAAAATGCTCACCATCTCTAGCAGTCAGAGAAATGCAAATCAAAACCACCCTAAGATACCATCTCACTCCAGTAAGATTGGCAGCCACTCTGAAGTCAAACAACAATGAGTGCTGGCGAGGATGTGGAGAAAAGGGTACACTTGTACACTGCTGGTGGGACTGCAAATTAGTGCGGCCAATTTGGAAAGCAGTATGGAGATTCCTGGGAAAGCTGGGAATGGAACCACAAACTTTTTCTTAAAGTGCTGTTATAAATAAACATGTTCAGGCCTATAGTGTTTTAGATCAAGAAAGAAAAAGCAGTTGGGATGGGGGTGGGGAAAGGTATGAGCCTGATCATCCTGCGATGGACAAGAGAGAAGCCGGACAGAGGCTCTGCAGAAAAGGCTTAACGTCCTCTGAGCATCCATCTGGAATATGAGGTTAGAGACAGGGAAGGTATGCGTGGATGGAACTGGGAGGCTTTTAAGACTTGAGGGATTAAGAAAGCGGGAAGGATAGAACTTCCATATGTGAAGCTGGTTTCCATCAGTCCATATATTTAAGTGTATAAGAAATACTGCATCTCTATTTCTTCTCCTCAACTTCTTCTAAAGCCATACCTCCATCCCAGCAGGCGAGCTGGAAATCTATAGCTGTTTTTTCAAGTGTTCTGTTTACCTTCTTTAGTTCAGGGTTGTGTCAAAGTTGTTGCCCTACAAAGCGCCAGAGTGATGGTGATAGGGTAGCTATTGGAAAGTACTGCTCAGATCCTGCTATGGCAGGCCATGTGTCATCTCTTCAGGTCCACACTGTGCAGCCCTTGGTCAGGACTAGGACACAAGACAGTCCAGCCTTCCATGGTTATTCAGTAATCTCTCCCTCTGAGTTGGTCCTGCACACACAGGAAATACTTGCAACCACACGTTTGTCTATATTTCCTGTAGGACGTTTCATTCTGGAACATCTTTTTTAGTTTGAGAGGAATTGCCTCCTCTTCAAACTCTATTCTCGGAACAATAATTTCAGGCCTTCGGGAAAAATCCAGAAAGCAACAGAACAATTTCCCTTGAGATGAAGAAACATAAAAGTCTACTACCCCCTTGAATGAGAAACATATAGGGAGACTGTTTCACTTTTGCATCACTGAGTGAAATACCTGACAAGAACAACTCAGAGGAGGAAAAGTTTATTTGGAGCTCACAGTTTTAGAGGTCACAGTCCAGACGGCAGACTCCATTTCTCTGGAACCAAGATGAGGCTGCACAGCATCAGGGAGGGGCCCAGGGAAGAAAGCTGCTCACAGCTCATGTTGAAGTGAGGAAGGAGGGGGTGAAGGGGTCCCAGGAAATGCACCCTTCCAAGACTGTCTCCCACCCTGAGACCTACCTCCTCCAGCTACATCCCACCTGCCTACAGTTACCATCTAGTCAGTTTTCTATTATTATGCACAGCTGCTCATTATTTGAGTCATGATAATACTGGTTAAATTCTAAAATCAATATTGATAAGTTCTATTCCCTTCAAGAGCTCATTTTTAAAGTGGCATTTAAAGTTTTTTTATGAGAAATTATAATCCATTGTTTGGCTATTAGAAATCTTGCAGAACCTCATAGATACGGAAATTGAAAATAAGAAAAAGATATGAGGCAAGTGATATGAAGGAATGTGAGAATGAGAAAAACTGAGGATAAAAAAAAATAAGAATGAGGTGAATAAATTTTTTTTCTTAAATAAATTTGCAAAATGATAATGAGTAGCTGTGGAAAATTAATAGACAACTAAAAGTCAAATAGGAAAACCAGAGAAATTGCCTGGAAATTTAGGAAAAGACTTTCATATCTTGCACAAGAAAGCAGAGGTGAGGTCCAAGTCCAGAACAAAAACTTAGTGTTGATTTTCCAAGACAGCTAAATACCTAAACAAGGCAGACTTGTTATACCTACGAGGCTGGGGGAAAAATGGAACCCTGACACTTGGAATGAGAACATCTGAGAAGATGTCCTTGAAAATATTGAATTCCCAGAATCTCAGCATGACTATCTCATTTTGCCAAGGATTAAGGTGGTTCCTAGGATACAGAACTTTTAGTGCTAACACCTAGATAGCAACGAGAGCTGCTATTCACTCTATAAGTTCTCTGATTTCTCTGAACCTGCAGAAGGAATTACTCAGAGCTAGCACTTTGTGCTTGCTAGAAAATAATGCATCTCTCCCTTTCAAGACAGAATGCCCTTTAAGACCTATCCAGATTTCTCTTCTTGCCTTCCAGGCTTGTAACTAGGATTAAGTCCGAATCATCTAGGATCATGCTGGGCCTGATAAGGGCAAAAAGGAACTCTACTCCAAAGAAGCTGTGAGTCCTAGCCAATGTACACTGGCAGATGGCAGTGGGACTGGATTCTGAGATTGCTTGACTAAGGAGAGTTGGACCATAAGATTGGATAAAAGAGAGTTTATTGACTTGGGAGCATTCTCTAGAGATTCAGAATTTTCATCTTTGCAATGCCCCCAGGAGATGGTGTAACTTTGTTTCTAGGATGGCTCCTAGAAGCATGGAAAAAGCAATGACCCATACTGTGCAAAACTGGAATGCCAATTTCCCTGGCAGATAGAGGAAGAAGGGATTAAATAACACAGGGAAGTGGGATGTACTAAATATATTATATGTTATGTGAGCCCTGAAAACCCACCAAAGGATTATGTTCCACCAAAAGCCCCAGAGGAAACACCATTTGCCAAGACCACCAAGAATATGCTGGAGACTGGGGCTCCAGCATTACTAAAATGTTCCAGAATGATAAAAGATCCCCAAATGGTGATAAGAGTGGTGATATGACTCATAATAATAAAGACCAGGTAAGGATGTGCAATTGCTCAAAGTAAGTCAGTGACATCAATTATCTTATAAGCAATAGGGTGGGAGGAGCAGCCAAGGGGCCTGACCTGCAGAGAGTTGGGGAGATGATGACAGTGGTTCCTAGACCAGCAGAAGCACCAGCAGCAGCAAGGAACTTCTTCGAAATGCAAATTCCCAGGCCCTCTGCAGACCTACTGAATCAAAAACTCTGGAAATGGGCCCCAGGCATCTGTGGTATAAAAATTCTTCAAGTGAGGCCAGTACAAGGTGAGTTTGAGATCCACAGAATTAATGGATCACAGCCTCTCAAAGATTTTACAGACAAGAAAAGTACTTATTTTGTACTATCAGAAGAAATGAGGAATGGTAATGAGGATGCTCATAGCAAGTCAATTTCTGGACTTGAGAGTTTTCAGAACCATGGTTGACTAAAGGCTACAGGCCCCCATGATGAAGGACCCTGAAGAAGCACAGTAAGTAAAGTACTCATGACAACTCGTCTAGTTCTTGACCAAAGAAAGCTATGGCCATTTACTAGGGAAAATGTAAGCTACAGAAATAATACATTTCATGACCCCTGGGTCCAAGTTGACTTTAATACCCAGAGTCCTTGAGTATCATTATGCTTTCCTTTCATTAGAGTGGGCACACATAGAGACTGGGTAACTGATGGAGCTCTGGCCAAGGTCTATGGACCCACCTAAAGGTCACTTAGCCAGTGTAAGATGTTGAAATACTTGATACTTGGCACAAGCTCCACATTAGGTCCTTAGCTTGTGGTTAACAGCTATCACAGTGGGGAAGACCAAGTAGAAATCCCTGAAACTGCCTTTCCATCTGAGCCAAATAGTAACAGAATAATAATAGAATATTCCTTCCCAGAGATAGGGCAGAAAATGTGCCACATGTAAGGATTTAAGGGATAATAGTTCCTATATTTCCACCCAATTCACCAATCTGGCCCTTAACATAATGATGTACACCCTGGTAGATGATAGTAAACTTCCACAAATTCAATTGAGTAGTGGTATCTTCTCTAGAGCAGAATAAAAAGGTCTCCAAGTTATGATATATGTGGCCATTAATTTGGTGAATGTGCTATTTTCTATTGTGATCTGAAAAGATCAGAAGGAGTTTACATTCATGTTGAATGGGTGACA
Source organism: Spermophilus citellus (assembly GCF_964194105.1). Taxonomy (NCBI): domain Eukaryota; kingdom Metazoa; phylum Chordata; class Mammalia; order Rodentia; family Sciuridae; genus Spermophilus; species Spermophilus citellus. The sequence goes on along the minus strand of NC_138188.1, from coordinate 96,498,904 downwards.
GTATACACACATAATTTTGACTCCGGATTATATTAACACCCCTGCCCTCTGTCATAAGATAATCCAAAGAGATCTGTACCCTTTAAACATCTCTTTGAATGTCTCATGTGCTAATTAGTAATATTATGCTTATAGAGCTAGATAAACAAGAAATGGCTAGTAGGCCAGAGACCTCAGCAATATTGTAAACTCCAGAGCGTGGGAGATAAATATGAAGATACCAGGTCCTGACATTGGATTTTTGGGAAAAAATATATATGTATGTGTGTATATATATATATATATATATATATATATATATATGTATGTATATATATATATATATATATGTATATATATATGTATATATACACACACACACACACACACACACACACACACACACACATATATATAATATATATATATATATATTTTTTTTCCCACAAGGGATTGAACTTAGGGATACTTAACCACTAAGCCACATCGCCAGCACTTTTAATTTTTTATTTTAAGATTGGTTCTCACTAAATTGCTTAGGGCCTCACTAAATTGCTGAGGATAGTTTTGAACTTGTGATCCGCCTGTCTGCTGGAATTATAGGTGTGTGCCACCATGCCTGGTGCATGTTTATTTTAAACATGTCAGTAAAATGTCTAAAAATCCAGTTGCTGAAAGTAACTGAAATATTTCCTCAAAAGTAAAAAATAATTCATTATACATTGTTCCTTCCTCCATATGGAAATGAAATACAAGGTCCGGGAGACCGCTTCAGGGTCTAAAGACAGCATATTTCACACCTGGGGATACTGCCCTGGCCTGTCTTTTAGGTGACCAAGAAGTCTTTCATCACCTTCATATAAGTGAGACTTGTAGCACAAAAGTGGTCTGTAGCATGTTCAGACAGAGCTCATGATGGGAAAAAATGCTTTAAGAACCTTTTGCAAGTTTTTTAAGGGAAAATCATAAAATAGGCCCCTAAGTTTCTAGAACCAGGCTAAATTCTTTCTATTGGAGAATTATACACCTTTTACAAAACTATAATTTTATTTTTCCTCATTTTGTATTGGTGCATTAGCATCGTACTTAATAGTGGAATTCATCATTACATATTTGTACATGCACATAACACAACAATATAATTTGGCCAATATTATTCCCCAGTACTTCTCCTTTTCCTTCTCTCTTTCCTCTCCTTAGTCTTATTCCTATACTCTCTAGGTCTTCAATTTTCATGAGACACCCCTTCACCCCAAATTTTCCTTTCTTTTCATCTCTAGCTTCCACATATGAAAGAAAACATATGATCCTTGACTTTCTAAGTTTGCTTTATTTTGCTTAACATAATTTTCTCAAGTTCCATCTATTTTTCCTGCAAATGGCATAACTTCGTCCTTCTTTATGGCTGAGTAAAACTCTACATTTTCTTTATCCATTCATACATTAATGGACATCGAGGCTGGCTCCATGTTTTGGTAATTATGAATTGTATCTGGTCTTGCTGCAGTATGGTGACTTTAATTCATTAGAACAAATACTGAGGAGAAATATAGCTGGGTCAGATGGTGTTCTAGTCTTGAGAAACCTCCATACTGATTTCCATAGTGATTGTACTAATTTACAGTCCCCAACAGTGTAAAACTCTCCCCTTTTCTCCACATCCTCTTAAGCATTTATTATTGTTTGCTATTTTAAAAAATTGTTTTTAGTTATTGATGGACCTTTATTTATTTATTAATTGTTTATGTGGTGTTGAGGATCAAACCTGGTGCCCCATACATGCCAGGCAAGGGCTCTACCACTGAGCCACACCCTAGCCTCTTATTGTTTGCATTCTTTTTTTTTTTTTTAAAGAGAGAGTGAGGGGGGGGAGAGAGAGAGAGAGAGAGAATTTTTAATATTTATTTCTTAGTTCTCGGCGGACACAACATCTTTGTTGGTATGTGGTGCTGAGGATCGAACCCGGGCCGCACGCATACCAGGCGAGCGCGCTACCGCTTGAGCCACATCCCCAGCCCCCTTGTTTGCATTCTTGATGACTGCTATTCTACCTAGAGTAAGATGAAATCTCTGTGTAGATTTGATCTGTTTCCCTAATTGTTAATGATATGGAAAATCTTTTCATATATTTGTTGTCCTTCTGTATTTCTTCTTTTGAGAAGCATCATCTTAGTTCATTTGCTCATTTAATAATGGAAGTTTTTTGGTGTTTTTTTTTTTCAGTTCTTTATGCATTCTCAATATTACTACTTAGAAGAGTAGCTAGCAAAGATTTTTCTCTCATTCTGTATGTTCTTTCTTTGCACTCTTAATGGTCCTTTGCAGTGAAGAAACTTTAATTTGATGTCATCTCATTTATTAATTCTTGACATTATTTCCTGAGCTTCAGGGTTCCTACTGTGCCTATATGTCAGAACGTTAAGCCTGTTTTTTTTTTCTAAGAGTTGTGTCATTTATGATCTAATTCCTGCGTCTTTTGATTTGACTTTTGTGCAGGGTGAGAGATGAGGATCTTTTCTCATTGTTCATCATAAGGATAACCAGGTTCCCCATTGGTTAAAAAGATTCTTTTCTCCAATTTATGTTTTTGGAACTTTTGTCAAGGATCAAATGAGTATCTGAGTGGATTTGTCTGTGTGTCATATTCTGTGCTATTGGTCTATGTGAATGTTTTTATGCCAGTCTCATGCCATTTTTGTTACTATGGCTCTAGTATAATCTGAAGTCAGGTATGGTGATTCCTCTGGCATTGCTTTTTTTTGACTTAGAATTGCTTTGACTATTCTAGGCATTTTATTCTTTCAACTAAATTTTAGTACTGTTTTTTATAGTTTGGTGAAGAATATCATTGTTGTTTTGATGGGGAATGCATTGAACCTGTATATTGTTTTTGGTAGTATGTCTATTTTTACAATATTAATTCTGCCTATCAATGAACATGGGAGGACTTTTCATCTTGTTTCTTCTTCAATTTCTTTCTTCAATGTTCTATAGAAAAAAAAATACACTGTTTAAAAAACTGTCCATCTTTTTGATCCCTAAGGGACTATGAGTTATCTGACCCTGATAGAGATGTAATACCTCATTATAGAAAACTAATTAACCACGTACATTACGCATCTAGAACTTCCCATCATGAGCTGAATTTCCTCAGAACCCACCAACACACAAGGTTGGGCAGTCCCAGCAAAAATCCATTCTAATATGGAGATATTACCTCAGGACTAAGCATGAGCAGGACCAGAAGGTATAAGTAAGTGGCCTAAGACTTGGTGCACACCTCTACTTGGTGAACACTTATTTTACCCTCCCTCAGATCATACTTATATGGAAGTTCCTTGGCAACTAGCTATCTGAGGAACTTGGTTTAGGGAGGTATGGTTTGAATGTCTGTCCTCTTCAAAACTCATGTTGAAATTTAACTGCCATTGTAATAGAATCATTGGTGGGATTGGTTCTATCATAAAAGTTTGGTTATTCATTTCTTTCTTTGCCCTTCTGCCTTCTTCCATGGGATGAACAGCAAGAAGTCTATTGCCAGATGCTTTCCCCCCTTCTTCTTGGTTTCCAGTCTTAGAACAGTTTTAAATGAATTACTCACCCTCACATATTGTTAAAACAGTGCAAACTGGATTAAGACAGGAGGTGAATGAAAAACAAAAATGGATGGCAACTACATTGCAGAACCACTTAGGAATGGTCATGAAACATGTTGAAAAGGAAAAATCTTCCCAATGGGCAGAGCCTCAAGAGGTGCACATGGTTAAATACTGTATAAAGAGTGGCTGTGGTTAGTGTGGGTACACACACACACACACACACACACACACACACACACTCTTCTGGGAATGGTTAACCAGGAGGTTTCTTGTCCAGAAATATGGAAGGACAAAAATAGGAAGACTTGGGGCAAGGGAATCTGAGCTAGAAGCACAGGAGCAGACATATGTTAATGAACAGAAAGGGCAAGGGTATTTATGTCACAATTAACAACCACCAGAAGGAACTTGCCCAATAGAAGAGACACAATACAATCAAGTCAATGAGTAACTCAGCAGGTTAGCATAGGGCAACCCTAGTCACCAGCCACCCTAGCATTGACATAATAGGCAAGTGGGTGGAAAGGCTCTTGGAAGGCGAGATGGATGCTGACTGGGCCCAACGGCGTGCATTCCCACTTTCAGGACTATCTCTGAACTACTTCCATCCAATACTCAACCTGCCAGCATTAGAGATCAATGTTGAGTCTTCAATATGGCACTGCTCCTTGACAGGTCTATTGATGAGTCCGTGACAAGTAAACTACATTTTGCTCCTTCCATTTGGAAGAGAGACTTCTTTTGAAAGGAATAGATACATCTACATGTTAGTTTGGCTTTCAATCCTGTGAGGTTTTAGCCAAAATCACTTGTGGAGGACTCAGGAATGTTTGACTTACTGGTACGCTCATAACATCAGATAAGATTTGGGGAGCCTTTTACAGCAAAGGAAGTGAATATATGTCTATGTTCATGAGATTCACTAGACATTTCACATATACTGTTCAGAAATTCAGACTGTGTGGCCCATGTTCAGTGACTGAATGAGGCAGAGTTAGGAGGACTGGACTATTTAACCTGAGTCTGATAAGCCATATATTTTGTAACACTCTCCCATGGGGCTGGCTGAAGTTTGTTGGGCCCACATAATTGTTTGATTATCCCTCTGCCCAATCCTGCTTCCTCCCCATCCTTTCCTCAGACATGGATTCCTAATACATACCCTTTACCAGGACTCCTTTTCACTCTTTGCTCTCAGAGAACCCAATCTGGTGAGCACCAATCCAGGTGTTGCCCTCTGTTGATGGTTGAATCCTGTAAAGACTATTTAGCAATCTATTTTGTACCCAGCAAATCAGCCCTGTCTTGCTGTCTTTACAATCTCACACTGCCTTCTTGGAAACAAGCAGCTGTGGAGAGTGGGATTGTTTGTATTCAGAATGGAGAATAGGACAGTGGCAGACATTTCTATAGTCTCAACTTCAGGATAAAATGAAAACACACCGAGGCCACATTCTTCTGGCCCCATATTCACATTACACTACTAGTAGTAAGTGATGCACTGGATCAGGGTATAACTGTAGTCAAACCCTTTCTAACATGCACAGGTGTTCCCATGGAGTTAACAAGGTTGACTTTGGAAAGCAGGATGATTCTAAGAAATCCAGGAAGTCTGGCTGAATTATAGCATTGGGTCATCTGTGCTAGAATGTCCTTTGCATTTTAGAAAACGCTTTATTTTGTCTATAGCTAAAAAAAAACAGGAAAGTTCACAGAGGAGTTACAGATTGTTCAAGTCCCTTTGCATAAAATCTTAAATTTGGAAAATCAATCATTTTGAACTCCATGTGAATGTCTCCCTGCAATTAATAGGACCACCCCTGCTATGTTGAACAATGAAACCTAGTGGCCACTTCTACTCAGCAAAGCTACTGCTTTCTTTGCTTTGAGTTAACACATAGGTCAAACACATCAATCCCTCACTTAACTTTGGGCCTTACCAGTATTCCTACTGGTGTTCATAAAAGGTAAGGGGAACCCTGGGAGACTGTGGTCATGAAGGTTGAAGTTATGATTTAGATATGTGGTGTTCCTCAAAACCTCATGTATGAAACAGTGAAAGGAGGTTTAGAGGTGAAATAATTGGGTTATGAGACCCTTAAACCAATTAGTGAATTAATCCCCCATAGTGATTAACTGAGTGATAACTGTAGGTGGGTGGAGTGTTGCTGGAGGAGGTGAGTACCTGGGGGTGTGTTGTTGGGGTGTATATTTTGTCCTTCTTGAGCAGAGCTCTCTTTCTCTCTGCTTCTTGGTGGCCATGTCTAAACTGCTTTTCTCCACAACACGCTTCCACATGGTGTTCAGTCTCACCTTGAGCACCAAGAAATGGAGTTGGCCATCTATGGACTGAGACCTCTGAAACCACGAGCCCCCAAATAAACTTTTATTCCTCTAATTGTTCTTTACTTCTATGACAAGATTGGTCATAGAAATAAGAAAGCTAACTAAAACAGTTGGATTCTTTTAAAATATAGTACCTACACTAATACCAACTTGGAAATGTATTAGATCAGAATTTCAAAAGGATATTTAAAGCAGATATGAACTGCTTATTTGCTGGATGATTCACCTTCTAATTTCTCTAGAGTATTCTTGTAGAAGATTTTTTCCCCTTTCAGTGTGCTATTTTAGCAGAAACAGAAATCTAAAGTTGAGGCTTATTTATTTATTTTTGGAGCTCCTGGAGAGAAGAAACTCACAGGCAAAATATCTGATCACATATTGCATATCTAACCATGGAGACAAATCTTTCCCCAATTATTTTGACTCTTACTTTTAAACTCTTGCACAAACCCATCTACCTGTATAGAATGTATTCATTTCTTCGGATACATGGCCATATCCCAAGTTTTCAATGCCCAACTAAAACACATTTTCCAGGAAGTTTTCTGGACAGGTCAGAAACATGTTCCCTTTTTTGATTTTATTCCAACATGTTTTTTTAGAAAAAAAATTGGAATAGGGAGTGTGCATGTTTCTTATTTCACTTTGTGGATATGTGGCTATGATTCCAGAATAATGAAGACTAAGAAAAGAAAAAACAATGTGAAGGGCAAATGTTCACTATGCCCCTGCATGCTTATAAAAGTCCAACCATGGTCTTTCAAGACATTAGCTATAATTACTGACTGCTATGCCAACCAATATAAAACACAGTGAGAGGTGTTTTATGTTAGGATGCACTAGTATGAGCTGGCACCAGCTGGCCAATGTTGTTGATGTATGTCCCCCTTCTCAACCTCAGGTTCAGCAGTGTGGGCCATTGCAGGAGCATGTACACCATGGCCATCAGCAAATGATAAAAAAAGATTAATATGTTTTTTTTTTCAAACCAGCAAGCTAGTTTATCAGCACTCTATTTCATTTATTTTTATTACTCTTCTACATCTTTTATAGACTCATGATTTTCCCTATGTTCTTCAATATGGAGTAAATTTATGATACCTATATTAAACTAATTGTCTAATTCTATATTCTAACTCAGAGGTTGGTTACATGTGGTGGAATATTGTTGTCTGCTTGTTTTTTACATGGCCTATGAGCTAAGAATGATTTTACCTTCTTAAAGGGTTGTATAAAACAAGCAAACATCATTAGCCTCCAGAAAAATTAAAATAACAAACACAATGAGATACTGCTTCATAGCAGGATAGCTACAGTAAAAAAAGAGAAAATAATAAGTGTTGGTGAGGATACACAAAAATTGGTACAGTACAGTTCCTTAACATGTTAAACCATAGAGTTGCCATATGCTATAGCAAGCCCATTCCTTGATGTATATGCAAGGGAAATAAAACTTATGTTTGAACAAAAAACTTGACACAAATGTTCATAACAATATTATTCATAATCATAATCTCTCCAAAGTACAAATAAACTCAAATGTCCACCAGCTGAAGAACAGATAAAATGTGGTATATCCATACAATGGAATATTATTTGACCATTTGAAGAAATAATATGTGTTGAAACATGGAAGAATTTTAGAACTACTATGCCAAGTGAAAGAAGCCTGTCACTAAGGGTAACAAATTGTACATTTTCCTTTATATGACGTGTCCAGAACAGGCAAGTTTTACAGAGACAGAAAGTGTAACGTTGGCTGCCAGGGATTTGAGGGAGGGATGTATTAAAAAGTAACTGTCTGAATGTGCATGGGTTTCTTTTGAGGGTGATAAAATTATTTTAGAATTTATTGTGGTAATGCATGCACCAGAACACTGAATTTAACATTTTAAAAAAGTGAATTTTATAATATATCAATAAAATAATATTTTCTAAAAAGTGGTTCCTAGACTTGGGATTGCACATACCAATAAAGCATCCCCCAAATTTAGGAATATACCACAGATACCTAACTTGTTTGTTTTGGGTAAAAAAGAACATGTATTGACCATCTACTATCAATATAAAGTTTATAAAAGAAAGGAAATTTTAATGCCTAAGATTTAATCAGTAATGAAGAATAATTTTTAACTGGAATGAATGTAGCTTCACTAAAACAATATTATTAATTTTCATAAATAAACTATAATATATAACTTACCTTGTTTTAAAAAGCATTTTTATATTGCTTGAAGCATAAAAGCTCTTGTTATTATTTTAAAAAAAGACTCAAGTATAGAAATAGTTAACATAGAAGATGTTATTTAAATCTTGAGTTTAATAGTTATATAATTAGGTTATGTGTTTTAATGATTGATTTATTGATAATGTAAAATAAAAAAAAATGAATGGATAAAACATTTTATTCAAAACATGTAAAGAATGATATATTCAAAACTCCAAAAATAAAAGACAATTTCTGGTAACTTAAAAATAAAGAATATCTAAAAAAAAACTCACATTAACATCTATTTAAAATACAATCTCAAATTCAAGGCTAATCTTTGACTTTCTCTATTTTACAACATCTGAGCTAGAATCTCCCTCTTTACCCATGTATACTCTGTTAAGTAACTGTTTCAATTCTAAAACTGAAAAATATAACTTAGGACAAGAAAGAATACATACTATTGATCACTTTCTAGACACCAAAATAAAAAGTTTAAGTGACTAGAAACTAATTTTCACTATGAAAAAGAAGTTAGTAAAACATTGCTTTTGAAAACAGTGGGTGGATTAGTGTTCTGATTTGAGCTATACAAATACTTATTTCTACTTGAGGACACTCCATATCATCCACTATGAATTTATACAGTACAGGACATTTGCAAAAAGCCTTCGCCCCATTTGTTAGTCAGGACTCACAATACCTAGCTGCAGTGAAACAGCTGAATTAACTTCTGCTTACACAGGGAGAACTAAGGCACATGGGAGACTTTGCCAGTGCCAGAGCAAGACCTCATTTGCTTCTGGCTCTTTGTGGAAACAGCAAGCTAGATGCTCCTTTGCGTCAAGGACATTAATTTATTTAATGGCAGGAATAAAATTCCTGGAATTCGTTGTGGGGGAATTCATTTTGGCTCCATAAGTAAAAAAGTTCAGAGCATGGATAAAGAAGAGGTTTCAACAGGCAAAAGGTTAGTGGGGAGAAAGTTAAAATGAAAATAAAGACTCCTTTCAGTCAGAGATCACTTTTCAGAAATAAAAACAGCAAAACAAGAATAGGAAAAAAAATAGCTGAGGAACTGTAGTTTCTCTTTTCTAAGCCAAGGGGCTTTTATAAAAGCACTTTCAGAGAAGGATCTCTCTTGAAGATAACCTTTATATATCTTATCCTCCCCCATGGCATAAACCCCTATGAGTTAGAGAGCACTAACTTACAGGATAAAACTGAGAAGTAAAGAAGTTAAGAGGTTAAGACCCATGAAGAGTGGATAGGCTGGAGCAGATGTTGTGTCTTAAAGCATTGGCTTAGTAATAGAAACAGAAGGTGGAGGATAAACAGAAACTTTTATGGATGGACAGTGGGATAATCCAGGGATCCAGTAGCAATACCAGCTACTTAACTTTTAAAAAAAAAATTATGAAGGATTTTGAATTTCAAGTATATAATTAAATCTAAGATGACAAATACTCATCTGAGTATTGAAATTCTCAGTTAAAGGAAACACATGCAATAAATTCTCATAAGGCTATGTGAAAAAAGCAGAGGCATACATGAAACAGTGTGGGCAAGTTCTAACAAATACATTTAAGACAAAATGCTGCAGCCTCTAATTAAAAATATAAGGAACAGTGATCCACCAATAAGACTCTAGGAATTTAATTTAGCCTGATCAATATGCTAGGGTGAATTAAAAAAAAAACTGGTCATTATTGGGAAGATATTGAAAACCAAAACAACAGTGCCCATTCACTTGGAAAACCATGTGCACTTCTGGGCTTCATAGCTCCACTGTGAGTTATGAAGGGAAATTAACCTCTGGAGGAAACACATAAAACACCTCTTCATGGCTGTCAGATACATATGGAGTAGGGCAGGCCACAGTTCTAAGTCAGTGTAGCAAATCTGATGTTTTGGGTTCCCAGGGAAGCTTTCCCTCAAGGTCTCCTCTAATCAACTTTCACAGTTAAATCCCATGCCATGGAAATAAATACAATCAGTGTAGGTCATGATACCAAGGATACTGCTGGGCCATGGGGGACTGGTCAAAGAAACTTCAAATGGTAGTGCTGGGAAAAACCATAAGAGGGCAACTGTTTGTTTATCCATCTTTAGAAGAAGCAAAAGATTGACTATAAGGCTGCTTTTGGTTTATCAAAGAGTATATATGGGGTGTCAACTCTGATCTAATAACTTGAAGTACAAAAAGGTATCTCCACTTGATCTGTCTCCTGTGTAACTCCTGTGCTTCTGGCAGCTGTAAACAACATAGCTGTAGAACAGAAACACCTAGAAGACGGGGCCCGGCCCAGTATTAATTCATGGAGATGTTGTTCTTTTCCATAAGTTTACAAGACACTGATATTCAGAAAACCTGGTTCTCTGAAACTCAAGCATTTAACACTAAATTTCACAGCAGGAAGATAAGAACATAACTAGTCACTTTATATAGATAATAGCCTTAGGTCCCAAACACTGATTGGGAACAATGGAATAGATTTATTCATAACCAACAGAATGGAGAATGTTTTATTTGTCAATAGTAGTTTCTCTTCTTTCTGAGATTCAGAGGGAACTTCTATATCATGGTTCCAATTGATAATTTATGATAAAAAGATGAATAGTTTCTTTGAATTATTTTACATTCTCTTATTCTAGTCTACTCAGTTTCAAACTTCTAAAATTGAGTTGAAACTTAAGTAGAGGCAAATAATTAATACAGAAATGGTCATACAGTAGTAATAAACATAGTATTTTACAAATTTAAGCTGGTAATGGAAATTTAAATATACCCCTCCTCCTTTCTCTCTGTTTCTCTCTCTCTCTCTCTCTCTCTCTCTCTCTCTCTCTCACACACACACACACACACACACACACACACACACACCCTGCGGGGAGAAGGGGCAAGCTGTCACTAAGAATAAATGCTGATAAATTTTCTTCAGCAAGTAGTTGACATTAGAGGTATGAAAACCTGAGAAATCCTTATACAATCATGTTACCTTGGGGGTAGTTGGTTGGTTAATGTTCGAAGTATCCCAATCAGGACTACACACTCCAGGGGCTTTAGCATTTGAAAAACTGTTCACTTAGAGATTATTTGTCTTTAGTTTAACACCAAAGACCTTGTTAATAAGTGAGTATTTTCAAAAGTCAAATTAGTGGCATTAAAGCTATGTGGAATGGCCTAAGTAGTATAGCGCACTCCGGCTCTCCATGAAGAAGCCTGACCTAGGATTCCTAACTCATCCTGTGCAAAAGTCAAATGGTCTACTGGCTGCCTGGCTGAAACTGCTGGGATAGTTGGATTTACTTCTAATAACTCTTTTAGGTAGGATGTCATTAGAATACCTTAAAGGACAGAGATAGACTCTTTTCAAGCTTACAGGACAGGTTGGATGGCTGTTCTGGTGACTACTTGCTTACAAACACACATGACACAGTGCTTAGCTTAAGACCTGAGTTCAGTGTAAAAAATCACCTGGTGAGGCTGGAGGAGAGGTAAACCCCACCACCACCAGCTATTAGAGGCTACTAAAACACCCAATAATTGTAAATGCCCAAATTGGCAGAGGCCAGCTTATCACTTGGTTTGATGAAAGAAACCCATGCATTTCAACAAAGGTAACAAGATGAATCCAGTTATAACCTATAGTTTAATAAGCTTGCAAGTATTATTTTTTAGTTAATAGGAATGAAAGTCCATGGTTCTATAAGGTCTGCCGAAGCATGACGGATGAATGCCTTGCCAGTCAAAAGCCAGAAGGAGACAAGCACAGAGCTGAGCCACAGGTGAGTCCCTGACATTTCTACTTCACACCCTTTCTATTCTTCTCCTAGTTTTCTACCAAAGGCACCTCTTTTCACCTGTCCACAATACCAGTGTTACCACCCCTGGGAGTTCAATGAAAGTGAGAAAAAGAAACAGAGCAGTAAGTGTATCAAAGAACTACCTTGATGAAAGATGTCAGAGAGAAGTTTGTGCCCACTAACACCCAACCAAGTAGGATGGAATGGGTTTGAGTTTTAGGTGTCATTTTGTAGCTGTGGATATGAGAGCCTTTCTGACTATTTAGAGAACATCAAAACCTAATTTAAAAAATGAGCATATCCACTTGCTTTCACCTTAATATTTCTTATAGTTTTCTTTCATGATTCCATGATCCTTCCTATACCTCTGCTTAAAAATGGGGAAAAAAAATCAAGCCAACTATATTTCCTAACACCAAAAGCAGGTTGGAAAAAAAGTAATAGCTGACTGATGATCAGCATGACCTATGGTGGTGGCCTGGTGTGTAATGTGAGCCTGTCTGTCCTCCTGAGGGCTCTTGCAAAGAGGACAAAACACCAGTCTGGTCCTATCCAATGAGGTAATTCATGTAAGGTGCTTGTTCTGGAACCTAGTTCATACTATGCACTCAATAATGTTAGTTGTTAGCAGTAACTGGTAAAACAAGAACCACCACTAGTTATAGCAACATGCATTTTTCCATTCTAGCTAAAGCTTAAAATCTACAATTCAGACGTGAGACTTTCCATAAGGGAAATACTTATTATAGTCAAAGTAAAATTTCATGTTGCTACTTGGTTCTTTCTGGGGACATTAGAGTTCTCTAAATGCTGGTAAGGGTGCCAGACATTGAAGTTCAATATACAATAGAGTGAAAGGCACTTGTTGGTTTGGAACCTTATAATTTGCTGTCCATGATCTCCTTGTTTAATTCTCAGGAAGATATTATAATCTGATTTATGGAATAGACAACTGATGCCCAAGACAGGTTAAGTGACTTGCCCAATTTTCCATAGTAAAGGGTAAAGCTGGGAATAGAACCTGTTCTTTTCAACCTCTATATTCCAGGGACTAAGAGATTTGAAGGCAGTCTTAACTGTATGTAATGAATAGCACCAGGAAATCAGGGCAGGAAGAGACTGAACAATGATGGGAAAAAAATGCATTTTAAACTACCATGAAAGAGGACTTAGGAAATTTTCTCAAAAGGATGAAGAAACTGTCCTGTGTCTTGTAAACAAGATCACAGAAAACAATAAGGGAGCCAGCTCATTTAGTTTGCTGTATACCATTTTACACTCTACTATGTGCATGTTGTAGCAAAGCCTAGCACAGGTAAGAATTGCATATTATTATGTGCCCCCCAAAGCATGGACTTCTTCAAATTTAGAACATATAAAAATCCTAGGAATAGGGAAAACTATTACAGAAGAGATAATAAGTCCCTGCCATTTAATTCTTGTCCTGTCATGTTAGGCTGATCCTAGGTGATGCAGATGCTTCTTCCTATTAGTGTGGTGTGCAAAGAACCCAGTGTTTTGCTCTTGCAGTAACAATGCAAACTCTCAGGGATGGGCTACATATAAAATAGGCAATAAAGGCTGTGTTTAAGGTGAGTGTACACCCTTTCCAAGTGCTATGAAGATTTATTTCTAGCACAGTGTATTTTAGTAAACCAGTCATGGTATCTAATATCAGCTGTATATTATATCCCTAAACCTCACTCATGGACATTTAAAGTCTAACTTCCAAATTTAAAAGGCATCATCAGGCAGTCTAGGCTCTAAATTTGGAGATCAACAGCCTAATTTTGGAAAGCATTTTTTTAGTTCAGGGGTCTAGTTGATCAAACCCTTTAAAAACTCTTCTCAACTTAGTTGTTTTCAGAGAGAGAATATGATAGGCACCAGAATAACCTCTTATATGACCCATGCAAAGGGTCAATGGCTGTAAAATCAACCAGTTTGTTCAGGAAATATCAGAGCTGACTGAAAGGCAAAGAGGATACTCAGCTAGTTGGCTGCAAGAGAGATGTCTACATCCTGATATTTCTTTTCCATAATTACACGAAGAATGTGAAAGGCAGACAGTGGTTCCTCTTGGGAAGGTGCTGAAGAAAGGACAAAGGACTCCTGAAGCCCAGTGCTTCTGAATCCCTTTCTGTGGTACAAACGAAGACATCTGTACTTTGTCTGGGTTCACAGTGTGCTTTTTTGAAGTTAATTCAACAATTGTTTCCCCAATAAGTCCCTAGAAACCATTCCCAGTACTTAAGGCATTTTTAAAGCTTTGTAAAGGAGGTAATGCACCACCACAACCCCCAGTATTTATAAAACACTTTGCTGTCACAAAGAGCTCTGAATAGTCATCTTATTTTTGAAAAACAATGCAAGGATTCCTATACCTTCAGCTACACTCACTCAGTAATGGCATTCCAAGCAATAAAGTTGATTATCTTCTTTGTGACAGAGGCAGTAAACTCTAACTCAGAGGTAGCACAGTGATTCTGCAATAAGAGTCATTGGAGTTTTACCCTTTGATGCTCTACATCTATTGCCTTTAAAATTGCCAAAGATTTGAGTTGGAATTTAAGCTTCCTATTCCCCAGAATTATTGGTCCCTAGGTAATGGAGGGAGAATGTATTACTACTGTAGAACAATGAAGATCATTTTTCTGACAATGCATGGAACTGAAAGAGGAAAACACACTCAAACACAAACTAAAGCCAGTACAACATGAATCATAAAGTTTCTTTGGTATCTCATTAGAAATCTAGGTTAATGTTCTCCTTTCCCTTTGCTACGTTAGGTTGGGAATGTGCACTATTTTACTTCAGTGCTCCTGATACTCTTCCCTAAGATATAACAAGCTTATAGTGTTTTTTTATACCCGTGACACACCTCTAATCTTCCAGAATACACAGTAAATCTATACTTTCCTTCAGATGTGAGAAGTCAGTGATGGGCATTTGCACATGTACCTGTGATCCTTCTGTCTGTGCTCACCCACTGTAATTACTACTGTTAATCCCCATGATGGAAAGTTGGCAAAGGGAGAGGAGGAAACTCCCAGAAGACATTTCAAGACATCAAAGTTTAAAGGATACCCTGGTAGATAAGTCACTATATTGTTTGTTTGTTTGTTTTTAGCATTTTTTTTACCCTTCTCAATGAGGTAAAGTATGGGAGGAAGAATATAGGACATGTGGGTTTAGCACATATGCTATATTAAAGTGGTTTTATTTTTTTTTAAATTAATTTTTTAATTTTTCACCTGACTTTTAAGAGCAGGAGTTCTTTCAGGTGATTTTCCAGTAGGCTTTTCTGAGGTAGATAAAACATGGAAGATAAGCAGTGTGAAGTATGTAGGAGAGCTAAAACCCATGTGGACTGATATTAGTTTGAAATTCTGAGTATAATCCTAGAGAAAAGTGGGGACAAGGAGAAAGGCTGTATACCATTTAGGCAGGGATTTTAGAAATTAATCGGTGGAAAATGGGCTAATGTGGTAAAAAGGACAGGACTGTGGGAACTCGACAGAGCAATAGGCGGACTTCTGTTACATACAGCTAGTCTCAAGTAGGCAGGTAATAGCAAGAACTGTGGATCCACAAGACCTTACTGACAGAGAAGGGACATATATCACCGGGACAAGGCTATTTAAAAGCAACTGACAGGACTGAAGGTTTAATTGCCTTTTGTTATTGTTGTTTCTGGATAAAGAGCAAATCTTGCCTCTTTCCTCAGGCCTTTTACACAGGTATTGTAATTTCATTAATCATGTCAGGGAAATCTAAATCCCAGCTAAACAATCAGTGAAATGGATTCTGAACTCATTTTTCCATCCCTTTGAATTAGAGATGAACAGGCTGGCCTGCCTGAGACCCGGCGAGTTTAATACTACCAGCTGGGGCCTTTCTTTCTGGAGAATGACTACAGTCATCACAGGCAGATGCTGCACTTCCAAATGAACATGCCATTGTAGGCCAAATGTTAGTAGTTAAACACCATCATCACTGAACCACACAAAGCGACAGTCAAGTTCACAAACACAGCTGGCGGTTAAGAAACCCTTAATGAAGGAAAGAAATCTGCTATTAGCTCCAAGTCATTCTTCAAGACTTCCAATAGAGTTAGATTGGGATGGGTTATACTAGAGAGAATAAAATAACAATTGGCCTCAGTTTCTCTCCCCAATCTAATAATAAACATTTGTTAGAACAACCATTGGTAAAAGAGGAAAATCACACATAATGTTCTCGTGGGTTGATGTAGACTCTCTTGGGGTCGTTGTTTTGATGATGTTTGCCAGGGCTCCGGTCTTGATAGCACATCTGATTGTAAAGGGGGTACATTTGCTGAATCCCATCTTCTCCTGCTGGGTTCTCATCGTCAAAACTCTTGCTATTTAGTCCATTCTAAAAATTCAAACATTGTTTACATTAGCAGAGAAGCTTGTTTGCATTTTTCTATCACTTTGGGGGGAAAAATAGACAAAAATAGAATTCATTAAAATCTGTGTCCCTGATTCATAACCCATGAGTAATTGAATGGCAAGGTAAAGTTCAACAACTTATCATTTTCCAATCATCTGTTCCTTACAATACCTGAATAAGAATGGTGGCAGGCTCCTAAATACAAAATTGCAACTGAAGGGGCCTGTGATTGGTTTTAGGTTTTGAAATTACGAGTTAGTATCAGGTAAGATCAACTGGAGAAGAGCAAGGTTATGAACTTCAGGAGTCTCTCAAGCAAGGCTCAAGCTTAGAATTGACATATGATATATAAAGAGAATTAAAACAAAAAGAAACCTCAAAATTCAGCATGGAGGAATTAGGGAAAGGACACAGCAAAATGAACTGGCACTTGACCTTATGCCTGACAACATTGAGAATAAAAAAGGCTGCCCAAAATATCCTTTTGTCTTGACCTTTCTTTCAGGTTTGACCTTGAGCCACAGTTGGCTTGTACAGTAAAATTAATTCCACGTGATGCTCTGTGGTGTATATGGTACAGACCCCTCTGCCTGGTGACTAGTTTCATAACATCTGATTACTTCTGAAATTACTTAGAAGTAGTTCTTAGATTACTTCTAAGAGTAAGGAAGCTCAAGGTCTTTACCAAATCTTAGCACAGGCACTCTAATAGAGAAGAGATGAATAAAACGAACTTTTGTGGAATCCAATGATATTTTAATAAGCATGTGAGTAACCAGCTCTAGCTGGGCAGATCCTGACAACATGGCCATGCTACTTACAGAGTGTGGGAGACTGCAAATTTCTCTTTCTTTTTTCTGAGTCTGCAAAGGCAAGTGTTCAGTCTGGAAGAAGAAATAAAAAGACAGGCATTTTAAAGCACCAACACATGGTGAAACATTTCAACCAATACCAGGAAGACGCCTATTTTTAAAAGAACCAATCGTGTTTTAAGTGTCTACCAATTAAGCAAAATGACGTTCCAC
Source organism: Spermophilus citellus (assembly GCF_964194105.1). NCBI lineage: Eukaryota > Metazoa > Chordata > Mammalia > Rodentia > Sciuridae > Spermophilus > Spermophilus citellus. The sequence continues at coordinate 96,481,523 of NC_138188.1, read as the reverse complement.
ATGAGGATGGAAAAAGCAACTACACACTCATTTTCTCTCCCGCCTCCCCTCCTGGCTCCAGACTTGTTTTACAAAAAAAAAAAAAAAAAAAAAAAAAAAAACAAACCATACAGAACATCTGCTGCAGAAACTTTATATCTTACTTGAAAGCTCAGCTAGGTTTTCTGCCCTTTCCCAGGAGGGACATTTTTTCATTAGTAAGTACTTTGGGGTTATAAATGAAACATTAAAGATTTCATATATATATGTCATTTTCATCTTCCTTATTACTCCCCCATACCCAATCCCACAGATTATGACGGGGTTCATCACTTTCAAATCTCAGAGGGTCTTTCTCAATTTCCCTCTGCCTTCCCAATACATACCTTACACATGTTAGACCCCACTTCAAATACCACATTTTTTTTTTTTTTTGTACCAGAGATTGAACCCTGGAGCATTTTACTACTAAGCCACATCCCCAGCATTTTTTTTTTTTTGAGACAGAATCTTTTTAAGATGCTTAGGGCCTCACTAAATTGCTGAGGCTGGCTTTAAACTCATGATCCTCCTGCCTCAGCCTCCCAAGCTGCTGGGATTACAAGCCTGCGCCACTGTGCCTGGCAAATATCATATCTTTGTGAAGTCTCAGCATCCTCAGGCATCTATAATCACAATAATTTATTTGCTTGCTTGTCTTCTTTACTAGACAGAATTCTGGTTGTAGTATCTTGCAAACATTATCTCACCTAATCTTTATCAATAATTCTACAAAACTGGTATCTTTATTTCACAGGTGACTAAATCTGAGGCTCAGAGTGTTTAAGCAAGGTATTTACCATCTACTGGGATATGGTAGATTGTGATTCAAACTTGGTTTTATCTGATTCCAAATCCCATAGTCTTATATCCACTGCTTCCAGCTCAGTGCCTGGAAAATGCATGAATGAAAAGCATGTCTGAATGTGACAGTGGCAGACTGTTAGAATGGTCTGTACTTTACTATCTTTGTTTATGCTGTCCTTTTGCCCCTTAAGCACTGGCAATTGATATACTACCCATCCATCATGGCCCAACTAAAAAGTAATCCCTTTTTCCACAATCTCTCCTCACATTCCCTGTTAATCTTTTTACTCCCAATTTCCCAACTGTTCTTGTCTGTACCTTTTATAGTACATATCGTCTGCCTTGCTTTACAGTCCCAGTGTCTGTATCTTTCAACTCCAGTAGATAGTGAGCCTGTTTGACTATTGCTAGGGTCTGAATGTTTGTGTCCCCCAGCCCACCACCCACCCAAAATTCACATACTGAAATCTCATCTCAAAGTGATGGTTCAGGAGGCAGGAATTCTGGGAGGTGATTAGGGCCTTCATGAAGGGGATTAGTGCCTCACAAGGGGCCAAAGAGATCAGAATTTTCCCTATGTGGGTTACAGTGAGAAGATGGCCATAACACGAAGAGGGTCCTCAGACCTGAATCTGCTGATATCTTGGACCTCTCAGCCCACAGAACTAGAAGAAATAAATCTCTGTTGTTAAATGCTACCTACCTTATAGTATTTTGTTATAGCAGTCAAAACAGACTTAGATAGTTACCTCTAACCCCACATTCTAGCAGAGGCTTCTGAAATACTAAGAAGTGAATAGTTAATGAATTGATTGGAATCTACCATCAATTCTTGATACCCTATGTCAAGGTTATCCACATTACAAATTATGACAATTTTGTTGCCCCAGTCATATTCAGCACGATTGTAGGGTGCTTTATACATGAATAGTTGATACTAACTAGACAGGACCAGCTTCATAAATGTGTGACCAGGCACACAGAATCCTTGGCATTTAATGCTCTGAAGTGGTCATCTTAGAATTTTTAAATTACTTTATTATAAACTTATATTTTTAAATGACTTAATAGAACAAAGGAGCTATTAAATAATAGACTTCAGGGACATGTAGTCTTAGCTCAAAGACATTTTGCCTCCTGATGCTAGTCCTGGCTGTTCCTCTCCCACCCTAGTCCCCAGGTCTCACCAAGCCCTCCTCTTCCAACCACTGCTGCCCTCCACCCTAGCAGGGGTCAGAGCGCTAGTTCAGGGAAGCTTAGGGTCAGATGTACATGGAGGTACGTGGAGGCCACATCCCAGTGAAAACAAATCTCCTACTCATCCCCAATCTAGGTACCTAATACTGCCATCCTGACATTTCTTAATTTTGAACAAGGTATCTTGCATTTTCATTTACACTAGGCCTCACAACTATGAGGTCAGTCCTGCTCCAAGGAAAACAGACTTGTTAAAAAATACTTCAAGATAAAATTAGCATTTTCTTTTGTTTCTTCTCTTCACTGTTTTGGATTATCCCTGTAGTTGCTTCACTTCCATTTTAATATGGATAATTAAGAAATGATTCTATATCACTCATAGTTGAATCTTATTTGATAAGAGGCAGAGGAATTAGAAGCTTCTCTGCAGAGAGGATACATGTGGAATTTCTAAGCCACTAGAGTTCATGTTCTCTTTCTGAAAAGGTAGCTGGATGTCTTAAAAATTGATCTTATTTATAAACTGACTTCTTCCACTTCAAGTATACCCTGTACTTCAATAATAAAACCAAACCATGTTTGTGTTGAGTTTTAGAAGAACAAATTGGTAAAAGCCATTATAACCTGCTATCTCTTTTATCAGCAACAAGGAACCTTTCATAAGGTCATGTCACAGTCTACTCACTCTTTTCTTCATGTCTAACAGTGTGACTCAATTTCTAAGTCTCACAATTTCATAGAAGGGAAAAGCAACTAAGGTGATAATGTTCGAAGCAACCCCTGCTTCCAAAAAGGAATAAGAGTATCTACCAAATGCATGCAACAAATGATTTCTTGTGCTTGTTTGTTCCTCATTTAATGGTCTGCTCATGTGAAAGTGAAAGAAAATAGAAAATAAATCCTGAACACAACCACCTTTGATGGCAATAAGAGGTATCTTCCACTCTGGCCCCTGCCTATTCCTCCTATTTGTGGCAGTGTGTAGAAAGTAGGGATATGGATAACAGTGGAAGAGAAGCAAACTGGGGACACATGATGTGGATGAAAGATGTGCTGTTTCCTCTTTACTGTAAAAAATTCCAAATGGTAAATCAACACAACCGTATACTAAATTATTCACTTCTTCTTGGACATGCTGTGTAACACCTGCATTTGGTCATCAGTGAAACACAAAAACAACCTTAAAGTATCCTGAGTAACAAAGCAACACATATAATGATGTTAGGGAACTACAGAGGCTAAAGACTTACTTTGTTTTAATACAGATTTCAAAGAGTCATGGGTCTTATGAGTAATAACAGGATTGCTAATTTCTCCCTCATGGTAGGAGATATAAAATTAGCCAGAAGTGGTGCATTTAACAAGGAAGGACATGAGAAAGTTTCTAGCTCTGAACAAGAGTAAACAGTGCGTGAGCACTACAAACTATCTTCATGCAAACTGACTGGACCGTAAGTGAATGTGCACGGCCCTCACCATTTTACCTTCTAATTCTCCATCATTAAATCCCTACAGCTCACAGGAACCCATGAATTTTACAATGTAGAAATAAGATGTTGAATCCTACTGACTTTCCTTTTCAATTAATAAACTTTTTTTTTTAATAAGTATGTGAGTAACCAGCTCTAGCTGGGCAGATCCTGACAACATGCCCACTGTCCCTCCAACATACATACATACATACCACCCCATCAACATCTGGCACCACAGGGGCACACCTGTTATTAAAGACAAACTTTTATATACACCATTATCCCTTAAAGTTTAGATTACAGAGTTTACTCTCATGTTGTACCTCACACAGGCTTTAACAAATGTATAATGACATGGATCCACCCCTGTAGTATCATGTAGAATAGTTTCACTGCTCTTAAAGTTACTTTTGCTCCACTTATGCATCCTTTCCTATCTACCCACTCCTGGAAATCACTATGCTTCGCTGTCTCCATTGTCTGTATTATCCAGAATGTCCTGTAGTTGTAATCATTCCATATACAGTCTTTTCAAGTTGGCCTCTTTCACTTTATAATACTTAAGGTTCCTCCATGTCTTTTTGTGGCCTGATAGCTCATTTCTTTTTAGCACTAAATAATGTTCCATTGTCTGGGTATACCCATTTATTCATTTGCCTATTAAAGAGCATCTTGGTTGCTTCCAAGATTTGGCACTAATGAATAAAGCTACCACAAACATCTATGTGCAGATTTTTTTATGGATACAGGTTTTCAATTCATCTGGATGAAAATCAAGGAGCATAGTTGAGGGACTGTGCAGTAAAAGAATCCCTAGTTTTATAAGACATTTTCTTCCAAAGTGAGCATACCATTGTGCATACCCACCAGGTATGAATAGAGAGTTCTGTTGCTCCACATTCTCTCCACTATTTGGTGCTTTTAAAAAATTAATGACCACAGTGTATAAAGTGTCTTACATAGTACCTTACCTATGTTTAGTACGTAATATATATGAATAAAACTAATGTTTGAACACTATATATTATTCTATTTTTCTTGTATCTTTTCCTAGAAAGCCTTAGGCTACTCTGAATCTGTAATACATATTTTGATTTCCCTACATAATGTACTAGACTGCAGCTATTTCTTTTGAACTACAATCTATATTCACTCTTCAGATTTACTGAAGTCATGTGGACTCTCATTCCTGGCTTGTAAAGGCAACATTGGCTTTTTGTGTTTGATTTGTTGTCTTAGTAAACATTTTACTTTCTCTGACCCAACAAATATGCTAGAACTTCCATTTTTAGTATTGTATTATATTTTACTCCACTTCTATATAGATAATGTTTTTAAATCACATAAACATAGCTTTCAGAGTTAAGCTTTATTTTCAGCGATGACAGACCTCTCAAGCTGCTATTGTTATGGGGCCTACAAAAACCCAGGAAGTGCTGCTTGCTTTGAAAGTGGAAAATCTTCAAACCAGAGTCTTTTTGGGACTGTTGCCCCCACTGCTGAATTTAAGTCTTTCTGGGCTTTAATTTTCTTTCATAATTTCATCCTCTAAAAGTTCTATATTTCCTTTGTTAGGACTATACTTCCCCTGTCTTCTTAAGCTTTTCCGTAACACATACCCTCTCCTGGTCAGTCCTAACTGACATTCACCTTTTACAGGAGTTTCTGAAGCCTAGAGCAGTCAGAACTCCTGCTTCCACCCATCTGTTGGGACCACCACACTCTTCACTTTGTGGACTCAGGTATCTAGATCACTGCCTTCTCCCTCTGCTCATGCCATCACTTTCAGTGACCTTGATGTTCACAGAGATGACTCATCTTATGCTCCCATCCCATTCTTTGATCTTTGTCTCTACTTGAGCATATCACTCCCACACCAACAAGAATCTCTTGTCATGTTCTGAAACTTTAGGCCTCTACTCTCTCATTGGTCTTGCCACCAATTCCTTCTTCCGGGTTTACAGACCTACATTATCCTACAAGTTAACACTGGATTTTTCTCAAGACATCATATAAGTGTAATAGCTTAGTCACTGTTGAAAATGGTTCATTCAAAGGAAGGCAGTGTTCTTGTCACTGGTAAATAAATTCATTGTTTCTACTGAGTCAACATTCTAGATTTTAATTTTTCAACATGAACCTCAATATGACATCTGTTAATAAATTTTTTTATCTTGGTTTATAGTCCAACTTAATCCTTACATTAAAATATATGAGAAAGTTATACTTCACTTACATTGTAATATGTATGCAAAGTATATAATTAAAATAGATGGTAAAAGTGATGGAAAATTATTTACAAGTAATCTAGACACACATAATACATTTTTAAGATGTCCCCACATAAATTCTAGTCATTTACAGGGCAAAAATCAAATGGATATGCATTCCTATGCACTATTTTCCATAATTAATTAATAATGCACATTTTAACATCAGGATAATATGGTGGTGTCACAATGGTTATCTTTGCTCTTCCACTCCATACTAATACTATACCTTATTATACCACTCATCTCACTTATCTCCAAATTATCCTGTAAGATAAACTTCAGTTCAGAGATCCACCTGTTAATGTTTTTCTTCCTCAAACCCAACAATCCTCAAGAAGATGGAGACTGTCTTTTCTGCATCAGACACAGTTATGGCATCTCAAGCCTCTAAATGCAGAAATATCAACCATCATAGTATAGCATACTGTTTTGTTAAAAGATGCGCTCTTAGAGATAATGGGCCCCAAACAATCTCACTGATGGTTTAAATGTAACAGTAGAATTTTATCTGCTGAAATAAGAACAAATATCTAATTCCTCCCCTGAGATCATTAATATAGGCCTTCCCAAGTCTCATATTTAATCTAACATCTGAATTCTTTCTTGGTTTCAAGTATTCCAGATCTACACTTATAATAAATACCAAATAGAGAAAAATTAGGTATTAGCTTTAAAAGGCAAGGGTATAGTAGATAAATGTATACTTTGCTAAAAATGCAACTGTATTTCATAT